>NC_132933.1:81413414-82139247 GCF_047675955.1 Chlorocebus sabaeus
TCAGCCACAGCCTACTCTCAGGTTTGTGCTTATTGTGTCTATCTGACTACCTGTGACACTTGAGGGCGAATGCGGTATCTCATTCTTCATATTCTCAGTTGTCACATGTAGTAAGTGCTGGAATGTTTATTGAACAAGTGAAAATGAGCAAAAAAAAAAAAAAAAAAAAAACCCTTTCTAAATAATATCTAAAGTTGTCAAAGTTGTAGTGAAATTAGTATGTTTACATAGGACTTCTGGCAAGATAAACAAATACAAACTTTTGAAAAGCAATATGACACTACATATCAAAACTCATAAATATCTTTGTAACAGATAAAAGTGGTCACCTCTGGAGAAAGTGAGCAGAGAAGAAAAGGGAAGGGGTAGGGAAGGGAACTTGCTATTCATTCTGAGCTGTTCTGATTTTTTAACTGTGTATTACATAGATAACTATGTTATTTTATTTTATTTTATTTTTATTTTTTTGAGATGCAGTCTCACTCTGTTGCCCAGGCTGGAGTGCAATGGCAAGATCTCAGCTCACTGCAACCTCTGCCTCCCAAGTTCAAGCGATTCTCCTGCCTCAGCCTCCCCAAGTAGCTGGGATTATAGGTGTGCGCCACCATGCCCAGCTGGCTTTTGTATTTTTAGTAGAGACGGGGTTTCACCATGTTGGCCAGGCTGTTTTCAAACTCCTGACCTCAAGTGAGTCGCCCACCTCAGCCTCCCCTGTGCTGGGATTACAGGCGTGAGCCACCGCATCCGGCCAATAACAATTTCAAAGAATTGTTTTTGACCTTTGGCCTAATAATTCTATACTCAAGAACTGATGCAAGAGAAGCAATGAGACAGAAGTAAAAGCTATATGGATGAAATGTTCATTGTATTATCGAAAATTCGGAAATCTTAGAACAAACTAATAATAGGGAAATGGCTAAGTAAATAAGGATAAATTAATTCAATAAACTATTAAGCCAAGATGGGCAGATTGCTTGAGCCCAGGAGTTCGAGACTAGCTTGTGCAAAACCTTTTATCTATTAAAAAAATACAAAAAGTTAGCCAGGCGTGGTGGCACATGCCTGTAGTCCCAACTACTTGGGAGGCTGAGGTTGAGGCAGGAGAATAGGGTCTGGAGGTGGGGAACCTAAGGCCGTTTCTCACTGACTTCCTAGAACTAAATTGAAAGGAAAACTCTAACTTTCCATGTCTAAGTAACAAAAGGACCAGAGGCTACGCCCTTTGCAAACCCCCTCCTTTTCTGCCTGGCAGTTGGGAAATTGAAAGTACCTCAACCAATCAGAGGTTTGCATAGGAGTGTAACTTTGTAATATCACTTCAGCCTCAGATTGGTTGCTGTCCACAACCAATCAGACTGATTGTGGGCCACCACTTTATTTACATGGGGTGAACACCAAGTAGCCAATGGGAAACCTCTAGCAGGTATTTGGACCTGAGAAGATTCTGTATCAGGGCCCTTGAGCGGCTGCTCAGGCCTGCTCGCACCCTGTGGAGTGTACTTTTGTTTTCAATAAATCTCTGCTTTGTTGTTGCTTCATTCTTTCCTTGCTTCGTTTGTGCCTTTTGTCCAATTCTTTGTTCAAAACGCCAAGAACCTGAACACCCTCCACCAGTAACAAGGTGGGAAGATCACACCTGTAATCCCAGCTACTTGGGAGGCTGAAGCATGAGAATCGCTTGAACCCAGGAGGCAGAGGTTGCAGTGAGCTGAGATTGCACCATTGCACTCCAGCCTGGGCAAAAGAGCAAGACTGTCTCAAAAAAAAAAAAGTATGCATATATATACACACACACAGAAAAGATTGTGGTAAAAAGAATGTCACCTATAATCTCATTACTGAAACAATTTTTATTTTTGAATATCACCTCTCTGTCTTTGTTCCCTCAATTGTGTAATATTACCTGATAGCAGTCATGGTGTACAAAGCATGTTTTTTAAACTTTTATAAAGTATTATTTTATAATATTATTACTCATAGGAAATCAGACAATATAAACAAAAAGAAGGCGATATAAACCTGTAATCCCACAGTCTACAGAGAACCTCTGTTAACTTGTCTATAGCTAGCTTCCAGACTTGTTCTTACACAGTTGTGTGTATATAATGTATATAATTGTTCAAAACTAGATCATAGTTGCACATAACACTTTATATAATGCTTTATTTTAAAACTTTAGACCAGGTGCGGTGGCTCACGCCTGTAATCCCAGCACTTTGGGAGGCCAAGGCAGGCGGATCACCTGAGGTTGGGAGTTCGAGACCAGATCCTGACCAACATGGAGAAACCCCATCTCTACTAAAAACACAAAATTAGCCGGGAGTGGTGGCGCATGCCTTTAGTCCCAGCAACTCGGGAAGCTGAGATAGGAGAATCGCTTGAACCGGGAAGGCAGAGGTTGCGGTGAGCCAAGATCACTCCATTGCACTCCAGCCTGGACAACAACAGCGAAAGTCCATCTCAAAAATAAATAAACAAAATAAAATAAAAAATAAAACTGTATTTATTAATGTATTTATTCTGGAGACACTTGAGGTGGGAGGATCACTTGAGCCTTAACTCCCCAGGCTCAAATGATCCTCCCACCTGAGCCTCCCGAGTAGCTAGGACTACAGGTGTGCACCACCATGCCTGGCTACTAATTTTTAAATTATTTGTAGAGAGGAGGTCTCCCTATGTTGCTAGGCTGGTCTTGAACTCCTGGGCTCAAGCAATCCTCCCTCCTCAACCCCTCAAAGTGTTGGGATTACAGGTATGAGCTACCATGCCCAGCCACCATTATTATTTTCCAGACCTTTTCTACACTTAACAAAAAAAGTGGTCATACTTAATTTTGTATATTGTCTCACTTATTATGTTATGAGCTTTTCCCCATTTCCCATGTTCATCTTGTGGCCATACCTTTTTTCTTTATCTCCCAAGCTGGAGTACAGTGATGTGATCATAGCTCACTGCAGCCTTAAACTTCTGGGCTCAAGGGATCCTCCTGAGTAGCTGGGACTACAAGCACATGCCACCACACCCAGCTAATTGTTTTATTTAGTTTAGTAGAGACAAGGTCTTGCTATGTTGCTCAGGCTGATCTCAAACTCCTGAGCTCAAGCCATCCTCCTGCCTTGGCCTTCCAAAGTGCTGAGATTACAAGCCTGAGCCACCGCACCCAGCCTCCTTTTTTTTTTTTTTTTTTTTTTTTTTTGACATAGGATCTCCCTCTCTTGCCCAGGCTGGAGTGCAGTGGCACAATCATGGCTCACTGTAGCCTTGACCTCAGGCCCAAGCGTTCCTCCTGCCTCAGCCTCCCAAGTAGCTGAGACCACAGGCTCGCACCACTATGCTTGGCTTTTTTTTTTTTTTTTTTTTTGGTAGAGACAGGGTTTTACCATGCTGCCCAGATTGGTCTTGAACTCCTGGGCTCAAGCGACCTGCCCACCTTTGTCTCCCAAAGTGCTAGGATTAAAGGTGTGAGTCAGCAGACCCAGCCTGTTTCAATTTTTTTTTTTTTTTTTTTGAGAGGGAGTCTCGCTCTGTCGCCCAGGCTAGAGTACAGTGGCACGATCTCGGCTCACTGCAACCTTCACCTCCCAGGTTCAAGCGATTCTCCTGCCTCAGCCTCCTGAGTAGCTGGGATTACAGGTGCCCACCACCATGCCCAGCTAATTTTTGGGTTTTTTTTTTTTTGAGACGGAGTCTCGCTCTGTCGCCCAGGGTGGAGTGCAATGGCGCGATCTCTGCTCACTGCAAGCTCTGCCTCCCGGGTTTATGCCATTCTCCTGCCTCGGCCTCCCAAGTAGCTGAGACTACAGGCGCCCGCCACCTCGCCCGGCTAGTTTTTTGTATTTTTTAGTAGAGACGGGGTTTCACCGTGTTAGCCAGGATGGTCTTGATCTCCTAACCTCGTGATCCGCCCGTCTCGGCCTCCCAAAGTGCTGGGATTACAGGCTTGAACCACTGCGCCTGGCCTAATTTTTGTATTGTTAGTAGAGACAGGGTTTCACCATGTTGGCCAGGCTCATCTCGAACTCCTGACCTCGTGATCTGCCCACTCCAGCCTCCCAAAGTGGTAGGATTACAGGCGTGAGCCACCTCACCCGGCCTGTTTTCAATTTTTAATATTAAAAATATAATGCTTTGATGGCATATTTTACACGGATCTTCATGTTCATCTCTGATTATTTACTTAGGGTAATGTTCTAGAAATGACATTACTAGATGCAAGGGTATGAAAATTCTTTTTTTTTGAGACAGGATCTCTGTTGCTCAGGCTGGAGTGCAGTGGCACTATCATGGCTCACTGCAGCGTCGATCTTCTGGGCTCAAGCAATCCTCCCACCTCAACCTCCCGAGAAGCTAGGACTACAGGTGTGTGCCACCACACCTGGCTAATTTTTGTATTTTTTGTAGAGATGGGTTTTCACCATGTTGCCCAGGCTGGTCTTGAACTCCTAGGCTCAAGCAGTTCACCCACCTTGACCTCTCAAAAGTGCTGGGATTACAGGTGTGAGCCACTGTGCCCAGCCTGAAAATACTTAATGCTCTTGATGCATGGTGTCAAATAGCTTTCAGCAAAGTTGTACTGAGTTACACTCCCAAGCAGTGTTTCAGGGCCTGGTTTACCACATTCTCATCATAATATTTTCTTTAAAGGTATACTGTGTTTAAAAACATGTTTTGGGTTGGGCGAGGTGACTCACGCCTGTAATCCCAGCACTTTGGGAGGCCGAGGCGGGCGGATCATGAGGTCAAGAGATTGAGACCATCCTGGCCAATATGGTGAAACCCCATCTCTACTAAAAATACAAAAATTAGCAGCTGGGTGTGGTGGTGCATGCCTGTAGTCCCAGCTACTCGGGATGCTGAGGCAGGAGAATCACTTGAACCCGGGAGGCGGAGGTTGCAGTGAGCAGAGATCGCGCCATTGTACTCCGGCCTGGTGACAGAGCGAGTCTCTGTTTCAAAAAAAAAAAAAAAAAAAAAAAAAAAAAAACATGTTTTGAAAACAGGTAGTCCCATGTTCAAATGCTGGCTCTACCACTTAGTGATGTTAGGAATGTCACTCAATCCTTCTAATCTTCAGATTTCTCATCTGTAAAAACAGGCATACTACCACCTACCCTCAGGGTTACTGTGAGGATTAAGGGAGACTGCATACTAGATTGAAACATATGAAACTGCCAGTATTTATTCGTTTTGACCTGCAAAAATGTTTTTCATATGGTTAAACCTAATACCCAAAGCATGTTATGTGATCTGGAATATTATGTGATCAATAAATGGTAGATATAGAAATTATTATCATGGAAGTGGGATGATAAAAGTGAATGGCATCCTTACTGAAACCTCCAAACTTAGAAGAAATAAGCCCAGATAAACTCCTTAAGAAAAACTGACCTTTTTAGAAAAGGATTGGAAGCCAGGAGTGGTGGCACGCACCTGTAGTCCCTACTACTTGGGAAGCTGAAGTGGGAAGATTGCTTGAGCCCAGGAGTTCTGGGTTATGATGACTGAGTGTCTGCACTAAGCTTGGCGTCAATATGGTGACCTCTTGGGAGTGGGGGACCACCAGGTTACCTAAGAAGAGGTGAACCAGCCCAGGTCGGAAACCAAGCAGGTCAAAACTCATGGGCTGATCAGTAGTAAGATCACCCCTGTGAAAAGCCACTGTAATCCAGCCTGAGCAACAGAGTGAGACCCTGAAAAAAAAATAAAAAAAGAAAAGAAAAGAAAAGAAAAAGAAAGAAAGAGAGAGAGAGGGGAGGGAGGAAGGGAGGGAGGGAGGGAGGGAAGAAAGGAAGGAAGGGAAGGAGGGAGGGAGGGAGGGAAAGAAAAGACCAGGTCTCAAGGAAGAAGAGATCAATACTATGGGAGGCTGGGCGCAGTGGCTCACACTTGTAATCCCACACTTTGGGAGGCCGAGGTGGGCAGATCACCTGAGGTCAGGAGTTTGAGACCAGCCTGGCCAACATGGCGAAACCCCCAACTCTACTAAAAATACAAAAATTAACTAGGCGTGGTGGCACACACCTGTAGCTACTCGGAAGGCTAAGGCAGGAGAATCACTTGAACCCGGGAGGCGGAGGCTGCAGTGAGCAGAGATCGTGCCACTGCACTCCAACCTGGGTGATAGAGGGACACTCTGTGTCAAAACAAACAAACAAACAAAAAACTATGGGGAAACAGTTGGAGGTCACCTTCCCCTTCCCATCTATAAATCTCTCTTATAGTTTACATTTTACTATCCTTACTTTTTTTGTTGTAGTTGTTTGTTTGTTTTAGACAGAGTCTTGCTCTGTCACCCAGGCTGGAGTACAGTTGTGTTATCATAGCTCATTGTAGCCCTAATCTCTTGGTCTCAAGAGATCCTCCTGCCTCAGCCTCCCAAGTAGCTGGGATTACTGACAAGTGCCACCACACCTGACTAATTTGTTTTTATTTTTAGTGGAGCTGGGTCTCTCTGTGTTGCCCAGGCTGGTCTTGAACTCCTGAGCTCAAGCAATCCTCCTGCCTTGTCTTCCCAAAGTATTGGGATTACAGGTGTGAGCTACTGCGTCCGGTCTAAATAGTATCCTCACTTTATGGAAGATGGGAAAGTGCAAATGTCCTACATTTCAAAAAGGAAAATAAGGAAACTATAAACTCATAAATAAGGAAACTATAGGCTGGGCACAATGGCTCAGCACTTTCGGAGGCTGAGATGGGAAGATCACTTGAGCCCAGGAGTTCGAGACCAGCCTGGGAAATGAAGTGAGACCCTGTCTCTACAATAAAAATTTTATAAATTAGCCAGGTACGGTGGCATGCATCTGTAGTCCCAGCTACTTGGGAGGCTGAGGTGGGAGGATAGCAAATTATAGAATAATCAGGTCTAAGGCCAGGTGCGGTGGCTCACACCTGTAATCCCAGCACTTTGGGAGGCCAAGGCGGGAGGATCACGAGGTCAAGAGATCAAGACCATCCTGGCCAACATGGTGAAACCCCGTCTCTCCTAAAAATACAAAAAAATAGCTGAGCATGGTGGTGCCCGCCTGTAGTCCCAGCTACTGGGGAGGCTAAGGCAGGAGAATCGCTTGAACCTGGGAGGCGAAGGTTGCAGTGAGCCGAGATCGCACCACTGCACTCCAGCCTGATGACAGGGCAAGACTCTGTCTCAAAAAAAAAAAAAAAAAAAAAAAAAAAAAAAAGTGAGGTGTATGTCCATGGTTAGTCTGGTATGTCTAATGGAAAACAGAGAGAAAAGAGAAATGCATAAGCCAGTGCTTCTCAAATTTGGGTTAACAGTAAGAATCAGCTGAGTTGCTTTTAAAGCTAGTTTCCAAACTCATACCCCAGACACACTGAATCTGACTCTGGAGGAGGGGCTTGGAAACCAATAGTTAAACATGTACCCCAAGTGATTATGATAACCAGACAAGTCTGGGAAACAATTGAACCTTATGGCTTTCAAGAAGGCAAACTCACAATAACCTCATGGATGAGGAAATATGAGGCGGATGATAGGACAGGCAATATTGGTAATAACAAAATTAGGATGAGTCAAAATGTAAGGGACCTATCAAAAAATTTATTAATTACTATGGTGGTTTTAACATATGTCCACAACTTCTTGGATATATCTTCCTCTGCAAAGTTAGTGTGAGCTGGACTTAGTGACTTGCTTCTAAAGATTAGAGTATGCGGCTGGGCTCGGTGGCTCACGCCTGTTCATCCCACCACTTTGGGAAGCTGAGGTGGGCAGATCACTCGAGGACATGAGTTTGAGACCAGCCTGGCCAACATGGCGAAAACCCATCTCTACTAAAAATACAAAAACTTAGCCGGGTGTGGTGGTGTGCACTTGTAGAACCAGCCACTCTGAGGCTGAGGCACAAGAATCACTTGAACCCGGGAGGTGGAGGTTGCAGTGAGCTGAGATTGCACCACTGCACTCCAGCCTGGGCGACAGAGTGAGACTCTGTCCCCCACAACACCCGCCAAAAAAAAACTGTTTTGTAGACACAGTGGGGGGTGTTGTGGTCTCCCTATTCCCTATGTTCCCTAGGCTGGTCTCAAACTCCTGGCCTCAAGTGATCCTCCTTCTTTGACCTCCCAAAGCGTTGAGATTACAGGCATGAGCCATCAGGCCCAGCCAACAGTAACTTTATAGTGGAGAAACCTGGCATTGCTTCTCAGCCTTTTGGTTAAGATCAAGTGGAGAAACTTGGCAGACAGCTCTTTAACCAAGTGATCAATGTTAATATCACCAATAATAAGTTATGTTGATGTTATATGTACCACCTGATATGATGCAGATGTACTTCATCTCTGCGGTATTCTGCCCAAAAATACATTACCCAGTCAATTAATGAGAAAAACATCAGACAAACCCAAATTGAAAGACATTCTACAAATAGCTGGCCAGTACTCTTCCAAAACATCATGAAAGACAAGGAAACACTGAGAAGATTCACAGATTGGAGAAGACTAAAGAGACACAATGTTCCACATTGAAATCCTAACTGAATATCACGAAAAGATAAAAAATAAACAAATAAAAAAAGAGACATGATGACCAAATGCAACGTGGTATCCTGAATCAGATCCTGGAAGGGAAAAAGGATGTTAGTGAAAAAACTAGTAAAATTTGAATAAAGTCTATAGTTTAAAGAACTATACCAATCCTAATAATTTAGTTTTAATAAATGTGCCTTTAGTAATATGTTAACATTAGGGGAAGCCAGGTAAAGGGTATATGGAAAACTCTTTTCTATAAATCTAAAATTAGTTCAAAATAAAAGTATTGAAGGAAAACTGTGATTTTTTTTTTTTTTTTTTTTTTTTTTTGAGACGGAGTTTCGCTCTTGTTGCCCAGGCTGGAATGCAATGGTGCGATCTCAGCTCACTGCAACCTCTGCCTTCCGGGTTCAAGTGATTCTCCTGCCTCAGCCTCCCGCGTAGCTGGGATTACAGGCATGCGCCACCATGCCTGGTTAATTTTGTATTTTTAGTAGAGACGGGGTTTCTCCATGTTGATCAGGCTGGTCTCAAACTCCCGACCTCAGGTGATCCGCCTGCCTCAGCCTCCCAAAGTGCTGGGATTACAGGCATGAGCCACCAAGCCCAGCTGAAAAATGTGATTTCTTAAGCTAGGTGGTAGGTACACATTTAATGGTTTTATTATTCTCCACATCTAATATATCCTATATTACTTTAGGATAATATTTTAGGATAATTATTTAGGACTTTTTTATTCTATATTATTTTACACATGAACTATTTCATAATTTAAAAAACAAGGCTGGGAGTGGTGGTTCACACCTGTAATCCCAGCACTTTGGGAGGCAAGGCAGGAGGACTGCTTCAGCCCAGGAGTTTGAGACCAGCCTGGGCAACATAGTGAGACCCACGTCTCTACAAAAAAAATTAGCCAGGTATGATGGCACACGCCTGTAGTTCCTGCTACTCAGAAGGCTGTGAGAGGATCCCTTAGACCAGGAATTCAAGGATGCAGTGAGCTGTGATTGTGCCACTGCACTCCAGCCTGGGTGGAGAGTGAGACTCTGTCTGTAAAAAATAAAAATAATAAACAATTATATTTTCCTTTGTTAATAAATAATAAAGGAAAAATGTAAGGCTTCTAAAATAAGCCATCCTTGGAAGGGATCTTTGAGATTTTTAACACTCTAAAGTCAATTAAGTTGATTTGGAATAAGCACAGGATTGGCTGTGCCAGTAGGTAACACACTTCTATTTCAGAACTACCCTGAGCTCTATCTGATGAAATGATGTATTAACAGAATAAGGGTAGTAAGCAAGTCATCAGATGAGAGTCCAGAATACAGGCCAAATTCATCAATATTCACCAGCACTATCTGGAAGCGGGGAGTGTTCTGGTAGAAATCCATCCCTATAGAGAAAATGGGTGCTTGATGATAACTAGGCATTAAAATCATTGAACGCAACAACTAGACATCATATGCCTTCTCATGTGATACAATAAGAAGCATACGCCATCACTTACAAAGCATCTTGCTACTCCCTGATCCACAAAAATAAAATCATTTTTTACCTGAGTCTAATCCAGCCTACTGGATTGATGGTCTAAATGTCCATTGATAGTACAGAAAAATACTGGGTATACAATCAGCCATACTATGAGAAATTCAAAATCACCTGGTTTCCTCAAGAAATAAATGCCATTTTTAGGCTGGGCAAGGTAGGTCACCCCTGTAATCCCAGCACTTTGGGAGGCCGAGGTGGAGGGAATCACCTGAGGTCAGGAGTTCGAGACCAGCCTGGCCAACCATGGCCAACATGGTGAAATCCTGTCTGTACTAAAAATACAAAAAATAGCGGGCATGGTGGCAGGTGCCTGTAATCCCAGCTACTGGGGAGGCGGAGGCAGGAGAATTGCTTGAACCTGGCAAGCGGAGGTTGCAGTGAACTGAGATTGTGCCACTATACTCCAGCCTGGGCAACAGAGGGAGACTGTGTCTCAAAAAAAAAAAAAAAAAAAAAAAAGAAAAGAAAAGAAAAAGAAATAAATGCCATTTAAAACAATTCCTGCATAATTAGCTCATGAAAGAAAGAAAGAAAAAGATTGGTGGGACTTTTTTTTTTTTGGTGTGTGTGTGTGTGGAGACAGGGTCTCACTCTGTCGCCCAGGCTGAAGTGTGGAGTGCAGTGGTGGGATCATGGCTCACTGCAGCCTCTGCCTCCAGGCTCAAGCGATCCTCCTGCCTCACCCTCCTGAGTAGCTGGGACTTACAGCACATGCCACCATGCCTGGCTAATTTGTGTATGTTTTGTAGTGATGGGGTTTCACCATGTTGCCCAGGATATTCTAGAATTCGTGACCTCAAGCGATCTGCCCACCTTGGCCTCCCAAAGTGCTGGCACTACAGGCCCGAGCCACCTCCCCTGGCCTGAACTCTTAAAAAGATTATAAAAGACTTCAAAGACAATGTCTAAATCCTGATGTCAACAAGACATATGTATAAAAACATTTTTCAAGACAATGGGGAACTTTGAACATAGATTGGGTATTAGATTGTATTAGGGGATTATTATTACTTACTTCATACGTGTTATAATGGCAGAAGCATTTTGGGGAGGCTTGTTTCATTTTTGTTTTAGAGATAGGGTCTCATTCTGTTGCCTAAGCTGGAGTGCAATGGTATATGTGATCATAGCTCACTGCAGCCTTGAACTCCTGGGCTCAAGCAATCCTCCTGCCTAAGCCTCCCAAGTAGCTAGGATTACAGGTATGCGCCACTAAGCCAGCCCATTTTATTCTTATTCTTATTCTTATTTTGTAGAGATGGAGGTCTCGCTATGTTGCCCAGGTTGGTCTCAAATTCCTGGGCTCAAGCTATCCTCTTGCCTCAGCCTTCCAAAGTGCTGGGATTACAGACATGAGCCACTGTGCCTGGTCAGACGAGTTATTGATTTTAGAAGTTTTTATCTGTAAGAGATACTGAAGAATTTACTGGTAAAATAAAATGTCTGGGATTTGTTTTAAGATACCACAGCATCTTTCTAAAAAAGGGTGGGGGCCGGATAGATGAAAGAAGACTGGCAAAATGTTGTTAATTGTTAAAGTTTGATAAGGGTTCACTATACTCCTAAAGGTTCATTATATTCTTTCTGGGTTTTTTTTTGTGTGCTTTCTGTTGGTTTTTTTTTTTTTTTTTTTTGAGACGGAGTCTCGCTCTGTCACCTAGGCTGGAGTGCAGTGCCGTGATCTTGGCTCACTGCAACCTCCACCTCCCGGGTTCAAGCGATTCTTCTGCCTCAGCCTCCCGAGTAGCTGGGACTATAGGCACGCGCCACCATGCCTGGCTAATTTTTGTATTTTTAGTAGAGACTAAATTCACCATATTGTCCAGGCTGGTCTCGAACTCCTGACCTCAAGATCCGCCCGCCTCGGCCTCCCAAAGTGCTGGGTTTACAGGCGTGAGCCACCACACTCGGACCATTATATTCTTTCTACCTTTAAGTACGTTTAAAATTTTCCATAGCAAAAAGCTAAAAATAAAATCCAACTTACTGACTGGTTCTGATTTCTCACCGAGCAACATTCTGATTAAAATGTCTTCTGGGCACAGAAGACATATATGTGTGTGTGTGTGTGTGTGTGTGTGTTATATATATATATTTTTGATTCAAGGTCTCACTCTGTTGTTCAGGCTGGAGTGCAGTGGCGTAATCTTGGCTTACTGCAACCTCTAACTCCTGGGCTCAAGCAATCCACCTAAACCTCCCGAATAGCTGGGACCACAGGTGCATGCCACCATGCCTAGCTAATTTTTTTGTATTTTTTTTAGTGATGGGGTCTTACCATCTTGCCCAGGCTTGTCACCAGCTCCTGGGCTCAAGCAATCCTCCCGCTTCAGCCTCCCAAAGTGCTGTGATTACAGGCGTCAGCCACCACACCTGGCCACTTACATATATATTGAGAGACTATCTTTGACGTTTCAGGGCATTATCTATGGTAAAACTTGACATCTAGAGATAACTCCAGGCAGTCCTCTTTACACAGCTCCAACTGATAGCAAAAGCACTCTAATTGCTTGAAACTTTAATAATTACAGGTTTGCACGGAAAAACCTAGAATTTATGTCATAAAATGAAGAGCCCTTGAAATTAGGTCAATTGGCTACACTGGGATGTAAAAATATTTTAATGGAATGGATGTATTTACTATGTAATAACTTCTAAATATGGATTAAAAATCGTCATGCCAGAATTGAGTTAAAGGGAACACCTTCTGGTTTAATTGTAAGAAACTTTTTTTGAGACAGGGTCTCACTCTGTCACCCAGGCTGGAGTGCAGTGGCATGATCACGGCTCACTGCAGCCTCAGTCTCCTGGGGCTTAAGCGATCCTTCCTCAGCCTCCTGAGTAGCTGGTGCCTCAAGCATGCACCACAATGCCCAGCTAATTAAAAAAAAAAAATTATTTGTAGAGACAGTGAGGGGGAGTCTCCCTACGTTGCCACACTGGTCTCAAACTCCTGGCCTCAAGAGATCCTCCCACCTCAGCCTCCCAAAGTGTTGGGATTACAGGCGTGAGCCACCATGCCCAGCCTAATTGTAAGAAATTTGTCTTACCTTTTAAAAAATGTATATTACACTTTCTGGTAAACAAATTCTGTCCAGCTCGATTTTTTTTTTTTTTTTTGAGAAGGAGTCTTGCTCTGTCGCCCAGGCTGGAGTACAGTGGTGTGATCTCAGCTCACTGCAAACTCCGCCTCCCAGGTTCATGCCGTTCTCCTGCCTCAGCCTCCCAAGTAGCTGGGAACTACAGATGCCTGCTACCACGCCTGGCTAATTTTTTATATTTTTAGTAGAGACGGGGTTTACACTGTGTTAGCCAGGATGGTCTCGATCTCCTGACCTCGTGATTCGCCCGCCTCGGCTTTCCAAAGTGCTGGGATTACAGGCGTGAGCCACCGCACCTGGCCTGCAGTCCGATATTTATTGCTTAAAGTTTGGAGAACCCATACTTACTTGGTGATCTTAAGAGTTAAATCTGTTGACTTACAATTTAATTCTAAAGTTAAAAAAAAAAAAGAAGAGAAAATGAAATGAGAAGCAAACCTTTTAAAATTCTCAATTTTTATTCTAAATTTGAATTTTGGAAATATATAAAGAAACTGTATTATAGTACTTGGAGCTGTCCAGAGCTCTCGAGTATTTGTTTTGCTTTCATTTGACTGTGTCATCGAGTTTATTTTAAATAACAGAGAGTCAAGTAAGTTGAAAAGATTGCTTTCTAGCCCTGTCAGAAACGGGAGACGAAATCAGTAAGTGGTTCTGAAGCTTTTCCCCTATCTTTATACATTTTCTTTTTTTTTCTTTTTCTTTCTTTTTTTTTTTTTTTTTTTTGTAGAGATAGGGTCTTGCTATGTTGCCCAGGCTGGTCCTTTATACATTTTCATCTGTAACAGTGGCTCACCAAGGCACTAATTTACAGCCAAGGGGATACTGCTTCTCTAGTTGTGACTATTTATGTTTCCAATTTCCCATTACAGCCTTTTCTTTAAAGCATTCCTGATTTCATAGGAAGAAGGAAACACAAGGAGAAAGTAATTTTGTGATCACTGATGTAACATGCCCTCCAACTCAAATGTAATTTAACTGCTTACTCTATTTGACCACTTCTTACATATACTGTAGGATAGCTGAGTCAAATTTCTGGTTAATGGAAGGTCTCATGTGCTACCTAAGAGAGTCACGAACACAAGATATAAGTACACATTTTTATTTTATTGTAAATCAGGAGGAATGGATATTTAAACACGACGAAACATGGTAACATGGAGTTCACTGAAAACACTGGATTCCGAGTCCCCAAAATGTGGACAATCCAAACCTATATAGGCAAAATTTAAAATAAATGATTTCAAACTTTTATATCCATTTAAACCAACTTGTAGAATTTATATATAATTTTAATCATCACAATTTATGCATGATGGATGAAATATAAAACGTTAAGAGCAATTTATTTCTAAAAAGCCTTGACTATTGGCCGGGCACGGTGGCTCACACCTGTAATCCCAGCACTTTGGGAGGCCAAGGTGGGCGGATCACGAGGTCAGGAGATCGAGACCACTGTGATTAACACCGTGAAACCCCGTCTCTACTAAAAACACACACACACACACACACACAAAATTAGCCGGGCATGGTGGCAGACGCCTGTAGTCCCAGCTACTCTGGAGGCTGAGGCGGGAGAATGGTGTGAACCCTGGAGGCGGAGTTTGCAGTGAGCCGAGATGGCGCCACTGCATTCCAGCCTGGGTGACAGAGCGAGACTCCATCTCAAAAAAAAAAAAAAAAAAAAACCTTGACTATTAAGTTATTAACCAGAAAGCAAAGAATAAATCTGCAAGATGATATGCCTAGTAATTTTTAAAATTATGACTATATTTCTTCTAAAGTACTTGTATTTACCAAAGGATTATTATTAATAATGTCGCTATTGCTTTAGGGACTATCTGCATCAGAATTACAGGTGTGCATATTATAAATGCACATTCCAAGCCCAGGAATTGAAATTTCACAATAAGCGATCCCTACTCCATTTTGATGCACATTAGTTTAAGAACAGCTGATACAGAGAATAACATTAATTTGGGAATGTTGCTGGATCAGAGTTTCCCAAACTTCTCAAGTAAGAATCACTTAGGTCATCTATAAAATATACAGACTACCACCTCTTCTCCACTAGATATTCTGACTCAAGAGGGCTGAACTGGGGCCTAGAATCAGTGCTTTTTTTTTTTTTTTTTAACAAGTACACCAGTTGCTTATTTTCAAAGTTGGGGGAAGGGAAAAAGATTGTTGTATTTAGCAAATATTGTACTGTAATTCCCAAGATCCTAGATCTGCAAATGAAGCTTAAACTACCCATAGGAAAAAAAATTTTTGGATGACCAGGTGCGGTGGCTCATGCCTGTAATCCCAGCACTTTGGGAGGCTAAGGCGGGTGGATCACCAGAGGTCAGAAGTTCGAGACCAGCCTGGACAACATGGTGAAACCCCGTCTCTACTAAAAACACAAAAATTAGCTGGGCGTCATGGCACATGTCTATAATCCCAATTACTCGGGAGGTGGAGGCAGGAAAATCACTTGAACTGAGGAAGTGGAGGTTGCAGTGAGCCGAGATTGTACCACTGCACTCCAGCCTGGGCAACAAGGGCAAAACTTATCTCAAAAAAAAAGGTCAGGCATAGTGGCTCAAGCCTGTAATCCTAGCACTTTGGGAGGCTGAGGCGGGTGGATCACGAGGTCGAGATGGAGACTATCTTGGCCAACATGGTGAAACCCCATCTCTACTAAAAATACAAAAATTAGCCAGGCGTGATGGCACGCACCTGTAGTCCCAGCAACTTGGGAGGCTGAGGCAGAAGAATCGCTTGAACCTGGGAGGCGGAGGTTGCAGTGAGCCGAGATAGCGCCATTGCACTCCAGCCTGGCGACAGAGCGAGACTTCATAGTATCCAAAAAAAAAAAAAAGCCCGGGCGCGGTGGCTCACTCCTATAATCCCAGCACTTTGGGAGGCCGAGGCAGCAGATCACCTGAGGTCAGGAGTTCGAAACCAGCATGGCCAACATAGTGAAACCCCGTCTCTACTAAAAATACAAAAGTTAGCAGGGCCTGGTGGCAGGTGCCTGTAATCCCAGCTATTTGGGAAGTTGAGGCAGGAGAATCACTTGAACCTGGGAGGCGGAGGTTGCAGTGAGGTGAGATGGTGCCACTGCACTCCAGCATAGGTGACAAGAACGAGACTTCATCTCAAAAAAACATTTTTTTTCCTACTATTTTCACACTGGTTTGGAAGCACAAACCTGAGGTCATCTTCCCAGGTTCTACCCCATTCCCACTGAAAAGTTTCCCATTACTCTTAGGATAAAAACAAAACTTCTTTATTTTTTTAGAGACAGGGTCTCCCTATGTTGCCCAGACTGGTCTCAAACTTCTGGGCTCATGTGATCCTCCCACCTCAGGCTCCTAAAATGCTGGGATTACCGGCATGAGCCACCAGGCCAGCCTGACAAAACTTCTCAACAGGGCCTACAATGCTCAGGGGCATGGTTTTGCCCCCTTCCTACTGCATATATATGCATCTTTCTGGCCTTAAAGAGAGTCCTTCTCCAGTCCAAGGCTAATCCCTCTATTTGTATGACCCTGAACAAGTTCCCTCATTTGTAAAATGGGAATAATACCTATCTCATAGATGGTTCAGGATTAAATGAGGTCAGGTACTCTCTGCGGAGAGGTTGGCACAATAAATGATAGCTATTATTTAATCAAATCAAGCTCCTAGAAACTGTTGCTACTTCTTCTCATTCAATTATTCAACCTACTTGCCATCTGATTTCAGCACTGTTTTCACCAGGCTCACCAAATGCCAAATCCAAATGACAAATTTCAGTCCTTACCTGACTGACCTTTCTGCAAGTACTGGACACTGCTGACCACTCCATCCTTTGAAACTCTCCTTCTTTGGCTTCCCTCCAATCAGTATATCCTGGTTTCTGCATATTTTTCTGGACAGTGTTTCAAAGCATCTTTTGAGGATCTTTTATTGCTTGCCTTTTCACACTTAAAAAAATGTTTTAACTTTACAGAAATAATACATGTATATTTGTATGTCAATGACAGTTACTCAGCAAAGTCTTCCCTGACCATTAAATTAGCACCCTTGATTGGGTGCAGTGGCTTGCGCCAGTAATCCCAGCACTTCGGGAGGTTAAGGCAGGAGGGACTGCTCGTGTCCAGGAGTTCAAGACCAGACTAGGCAACACAGCGAGACTCTGTCTCTTCAAAAAATACAAAAAAAATTAGCCGAGTGTGGTGGCACGTGACTGTAGTCCCAGCTACTCAGGAGGCTGAGGTGGGAGGATCACGTGAGCCTAGGAGGTTGAGGCTGCAGCAAGCTGTGCACTCAGCCTGGGTGACAGAGTGAGACTGTCTCAAAAAACAAAACAAAACAAAACAAAAAACTAGCAACCTCACCCACACCCTCTCACATCACTTTTATTTTCTAAGTAGTGCTTCTCACTCTTATTTGTTATTGTCTCCTTCCTTCACTAAATTCTAAGCACTTTGAGGGAAGGGGCTGTTTTATTCATTGCTGTATCTAAAACAAGCTTGTCCAACCTGTGGCCCACAGGCCACAGGCGGCCCAGGATGGCTTTGAATGCGGCTCAACGCAAATTCATAAACTTTCTTAAAACATTATGAGGACCAAGAAGCAGGTTCTCTGCTCCTTCTGGGATCTCTGCCTGGTTCAGCCCGCCTGCTTCCACTCCTGCCTCCACCATGTCCATCAGGGTGACCCAGAAGTCCTACAAGGTGTCCACCTCTGGCGCCCGAGGCTTCAGCAGCCACTCCTACATGAGTGGGCCCGGTGCCTGCATCAGCTCCATGAGCTTCTCCCGAGTGGGCAGCCGCAGCTTCCAGGGTGGCCTGGGCAGAGGCTATGGTGGGGCCAGCGGCATGGAGGCATCACCACCATCACGGTCAACCAGAGCCTGCTGAGCCCCCTTAAGCTGGTGGTGGACCCCAACATCCAGGCCATGCGCACCCAGGAGGAGCAGATCAAGACCTTCAACAACAAGTTTGCCTCCTTCATAGACAAGGTACAGTACCTGAAGCAGCAGATGATGATGCTGGAGACCAAGTGGAGCCTCCTGCAGCAGCATAAGATGGCTTGGAGCAACATGGACAACATGTTGGAGAACTACATCAACAACCTGAGGCGGCAGCTGGAGACTCTGGGCCAGGAGAAGCTGAAGCTGGAGGCAGAGCTTTGCAACATGCAGGGGCTGGTGGAGGACTTCAAGAACAACTATGAGGATGAGCTCAATATGCGTACTTACAGAGATGGAGAATGCATTTGTCCTCATCAAGAAGGATGTGGATGAAACTTATATGAACAAGGTAGAGCTAGAGTCTCGCCTGGAAGGGCTGACTGACGAGATCAGCTTCCTCAGGCAGCTCTATGAAGAGGAGATCCAGGAGCTGCAGTCCCAGATCTCGGACACATCTATGGTGCTGTCCATGGACAACAGCCACGGACACATCTATGGTGCTGTCCATGGACAACAGCCACTCCCTGGACATGGACAGCATCATTGCTGAGGTCAAGGCGCATTATGAGGAGACTGCCAACCGCAGCCAGGCTGAGGCTGAGAGCATGTACCAGATCAAGTATGAGAATCTGCAGACGCTGGCTGGGAAGCACGGGGATGACCTACGGTGTCCAAAGACCGAGAACTCTCAGACGAACTGGAACATCAGCCGGTTCCGGGCTGAGATTGAGGGTCTTAAAGGCCAGAGGGCTTCCCTGGAGGCCACCATCGCAGATGCTGAGCAGCCGGGGGAGCTGGCCGTTAAGGATGCCAACGCCAAGCTGTCCGAGCTGGAGGCAGCCCCTGCAGCAGGCCAAATAGGACCTGGTGTGGCAGCTGCGTGAGTCCCCAGAGCTGATGAATGTCAAGCTGGCCCCGGACATCGAGATCGCCACCTACAGGAAGCTGCTGGAGGGCGAGGAGAGCCAGCTAGAGTCTGGGATGCAGAACATGAGTATCCATATGAAGACCACCAGCGGCTATGCAGGTGGTCTGAGCTTGGCCTCTGGGGGCCTCACAAAACTCAGCCTCGGCTATGGCAAGGGTTCCAGCTCCTTCAGCTGCACCAGCTCCATCAGGGCCATGGTTGTGAAGAAGATCGAGACCCGCGATGGGAAGCTGGTGTCTGAGTCCTCTGATGTCCTGTCCAAGTGAACAGCTGCAGCAGCCCCTCCCAGCCTGCCCCTCCTGTGCCTTCCCTAGAGCCCAGGAGGGAGGCCACTGTGCAGGGGAGCACAGGGAACAGGAGACCCACCTGAGGCTCAGCCCCAGCCCTCAGTCCACCTGCGGGGGAGTTTACTGCTTGGGGACCCCCCCTTGTCCATGCCTCCAGCTACAAAACAATTCAACTGCCTTTTTTTTTGGTCCAAAATAAAACCTCAGCTAGCGCTGCAAAAAAAAAAAAAAAAAAGATTTATGCGGCCTTTTTATTAAAAAGCTCATCAGCTATCGTTAGTGTATTTTATGCATGGCCCAAGACAATTCTTCTTCCAATGTGGCCCAGGGAAGCCAAAAGATTGGACACTTCTAATTTAGAATAATGCCTGGTATCCATTAGACTCAATGAATATTGACTGACTGAAATAATCCACATCTAATCAGTCATCAAATTTTATATAGATTCTACCTCCTAAATTCTCTCAAATCTCTGATCACTGTTCCTACCTTACAGCTGATTTGTCTCACCTAATGACTGCCATAACCATTTCCAGTCCTGCTCTTTACCATCCACATTCTGAACTGCTGCTGAAATGATTCCAGTCCTTCAACAGATCCCCACTGCCTTTAGGATAAAGTCCAAATTCTTTAGCAAAGCATACAGAGCTCTCCAGATCTGGACACTGGCTAATTCCTTAGTTTCAGTTCTTGCCAGCCCTTCCATGTGCACCATGCTGTAACCATTCCTAATTCTTTAGTCACATGTTCCTTGCACATGCTATTTTTTCTGCCTGGAATGATAACCATTCCCTACCCCCATTGCTTGCTTTGCCTAATTCAAGCTAGTAATCTCTGGAAAGGTTTCCCTTAGATCCAGAGTTGGGGTTACTCTGTACCTTCAAAGTACACCATATGTATTTTATCATTTCACTTATCACACTCTTGCATGGACTTATCTAACACTAGACCATGAGCGGTATTCACAGCACCTAGCACAGTGCTTGGTATAGAGTAGTCAAGAGAGCGTTACTGAAATGAAATTAAATTCACCATCTATTCCTTATAACCAGGTCTTCACCCCAGACTGCTTTACTATCTGTGCTTCTACACACTGACCAGTTGTGTTGCTAAGTACCTTTAAAGGAAAAACAGGCCAGGCACAGTGGCTCATGCCTGTAATCCCAGAACTTTGGAAGGCCGAGACAGGTGGATCATGAGGTCAGAAGATCAGGACCATCCTGGCTAACACGGTGAAACCCCGTCTCTACCAAAAATACAAAATATTAGCCAGGCATGGTGGCACGCGTCTGTAATCCTAGCTACTCGGGAGGCTGAGGCAGGAGAATCACTTGAACCTGGGAGGCGGAGGCTGCAGTGAGCCGAGATCGCGTCACTACACTCCAGCTTGGGCAACAGAGTGAGACTCCGTCTCAAAAAAATAGAAATAAAAATAAAGGAAAAAAAATCACACCACAATAAGTGGGTACCATTTTAAATTAAGTCTTCAACCTTGCTTGTACATTAAGCATCCAGTAATCCTTTCATGGATCCCTAGTCAGCTCCAGCTCCCATTTTCATCGGTGACTATTATAAGATTAAAAACAGGCCGGGCGTGGTGGCTCAAGCCTGTAATCCCAGCACTTTGGGAGGCCGAGACGGGCGGATCATGAGGTCAGGAGATCGAGACCATCCTGGCTAACACGGTGAAACCCCGTCTCTACTAAAAAATAAAAAAAAAAAAAAAACTAGCCGGGCGAGGTGGCGGGCACCTGTAGTCCCAGCTACTCGGGAGGCTGAGGCAGGAGAATGGCGTAAACCCGGGAGGCAGAGCTTGCAGTGAGCTGAGATCCGGCCACTGCACCCCAGCCTGGGCAACAGAGCGAGACTGCGTCTCAAAAAAAAAAAAAAAAATAAGATTAAAACCAAAAATGCTTAGACTTATTTTTTTTGAGATGGAGTCTTGCTCTGTCACCCAGGCTGGAGAGCAGTGGCACGATCCTGGCTCACTGCAACCTCCGCCTTCCAGGTTCAAGCAGTTCTCCTGCCTCAGCCTCTGGAGTAGTTGGGATTACAGGCACGTGCCACCATGCCTAATTTTTTTTTGTAGTAGAGATGGGGTTTCACCACGTTGGTCAGGCTGGTCTCAAACTCCTGACCTCAAGTGACCCACCCGCGTTGGCCTTCCAAAGTGCTGGGATTACAGATGTGAGCCACCGTACCCAGCCAATTTTCCTTTAACAGCTGCATACTTTTTCACTGAATGGATATACCATAATTCAACCTCTCTGCTACTGGACATTTAGCTTGTTTCCAGTTTCTCATTATCCCCCACAGTAGGATAGTATTCAAGCCCTCATTCCCATTTTCACTTTTGTCACAAGGATGATCTTACAGTTTCACAGACGAAGCTGAAGCTATGAAGCGTGAACTCCTCAATTTCCCATCTCCCTATCTACACAATGATAGATAATTACATCCATTCTTTTGTCTCTCTCAGGGGAAGATCTCTCTCTTCTAAGTCAGTATCTCTACCTGTTAGCTAACATCCTCTCCTGTTTTCACAGGTCCTTCCAACAATTATCCTCTCTTGCTTTCTTTCCCTAAGCCTACAGAGGTATACATATTTGTCTTCCATCTTAAGACTGTGCATCTCCCTAGCTTCTTGAAAGAGCAGTCTATTATCTTTATCATCACTTCCTCACCTCCATTTGTTCCTTGCTCCACTGCTGGTGAGATTACAATCTCACTACTCTGTTAAAACTGCTTTTGATTGCTCAGGTCACCAGGGACCTGCTAGTTGCCAAATCCAAATGCTCTCTCTTGGGTCTGACTTTACTTTTCTGTGGTAAATATGTTGTCTTTTTCTCTTCCTTAAATCCCTTCCTTGGTTTGAGAACTACTCCTCTTCAGGTTTTCTATTTCTCACCACCCCTAAATACTGGTCTTCGCCAGGAGTCTATCCTCTGTACTCTGACTCTACACATTTCCTGGGTGATCTCACCTACTTCCAAGATTGTACAAATCCTAAACTTTATACATACCATACTTCAAACTTACATGCTTCAAAACTAAGCTTAGCTGTTTCCCCCTACCTTCCACCCTCAACCTGTTCAGTAAATGGCATCACCATTTATCCAGTCACCCAGATCAGAAACCTAGGTTCCACTCCCTTACTTTCCATTATCCAATCAGTCACCAAGACATACCACTCATTCCATCCCTGCTGTCAATGCCTTAGTCAGTTTAGGTCTCCAGCATCTCTTATCTGGCATCACCCCTTCTCCACTCTATTTTCATACTGCTGCCAGAGTGATTGCTTTAAAATGAGCATTTCATCCTGAGCTTGTGATCACTATACACTACATAGGTTCCCTACATTCCAGCCGTCTATAACTATATGTAGTTCTATGAACACGTTGCTTCATGCTCCTAAGCATTCTGTTCCCCTCTGCTTAGAATGCCCTCCCATCCCACCCCTATGACCATCTAGTAAATTCCTTTCCACTCTTCATGATTTTTTTAAGGGTCTCCTCTGTGAAGCATTCTTGTTCGTACTTCGTAAAGAATCAAGAACTTTTTCCTCTCACCACGGATTCTTGTAAATATTTATTGCAATGATCACTTTTTATTAAACTTTATTTACATATCTACCTCTCATTCTAGACCTTAAGTTCCTTGCAATCAGGGAGTATATCTTACTTCTCTATCAGCATCTGGCAGGCTGCTTATAAAAACAGGTGGTTTGGCCAGGCACAGTGGCTCATGCCTGTAATCCCAGCACTTTGGGAGGGCAAGGTAGGTGGATTGCTTGAGGTCAAGAACTCTAGACCAGCCTGGCCAACATGGCAAAACCCCATCTTGGCTGGGTGCGGTGGCTCACACCTGTAATCCCAGCACTTTGAGAGGCCGAGGCAGGCGGATCCCCTGAGGTCAGGAGTTCGAAACCAGCCTGGCCAACATGGCGAAACTCTGTCTCTACTAAAAATACAAAAATTAGCTGGGCATGGTGGCAGGCATCTGTAATCCCAGCTACTGAGGAGGCTGAGGCACAAGAATCGCTTGAACCCGGGAGGAGGAGGTTGCAGTGAGCTGAGATCGCACCACTGCACTTCAGCCTACAAAAATTAGCCTGGTGTCGTGATGCGTGCCTGTAATCCCAGTTACTCAGGAGGCTGAAGCAAGAAAATCGCTTGAACCCAGGAGGTGGAGGCTGCAGTGAGCCGAGATCACACCACTGCACTCCAGCCCGGGCAACAGAGGGAGACTCCATCTAAAAAAAATAAAACAAAAAAAAGTGGCATGATAAATGTTGAAATGAACCAACGAATACCATGTATTCACCCAATCCTCCCAACCAAAATTCTGGAAGCCACCTTCCATTCCTCCTTCTCTACCCCCAAATGCCAAGTCCTACTCCCTGAAGATCTCTCAAATCCATCCCCCTCCTCCCGATTCCAATGCCATAGCACCAGTTTGGGCTCCATTCTCTCTTACTTGAACTAGATCCATCCAAACCATTCTCCACACTACTGCTGGAATTTTTTAAAAAATTTATTACAAAAATAATACACACTTATAAAAAAATTCAAACAATACAGAAATAAAAGCACAATATCCCACCCAGCATACATAACAAACACAGAAGCCCCCTCCCCTCCAATCCCATTCCTGGGGGTCATCATTGTGAACAGTTAGCATATATCCTTTCAGACTTTTACCTTTGCGTACACAAGTATATATATAAACACATATAAATAAACACACATGGTTCTGTCTTTTACAAAAAATGGGATCACATATATCTGTTACATGATTCTTCAATTTCTTTCTTCATTCATTCATTACACAGATTTCTAAAACACAAACCTGATTATATCACTCCTTTAAGAGCTTATTTCCCATAATATAAAAATCATACACATTAACATCAAACACAAAGCTTGTGATGATATACTTCCTGCCCATCTTTCAGTCTCATCTCTAGCCATTCCAGCATTAAAGGACTGGAATATAAACTACCTTAAATCCTTCCTGGAACAAGGCAGGTACAAACAAACAAACAAACAAACTAGGAACACACTCTGCCATTTCTAGACTGTGGCCTTTCCCATTCATGTTACACTTTGCCTGGACTTTTCCATCTGGCAAGCTTCTACTAATTCTAAAACAATCAGCTTAAAAATTACCTCTAGGAAGACTTCCCTGACTTTTCAGACATGATTACTCCTCTATTTCCCCTATACTTTATAACTAGCTTCTTAATTGCACTTATCTCACAGTACTATGATGATTTATTAACATGTTTTGAATTCCACTTCCCCTCCCCCAACTTGATGGTGAGCTCTTTGGGTAAAAGGGATTTGTCTTATTTACCTTTGCATCCCAAGGATCTGATAGAGTGCTTATCATGAAAAGCAGATGCTCAGTAACATATCTGTTGAGGACTTTATGATTCTAGGAACATTTACTGAGTACCTACTATGCACAGAACCACATCCTAAGCATGAAAAGAAACAGAAGACACAGTCTTTGTCCTAAGAAACTTACCATTTTCCTATCATTTCCCCTGGGGGGGAGGGACAGAAAACATTTAGGTGGCAACATTATCATTTCTGACATACAGGCTGTTTCAAAATTTACGGTAATTTGCCTCAAATCCATTTAGGAACTAGGCATTGCATAATTAAATAAATAAAATAATGGGCGGTTTGTCTCACAGGTTTAAGTGTAGCACAGAGTCCACTAGAACCCAATTCTCTGTCCCAGCAGGAGGGCTTTCATCTGTTCCAGCCTGTAAATTAGAAAAGTGAGATAATACCATGCTTGGAAATTTTCTTTTTTCTTTTTTTTTTTTTTTTTGAGATGGAATCTCACTCTTTCACCCAGGCTGGAGTGCAGTGGTGGGATCTCCACTCACTGCAAACTCTGCCTCCCGGGTTCAAGCGATTCTCCTGCCTCAGCCTCCCAAGTAGCTGGGATTACAGGTGCCCGCCACCACGCCTGGCTAATTTTTGTATTTTTAGTAGAGATGAGGTTTCGCCATGTTGGCCAAGCTGGTCTCGAACTTCTGACCTCAGGTGATCCGCTTGCCTCGGCCTCCCAGAGTGCTGAGATTACAGGTGTGAGCCACCACGCCCGGCCGGAAATTTCCTAATACATCAAGAGGACATAAAGTTACTAGTTCTTTCATAATTTCCCCTCCTTCCCCAGGGAAAAATTATACCAAAAGCAACACATGGAGTTAAAGGAGGACACGGGAAAATGAGCTTGCTCTTTTTGGTAGTGGTAGGGGAAAGGGGGTTGCTTTGTTTTAAATCAAAGGGTGACACTGCCCCAGGAAGATAAGGAGTGGTGATTTGTTATCATTTACTTACTACTTTTAAAAAGGCTAAGGTGTTAGTTAATTTCATGATTTCAGGATCAGATACTGTACAAATATGAACAAATTGGGGAAAGGTGAACCACCTAGGCTGGAGAACAGGGAAGGCTGACCAAGGAGGCCCAAAGGAAGCCTCATTCATCAGAGTCCAAGTCACTGTCCCCAGCAATGGAGTGGAAATCCTCACTGTCCTCCTCGTCCTCTGACAGGTGGACCTGGCTTAGTACGCTCGGCCCAGAGCGCTGCTCTTCCTCCTCCTCATCTTCTTCCTCCTCTGATACCTCATACCCACCGATGCTGCTGAAGCTTGTGTCTTGGGTGTTCGACTTGGGATCAGGCTCCTCATAGCTCCCATAACTGAGAAGAGAAACATGTCATCTCTCAAGCTCGGACACCATCCTCTAGCTGACCATTCCCATTCTCAGCGCCACCAAAGGATAAGCCCATCTCACCTCCCCTGGACACTAAAGTGACTGGTTCTGAACTATTCTATATGCCCCTGAGAGAAAAATGATCCTGTTCAAAAACATCAACTTGCCAACTTCATATACACAAGAACCTGAATGGAAGAAACTCCCTTACACCTGAACAACACACTGCCATCTTACATGACCATAAATGCTCTGACAGCCTCATGGTTTCATCTACCACTTACAGTATCCAATTAGTCAATAGTCCTGAAGATTCCCTCTTCAATATATCTTGTCTCTATCCCCTCCTTTCCATCCCTACTCTGCCTGCCTTGGCTTAGTCCTTTGTTATCTCTGGCCTGCACTACTGAAGTAAGTTGTCATGTCTCCAGTCTTGCTCTCCTCCAATTACTTCTTCACACTTCTGCCAGAGTGCTCTTTATTTTTTTGTTTGTTTGTTTATTCTTAATTTTACTTGAAAAAAAAAAATCACACAAGTAATGCACGTTCACTGGTTAAAAAAATTAGAACATACACCAGAAAAAAATTTTTAAAAATCATCAATAACTCCATCATCCGAGATAATCTTTTGGTATATTACCAAAATTTTCTGTGCACTTTAGATGCTTAAACATTTTTGTTTAATTTACAAAATTGCGATACTCTACATACTCTCCAGGAATCTGCCTTCTTCACCAATGATTATAATGAACATCTTCCCGTGTCAATAAACATACGTCTATAGCATAATTTTAATAGCTACATGGTATTCCGCCATATAGCTGTAACATGACTTAACAGTCTCTCACTAGGACATTGAAGCTGTCTCCAATTATTCCACTATTAGGAACAATGCTGTCATAAAACATCCTTACACAAACAACTTGATGGTGTGTTAATTATTCCCACAAAATAATTTCCTAGATGTGGATTTTTTGGGCCAAAGGGGATGCACATTTTTAAATGTTTTTATTTATGATGATAAATTGCTAAGCCTCTCTCCAAACCACCCCATTTTTATCAATCAACATTACCACCAGTAGTTTGAGAATGTCTTTTTCCTCATAATCTTTCCAAACACTAGGCATTATCATTCATTTTAATCACCAATATGATAGGTAAAAAATTGCACTTCGTGGTTTTACTGCATTTCTTTATTAGGGGAGTTATTATTATTATTATTTTGAGACTGAGTCTCGCTCTGTCACCAGGCTGGAGTACAGTGGCACAATCTCGGCTCACTGCAACCTCTGCCTCCTGGGTTCAAGCGATTCTCCTGCCTCAGCCTCCCCAGTAGCTGGGACTACAGGTGTGACCAGGTCCAGCTAATTTTTGTATTTTTAGTAGAGAGAGGGTTTCATCACGTTGGCCAGGATGGTCTCGATCTCTTGACCTTGTGATCCGCCTGCCTCGGCCTCCCAAAGTGCTGGGATTATAGGCATGAGCCACCGCGCCCGGCTGGAAGTTATTTTTTCATATGATATATTGGTCATTTACATTTCTTTTCTAAATTAGTTCATGCCTTTGCCCATTTTTCTTTTGGGGCACAGGACAATCTTTCTAAAATGTAAATCTGGTCATACTATTCTCATTCAATGACTCCCCAGAACTTTCAGGCCCTTCATGATTTGGTATTTACCTACCTCTTTAAATCATTTCTGTCACATGAATTATAGATCTTACATGGATCAATCAAAAAATCTCCAGTCACACTGAGCTACGTGTGGTCTCTAAAAGTGTTTCATGCCTGTAAAATGTTTCATGCCTGTGTCTTCATATAGGCTCTTCCTAGTCTCTGGAATGCCCATTGCTTTCTCATTCGTTTAGCTAATTCCTATTCATATTTGGCTCAATTTCCTTCTCTAGCCAGCTCTCCTCCCTCCCCACCTCTACCCAAGTTCTAGAAGAACCCTGCGGTTGCCTAGCATAGCACTTTTCATATTACACTGTGATTGCCTGTTTTAGGTTTCCTACTAGACTCATCTCCTTGAAGGAAGGGACCATATCTTAGTTTGTTTTTGTACTTACGATAAATATTTGCTGAAATAAAAAATTTTAATTTATTTACAATGTTATTTGCATATTAGCTGCTTGCTGGTTAGATGTATCATAGGTACATTAAATCCAACATGTCCAAAGCCAAATCCAAATCCATTTTTTCCTCCTTTCCTGCCCTATCTAACACGTATTCTTCTTCTTTACCAGAGACATCTCCATTCATTATTCATCTAACCTCCTTACCTCTTTATGTCCCTTTATTTTCCCCACTCCTGACAAGTCCCTGTTGATATCATCATCTGTCCCACATTGTCCTAAGTTATACAAATTTGATGTCACTTCCTTTTCCTTAAACTGATGACTCCTATTACCCACAGGTTAAGGTCCAAATGTCTTAGCATGCCTTGTAAAGTCCTTCACAATATAATTTCCCTTGCTACACTTCTGGAGCCTCAACTCCCCAACAAATTCCATTTGCTCTGGAACACACTGTTCCACCTATAAAGATCTCCCCACCCCCTGCCATACTACCTACTTACTAAACTCCTATTAATCTTTTAAGGCCCAATTCAAATGTTCCCTTGTCTGTGAAACTTTCCCTGATAACTCCAAGCAGAGTGAGACACTCCCTTCTCAGTGGTGCCTTGGCACTTTGTCTTACTTATGCTATAGCACTTATCACATTGTATTTATAATGATTTGTTTGTGTCAGTCTCTTCCACTAGGCTGTGAGCTCCTCAAGGGCACGGTATGTTTTGCTCCTCCGTGTATCCCCAGGACCTAGCACAGTGCCTGGCCCTAGTAGGTGCCCAGGAAATGTTTGATGGATGAAAAGTAATCTGATGCTGGGCCCCTCGACATCATAGCTAGGCACTGATGCCACAGCCCTGTAGCATGTTGCTGCCGATTACCTGATGTTGCTATCCTCCAAACCATGGGAAGCCTCCCCACCGTCTCCCTCATAGGACATCATGCTTTCTTCATTTTCCATGTCCATCCTTGTGTTCTCCTGAAGCATGCGGGGTTGTTTGGGTCTTATTCCACCAGATCCCACATCAGAGTCACTTCCACTTTCACTCAGCTGGATAGCTGTAAAAAGAGACAGATTCTGGTTCATCAAGAGTTAAGCTTGACAGATTTAACTTGATCTTTGGCTTGATCTTCCCAAACTAGTAACACTCACACATCTACACAGGCATCTTGCCTATACTCCTCTCCTCAGATGCCCTTCTTATAACTGCCTAGGGTCAACAGTAGTAGCAAGGTTTGTAGTTTAGAATCTGAATCCAAATAACAATTTCCTTTTCCATCTCATGCCAACCTATCTGTGTTTTTTCTACCATCTACTCCCATACTTTTCCTTGGCCATTGCCATTAATCCACAAAACATTAGTCCCCCAAACAGGATTTTTCTTAATTTTCCTTCCCTGTTGCCACATATAACACTTTATTATTCTGTTCTCATCTTTTTTTCTTTTTCTTTGGAGACAGTCTCACTATGTTGCCTAGGCTGTAGTGCAATGGTATGATCATGGCTCACTGCAGCCTTAAAGTCCTGCCCTCAAGCGACCCTCCTGCCTCAGCCTCCTGAGTAACTGGGACTACAGGCACTTGCCACCACACCCAGCTAATTTTTATTTATTTACTTCTTGTAGAGACAGGGTATTGCTATGTTGCCTAGGCTGGTCTCAAACTCCTGGTCTCAAGTATTCCTCCTACCTTGGCTTCCCAAAGTGCTGGGATTACAGGCATGAGCCACTGTGCCCAGCCTTTGACAAGTATCCAAATCAAAGCTCTTACTTAGACACTATCTTTTCCACTGTCGTATTTTGTACCTCCTGCTAATGAATATGATCATCCTATGCGTGAGTGCTCAGTACTCTCAGTTCTATTAATAGAAATTCAATAAAAGAGGCAGCTTCCAATAAAAGCATATGTGGCCAAGAGCGCCTATCCAGTCCAGTCCTGAGGGTGCTATAGTGAGTTATAAAGGAATAGAAGCAATGGTCGAGGCCTACCAGAGAATGGATTGTCTCCTTCTTCATCACTCCCAGCATCTTCCTCATCATCTTCTCCTTCAGACATAAGCAAATCCTCATACAGGACACTGGCTTGAGGCTGTTGTACAGTTCCTTCCTCTTCATCTGCAAGATCACCATCTCCATCTTCACCTTCCTGAATGAGACCAGTTAGGGGTCAAAGTCCTATCAACTGACCATGTAAGAGACCAGAAGCCACCACCAGACACAACCCCCCTCCCCACCCTGCCCATCCCTCCACTTGCTGCCTCACAAGAAGTTAAGTATTTTTGGTGGACAGATTGTTTAGTTGGTCCCAAGGATTAAATTCGGATTGGGGCTCACTAAGGAGACCCCCTGATATCACCTTAGGATTTGGCCTGCCCTGTACTGATGGGGCTCCTATCATATAAGGGTATAACGTAACCATAAGCTTTCTGTAAGCATACTCACTGGGGCTGGAGTCTTAGGTTTCCCATCCTCCTCCTCATCATCATACCCTTCAATATCTACATCAGAGTCTTCCTCGCCCAGCCTACCTCGGCCCTGGCGCATCTGAGTAAGGAACACAAATAGCACATCATTGAGGGACGTGCCTGTAGGAGGAGTTAACCAAGGGCTCTCACCCAGGATGAATGCTCCTCCCTGATATCCCAGCCAACCCCACTGCTAGTGGGGGCTGTTTAGACCGCTCAAGGCATGCGCATTTTCCCCCATTCTTTGGAAATCATAGCCAGAGTAAAAAACCCAAAGAACAGGAAAGGCCCTTAGTCTACTCTTACTGTATCATTACAAAGAGACTCTTTCTTTCTAACCCAAACTTTTCCTTATAGCTTGTGTTGAACTCTTTGGGATAGAAAAACCCTCCTGGGTTTTTACACTTTCCAGTGGAACCCTGACTGAGAATAGCTGTAGAATTTCTGGCTTCAGACTGTATCTTCTGATACCTCTAGAAAAGGCCAATTTTTAAAATTTAATTTTATAAATAATTTTAATTTAAATTATAATACACATTAAGTAGGCCAATTATTCTGAACTGTCTGAGTGCAGTTGGCCGTTCTAGTCACCTGTCAGGCTACTCTGATGCTTCATACCCTTTTTTCATTCTTGTGCCTTCCCTGAAGTTCTGCTGTGCCTGACTCTGCCCATGGGGACAGACAGAAGATAACTCCAGTCACACGACCTGATGCCATCCCAACTTGAAAGCCCATTTCTAAGCTTTCATTCCCAGGGCCAAAGGGCCCAGTCATTCTTGACATATGTCACATATCACCATCACCATTCCCCTAGCCCCACCTGCAGGCATAATACCAATCTTATAAAAAGAAAAACAACATCCTACCTGTGTTACTTGCTTTTCTGGAGTGGCAGTGGGAATATCCAAGACAGACATATTGCTCTCATCTTGAAATACAGAGGCATCTCGAGACATACTGAGGGATGTGTTGGTATCATACAAATCAGGAGGCTGTGGCACAAAACATACAACTTAGCTTCTATCTAGGAAAGGGAAAATAAATACAGATAACTCCCCTTTAAAGCATTTACTGGAGAAAAAGATCATGCAGAGCAATTCAGTTAAAGAGAAACAGTCTGACACAGCTTTACAGACAAGTTTTTGGGACTCTTACAAATGTTGCCTATTCTAGTAGACAGGTGCCTGATGCATGTAATCAGAAGCCTGAAGCAGAAATGCACCAAAGCTATGGGACAGTTTTATGCCCTAACAGCCTTTCTGGTCAATAACTTAGTTTTTTCTAAGCCTTGTCTTTTGGTTTTTAGGCCCAAGGCTTAATATCAGTGCTATTTTGATTGCTTGATCTGGAGACATCTAAGAGAAAATGAGATAAAGGAATTTCAATTCCAACAAGAGCATAGAATGCTTTGATAGTTTATGAGCCCATCAGAGGATGCCACGAAGCAAAATGGCATGGTGAAAAATCACAGGCTTTGCGGTAAAATGTCCTGGGTTTGAGTCCTGGCTCCAACACTTGCTAGTGAGTAACAAATTACGTAACATCTCTAAGCCTTGATTAACTCAACTATAAAACATGGATGATAATGTCTACCTCACAGGGTTGTTGTGAGAATTAAGAGATGTGTAAGTTTCTTATCCAATACTCAATAAATTATAGATCCCTTCCCTGTTTTCTTCCCTGGAAAGAACAGGGATTTAGCAAATAGACTATTCAGTGACAGGAGGGCAAGAAGGACTAGATAAAGTGCTCACAATATAAAGTGAAAAGAGTAAGACACAAAACCATATCGATCAATTTCATTTTAAAAGTGTGTATATAAGCACAAATACATACACCACAGATATGAAAAATAAAAATATTCACACTGGTTGACGTTGCTTCTGAGTGGTGGAAGTGATTACAGGTAACTTATTTCTTGTTTTAATTTTCCAATTTTCTCTAACGAACATGTTACTTTTATCATCAGAAAACCCATATATGTGTTACATTGTGTTTTTTGAAAAGAGGAAACAAGACTGATTCTGAAGAGGGTTTTGGTGAAACAGAGGCAAAACAAAATTCAAAGCATTACAGAGCAGGTAAATCAGTGTGGAACACAAAGAGGGAAAAATAAGGGGATGAAATTTCTGCAAACCCCTACAGCACAGTGTAGAAAACTGCAAAGTCAACAGTTTTAGATAAAGTGTTAAGCTGAACAGATGATGCAATGCAAGTTAGGTGGAAATAGTTGAGTGAAAATACATCATTGGGCCGGGCGCGTGGCTCACGCCTGTAATCCCAGCACTTTGGGAGGCCAAGGCGGGCCTGAGGTTGGGAGTTCAAGACCAGCCTGACCAACATGGAGAAACCCTGTCTCTACCAAAAATACAAAATTAGCCAGGCATGGTGGCCCATGCCTGTAAAACCAGTTAATCGGGAGGCTGAGGCAGGAGAATCGCTTGAACCCGGGAGGTGGAGGTTGCAGTAAGCCAAGATTGCGCCATTGCACTCCAGCCTGGGTGACAAGAACGAAACTCCGTCTCAAAAAAAAAAAAAAAAAAAAAGAAAAAGAAAATACATTATTGACCACCACCATTTAGAAGTTGAAAGGTATGATTACTGTCATGCTTCTTACAACCAAAATTGTATTAAGGCAGGTTACACTTTTGCAAACATACTCTAATAACATTTGAGTTTGAGAGTAGTTGGCCGGGCGCGGTGGCTCAAGCCTGTAATCCCAGCACTTTGGGAGGCTGAGACGGGTGGATCACGAGGTCAGGAGATCGAGACCATCCTGGCTAACACAGTGAAACCCCGTCTCTACTAAAAAAATACAAAAAAAACTAGCTGGGCGAGGTGGCGGGCGCCTGTAGTCCCAGCTACTTGGGAGGCTGAGGCAGAAGAATGGCGTGAACCCAGGAGGCGGAGCTTGCAGTGAGCTGAGATCCGGCCACTGCACTCCAGCCTGGGCGACAGAGCGAGACTCCATCTCAAAAAAAAAAAAAAAAAAGAGAGTAGTAATGTGTAAGGACAGTCACTCATGTACACCTTCCTCAGGTTAAGAGATAATGAGTTGGTTACTATCTTAAACTGTTTGAGTGAAGGGAATCATGAAAAGGTTAACTGGAATAATGAAGCAGTACTATCTGATCTTACTCTTCATAGGAAACCCTCTAACTGCACTAAACAACAGCTAATGTTCAAGAGAGAGAATAGTTGACAGGTTTTCCTTAGCCATTTGAAGTAGCCTGGGAGACGCAGCAAAGAAAGGAAGGTGACTTTGGGGTCCAAGGCTTTGACTCACCAAAGGACTAGGCTTAGACTGTCCTAGAAATGAGCAAACCATGTGTCATTCAATGGCTAGACTCTCCTGGGGAATGATGGCTAACACCAGGCTTTAACTTACCAGAAAGTACCTTGTGGAAGCTGTGGGCCTATTAGCAAATAGGGCCTTCCTGGGGCAACATCACTCACCCAAGAACCCTTGACCCAATCTGCCCACACACTCCAAGAGCCTTTCCTTGTTCTGGACCTTGAACGAGTATCTGAGGGTTCTTTTATACCTGGCCCCTCAGTAACCTAGGTTGTGAGATGAAAGAGAGAGTAAAAGATAGATAGGGATAGTGCATGAACGAGATACAGAGATAGCAATAATCCAACAGAGGTCACATAAGTTGCATTATCAGTTCAGAGGGAAACCTGGATAGAATGAAAAAAAAAAATTTTCCTGTGGGAATTGGCAGAGTTCTGCATTAAAATACTTGATTAAATTTGAAAGGGTCTCAGAGAACAGATAAAGATGTATCAGGCAAATTAAATTAATTCATTTAATGTTTACAACAATCTTGAAAAGATTTCAGAGAAAAGGAAACTAAGTGAGAGAGGTTAACTTTCCAAGATTACAAAGCTAGACAACAGGAGAACTAAGACTCAAACCCAGGCCTGTTTTATGTCAAATCTTATGTACTTTCCGCCCTACCATAGTGCCTCCAATACAGAAACCAAGCACCAGTGATGTTCTGTTAAGTCCTATTCTTCAAATATGCCAACCCTCTAAGAGTACAGTAGAGAGGAAATACACTCTTAAGTGTATTTCAAGGATCCAGTTAGACCAGGAAGACTAAAAATTTCTTATTTATCTTTCTCTCTAATTCTTTTGACACGAACATTTAAGAACATTATTAGTACTACCTTTCTTCATTTACTAGGAGTCAATCCAGGAAAATGAGTGACTTCTGAGCTACACCGAGATACCTCTGAGGGAATGAGTAATCAAGTGTCTGTAAGGCACAGGAACAATATGGCCCATGTCTGTAACTGAGAAGTCTACACTCCAGGGATGTTCTAGAGTCCCAAAATTCATGGACAAGAAAATTCCCGAGACCCAGAGGATGGCTGGGTCAGGAATTTGGTATTCCCAAACACTGCCTAAACAACTAAGGCCCCACCCCACTCATTCATCCCACAGCTGCCTCGTCTGGATTCAAGGCCACCAAGACCCATGGCCCTCACTCACCTTAGCCTTTGAGAAGACAAGAAAGCACACGAAAGGCATATGAAGAGGAAGGACAGAGAAGAATGGTATCTCAGTAAACAGATTTGTTAACATGCTCCCAATTTCCCAAACCAATAAGAAAACTATACAAGGAAGTACTTAGTCCTCAGACTCACCTGAGGTGTGTAGGGCCCTGGGGTCATTGGGTCCAGGCTTTCTAATTCTGCTTCCTCCAAAGCTGCTTCTTTAGCTGTACAGATATCCTTCTCAAGTTGAGTCAAATGCTCATCATACTGAGAAATAAAGGAAATAAATTCATTCAACATGTAGTTTAATTACTGGGGATACAAAAGTACACAAAAGAAAAAAATATCTATCTTCATGAAGCTTATGTTCTAGTGGCAGGACACAGATAATAAAAATAAATCAAGCAGGGAAGGAAATAGGGGATGTGGAGTTGGGGGGCAGGGAATACTACATTTTAAAATAGGATAATCAGGGAAGGCTCCTCATTCAAGGGAACAGGATTTCAAAAAGCTAGAACCCAAGGGGACCTCTTTTATTTTCTGAGACAGAGTCTTGCTGTTTCCCAGGCTGGAATGCAGAGATATGATCATGACTCCTGCAGCCTTTACCTCCCGGGCTCAAATGATTCTCCTACCTCAGATGAGTAGCTGGGACCACATGCATTTACCACCACACCCCACTAATTTTTAAATATTTTTTGTAGAGATGGGGTCTCCCTATGTTGCTCAAGCTTGGGACCTCCATCTTTACCACCTACCTCAGTCAATGTCTGGTAACAGACGTTCACAATCTCCTGGGCAGTCTTAGTATACTGACTCTCAGGTCCTATAAATAAAATAAGAAAGTGCCATTATCTTTGCAGACTTGTTCCAGAATTTTACATTCTGTCATCAGCAGTGTGTCCCATTATCCTAGACCTAGAAAAATCATTCCTCAGCTTTAACTTGGACTCTTGTTCTACTTTCAGAGGCAGAAAATTTCAAACATATGCAAAACAACACTAACATAATGAACTCCCATGTACTCACTAGCCAGCTTCAATGATTAACACACAGCCAATCTTGTTTCATTTACTTCAATTTTCAGACTCTTCTCAAATTGTTTTGAAGCAAATTCCAGCATCGTAACAATTTTCCTCTAAAAATTTTTCAGTATGTGTTGCTAGGTTTCACCATGTTGGCCAGGCTGCTCTTGAACTCCTGGCCTTAAGTGATCCACCCCCCTCAGCCTCCCAAAGTGCTGGGATTATAGGCATGAGCCACTGTGCCCAGCAGAAGGCTGCTTTTAATAAACAATTATTGGTATAATGGTGGATACATGTCATTATACATTTCTCAAAACCCATACAATGTATACCACCACCAAGAATGAACCATGGACTTGCGGGTGATAATGATATGTCAATGTAGGTTCATCAACTAACACAATTAATATAACACTCTGGTGCAGGATGTTTTTGTTTTGAGACAGTTTCGCTCCGTCACCCAGGCTGGAATGCAGCGATATGATCACAGCTCACTGCAGCCTTTAACTCCTGGGTGCAAGCATGCGCCACCACGCCCATTTTTCTTTGTTTGTTTGTAGAGATGGGGGGTCTCATTATGTTGCACAGGCTGGTCTTGAACTCCTGGCCTCCCAAAGTGCTGGGATTACAGGCGTGAACCACAATGCCCAGCGTGGTGCAAGATGTTGATAACTGGGTAGGCTGTATGTATGTGAGGGCAGGGAGTATATGGGAACTCTCTGTAACTTCTGCTCAATTTTGCCAAGAACTAAAGTTGCTCTAAAAATAAACCAACTATATCACATCTAAAATAATTAACGATAATTCTTTAATATTATCAAATAGCCAGCCAAGATTCAAATTTCCCAAATTACTTTATAAACACTCTTTTACATTTATTTCTTTGAATCATAACCCAAAAAAGGTCCATACATTGCATCTGGCTGATGTGTCTCCTTAAGACACTTTTACCTACAAGATGATTCTTAACTATATGGGTCCCCATATGGCCTTAGTTACAAGTTGCAAATTGGTGGCTTATAGCTTTGTTTGGCTCACATAAAAAATTAGTTCAGTTTATAAAAATGGATTGAGCTATACACCCACAATACATAACACTTTTCTGTATCTAAGTTATATTCCAATAAAAGGCTTTTTGAAAAAAACTTAGTTGATAACATTTAACAGTTGGGAGATTTCACATAAAAACCTAAATTGTCTGGCTTCTTTTAGAAAATTTAAAGATGTGGCCAAGACAGGGTCAGCATTCCTGCAAGGCACCAATGGGCTGGGGCTGAGTAGCAGCTGTTCGTTTTAGATAAAGCATGTGTTCTCCAAGTTATCATAGTCCCTCCCAGGTCTGCTTATCTTATGCCTAGACCCTGAAGGCATTTGAGTTTTCAATCCCTGCCTTAAATGCTCAAAATGTTCTTTTAATATACTGATCATTCACTTATTTATTCATAAGACATTTTCTTAATACTTCTTGTGTGCCAGGCATTGGAGATGATAGAAATGAGTGAGATATAGGTCATATCCTCAAGAAGTTTATAGTCTAGTACAGTGAGATAGACTGTAAACAAATAGGGCAACACAATGCAATGGAAAAACAGTGGCACAAAGAAGGAAGTGGCTGATTCTTGGAGGTAAGAGGGGAAGAGGAATTAAGAAAGCCTTCAGTTGTTTTTTGTTTTTTTGTTTGTTTTGAGATGGAGTCTCACTCTGTCACCCAGGGTAGCGTGCAGTGGCACAATCTCAGCTCACTGCAACCTCCGCCTCGTAGGTTCAAGTGATTCTCTTGCCTCAGCCTCCCGAGTAGCTGGGACTACAGGCATGTGCCACCACGCCCAGCAAATTTTTGTATTTTTAGTGGAGACAGGGTTTCACCATGTTGGCCAGGCTGGTCTTGAACTCCTAACCTCAAGTGATCCACCCACCTTGGCCTCCCAAAGTGCTGGGATTACAGGCATGAGCCACTGGGCCCAGCCAGAAAGCCTTCATAAGAGGTGATCCCTAAATTAAACCTACTGTTTTATCAGGATATAAAGGATAAAAAATATACCATAGGCCAGGCATGGTGGCTCAAGTCTGTAATCTCAGCACTTTGGGAGGCCGAGGTGGGGAGATTACTTGAGGCCAGGAGTTTGAGACCAGCCTGGCCAGCATGGCAAAATCCTGTCTCTACTAATAATACAAAAATTAGCTGGGCATGGTGGTACATGCCTGTAATCCCAGCTACTCGGGTGACTGAGGCATGAGAATTACTTGAACCTGGGAGGCAGAGGTTGCAGTGAGGCAAGATCATGCCACTACACTCCAGCCTAGGTGACAGAGTGAGACGGCCTCAAAAAAAATATAATTATATATATATATGTACACACACACACACACACACACCCCACGTGGACTTCAAATTATACTACAAAGCTATAGGAACCAAAACGGCATGGTACTGACATAAAACAGACACACAGACCAATGGCACAGAATAGAAAACACAGATACAAATCCAAACACAGCCAAATAATAATTTTCAACAAAGGCAACAAGAACACACATTTGGGGAAAGGACAGTCTCTTTAATAAATGATGCTAGGAAAACTGGTTATCCACATGTAGAAGAATAAAACTAGATCTCCATCTTTCACCATACATAGAAATCAACTCAAAATGGATTAAAGACAAATGTTAAGATCTAAACTACAAAATTATTAGAAGAAACATTGGAGAAATGCTACAGGATACTAATCTGGGGCAAAGTTTTTTAAGTAACAACAAAAGCCAAACAGACAAATGGGATCATATGAAGCTAAAAAGCTTATACACAGCAATGGAAACAAGAAAGTAAAGAGACAACCTACAGAATAGGAGAAAACATTTGCAAACTATCCATCAACAAGAGATTAATTAACCAGAATATAAAAGGCACTCAAAAAATCCAATAGCAAAAAACCAATCTGATTAAGAAATGGGCAAGGCCAGGTGTGGTGGCTCAAGCCTGTAATCCCAGCACTTTGGGAGGCTGAGACGGGCGGATCACGAGGTCAGGAGATCGAGACCATCCTGGCTAACACACGGTGAAACCCCGTCTCTACTAAAAAATACAAAAAAATAACTAGCCAGGCGAGGTGGCGGGTGCCTGTAGTCCTAGCTACTCGGGAAGCTGAGGCAGAAGAATGGCGTAAACCCGGGAGGCGGAGCTTGCAGTGAGCTGAGATCTGGCCACTGCACCTCACCTGGGCAACACAGCGAGACTCCGTCTCAAAAAAAACAAAAACAAAAAACGAACAAAAAAAAGAAATAGGCAAAAGACCTGGATATTAATCCAGAGACATACAAGGTAAGCAGGTATATAAAAAGGTGCTCAACATCAATAATCATTGGGGAAATGAAAATCAAAACCACCGTGAGTTTTTTTTTTTTTTTTTTTTGTGACAGGGTCTCTGTCACCCAGGCTGGAATGCAATGGCGCAGTCACGGTTCACTGCAACCTAGCTGGGACTACAGGCAGGTGCCACCACACCTGGCTAACTTTTGCATTTTTTGTGGAGATGGGTTTCGCCATGTTGCCCAGGCAGGTCTTGAACTCCTGGGCTCAAGCAATCTGCTCACCTCAGCCCCTCAAAGTGCTAGAATTACAGGTGTGAGCCACCACTCCTGGATAGAATGGCTTTAATCAAAAAGAGAGAACAACAGATGCTGATGAAAATGTGGAGAAAGGGGAACGCTCGCACACTGTTAGTATACTAGTACACAGCCATTATGGAAAACAGTATGGAGGTTACTCGAAAAACTAAAAATTGGATTATCACAGGATGATCCAGCAATACCACTGCTGGGTATATATCCAAAAGAAGGGAAATCAGCATAATGAAAAAATATCTGCATCCGCATGTTTACTGCAGCACTATTCACAAGAGCCAAATATGGAATCAACCTAGGTGGCCATCAATAAATACAATGGATAAAGAACATGTGCTGGCCAGGCACGGTGACTCACGCCTATAATCCCAGCACTATGGGAAGCCAAGGCAGGCGGATCACCTGAGGCCAGGAGTTCGAGACCAGCTTGGCTAACATGGTGAAATCCTATCTCTACTAAAAATACAAAAAAAAATTAGCCAGGTGTGGAGGTGGGCGCCTGTAATCCCAGCTACCCGGGAGGCTGAGGCAGAAGAATCGCTTGAACCCGGGAGGCAGAGGTTGCAGTGAGCTGAGACTGTGCCACTGCATTCCAGCCTGGACAACAAGAGCAAGATTCCATTTCAAAAAAAAAAAAAAGGTGTTATATATACACAATGGAATATTATTCAGCCATAAGAGAGAATGAAATCCAACCAGTATGGTTGGAAACAGAGATCATCATGTTAAGCAAAATAAGCCACGCACAGTGAAACAAATATTACGTGTTCTCATTCATATGTGAGAGCTAAAAACATGGATGTCATGGAAGTAGAGAATAGAATGGTGGTTACCAGAAGCTGGGAAGGGAAGAAATGTAGGGGATGAGACAGGAGGAATAAATTCTAGTATTCAATAGTACAGTAAGGAAATCATAGTTAATAATTTATATTTCAAAATAGCTAGAAGAATTGTAATGTTTCTGATACAAAAAAAAAAGATAAATGTTTGAGGTGTTGGATATCCCAATTACCCTGATTTGATTACTACACATCGTATACATGTATCAAAATATCACATGTACTCCATAAATATGTACAACTATCATCTGTCAACAAAAAATAGATACCACAAGTGTATGTGAAGCTTTGAAGCTTTCAGGTCATATCTACTATGACTATTACAAGCTATCACATAAATAAAAAAGTCTTGGCCAGGCACTGTGGCTCACAACTGTAATCTCAGCACTCTGGGAGGCCGAGGCGGGAAGGTCATTTGAGGTCAGGAGTTCGAGACCAGCCTGGGCAACTTGATGAAACTCCATCTCTACTAAAAATATAAAACTTAGCTGGGCATGGTGGCACATGCCTGTAGTCCCAGCTACTCGGGAGGATGAAGCACGAGAATCTCTTGAACCCGGGAGGTGGAGGCTGCAGTGAGCCAAGATTGCACTACTGTACTCCAGCCTGGGCGACAAGAGCAAGACTCTGCCTCAAAAAAAAAAAAAAAAAAAAAAAAAAACTATCTTCCAGATAAAACTTCTTACAAGTATAGGTCATTTACTCTTTAAAACATGAAAAATAAAGTTGTATCCTCACAGAAACTGCCTGTGCCAAACACAAACAAGGAAGAAAAGTCAATTGTCAAGATATTTAGAGCCGGGTGCGGTGGCTCATGCCTGTAATCCCAACACTTTGGGAGGCTGGGCAGGATGATCACTTGAGCTCAGGAGTTCAAGACCAGCCTGGGCAATACGGCGAAACCCCGTCTATACAAATAACACATAAATTAGCTGGGCATTGTGGTGTGCACCTGTAGTCCCAGCTACTCAGGAGGCTGAGGTGAGAGGATCAGTTGAGCTCAGGAGGTTGAGGCTGCAGTGAGCCATGATCGTGCCACTGCACTCCAGCCTGAGTGACAGAGCGAGACTCTGTCTCAAAAAAAACAAAAAAACAGAAATGTTGCTGGAGAAAATAGAAAGGCTGCATACAGGTTACAGGCCTCCTTCACCAAGCCTGTACAACGGTAGTTCCTTACAGTATAGGCTCTTCTACCTATAGGGACTTGCCTCATGGCTAAAACCCCAGCCTATAAATTAGGAATTCAATCTTTATTCTACTTTAGTTTCGAAACTTAAACATTAACTAACCTCTCAATATCTCAATTCCCTCACTTTATAATACAAGGAAAAATTAGTTTTATACATTTGTGAAGTTTCTCTCTTACTTTAATCCATTTTGAAAATGGGACCTCTTCCCTACCCATTTTCTTTGCAACACATCACTCTAAGAAATACCCACTAATGGCTGGGCACAGTGGCTCATGCCTGTAATCCCAGCACTTTGGGAGGCCGAGGTAGGCAGATCACCTGAGATCAGGAGTTTGAGACTAGCCTGACCAACATGGAGAAACCCCATCTCTACTAAAAATACAAAATTAACCAGGCATGGTGGCGCAAGCCTGTAATCCCAGCTACTCGGGAGGCTGAGGCAGGAGAATCACTTGAACCCAGGAGGCGGAGGTTGTGGTGAGATGAGATCGCACCATTGCACTCCAGCCTGGGCAACAAGAGCTCTCAAAACAAAACAAAAAAATAAATAAAAATAAAATACAAAATTAGTCGGGCGTGGTGGTACACGCCTGCAGTCCCAGCTACTTCGGAGGCTGAGGCAAGAGAATCACTTGAACCCGGGAGGTTGCGGTGAGCCGAGATCGCGCCCTTGTACTCCAGCCTGGGCAACAAGGGTGAAACTCCGTCTCAAAAAAAAGCAAAGAAAAGAAAAAAGAAAAGAAAAGAAATATCCACTAATACCTCCAGAATATTTAAGAAAACCCACACTTACTTGCACAGCTGATACACTTATGTGTTTGTGTCAGTTTCAGACAGTCCATGTTCTCAACAGTTACAAGAGCTTCAGCTATTAGACTCTATTACACTATTATATGCAAAGGAGCATTTAAGTCTTTCTAATGAAACATGGTAGTGGAACTGGCAAACCACTGTTAACATAGTGAATAAAAATATCCACTGTGATGTCTTCTTATCCCTACCTATACCAGGGGTTCTTATGAGAGAGAGAGCTACGAATCCTTAGAACTACAAACAAAATTCTGTATGTAATACTCATCTTTGAGAGCAGAACAGCCTTAGTTTTTCATCGGATTTTCAAAGGGATCCATAACCATCTCCGTAAGTCTAAAAATATCGTTCTACATTTTGGAGCAATCAGGAACTTACTAAAAGTAGGATGATCAGCTATAGGTTTTGTAGCTTAGGAAGAAATGAGGAATCCAAGTAAAGAGACAAAGACAACAGAGCCTCTACAGGAATAGTAAAGGTGCTGAAGCTACTGTGGGGGGGCTGGGAAGAAGGTTAAACAGAACTGAACTCCAATTTCTAGTCCCTACAGGGTTACTACACAGAAAACTAGAATTAAGTGATAAAGAATTTCTAGAATGACACCAAAATGAATGAAAGATGATCTGTGACTTGTCACTGTACTCAACAGAATAAGCTACCCACTCATGAAAAGGAATGTTTTTCCTGAGTATATATTTTTTCTCCCTCTCCTTGTTAAATCATGGCTGAAGCAACTCTACATGTCACGTTGGAAAAACGTTATTTATTTATACTTTGCCTCATACCAAATAAGGAGTGGTAGAGTCTACAGAATCACATACAATTCAAATTCTAATGTCCTTAAATAGAGATAATGCCAATGACAACTTTGGAAAGCTGACACTCCACCAAGAAAATTCTTTTTCTGGTTTCTAAGTTAATTTCCTTCTGTATGGTGATGTGAGAAGAAACCCAAGTCACAAGCTTCATGGTTCTAGTAAGAGGGGGAAAGCAAGCATTATTGCTATTTTTTTTTTTCTTGACACAGTGTCTCGCTCTGTCACCCAGGCTGGAGTACAGTGGCGTGATCTCTGCTTGTTGCAACCTCCGTCTCCAGGGTTCAAGTATTTCTCCTGCCTCAGCCTCCCCAAGTAGCTGGGATTACAGGTATGCACCACTACGCCCATCGAATTTTTTATTTTTTAGCAGAGACAGAGTTTCACCATGTTGGCCAGGCTGGTCTCGAACTCCTGACCTCCAGTCATCTACCCGCCTCGGCCTCCCAAAGTGCTGGGATTACAGGCGTGAGCCACCATGCTCTGTCTATTGCTGCTAACTTTCTGAAAACATTCAGAGAAAAACACCAGTCAAGTTGGTAAGCATCCCTGGGCCCCAAGAAGAGGGGATTTGTGATCACTCCTAGGCTCACATTTCCCTTGAGAACTCTTCCACAAATACTAAAAATAATCCCTCCCTAAGAAAATGAGTACTCTGTCAAAACAGCATAAATTATCATCTTGACAGTGGATGGTGTGACGATATGCATTTGTTCCAATGTGAACCATTAAAATTAAAAAATAAAAGTTCAGTAGAAGTACAAAGCTTTTATTTAAAAAATCAGTGCCAGATATAAAAAAAAGAACCTGCATACTAAATTCCTAAAGAAATCAGAATTACTAAATGCAACTACGCATAGTCCAGATCCCAAAGAGATGAGCTCTGACTCTGCAATTCTTAGATATTTATCTTCAAACTAGATCCAAAACAAGTGAAAATTAAGGAGAAGTGAATCTAATCTTTCACAATATAGCTAGGCTCCTTACCTTATGTAGAATGAGGATCAAATGTAAATTAGGATGTTTAGTTTCCAAAGAGGTTCAGTCTCTCAATAATCTCACTCAGAATCTAGACTAGAAATTCAAGAAGGTAGAAACCATCCAGAAGGAACTGGGGTAATAAATCTCACTGGCCAAGGGTCTATTTGATGAAAAGCCCAAAGACCCTGAAAATGTTTTTTTCCTCAAAAATGAAACACCATTCCATTTAGCAACTTAAAAATATATAGATAAACAAACAGATAGCTTTGGCTAAAAACATATCCTCATATCTCATATCTCTACAACTACAAAAATAAACACCTCAAAACACCTTTTCCTATAGAGTAAAATTTATGATACTTCACACCAAATCTAATACTGGCTACTAATGGGATGGTAGGAAGGGAAGAACAAGATTTTTCCTTTTCACTTTATACAATTCTATGCTGTTTCATTTATTCAATGAACATGTATGTAATTTTTATAAAATTTTAAGTTATATACTTTAATTTTACAAGAATAATTTTTAAAGTATTGATATTCCCAGCGTTAAAGAGGTTGTAGGGAAACAGATATTTTCCTTCACTGTTATTTTGACTATAAAGATACAGCCTTTTGGAACACGATTTCAAAATATTAAGATTTCCTACAAAAATTTTATACAAGCACACATCAATAAAATATAAAAATAGTGAACAACTAGGCCGGGCACAGTGGCTCACACCTGTAATCCCAGCACTTTGGGAGGCTGAGGCAGGTGGATCACCTGAGGTCAGGAGTTCGGGACCAGCCTGGGCAACATGGGAAAACCCCATCTCTACTAAAAATATAAAAATTAGCCAGGCATGGTGGTGCACACCTGTAATCCCAGTTACTCGGGAGGCTGAGGCACAAGAATTGCTTCAATCCGGGAGGCAGAGGTTATAGTGAGCTGAGATCACGCCACTGCACTCCAACCTGGAGACTCAGTCTCAAAAAAAAAAAAAAAGTGAACAACAGTCTGCAAGCCAGCATTATAGAGATACTTTAAATGCCTATCAATATAAAATAAATTATGATACATCCATCCATGCTAAGAAATAAGTTTAAAAGAATGTAGAAATCTATATGTACTAACATGAAAAGAGAATCAGTAAAGATGTCAATTCTCCTCAAATTGATCTATGGGTTTTAACACAATTCTTACCCAAATCCCAGTAAGATGTTTTTGTAGATATAGACAAGCCCCTTCTAAATTTAGTGGAATGGCAAAAGAACTAGAATATAAAACAGTTTTGAAAAAGAGAGGAATCACTCTACCTGATCATAAGACTTCTAGAAATAAACCAACACACTCAACTGATTTTTGATAAAGGAGGAAGGACAGTTTTTTCAATAAATGATGAAAAATTGGACATCCATAGGCAAAAAAAGTACTTCAACCTAAATTTCAAACTGTACACCAAAAGTAATTAAAAATGGATCACGGACTTAAGTGTCAAAGGCTACAACTGTAAAATTTTAGGAAAAACGTAAGAGAAAACATAAGAGAAAACCTTTGTGATCTGAGCTGGGCAAAGACTTTTTTTTTTTTTTTTTTTGGAGACGAGTCTCACTCTGTCGTCCAGGCTGGAGTGCAGTGGCGTGATCTCAGCTCACTGCAACCTCCACCTCCCAGGTTCAACCAGTTCTCATGCCTCAGCCTCCTGAGTAGCTAGGATTATAGGTGTGCGCCACCACACACCATACCCAGCTAATTACTATTATTATTTTTCTTTGTATTTTTAGTAGAGATGGGTTGCACCATGTTGACCAGGCTGATCTCAAACTTCTGACCTCAAGCAACCCACCGTCTTGGCCTCCCAATGTGCTTGGATTATAGGTGTGAGCCACCGTGCCTGGCCAACTTCTTAAGAGATACAAACACTGGGCTGGTCGCGGTGGCTCACGCCTGTAATCCCAGCACATTGGGAGGCCGAGGCAGGAGGATCACGAGGTCAGGAGATCGAGACCATCCTGGCTACGGTGAAACCCCGTCTCTACTAAAAATACAAAAAAAAATTAGCCGGGCATGGTGGCGGACAACTGTAGTCCCAGCTACTCAGAAGGCTGAGGCAGGAAAATGGCGTGAACCCAGGAGGCAGAGCTGGCAGTGAGCTGAAATGGCATCAACTGCACTCCAGCCTGGGTGACAGAGCAGAGACTCCTTGTCTCAAAAAAAAAGAGAGAGAGCGAGATACAAACACTGGCCACACCTGGGGACTCACACCTGTAATTCCAGCACTTCACCTTGACCTCCTGGGTCAGCCCTGACCATAGCTTTGACCTCCTGGACTCAAGCAATCCTCCCATCTCAGCCTCCCGAGTAGCTGGGACTATGGGCATGCATCACCAAACATAAATTTTAAAAATTTTTTGTAGAGATGGGGTCTCACTACATTGTGTAGGCTGTTCTCGAACTCCTGGGTTCAGGTAGTCTTCCCACCTTGGCCTCCCAAAGCGCTGGGATTACAGGTGTGAGTCACTGTGTCTAGCCTGAAAGATACTATTAAGGGACTGAAAAAGTAAGGCATAGACTGGGGAGAAAATCTCTGCAAATCGTATATGTAATAAAGGTCTTGTACCTAGAATATATCAAGAACCCTCAAAACTCATTAAGAAAACAGGCCAAGCGAGGTGACTCACGACTATAGTCCTAACACTTTGGGAGGCTAAGGAAGGCCGATCACTTGAGGTCAGGAGTTCCAGACCAGTCTGGCCAACATGGCAAAACCCCGTCTCTACTAAAACTACAAAAATTAGCCAGGCATGGTAGCAGGTGCCTGTAATCCTGGTTACTTGGGAGGCTGAGGCAGGAAAATCACTCAAACCTGGGAGGCGAAGGTTGCAGTGAGCTGAGACTGCGCCACTGTACTCCAGCCTGGGTGACAGTGCGAGACTCTGTCTCAAAAAGAAAACACAGGCCGGGCACAGTGGGTCATACCTGTAATCCCAACGCTTTGGGAGGCTGAGGCAGGCAGATCACTTGAGGTCAGGCATTCAAAACCAGCCTGGCCAACACGGTGAAATTCCGTCTCTACTAAAAATACAAAAAAATTAGCCAGGCATTGGGGTGGATGCCTGTAATCCCAGATTCTCAGGAGGCCGAGGCAGGAAAATCGCTTGAATCTGGGAGGCAGACACTGCAGTGAGCCAAGATTGCGCCACTGCACTCCAGCCTGGGTGACAGTGTGAGACCTCTGTCTCAAAAAAAAAGAAAGAAAACAACACAATTAAAACTGGGCCACAGACAGGGCAATCAGGCAAGAGAAAGAAATAAAGGGTATTCAATTAGGAAAAGAGAAAGTCAAATTGTCCCTGTTTGCAGATGACATGATTGTATATTTAGAAAACCCCATCGTCTCAGCCCAAAATCTCCTTAAGCTGATAAGCAACTTCAGCAAAGTCTCAGGATACAAAATCAATGTGCAAAAATCACAAGCATTCTTATACACCAGTAACAGACCAACAGAGAGCCAAATCATGAGTGAACTCCCATTCACAACTGCCACAAAGAGAATAAAACACCTAGGAATCCAACTTACAAGGGATGTGAAGGACCTCTTCAAGGAGAACTACAAACCACTGCTCAATGAAATAAAAGAGAACACAAACAAATGGAAGAACATTCCATGCTCATGGATAGGAAGAATCAATATCATGAAAATGGCCATACTGCCCAAGGTAATTTACAGATTCAATGCCATCCCCATCAAGCTACTAATGACTTTCTTCACGGAATTGGAAAAAACTACTTTAAAGTTCATATGGAACCAAAAAAGAGCCCACATTGCCAAGACAATCCTAAGCAAAAAGAACAAAGCTGGAGGCATCACACTACCTGACTTCAAACTATACTACAAGGCTACAGTAATCAAAACAGCATGGTACTGGTACCAAAACAGATATATAGACCGATGGAATAGAACAGAGGCCTCAGAAATAACTCCACACATCTACAACCATCTGATCTTTGACAAACCTGACAAAAACAAGAAATGGGGAAAGGATTCCCTATTTAATAAATGGTGCTGGGAAAACTGGCTAGCCATATGTAGAAAGCTGAAATTGGATCCCTTCCTTACTCCTTATACAAAAATTAATTCAAGATGGATTAAAGACTTAAATGTTAGACCTAAAACCATAAAAACTCTAGAAGAAAACCTAGGCAATACAATTCAGGACATAAGCATGGGCAAGGACTGCATGTCTAAAACACCAGAAGCAATGGCAACAAAAGCCAAAACTGACAAATGGGATCTAATTAAACTAAAGAGCTTCTGCACAGCAAAAGAAACTACCATCAGAGTGAACAGGCAACCTACAGAATGGGAGAAAATTTCAACGATTTACCCATCTGACAAAGGGCTAATATCCAGAATCTACAAAGAACTTAAATTTACAAGAAAAAAATCAAACAACCCCATCAAAAAGTGGGCAAAGGATATAAAAAGACACTCCTCAAAAGAAGACATTTATGCAGCCAACAGACACATGAAAAAAATGCTCATCATCACTGGCCGTTAGAGAAATGCAAATCAAAACCACAATGAGATACCATCTCACACCAGTCAGAATGGCGATCATTAAAAAGTCAGGAAACAACAGATGCTGGAGAGGATGTGGGGAAATAGGAACACTTTTACACTGTTGGTGGGACTGTAAGCCAGTTCAACCATTGTGGAAGACAGTGTGGCGATTCCTCAAGGATCTAGAACTAGAAATACCATTTGACCCAGTCATCTCATTACTGGATATATACCCAAAGGATTATAGATCATGCTACTATAAAGACACATGCACACATATGTTTATTGCGGCACAATTCACAATAGCAGACTTGGAACCAACTCAAATGTCCATCAATGATAGACTTGATTAAGAAAATGTGGCACATATACACCATGGAATCCCTATGCAGACATAAAAAAGGATGAGTTCACGTCCCTTGCAGGGACATGGATGAAGCTGGAAACCATCATTCTGAGCAAACTATCACAAGGACAGAAAACCAAACACCACATGTTCTCACTCATAGGTGGGAATTGATCAATAAGAGCACTTAGACACAGGGTGGGGAACATCACATACCAGGGCCTGTCGTGGGATGGGGGGTTGGGGGAGGGATAGCATTAGGAGAAATACCTAATGTAAATGACGAGTTAATGGGTGCAGCAAACCAACATGGCACATGTATACATATGTAACAAACCTGCACGTTGTGCACATATACCCTAGGAAAAAAAATACAAAATTATAGCTAGATAGAAATAAGTTCTAGTGTTCTATAGCACCATAGAATGACTACAGTTAATAATAAAACAATATATAGTTTCAAATAGCTAGAAGGATATTGCACATTCTCAACACAAAGAAGTGATAAACATTTGAGACAGTGGATGTGCTAATTACCTTGATCTGATAACTATAAATTATATGTATGGAAATATAATTATGTGCCCTCAAGAATATGTACAATCGCTGTTAATTTAAAAAATTTTTAAACTGTATATTGAATCCTTAAGATGCTAAATTTACTTATATAACAAAAAAATTTCTTATGCTAATGTTTTTCAAAAATCATAGCTTTTATGACTTTATATAAATATATTTAAAATAATTGTATGATTTTTGTAGTTTAATAAAATTTGCACCGAATTCCAAAAAAAATAAAAAAATAAAATCACAATAGAAGAACAGCTAAAATTTTTTAAAGTGTTAATAGTGAATGCTGCAGAGAAACTGGATCACGTACATTGCTGGTGGGAATGTAAAATGGTACAGACACTCCAAAAGTATGGCACAATCTTTTTGTAGTTCATAAGCTTATGATGACATAAGTGTGATGACATTGGGTTTTCACACTCATGTGTGAGATGTGCCTCCCTCAAGCCTTATTACAATGCCAGTACATTTTTTTTCCACATCTGATGTGGAAAAAAAAAATGAAATAGTACGGTTTCTTGTAAAACTAAACATATACCATTCTATTCTTGGGCATTTATCCCAGAGAAATGAAAAATTAAACTCATCCAAAACCCTGTCTATGATTGCTCACAGCAGCTTTACTCATAATGGCAAAATAGTGAAAATCTGAATGTCCTTCAATGAGTAAATGTTTGAACAAACTCTGGTACAACCACACAATGGGACACTCAACAATTTAAAAAATGAACTACTGATACAACAATTTAGATGGACTTCAAGGGAATTATGCTTTGTGAAAAAAGTCAATCTCAAATTGTTACATACATATTATACTATTCCATTTATATAACATGCTCAAATGTCAAAACTATAGAGATGGAGAACAGATAAGTGGAACAGGAACAGTGGTGGGTGCGGTGGTGGGCGTGTGTGTGCGGGGGGTGCAGATACAAAGAACAGGGAGTTCCTTTATGGTAACAGTTCTAAGTCTTAATTGTGGTGGTGGTTACAGAAACATACATACGGCATGAAATTGCACACACATATGCACAAATAGATTTTTTAAATGGTGAAAACTAAGTTTTGTAATTTATTTAACAGTAATGTACCAATATAAATTTCCTGGTCTTGATATTGAAGTACAGCTATGTAAGATACTGCCATTGAAGGAAGCTGAGTGAGAAGCCCACAGGACTCTGTACTATTTCTTGCAACTTCCTGAATCTATAATTACCTCAAAATAAAAAGGATCAGAATATATTCATGAGCAAAAAAGAGCAAATTACAGAATAAAACAAAAACTTGAAAAACCTACATGTATTTTTCTTTTTTACTGCTCCTGCAGAGCAGGGCTACCCTATAGGCAGTGTGCTGAGAGTGGCGTAATAAGTAAACACATTTTGTGTAAGCATAGAAAAAAGTACCTAAGACTATATATCAAGCTGTTATCTCTGGGGAAATGAAAATATGGGAGACAGGAGTGGGAGGGCAGGCAGAAGCTTTAACTTTTAATTTTATATATTTCTAGATTATTTGATCTTTTTATAAGAGGTTTTGCTTTTTTGTTTTTTAAAAGGTCTACTCGACAGGAATGTAGATGTTAGGTTAGAAGGAGATAAATATAAAGGCTGGGACATTCACCAGGTGACTAGGCAAAATATAATGCAAACTTTAGTGACATACTGGATGTTGGAACTTATTCAAAGTAAAGAATCAAAAACAAGAGGGTCCTAGATGTAGCTACTGGGTAATGTTAATGTCCCATTAAACCCAGATTGGAAATTTTAAGTGAGTGATTCAAGTAAAGGAGGAGAGAGGGAGAAAGTTGGAATAAAGGAGGATAGGAGGAAACAATAATACACTCAGCTTGAGGTATGTTTTAAGTTCCACTGAAACATCCAAGAGGAAATGTTTGGCAAGTGGCTTTGTCTACAATAGAGTCATCAGGAAAGAGGTGATAACTGAAGTTACAGGAGTGGGCAGAACATTCAGCAAAGGAGATTAAATAGGAATAGTTTAAGAGGTGGGAGGAAAATAAGGGCTGACTTTTTTATTTTTGGAGTCTCGTTCTGTCACCCAGGCTGGAGTGCAGTGTCATGATCTTGGCTCACTGCAACCTCTGCCTCCCAGGTTCAAGTGATTCTCCTGCCTCAGCCTCCCGAGAATGCTGAGTGCATTCTTATGCTGTGTGCCACCACGCCTGGCTAATTTTTTTGTATTTTTAGTGAAGACAGGTTTCACCATGTTGGCCAGGCTGGTCTCGAACTCCTGACCTCACGTGATCCACCCGCCTCAGCCTCCCCTAGCCAGAGCTAAAAATTGTCATGGAAGCCAATCACAATACAGTTGTGAGGAAAGAATGGTCAATTACGTCAAATACTAGGGTGAGGTCAAGATAAGCACAGAAAAGTGCCCACTATATCTGACAATTATGTGGTCCTGTTTACTTGGGAGACTGGAGAGGGTGGAAGACAGCTTAAAGCTAAGTGAGGCATTACTGGCAGACAAAGAAAATAGTGAGAGATGTTACATATTCATAAAAGAAATCTGGCTGTCATAAAAAAGAATGAAAGTCTGATACATGCTACAACATGGATGAACCTTGAAAATATGGTAAGTAAAACAAACCAGACACAAAAGGAAGAATATTGTATATAATGTATGATTTACTTATATGACATACCTAGAATAGGCAATTGCATAGAGAGAGAAACTAGAATAGAGATTACCAGGAGCTAGGAAGAAGGGGAGTTACCATGTAAGGGGTACAGAGTTTCTGTTTGGAATAATAAAAAAGTTCTGTAAATACATAGTGGTAATGGTTGCACTACACTGTGAATGAACTTAATGCCACTGATTTGTACACTTAAAAATAGTTAAAATGACGGCTGGGCACGGTGGCTCATGCCTGTAATCCCAGCACTTTGGGAGGCTGAGGCAGGTGGATCACCTGAGGTCAGAAATGGGAGACCAATCTGGCCAACATGGTGAACCCCCGTCTCTACTAAAAATACAAAAATTACCCGGGCGTGGTGGTGTACACCTGTAATCCCAGCTACTCTGGAGGCTGAGGCAGGAGAAACGCTTGAACCCAGGAAGCAGAGGTTGCAGTGAGCCAAGATCGCACCACTGCACTCCAGCCTAGGAAACAGAATGAGACTCAGTCTCAAAAAAATAAAAATAGTTAAAATGACAAATTTTTATATTATCTATATTTTACCATAATAAAAAAGTCTGTATGGAAAGAGAAAGAGACAAGATGGCAGCAAGAGACTCAAGCAGGATTTGGGGAAGTTTTTCTTCTCTTCAATGACGTGAAGGACTTAACCTTCATATGGAAATATTTCTTTTTTTTTTTTTTTTTGGAGACAGAGTCTCACTCTGTCGCCCAGGCTGGAGTGCAGTGGCATGATCTCAGCTCCAGGCCCAGCTAATTTTTGTATTTTTAGTAGAGATGGGGTTTCACCATGTTGGCCAGGCTGGTCTTTAACTCCTGGCCTCAAATGATCCGCCTGCCTTGGCCTCCCAAAGTGCTGGGATTACTGTTGTGAGCCACCAAGCCTGGTCAGAGATACTTATATCTTGGGTCCCAATCACTGATGGAAAAAAAAGACCCTTATTATTTGTTAGTGGCCAAACTTACAGAGTACTACCCTCATAGCACAGACTTAGAAACTAGTATTATGGAAACGCTTTAAGTATTACATTTAACCTATGAACAATACTGAATCAACTATTCATATTCTTCAAACTGAAACCTTTAGACTTAATAACCAGTTAGGAAAAAAAGAACACAAGCACACTGGCAGCAAAGCTTTTAAATTTTATATAGAATATTGACAATGAAGAATAAACAAAATAAAAACTTAAATTACCTAGTAATAAACTCAACAATGAGAAATTCAAAAGCAACAAAAACTATAAAATGTATAGGAATAAATTAAAAGATGCCTAGAAACTATATGAAGAAAACTAGAAGCCATTATTGGGGGACATAAAATGTGAGTAAATGAAGAAATATAAACTCCCAGGTGGAAAAATGGAGAATTATAAAGATACACAGTTTCTCCAAATTAATCCATAAATTAAATAAGGTCTCAATCATGTTTATTCATTCGACGACAAGGTAGAATCTAACAAAAACGACCTTAGAGTTTATTTAGGATAATCAAGCAAGCACAGTCAAGGAATTTAAAATTATAAAGCCTTTGTGATAAAACAATTATATTATCTGGTGATAATAGCACCAGACTAGACAAACAGATCAATGAAGCAGATCTGTTCATTGATGAAGCAGAAAGCTCTCAAATAGGTTCGAGAATATATAAGAGCCGGGCGAGGTGGCTCATGCCTGTAATCCCAGCACTTTGTGAGGCTGAGGCGGGCGGATCACGAGGTCGAGAGATCGAGACCATCCTGGTTAACACGGTGAAACCCTGTCTCTACTAAAAATACAAAAAAATTAGCTGGGTGTGGTGGCGGGCACCTGTAGTCCCAGCTACTCTGGAGGCTGAGGTGGGAGAATGGCGTGAACCCGGGAGGCGGAGCTTGTGGTGAGCCAAGATCATGCCACTGCACTCCAGCCTGGGGGACAGAGCGAGACTCTGTCTCAAAAAAAAAAAAAAAAAGTAAGAATTTAGTATATTTAAAAGTAGCATTTTGGCCAGGTGCATTGGCTTATGCCTGTAACCCTAGCACTTTAGGAGGCTGAGGCAGGTGGACCATTTGAGCCCAGGAGTCTGAGATTAGCCTGGGCAACATGGTGAAACCACATCTCTACAAAAAATACAAAAAGTAGGCCAGGCCCGGTGGCTCATGCCTGTAATCCCAGCACTTTGGGAGGCCAAGGTGGGCGGATCACGAGGTCAGGAGATCGAGACCATCCTGGCTAACATGGTGAAAACCCGTCTCTACTAAAAATACAAAAAATTAGTCAGGCATGGTGGCGGGCGCCTGTAGTCCCAGCTACTCAGGAGGCTGAGACAGGAGAATGGCGTGAACCTGGGAGGCGGAGCTTGTAGTGAGTGGAGATCAGGCCACTGCACTCCAGCCTGGGTGACAGAGCGAGACTCTGTCTCAAAAAAAAAAAAAAAAATACAAAAAAACAAAAACTAAACCAAAAACAGAAATTAGCCAGGCTTGGTGATGTATGCCTGTAGTCCCAGCTACTTGGGAGGCTAAGGTGGTAGGATAGCTTGAGCCCAGGAGGTGGAGGCTGTAATGACCCATGATCACACTACTGCACTCCAGTCTGGGCAACAGAGCAAGACCTTGTTTCAAAAAAAAAAAATGCAGGTAGCATTTCAATTAGTAGAAGAGGTTAGACTGTTCCATAAAAGGGACTTGGACACTTTGGCTAGTCATTTGGGAAAGAAAGTAAGTTAAATATTTACCTTCTACTTAAGATTTTATTCTAAAAAGTAGACAAACATTTAAATATTTAAAATACTGTACGTATTAGAAGAAAATATGGTTTGCTATCTTGGGGGTAAGGAAGATCTTTTGAAGAGTTATAATACCAAAGACAGGAATCATATAGGAGAGACTGATAAATACAAATGTATGCATATGAAGTTTCTGTATGTCAGAAATACCATAAAACTAAACATTAAAAGACTTTCTGGGCATGATAGAATAAATGCTATTGGATTAGTCCTCCTACTATAACCAGAAAACTAGAAAAAAACAAATGAAACAACTGCTTTCAGACACTGAGCAACTAGTAGTGTAAGAGTCTGTGATCCCTGTGAGAAGGGAAGGGAAATGAAGTGAGCCCTACAATTGTCCCTGGCTTTCTGCTGAAGGCAAGCCAATTATTGCAGTCTTCCTGAGCTGTGGAGACATATTAGAGTCTGAGGACGTTAAGACAGCTGGAAATTGCAAGGCACAACTGGAGAAGAGGGTGCTCCACAAGATCTGCAAGGGCTCCCTTTAGTCTTTGGCTGAATAACTACTAAGCTACACAGGCATAGGATGAGACCCCAGAATGTCAGGCAAAGGTCCTATAACCTGAACAACTATCAGAGCCCACAAAAGGTTGGGAGATACTCAAAAGTTGGGGACAGGGGGAGATTTCTCAGTTTTTCTTTGTAAATTTGAATCTAGATTGTGGGGTCCAACTGAGCATTCTAAAACTTTGGGCTCTCAGGTTTCATGACATAAGTTCTATCTATGTCCATCCTAAAGATGGTTTCTTACTGGAGTTGATTTTGCTTTTAAGAGCACTAGAGGAGAAACTTACTATGAAATCTTTGGGAAAGGGGAATCTCATCATGACTAGCTCAGCATCACCTATTGGTTCAGACTACACAGCTCATTTCAAATGAGATCAGGCACATTTAGGGTGATATAGCCACAGACTATGCAGCTCATTTCAAATTTAACTAAACATTAAGTAGTAAGGCCTCTGCCAATTTTGTTAAGTCCGGCAAAAAGTTTGGGTTGTATTTTTGAGAAGGGACTTATCTGTATGACTCTCTCCTTTAACTGTTGTGGTCCTTTGGGGACTGCTGTAAATAACTCCAACCACTTAAAGTTGTGGACTTCCCTGTATTAATGTTCTTTTCAAATGCTATTTAAACATGAACAGAGGTTCTGAAATTGATCTAGTACTTACGTGGCAGCTGGAAGGTACAAGGGCTTAACTCTATAATTAGCGTACAGTCCACTGTCATCACTTAAGGACAAGACCAATTCCTCTGATACATGCTGCCTATGTCCAGATGTGTTTTATATGGAGTGTTACTTATCTTCTGGTTTTTGCCTAATGACCCTAATCTTAGTGCTAAGTATTCTGGCTATATACAATATAGTTCACGGGCTAAATATGTGACTAACAAAGTCAAGGAAGTCAGTGTAAAATGTTACAGAAATATGCTCATATGCAGTATATTATGAGTGAAGGATCTGAATATAAAGAGTCAAAATAATGTTTTTTTTTTTGTTTTGTTTTGTTTTTTTTTTTTGAGACGGAGTCTGGCTCTGTCACCCAGGCTGGAGTGCAGTGGCCGGATCTCTGCTCACCGCAAGCTCCTCCTCCCGGGTTTACGCCATTCTCCTGCCTCACCCTCCGGAGTAGCTGGGACTACAGGCGCCCGCCACCTCGCCCGGCTAGTTTTTTGTACTTTTTAGTAGAGACGGGGTTTCACCGTGTTAGCCAGGATGGTCTCGATCTCCTGACCTCATGATCCGCCCGTCTCGGCCTCCCAAAATGCTGGGATTACAGGCTTGAGCCACCGCGCCCGGCCAAAATAATGTTAATTAGAGATACCATTCCACTAATTTAGATTAACTTTAATACTAACAATAAAATTTTACAAAATAAAAATTTTAACATAGAGAATAAAGTCCACATGGACTTTGTTACTATTTATATTTTTTGTTTTTTGAGACAGGGTATCACTCTGTCAACCAAGCTGGAGTGCAGTGGCACAATCATGGCTCACTGCAGCCTTGAACTCCTGGGCTCAGCAACAGGCACACACCACCATGCCCAGGTAATTTTTAAAATTTTTTAAGAGACAGGGTCTCTTGCCAGGGCTGATCTTGAACTTCTGGCCTCAAGAGATTCTCCTGCCTTGGCCTCCCAAAGCATTAGGATTACAGGAGTGAGTCGCTGCATCCAGCCTGGACTTTGTTACTATTAAGTAAAAAAAGAGGCAGGATCATATTTGGCTGAACCAACAAAGTTTTAAACAGAAATATTATTTCGTGTGTATCAACTGATAGTGGGAAATATTTCATGTGCCTTTAACTCCTCAATGTCTTTATGGTGTCTTTCTAGATGTCATCATTTCATATCACATGGCACCACTAACCCTTATAGCCCTATTCAGAAGTTTCCTATTCCACTGGTTAAGAAGGGGGAAAGTCAGCCTTCTAGGCTGTCCACTGCTACTACCTAGACATTATTTACTTCTTCTTGGGGATAAAAAAAAATCTTTCCTACTCTAAGGCCTGTTTTTCACTACGCCAGAGGTTGAAGACTTGGAGCCAAATTTGGCCTGCAGATAGATGTTTTTATTTGGCCAACGGAGTAAAGAAACATTTAAACTATTTGCAAATACGTAAAAATTTAAGAAATGTCACATAAAAAATTCAGATTTTCAGCTTCTCTTGAAAAATTAAGACATCTAGCAACACAGGATACTCATTTCCTTAGGACAACAATCAGATGAAGGACATGCTGCTTTAGATGGAATATGCATGCACTCTTCTAGTTTAGCACAATCCCACCTGGCCCACCTTAGTCATTTACATTATTTGCCTGGCCCCTGCAGGACACCTGAGTTTGAAATCTGTGTTCTTCACCTTTAGTCACCATTATTAACTGATTCTCATTCACAAAAACTTATGCACCTGGCACAATCATTCTCTCGGCTCCAAATCTCTCCCATCATAGTGAGTTACTTTATTGTTCACATGTACAACCTATCCAAATCCCTGCAAATCTTTGTGCCAATAGTTTGCACCTTTGCTCCAGCCAAACACATCCATGGCTACCAAACACATCCATGGCTATACCCAGAATGCTATCTAGTGAAAACTGCTTCACCTCTGGAACTTTCAACTCCAAATATTCAACTTTCTTACCACAGCCTTGTGTCTGTCCAGTTTTTTCATTCTCTTTCTCTTACTTCAAGAAAATTGCCAGGCCCATTAATTTCTATCTCTCAACATATTAAGCCTCTCCTGGCATTACTTTAATGTATAATCAGCCCCATGTTTTAAAAACTAAGGTAATGCAGAAGAATATACCAAAGTAAGCTATGGGATCATTGTTGTATAGCTTCCTGAATCAGCAATTTTACGTTAAGATTGGAGAGGGAATGTGAAGTAATTTGGTAAGAAACTTGAAGCAAGTTAAAGTACAGATAAGCCTAAAGGAAAATTTGCGTAAGTTTTTAAGATAAAACACAAATTGCCAAATAAATTGCAAGCTTCTGTGAAGCTGCTCTGAGATATTCCCCCAAACTGGAGACTATACGGTCACAATCCTCTGCAATAAAGTGTCCTTTATTGGTTTGAGATGCCCGAACTTCAACAATTTTTTTTTTTTTTTTTTTTTTTTGCTAATACCCTCACAATTCCCAATCTTTCCAGCACATCCACAAAACAAAATCTCAATCCTGAATCAATTTTATCATCTGCCTTCTCAGTTTCCTAACTTGATCTGATGAGCACTGACAAAAATTACGGAACTGTTCCAAATGATACTGCTCAAAAAAAAAAGTCTCCATCTTCAGCTGGACCCTGAAAAGCTGCTCAACAGCATTCTTCTGAAATGTCCCTCATCAGCTCCTTTTCCAATTTCCCATAAAAATAATTCTTGTTGGTATTTTTCTTCAAATTCCTTCTCGTACTTTAATCTCAGCAAAAAATACCGTTTCCTACTTTACGGAGAACTAAGATGTTACTTACACGGAAACTTTCTCAATGTCTATCTTCCCACTTTCATAGGTATTTCATTTCCTTTTCTTCTCTTTGACCTATACAAAGGTCTCCTCTGTCCAACTGCCTTCATCCCCTCAACATATTGTCTACTTCCTTCTTCCCTTCACAGGCAACTCTCAATCTCTACTTTCTTGCTTCCCATTCATTCATAACTCCTGCAGTCTGGCTTTTTATTCTACCACTTCAGTGAAATAGAAAACTCTTCTAATAACCATCCTCTTTGGTCTTCTCTGTAGCACTTGACCTGTTGGTAATTTTCCCTCTTTGAAATTCTCTTCTCTTAGTTTGCAGTATATTATTCTTAGTTTTTCTTCTTTCATTCTGGCCACTCCTTCATATTCACTTTTTTTTATTTTTTTTATTTTTTTTGAGACGGAGTCTCACTCTGTGGCCAGGCTGAAGTGCAGTGGTGCAATCTCGGCTCACTGCAACCTCCGCCTCCCGGGTCCAAGTGATTCTCCTGCCTCAGCCTCCCGAGTAGCTGGGACAACTGGCGCATGCCACCACGCCCAGCTTATTTTTTGTATTTTTAGTAGAGACAGGGTTTTGCTATGCTGGCCAGGATGGTCTCGATCTCTTGACCTCATGATCCACCCGCCTCGGCCTCCCAAAGTGCTGGGATTACAGGCGTGAGCCACCGTGCCGGGCCTCACCTATTATCTTAAATATTGGAATTTGTCAGGTCTATTCTTATCCCACATCCTCTCTTAAACAGTGATTCTTTTTTGGGATCACACACAACTTTGATAATCTGATAAAATCTATGGTCTTTCTACTCAGTAAAATAATCATATTTTACATACAACATCAGAGGGTTCAAGGAATGTACCCTACTCCCTATTTGAGCTCATCTACTTATATTTTTATATGCTGATAATCTGAAAAATAACCATATTTATAGTATAAACTCTCTTCTGAGGCCAGGTGCAAAAGTTGACACCTAAAATCCCAGCACTTTGGGAGGCCGAGGGAGGTGGATCATTTGAGGTCAGGAGTTTGAGACCAGCCTGGCCAACATGGTGAAACCCCGTCTCTACTAAAAATACAAAAATTAGCTGGGTGTGATGACATGTGCCTGTAATCCCAGCTACTTGGGAAGCTGAAGCAGGCAAATCATTTGAACCTGGGAGACGAACGTTGCCGTGGGCCGAGATCGCACCACTGCATTCCAGCCTGGGTGACAGACCAAGACTCTGTCCCAAAAAAAAAAAAAAATATGTATCATCTGAGCTTTGGGCTTGTATACAGCTAACTACCTATTAAAAGTCTTCACTTAGATGTCCTACCCCAATACAACATAGCAAGTTGAACTCTGCTATCTTTTCTCCAAACTACTCTTCCTGTATTTCCCATATTAGTCAATGGCACCACTTGTTGCCCAAGTCAGAACTTTGGACGTCATTTGATTTCTTCATCCTTCCAAAAATGGAAATTTCTCTTAATTGTAAAAGTACATAATACTTTTAGGGAGCACATATGCTCACTAAAAAATTCAAATACCTGGCCGGGCGCGGTGGCTCAAGCCTGTAATCCCAGCACTTTGGGAGGCCGAGACGGGCGGATCACAAGGTCAAGAGATCAAGACCATCCTGGCTAACACGGTGAAACCCCGTCTCTACTAAAAAATACAAAAATCTAGCCGGGCGTGGTGGCGGCGCCTGTAGTCCCAGCTACTCGGGAGGCTGAGGCAGGAGAATGGCATGAACCCGGGAGGCGGAGCTTGCAGTGAGCTGAGATCTGGCCACTGCACTCCAGCCTGCGCGACAGAGCGAGACTCCGTCTCAAAAAAAAAAAAAAAAATTCAAATACCTAAGTACAAACAAGTATAAAGTAAAAACTATTCTCCATTTCTCCCTTTGGTAATTCAATTCCATGGCAACAACTGAGCTAAACAGTGACTGACTCCTAGATGGGATACCTGCTCTCCAGTTCACTGGCCCCCACAACATAGCCCATTTCACTCATTTGTATTACCTGTCCATAGAATCCAAATTTGTGACCCCACCCTTTCTAAATATACTGTTGAGTAATATGGTTCTCAATAATACAACTTGAATATCTTTTCATATGAGTATACACAAATACACCTAATTTGTTAGCTAAGTCTACCATTTTGATAGCTAAGCAGTACTTCATCATATAGATGTGCCATTTTTAAAACAATTTCCTATTGTTGGATATTTAGAATGCTCCATGTTTTTGCAATTACAAGCAATGCTGCAAAGAACATTTGTACATGTACCTTTATAAACTTGTGTGGAGTAGTCCCTGGAAGTGAAGGTGCTTAGCCAATGGAAATGAACATTTACAGTCCTCTAAAACGTTTGTACTAATTTATGTTTCCCCCAAGAGCATGAGTGCTTGATACCATCTTAAAATCTCCATCCTTTACCCATGCCCCCAACTTCTAACCATTTATGAAACATCAATTCTACCTCCTCAGTATCTCTACACCCCGTCTTCATCTTTTTACTCTTATTGATACTGATCTTAGTTCAGGCCGTCAGTATTTTTAACTGGGAATGCTGTCAATAGTTTCTTTACCGGTCTCTATCTTATTCCCCTCTTCCAATCCATTCTTCAGATAGGTTTCGGAATGATACATTCAGGTACTAGTACCTGATATGTCCCTTTCTCCTTCTAAAGGTTTGGTGTAACATACTAGGCCTTTCATGATTTGGCCCCTCTACCTTTAAAATCTCGAATCTCACTACCAAATGTAATTCCACTATGCATCCTAGTCATATTTAACTACCGGCATTTCCCTATCCAAGGCACCTTCATCTACTTTTGCATTTGTGCTATCTGCCAGGAACTTCTCCACCGTTTTCCACTTGACTATTTCCTTGGCACAGTAGGTGCTCAATAAGTAGTTATTATCATCATCATTCTTCAAAACTCAGTTCAAAAGTCACTTCCTCTTAGGAGAGTTCCCCTGCTTCCTATACAAGGAAAAACCATGGAAAACATATAACATCATCCCCTTTACATCAACTGTTCAAGTAAAGTAAGTCCTTGCTAACATAAATAACAGTATCATGAATACCTCTGACTACATCTCTGATTAGGATTATAATCTTACCACATGCTAACTACTTACATGCACTATTTTATTTAATCCTCACAACAACCCTCAGAGGGGAGTACTATTATTCTTATTTTACAGATAGGAAAAGCAGAGACTAAGTTATTTGCTCAAAGTCACATTGCTATTAAGTGCTGGGGCCAATGTTCAAATCCAAGTCTACCTGACAATAAAGTCTGTTCAATAAAAGTCTGAACAATTTTTTAGTCTCTCAATGTTGCCAAATAGCTTTCCAGAAATCTCACACAATTTTATACTGCCAACAGCAAAGCGTGAGAGCACCTGTCTCACTACCATTATGTCTACTAAAAAACTGAGTTGGCCGGATGCAGTGGCTCATGAGGGAGACCAGGCCAGCCAAGATGGTGAAACCCCATCTCTACTAAAAACACAAAAATTAGCCGGGCACGGTGGCGGGAACCTGTAATCCCAGCTACTCGGGAGGCTGAGGCAGGAGAATCGCTTGAACCCAGGGGGTGGAGGGTGCAGTGCGCCAAGATCATGCCACTGTACTCTAGCCTGAGCGACAGAGCAAGACTCCGTCTAAACAACAACAAAACAAAACAAAACAAAAAAAAAACAAACAAAAAAAACCTCTTTCAATTTTTTTTTTTTTGAGACTAAGTCTCACTCTGTCACCCAGGCTGGGGTGCAGTGGCACTATCTCGGCTCACTGCAGCCTCTACCTCCCAGGTTCAAGCAATTATCATGCCTCATACTCCCAAGTAGCTGGGATTACGGGAGCCTGCCACCACGCCCGGGTAACTTTTGTATTTTTAGTAGAGATGGGGTTTCACCATGTTGGCCAGGCTGATCTCGAACTCCTGACCTCAGGTGATCTATCTGCCTCGGCCTCCCAAAGTGCTGGGATTACAGGCATGAGCCACCACGTCCGGCCCAATTGCATTTCTTCGATTACTAGTGCAACACAATATTTATTCATGTTTGTTACCTATTTAATTTTCGTCTTTTGTGATCTGTCCATCTGCCCTCTGCTTACTTTTTTATTAGTATCTTCTGGGTTTTTCTTACTGTTTTACATAAGCTCCTTGTAAGTCTGCCCTATGTCCTAAGTCAGGCATCACCAGGTCAAGTGCCTTTCTGTAACACTCTTGCTTATCACTTGCTACACATAGTCTTTTTTAGACGTCTGTGAGCTTACCAACACTTCCACTGCCAGAATTCTGGGTGATTAATTTTAGGTGTTTTCATGAAACAATAATGGATAATTGACCCAACAAGGGACATTTCTACTCTCCAATTTCCAATGTGTAATAAGCAGAGCAAAGTGAGAAAGTAGATTCTTTCAACCCAAACCAGAATGAACAAAAATGGAAGTCTCATCTCTTTAATGATATATGCATGTCCTAGTTACGTATAATTCCCTGAACTTGCCCTGTTCTTTCATTCTTCCATGATATTAAACATTGTGTTCTCTGCCCAGAACGCCTATTTCTTCATCAGTCTTTCCGACTGACCAATCCTTCACCTTTTCTCTCCAATACTCTGCCCCTTCTGACAAACTTAACAGTCATACTACTTACTGCTAAAAATTACAGGAGAAAAGTCTTATAATCATGTGGATTCTTAGTTGAGAACCTCAGTATGCTAGATAATTTTCTCAAATGCCCTTAGCTCCCTCTTCTATTTGTTTAAGGAATTATAAGAAATCGTTTCCCTGTTTCATTCCTTCAGTGTTTTCCTATTTAGGATCAAGTACAAACTCAAGTATAGCACACAAAATCCTCTATGGTTTGACTCTTGCCTGCCTCTCTAAACAGTTACTCACCAATATGTACACTTGAACTGCAACCCCAACACCTTGTTTCTTTTTTCTTTTTTTGAGACGGAGTTTCACTTTTGTTGCCCAGACTGGAGTACAATGGCACCATCTTGGCTCCCTGCAACCTCCGCCTCCCAGGTTCAAGTGATTCTCCTGACTCAGCCTCCCGAGTAGCTGGGATGACAGGCATGCGCCACCACGCCCGGCTAATTTTGTATTTTTAGTAGAGACGGGGTTTCTCCATGTTGGTCAGCCTGGTCTCAAACTCCCGACCTCAGGGGATCCCACCGCCTCGGCCTCCCAAAGTGCTGGAATTATAGGCGTGAGTCACCGCACCCGGCCTGTTTCTTAAACCTATCATGCAATTTCAGGCCTCTGTGCCTTTACATATTGCTGTTCTCTCTACCTAGAACATTTTCTCCTCCACATTCTTTGCCAAGTAAACACCATTGATCTTTCAGAATTCAGCTTAAGAAAACTCTCTTCTGATGGGTGTGGTGGCTCATGCCTGTAATCCTAACACTTTGGGAGGCCAAGATAGGAGGATGGCTTGAGTCCTGGAGTTCCAGACCAGACTGGGCAACACAGCAAGATCCCCATCTCTATTTACAAAAAAGAAAAAGAAAAAAGAAAATCCTCTTCCAGAAAGCTTCCTCTAACCCCCCCCCCTTTTTTTTTTTGAAATGGGGTCTCACTATGTTGCCCAGGCTGGTCTTGCACTCCTGAGCTCAAGTGATCCACCCGCCTTGGCCTCCCAAGGTGCTAGGATTACAGGCATGAGCCACCGCACCCCGCCCCACTCTAATTTAGATATACTGTCCTGTGATACTCTGTGCATGCTTATAACAATAAAATTTAAGTACTATAATTTTTCTTTTCTGTTTCCCGAACTAAACTAAACTAATTTGGAACAGAAACCATATATAATTTGATATTTATAACATCTATCAGTGCCAGCACATATAAGTACTCAATGTTTAAAAATTGTCATTAAAAACTGTATTAGCTTGTTTATGAAGCCTTCCCTCTCAGTTAAGATATTCCTTGCTCTCGTCTGATGCACTCTGCACATACTTCTATTATAGCCCTTGTCAAACTGCATTTTACTTATTTATTTTATTTATTTATAAAGACAGGGTCTTGCTGTCGCCCAGGATGTAGTGCAGGGGCATGATCATAGCTCACTGCAGTCTTGAACTCCTGAGTTCAAGTGACCCTCCTGCCTTAGCCTCCCAAATAGCTAAGACTTCAGGCACTCACCACTACACCTAGCTAAGCTTTTGTTTGTAAGTGTTTTATACAGACAAGGAAGGTCTTGCTATGTGTGCCCAGGCTGGTCTCAAACTCCTGGCCTCAAGCAATCCTCCCACCTCAGCCTACCAAAGTGTTGAGATTACAGGCATGAGCCACCATGCCTGGTTCCAAGCTGCATTTTAATTGTCTCTTTCTGCCAACTGGATTGTGAATTACTTGAGGACAGTGACTGTCTCTCTTATCAGTAGATTAAGCAGCTAGCACAGAGCCTGGCATATGTTATTCAATCAACTCATGTACTGAGCAAAACTCCATGCACCAAGGAAGCTCACCTTGGTCTATAGCTACCCATTTCCCTAAGCTCCATCTAAGGGCCTGGGACATAGGTGAGTTTTCACATTCTAGGAAAAAGCAATGATGGCTCAGAGCCCAAAGTAATATCCATTTGATTTTTATTCTCACTTCATTTTTCTGTGCCTTCCGAGATTTCAAAAGTAAGCATATATTACTTTTTCATCATTAAAGGCTAATAGCAATCTTTATACAACATACACACTAAAATATATGCTTGCTTTTAAAAAAAAAAAAAAAAAAAAAAAAAGACTGGCCAGGAGTGTGGCTCACACCTGTAATCCCAGCACTTTGGGAGGCTGAGGCAGATGGATCATCTGAGGTCAGGAGTTCGAGACAAGCCTGGCCAACATAGTGAAACCCCATTTCTACTAAAAATACAAAAATTAGCTGAGCGTGGTGGTAGGCACCTGTAATCCCAGCTACTCAGGAGGCTGAGGCAGGAAAATTACTCGAACCTGGAAGAGGTAGAGGTTGCAGTGAGCCAAGATTGCGCCACTGTACTCCAGCCTGGGCAACAAGAGTGAAACTCCATCTCAAAAAAATAAAAATAAAAAGACTAAGTCACTCAATTGATTCTGCGATCACTGCTCAAGGCTGCCTTATGCACATAAATTTTAATAATGCTGGCTAGGAGTGTTGGCTCATGCCTGTAATCCCAGCATTTTGCGAAGCCGAGGTGGAACGATTGCTTGAGCTCAGCCTGGGCAAAACAGCAAAACCCTGTCTCTACTAAAAAAAGAGCCTGGCGCAGTGGCGTGTGCCTGGTTCAGTGAACTATGATCACACCACAGCATCCAGCCTGGTTAGGAGAGCAAGATCCTGTCTCAAAAAAAATTTTTTTAATAATGCTAAGTAATGTCAGATGGATAGAAGATGGATGGATTCATGGAAAGAAAATAAAGAGAAATACCCACCATTATACTTAACACTGTTGGCCAGAATAAGGTTTACATCATCTAGAAAGCTCTCCCGACTCTGATACTTGTGCTTCGAGATATTCTGTGATGAAAAGAATCAGGCACTCAGATACACACACACAGTCACTTGATTACAAAAAGGCATTTAGATCAAATCAGTCACTCACCTTACGTATGGTCTCTAAATCCATTGGATTGACAATCACTTTGTAATAATCTGGAACAAATTTCTTATTAACTGGGTGATGAAATGGCCAAGACTAGTAAATAGAAAGCATAAGAAATTAAATGGAAATCACTCTTCATACCAGAATTTCACCACCTTTGTTGGCTTACAAATATTCCTATAAAAAGCTATGGACTCTTTCCCTAGAAAAACACATAATCATACAAAACTTCTGTATATAATGTAAGGGGTTCACAGATTCCTTTAAGGATTTCTATGCCATGATAGGGTAAAAACACTTGCTCTATAGTCATAATTAAAATTTCTTATTCCCTAGTCCCATCCGGAAGTTTTATAGCATTACACACGTAGAACACATTCCTATAGTGCAAAAGGAAACTGTTGAGAATTCCTAGGGAGGATCACCATAACAATATAAAAACGAAATAAAAGACAACCAACGGTGTCTAATTATCAAAGTATCATTTGCTTAGAAGTACCTTTAAATCAAAAGTCTCACATTCGCTAGCACCCTCTCTCTATAGGGCTACTCAGGAGCATTCATATACTGAATGTCAGCAACAGGAAGCAAAAACCTCCCTACATCCAAAGATTCCTGGCCTCTTTGACTTCAATGATAATGTACTCTTTAAAAAAAAGATAATGTACCCATACAGCAAAAAGGTCAATATTTAAAATCACATACCAGTCACAACTGACATACCCACTTAGACTCTCCAAAATACACACACGTACACCCTATACATTTTTCCTTTCCCCTGCACGATCCTCACAATATTTAGCACAGAGACAGCTTACATCTGGAACTGCCATCATTTTCTGGGTGACTATGTTGTCCAGAATGAAAGAAAAGGCCACTTGGTCATCATCATCCAGCAAGGGGTTGATAGCTTTCTCTAAGCGAGCTAATTTATCTTCTTTCTGAAATTAAAGCAAAGCCAAGACAGAAGTTTCCCTAAGGTGTGATCACCACAGAAAAATTAAGGATAATTTGCTGGGCGTGGTGGCTCATGCCTGTAATCCCAGCACTTTGGGAGGCTGAGGCGAGTGGATCACAAGGTCAAGAGATCGAGACCATCCTGGCTAACACGGTTAAACCCCATCTCTATTAAAAATACAAAAAAAACCAGGCATGTTGGCGGGCGCCTGTAGTCCCAGCTACTCGGGAGGGTGAGGTAGAAGAATGGCATGAATCTGGGAGGTGGAGCCTGCAGTGAGCCAAGATCATACCACTGCACTCCAGGCTGGGTGACAGAGCGAGGCTCCATCTCAAAAAAAAAAAAAAAATTAAGGATAATTTAAGGTTCAGCTAGCTATCTATGACCCTTGCCCCAGAAAGTGTAACTTTGAATTGTCTACGGAATGACAAAAAGTCAAGATAAATGATATTCCAGGCTGGGCACAGTGGCTCACACCTGTAATCCCAGCAATCTGGGAGGCCGAGCAGGTGGATCACATGAGGCCAGGAGCTTAAGACCAGCCTGGTGAACATGGCAAAACCCCATCTCTACTAAGAATTAAAAAAAAAAAAAAAAATTGGCTGGGCGTGGTGGCACACGCCTGTGATCCCAGCTACTCAGGAGGCCAAGGCACAAGAATCACTTGAACCCAGGAGGCGGAGGTTGCAGTGAGCCAAGATCATCCCACTGCACTCCAGCCCGGGTGACAGAACGAGACCCTGTCTCAAAAAAAAAAAAAAAAAAAAACAGATATTCCAGTAAAACGGTCAAAATGGATACGTCAACAACTTCTTAGGTACTCTACATTCTATTCTTCTGGTTCACCAAAATTTATACTTCTCTGAGTGTCAACATCATAGCTGCCACACACACAAAAAAAACATCTTTAGCAATTTAGGCTTTAAGATCATGCTCTCTGTTTTTGGTATAAAACTACTGCTGAACAACACTAAACATTATTACTGATTAGTGACTTTTGTATAATGGGACGTAACCCAATAAATTTATTTTAGACTCTAGTAGGAAAAAGTTTGTATTCCTATTGCTCCAAATCCTCATCAACACTTAGTATTGTCAGTCTTTTTAATTTTAGCCTTTCCAGTGGGTATGTAGTGACATCGTGGTTTAAATTTGCATCTCCTCAATAATCCGTCAAGTTGAGAATCTTTCCATGTTTACTGGCTAGCTACCCTCTTTTGTAAAATGTCTACTTCATACTTACACTTTTGTAGGTTTATAAAGTACCATTAAATGTTTTTGGTAAGAAGAGGGAATATAGATAGATTATCATTTAAAAATTAAAACTTCTAGCACTTGCTGCTTGGTTGGTTAAAAATACAAAGAAAAAATTAAAATTCCTCCTTCCTAAAACATTGACTAGTCTCTCAGCTACAGCTGACTTCCTGGAAACTCACTTTCCTTTGCCCTTTCTAATGAGTTATGGGCCCAGTTTTTCCATCTACAAAAGGGACTGGCCTGTGAGTTCTAAAGTCCCTTCCAGCCTTCACATATACTAAATATCTGCTACTCCCACATATATTTTTCCTTCTGTTAAATTCCCTACTTCCTAAACCCTGATATACCCCCCTCCTTCAAATTCCACTGCCTTTCTTTCACTGTCTTACCTCTTTGAGTTTTTCATCACAGAGATCCAGCATGGATTGAGAGATCTGAGTCAATGAGTGTTTTGGCCCTGTAGAGGAACAGTAAGAGATGAAACCATTAAAAATGGAAGGCAAAATCTGCCAACACTTCTTTATCCTCTTAATGCACTTGCTTAAGAACCTAATATGTGTCAGGCACCAGGCTAACTGATGGGTGAGACAAATATACCAGACTTATATCCATTTTTCAGTGCCTAAAACATAGCAGGTACACAATATGAATGAATAAACTAATTTTAACTCTTTCCTTAATTTGTGTATATCTACACACGGTAGTACTACTACTGCCTTTAATACCTTGAACATAATACTATGGAAGGGGAGCAATAATTTAAGAATGCCTGAAGAGTGAGCAGGCGGCAGGGGCTGCGGATGGCGGGGGCTGTGGACGGTCGGGGCCCCAGGCCAGGGCGGCGGTGCCATCTTGTGCCCAGGGCCGGTGGGGAGGCCAGGGAGGGGACCCCGGGGGGCGCAGGGGACTACGGGAATGGCCTGGAGTCTGAGGAACTGGAGCCTGAGGAGCTGCTGCTGGACCCCAAGCCAGAGCCCAAGCCCGAAGAGGAGCCGCCCCAGCCCGACACCCACACTCCCACGGGAGCTCCGGGCCCTGGGCCTGGTTCGGGAGTCCCTGGCAGCCAAGAGGAGGAGGAGGAGGAGCCGGGACTGGTCGAGGGTGACCCGGGGTACGGCGCCATTGAGGACCGGGAACTGGAAACTATCAAAACTCAAGTCAGGGAGATGGAAGAAGCAGCTGAGAAGCTAAAGGAGCTACAGAACAGAGGTAGAGAAGCAGATGAATACGAGTCCACTTCTAGGCAATGCTGGCCCAGTGATCATGTCATTGAAGAGAAGATGGAGGCTGATGCCCATTCCATCTATGTTGGCAATGTGGACTATGGTGCAACAGCAGAAGAGCTGGAAGCTCACTTTCATGGCTGTGATTCAGTCAACCGTGTCACCATACTCTGTGACAAATTTAGTGCCCATCCCAAAGGGTTTGCACATACAGAGTTCTCAGACAAAGAACCAGTGAGGACTTCCTTGGTCTCAGATGAGTCCCTATTTAGAGGAAGGCAAATCAAGGTGATCCCAAAACGAACCAACAGACCAGGAATCAGCACAACAGACCGGGGTTTCCCACGAGCCCGCTACCGCGCCCAGACCACCAACTATAACAATTACCTCTCTCAATTCTACAGTGGTTTTAACAGCAGGCCCCACGGTCGCGTCTACAGGGGCCGGGCTAGAGCAACATCATGGTATTCCCCTTACTAAAAAAGTATTAGGAGAAGAGAGAAGAAAAAAAGAGGAAAGGAGGGGAAAAAAAAGAATAAAAAAAAAACAAAACAGAAGATGACCCTGATGGGAAAAAAACCATTTTTTAAAAAAACGATATACTGCGGAAGTGGGAAAAATCCCGTAATTAACAGCTGAGGAGGGACCTGCTTTGGGGAGTAGGGGAAGGCCCAGGGAGTAGGGCAGGAGGCTGCTTATTCACTCTGGGGATTCGCCATGGACATGTCTCAACTGCGTAAGCTGCTCCCCATGTTTCCCCGCACCATTTCACCCCCTTGGGTGCTGCTCAAGGGTAGGTGAGTGTGGGTGGTAGGTTTTTTCTTTTTTTTACCCAGGGCTCTGGAAGGACACCAAACTGTTCTGCTTGTTACCTTCCCTCCATCTTCTCCTCGCCTTTCACAGTCCCGTCCTGCCTGCTCCTGTCCAGTCAAGTCCCACCCCAGCCCTCTTCTCCGGCTCCCTGCCCCTCCAGATTGCCTGGTGATCTATTTTGTTTCCTTTTGTGCTTCTTTTTCTGTTTTGAGTGTCTTTCTTTGCAGGTTTCTGTAGCCGGAAGACCTCCATTCAGCTCCCAGTGGTTCCAGTGTAAATTCCCCTTCCCCCTGGGGAAATGCACTACCTTGTTTTGGGAGGTTTAGGAGTGTTTTGTTTTTCAGTTTTTTTTTTTTTTTCCTTTGCCTTTTTTCCCTTTTAATGGGAGGGAATGAGAAGCGGGAACAGGGAGGTGAAAAGTGTATTTTGGTTTTTTTAGCTCATTTCCAGGGGTGGGAATTTTTTAAAAAATATGTGTCATGAATAAAGTTGTTTTTGAAAACTAAAAAAAAAAAAAAAAAGAATGTCTAAAGAAACCAATGGGTAACTTGTAATTTTCCCACACTTAGCATATACAATTTGTGATTGTAATTTTTGTTTGTAGAATTTATGGTTTGTGATGTTCTAATAACATTGGGTTAATCCAAAGCCTCTGTTAAAAAATAATCTCTGGGCTGGGCGCGGTGGCTCAGGCCTGTAATCCCAGCACTTTGGGAGGCCCAAGCAGGTGGATCACCTGAGGTTGGGAGCTCAAGGCCAGCCTGACCAACATAGAGAAACCCCGTCTCTACTAAAAATACAAAATTAGCCAGGTACGGTGGCGGGCGCCTGTAATCCCAGCTGCTCGGGAGGCTGAGGCAGAAGAACTGCTTGAACCCAGAAGGTGGAGGTTGTGTGAGCCAAGATTGTGCCATTGCACTCCAGCCTGGGCAACAACAGTGAAACTTCGCCTCAAAAAAAAAAAAAAAAAAAAAAAAAAACACAAATCTCCACACTGATCCCTATCAGAAGCTTCAGAAAATCCTTGAATTATCTGACCTATCTCCTACACTCCCTGCTTATGAATGCCCTAATTTAAGCTCATCATAAAGAAGCTAAAATATTTTCATTTAGCTAGTAACTCCAATTACTTCTTTTACATATCCTTTGCTACACTGTATTCCTCTGTCTATCCTTTTGTTAGTGCTCCCCAGAGCCTAAATGTCAGTTCTCTTCTCACTTACTATTTAATTTAATTCAGCATTCACTTGTTTATTCATTTAATAAATGTTTAATGACTATGTACAATGTGTTCAATGATGGGAATATAAGGAAAAATAAGACAGACTTCCTGCCTATGAGACTTACTGGTTTAGGCCAGGCATAGTGGCTCATGCCTATAATCCCAACACTCTGTGAGACTGAGGCGGGAGGATTGTTTCAGCCTAGGAGTTTGAGACCAGCCTGGGCAACATAGCAAGACCTCACCTCTACAAAAAAAAAAAAAAAAAAAATCAAAAATTAGCTGGCCGTGATGGCATGCACCTGTAGTCCCAGCTACTCGGTAGGCTGAGAAAGGAGGATTGCTTCAGCCCAGGAGGTCAAGGCTGCAGTAAGCCAAGGCTGTGCCACCGCACTGCAGCCTAGGTGACAGAGTGAGATCCCATCTCAAAAAATAGAACAAAAAAATAAAATAAAGATAGTTGCTGGTCTAGTCAAAGAAATGACTTGAAAATAAATTATTGCAAGACAGAGTATAAATGCTTTAAGTATTTATGGATGAAATGATACAAAAGCTGAAAATATATACTAGATTGACCATATGCTAACAAAGTGTTGAACTGAGTGAATAGCACTGAAGTTTATTTCCTCTTTTATTTCTGAATGTGTCTACCAATTTCCGTAATAAATTTTAAAAAAATAGAGTATTCGTGGCCGGGCACGGTGGCTCAAGCCTGTAATCCCAGCACTTTGGGAGGCCGAGACGGGCGGATCACGAGGTCGGGAGATCGAGACCATCCTGGCTAACCCGGTGAAACCCTGTCTCTACTAAAAAATACGAAAAACTAGCCGGGCGAGGTGGTGGGCGCCTGTAGTCCCAGCTACTCGGCAGGCTGAGTCAGGAGAATGGCGTAAACCCAGGAGGCGGAGCTTGCAGTGAGCTGAGATCCGGCCACTGCAGTCCAGCCTGGGAGACAGAGCAAGCCTCCGTCTCAAAAAAAAAAAAAAAACAAAAAACAAAAAAATAGAGTATTCGTATAAATAGAGAAATATATTGGTTGCCATAAATTATGGAGGAGCTACATATGAGATACAGATGCTCCTTGACTTATGATAGGGTTACATCCCAATAAACACATAATCAGTGGAAAACATCATAAATGCATTTACTGCAGACAGCACAACACAGAATGCTATAAGCTGTTTTACAACAATTGAATCTGCTTACTGGGGCCGGGGGTGGTGGCTCACACCTATAATCCCAGCACTTTGGGATGCTGAGGTGGACAGATCGCTTGAGCCCAGGAGTTCGAATGTGACGAAACCCTATCTCTACAAGAAAAAAAAAATACAAAAATTAGCTGGGCGCACTGAAGCACACCTGTGGTCCCAGCTACTTGGGAGGCTGAGGTGGGAGAATCATCGAGCCTAAGGATATTGAGACTGCATTATGCTGTGATTATGCCACTGTACTCCAGCCTGGGCAACAGAGTGAGACCGTCTCAAAAAAAAAAAAAAAAGAAATTTCTTACAATTATGACGGCTGAGCAGTCCAGGGTCAAGGGGCCTCAATTAGTAAGAGTCTTTTTGCTAATGGAAACTCTGCAGAGTACCAAAGTGACTCAGGGAATCCCACGGTGCTTGCTCAGGTCCCTTTTCCTCTTCTTATGATTCACTAGTTCCACTCCCATATTAACCCATTAATCTATTAATCCATTCATGAGGACAGGGTCCTCCAGATCCAGTCACCTCTTGAAAACCCCACCTCTCAATACTGCCACATTTGGGCATTAAGTTTCAATATGAATTTTGTTTTATTTATTTATTTATTTATTTGAGACAGGGTCTCGCTCTGTTGCTCAGGTTGGAGTGTTGGCCAGGCTGGTCTTGAACTCCTGACTTCCAAGCAATCTGCCCTCCTCAGCTTCCCAAAGTGCTGGGATTACAGGAGTGAGCCACTGTGCCCAGCCTGTCTCTAAGAGTCTTACTCTGGTTCAGCAACTGCCTAAGTTGCACTGTTGTTCTGAAAGCAGTCACTTTAAGCAGAGGTGTTGGACACTGGATGATACCTAGAGGAAGCTGGGAAAATGAGTTGCACAGGCAGTAATTGTTGTACAAATTCAGAGGGGAAATAAATTTATCCAGATCAGGAAAGTCAAAGAAGGCTATTCTCGAGGAAGGTGGTGATGACTGTGCCCCTTTTGTATCGACCTTGTGTGTTTGATCTTTATGCCTATTCCTGGATGGAAAAAGAACGGGCTGATGGTCAGTGAATACCCTGGGGTGGTTTTCCACCAGAGTTAAATTATGCTCTGGACTTATTTTAGCTGTGGAACCTGTGCTAAAGACGACTTCTAGGTGGGAGGCCTCACCACTCAGAACTGGCTCTGTGTGGGTAGAGAGCAACCCCTAGTGGGCTTCTGGAAAGCACACTCTGAAAGCCACTTTTTTTCTTTTTTTTTTTTCTGAGACAGGGTCTCCATCTGTCACCCAGGCTGGAGTCCAGTGGTGTGATCATAGCTCACTGCAGCCTCGATCTCCCAGGCTCAAGGAATCCTCTCACTTCAGCATCCCAAGTAGCTGGGACTACAGGTACATGCCACCATGCCTGGCTAATTTTTTTTATTTTTAGTGAGACGAAGTCTATGTTGCCCAGGCTGGCCTCAAACTTCTGAGCTCAAGCAACCTTCCCCCCTCAGCCTCCCAAAATGCTGGGGTTACAGGCATGAGCCACCACGCCCAGCTCACTTTTCTTTATTCTGACCAAAATGAGGTGTTGTGTTTATTTTGTTTTTGCCTATGATATGGGCCTAATGTGGACCTTAGCTAATGAGACAACAGGATGAGGGATGTATCTATTTCCCCAAATCCTTAAGGTGAGAAATAAATTCATTCTCAATTTTTTTTCTGTAACCAAATATGTATGATTTAATGCCCTTTCCTCTGTGCTCTGACACTTAAAGAAGGTACTGCTATAAGAATAGGTCTGAAATTAGGGCAGTAATTAAGAACCTACAGAAAGTGGAGTACTTCGGGACCTAAATTGAGGGCAAGGCGTTGATGGGGTATTAATATGAGTGTATAAATATAGGAACTCAAACAAGCTTCTTGGAGAGCATCTCTGCCATATCATTTACTCGGAAATACTGATTCATGAAGAAATGGATGAGTGTGGTGGCATTAAGACCTGTAGTTTTACTCACATAAGGTTGAAGGGGATGAGACCCCTGGTTTATCTAGCATTGTAACCATATTACAGAATTTTTGCCTTCTCCAGCAGAATACTAGAATTATTAAGAAGACATAGTAGCTTCTATCACTTAATGAGTACTGTCTATGTGAGAAGGACTAATAAGTACTACGCATGCCTTCTTTCATTTAACCCTCAGGTTAAAAATTTTCTCTGGCCAGGAGCTGTGGCTCACGCCTGTAATCCCAGCACTTTGAGAGGCAGAGGCGGGTGGATCACTTGAGGCCAGGAGTTCAAGACCAGCCTGGTCAATATGGTGAAACCCTGTCTCTACTAAAAACGCAAAAATTAGCTGGGTGTGGTGGCGCACGCCTGTAATCCCAGCTACTCGGGAGACTGAGGTACAAAAATCGTTTGAACCCAGGAGGCAGAGGTTGCAGTCAGCTGAGATACACCACTGCACACTCCAGCCTGGGTGACAGAGCAAGCCTCTGCCAAAAAAAAAAAAACAAAACAAAAAACAAACGACAAGTTCACAAAGATTAGAAGGAGATATGGGTTTTGCCTCCTGACCTCGGAGACTAGACTCTTAACCATTTCTCTTTTTTTTTTTTTTTTTTTTTTTTTTTTTGAGACAAGAGTCTTGCTCTGTTGTCCAGGCTGGAATGCAATGGCATGACCCTGGCTCACTGCAACCTCTGCCTCCTGGGCTCAAGCAATTCTCCTGCCTCAGCCTCCTGAGTAGCTGGAATTACAGATGTGTGCCACCACGTCTGGCTAATTTTTGTATTTTTAGTAGAGATGGGGTTTTGCCATGTTGGTCAGGCTGGCCTCGAACTCCTGACCGCAGGTGATCTACTCGCCTCGGCCTCCTAAAGTGCTGGGAATACAGGCGTGAGCCACCGCACCCAGTCCTCTTAACCATTTCTCTAGCTGAGTGTGACTTTGTCTGCCTTTCTCTCCAGTACTGTGATGTCTGTTTTTCAGGAATGGAGGTTCCTCTGCTGCTCTATAGCCAGAGACCCAAAGTGAGAGCCATGTTTCTTGATTCAACCCTGGAAACCTTCTATGATAATTTTAAAAAATTACTAACCATCTATTGAGCACCCATAATATTTTAGCACCTTTGATACAGTAGATCCAGACCTTATGACAACACTGTAACACAAATACCTATGTGTATGAATGGTTTTTAATCTTTTTGAGTTCACCAAAAGATTAAAAAGCCTTTTGTGGGATACTGGTGACAGCTCTGGATCTTCTTTCCAGAAAAATTCAATTATGCACATATACATAGTATTGTACACAACTTCAGAAGAGGCTTCTAGGACCTACTGAAGCCCATCCTCTAGTAGTCCACAGACTCCAGGGTAAGAACTCTTGACTTATACAACCCTTTGCAGCTGACTCTTTTATAGCATTAAGGGTATAGAGAGTGTGGGGGGCATCTTATCCTCCTCATCATCTCCTCAGAGAGAAATGTTTAGAATAGCTCCCTACATTAACCAAGTATCTCTGAATATTCTTTCTTTCTCTCTTGTACATAGGACTACAAGGGAAGAATGCAGACAATCACGTGTGGTTGTAGGAGATGAGGCTATAGGTAAAACCTGCCTCCTCATCAGTTATACAACAAACGCCTTTCCTGAGGAGTATTATCCCCACTGTCTTTGGCAACTATAGCGTGCAGACATCTGTGGATGGGCAAATCGTCAGCCTGAACATGTGGGACACTGCTGGCCAAGAGGAGTATGACTGACTGCAAACACTCTCCTAACCCCAGACCAGTATCTTTGTTCTTTGTTTTTCCGTTGGCAACTTAGAATTTCCAATTTATGGGACTTGGTTATCTATGAGTGTGGGGAAGAGAAGATGGAATAAATTATGACTATGATTTCTAGGATGTACAACTAGATGGGCAATCAGATAATAAGTTGCCAGTAGGACAATGAAAAATGGACATGTCTGGCAGACAACTGGAAGCACAGGTATGGAGCCCTGAAGAGAGGTATGGGGCTGGAGATAGTGATGTTAACAGACATATGATGGCTGAAGTAATGAGAATGAAAAGGCAAGGAAATCATTTGAGAAAGTGTTTCTGGAAAAGGGAGAAGAGAGTATCAAGGAGGAAAAAGTGGTCAATAGTGGCAAATGCACAAAAGTTCAAGAATGATATTTCTAATCATATTCGAAAATTTTCGGCATCATTAGTCAATAGGGAAATGCAAATCAAAATTACAATGAAATACCACTTCACACCCACTAGGATGGTTAGAAGCAAAAAGATGGACAATAACAAGGGTTGACAAGGATGTGAAGAAACTGGAACCCGCTGGTGGGATTACAAAATGGTGCAGTTGCTCTGGGAAACAGTTTGGAGGTTCCACAAAAAGTTAGTTAAACATATGAGTTACCATGTGGACTCGGCAATTCGGCTCCTAAGTACAGACTGAGTATTCCTTATCTGAAATGCTTGGGACCACAGGTGTTTCAGATTTCAGGTTTTTTAAGAATCTGAAATATTTTGGAATATCTGCAAATATGTGAACATCCCTAATCCGAAAATCAGAAATCCAAATGTTCCAGTGAGCATTTCCTTAGAGCATCAAGCAGGCATTCAAAAAGTTTAAGATTTTGGAGAATTTCAAGTTTTTGGATTTGGGATGCTCAATCTTTATATACCCAAGAGAAATAAAAACAAGTGTCCCTTTCTTACTTGCCTGAGAAATAAAAAAAATTAAAATTGAAAAAAGCAAATGTTCGCCGGGCGCGGTGGTTCACACCTTTAATCCCAGCACTTTGGGAGGCCGAAGCGGGTGGATCACGAGGCCTGGAGATCAAGACCAACAGTGAAACCCTGTCTCTACTAAAAATACAAAAAATCAGCCAGCCATAGTGGCACGCACCTATAGTCCTAGCTATTTGGCAGGCTGAGGCAGGAGAATCACTTGAACCCAGGAGGCGGAGGTTGCAGTGAGCAGAGATCGTGCCACTGCACTCCAGCCTGGGCAACACAGGAAGACTCTGTCTCCAAAAAAAAAAAAAAAAAGCAAATGTCCACACAAAAGTTTGTACAAGAATGTTCACAAAATGTTCACAGATGCATTATTTGCATCAGCCAAAATTACAATCTAAATGTCCATCAATTGACAAAATGTGGGGCATCCATACAATGGAGTATTACATGATAAAAAAAAAAATGAGGTTGGGCACAATGGCTCATGCTTGTAATCCCAGCACTTTGGGAGGCCAAGTTAGGAAGATCGCTTGAGCCCAGGAGTTTGAGGCCAGCCTGGGCAACATAGTGAGACTCTGTTTCTACAAAATAAAAATTAGCTAAGCATGGTGGCATGCACATGTGGTTCCAGCTACTTGAGATGCTAAGATGGGAGGATTCCTTGAGCCTGGGAGGGTGAGGCTGCAGTGAGCTGTGACTGCTCCACTGCACTCCAGCCTGGACAACACAGTGAGACCCTGTCTCAAAAAAAACAGGAATGAAGTACTGATACATGTTACAATATGGATGACATGTTAAAACTGACCACTTTAGCCAACCAGGCGTGGTGGCTCATGCCTGATTTAATCCCAGCACTTTGGGAGGCCGAGGCAGGCAGATCCCTTGAGGTTGGGAGTTCAAGATCAGCCTGACCAACATGGAGAAACCCCATCTCTACTAAAAATACAAAATTAGCCAGGAGTGGTGGCGCATGCCTATAATCCCAGGTACTCGCAAGGCTAAGGCAAGAGAATCGCTTGAATCCAGGAGGCAGAGGTTGCAGTGAGCCGAGATCGCGCTATTGCACTCCAGCCTGGGCAACAAAAGCAAAACATCATCTCAAACAAACAAACAAAAAAAACTGACCACTTTAAATGGATAAATTGCATAGTATGTGAATTATATTTCAATAAAGGTGTTTAAATAAAAGGTTATTTCTGAAATGTGGCCAGTGGATCCAGCAATTAGGATGTAGCTGGTACTTCAGCAGAAGACAAGTGCAGGGTTGTGAGGCGTAAACAGTAAGTGAAAAAGTGGAGAAGGGTATATGGAGCATGGTGGTTAAGAGTACAGGCTCTGACATTAGATATAACTGGATTAACATCTCTACTCTGTCATTTTTTTTTTTTTTTTGAGACAGTCTTACTCTCTCACACAGGCTGGAGTGCCGTGGTGCGATCTTGGTTCACTGCAACCTCCACCTCCCAGATTCAAGTGATTCTCATGCCTAAGTCTAGTGGTGGCTCTTGCCTGTAATCCCAGCACTTTGGAAGGCCAAGATCAGTGAATCACTTGAGGCCAGGAGTTCAAGACCAGCCTGGTCAACATGGTGAAACCCTGTCTCTACTAAAAATAGAAAAATTAGCCGGGCATGGTGGGGCACAGCTGTAGTTCCAGCTACTCAGGAGGCTGAGGCAGGAGAACTGCTTGAACCCCAGAGGGGGAGGAAGTTGCAGTGAGCCAAGATCATACCACCACACTCCTCCAGCCTGGGTGACAGAGACTATCAGAAGAGAAAATCAGCTGGACACGGTGGCTCACGCTTGTAATCCCAGTACTTTGGGAGGCCGAGGAGGGCAGATCACCTGAAGTCAGGAGTTCGAGACCAGCTTGGCCAACATGGCAAAACCTCATCTCCACTAAAAATAAAAAAATTAGCCCAGCATGGTGGCGCATGCCTGTAATCCCAGCTACTCAGGAGGCTGACGCAGGAGAATCACTTGAACACAGGAGGCAGAGACTGCAGTGAACCAAGGTCGCATCACTGCACTCCAGCCTGGGCGACACAGCGAGACTCCATCTCCAAAAAAAGAAAATCACAAATGTAGGTTAGAAGTGCCCCTAAAGGTAAAGTAATCTTCCTCCTTTTTTTTTTTTTTAATACATGTGCAGGATGTGCAGATTTGTTACATAGGTAAACGTGTGCCATGGTGGTTTGCTGCACACATCAACCCATCACCTCATCATTAAAAAAACATTTTTTAAAGCTATTTAAACACTATAGGCCTGTATGTTCATCTGGAAAACGAGGGTTATAACAGTACCCATTTTAAAGATTTCTTATGGTGAAATAAAGAAAATCATGGGCTGGGTGCGGTGGTTCATGCCTGTAATCCTAGCACTTTGGGAGGCTGAGGGCAGATCACAGGGTCAGGAGTTCAAGACCAGCCTGGCCAACATGGAGAAACCCCGTCTCTACTAAAAATACAAAACTTAGCCACGTGTGGTGGTGGGCGCCTGTGATCCCAGCCACTCGGGAGGCTGAGGCAGGAGAACCGCTGGAACCCAGGAGGCGAAGGTTGCAGTGAGCCGAGATGGCGCCACTGCACTCCAACCTGGGCGACAGAGCAAGACTCCATCTCAAAAGAAATAAAATAAAAACAGGTAATATAAGTTGGCCCAGAAATATAGGAAACAAAGGCATCCCAGAGAGAGAGCAAAGACTGCAAAGTCATGAAGAAATGATAGGGGATATTTTGTGAAATATAATGCTGAGTGTGGCAAGGGTTGATAATGGGTATGGGAGCCAGTCATTGGAGATAGAAAGTAGATAAATGGGTTGGGCCTGCTTCTGAAAGGTTTTAAAATTCACATAGTACTATCCCATGTTTACAGATGAGAAAACTGAGGAGGGTATGAGAAGTTAAATAACTTGTCTATGGTAACTCAATTAGTAAGTGCCAGAGCCATGATTTATACTCTATCTGTACTCTGAATCCCTACATTTATATATGTGAATCTGTGCTCAAGGATGCAAACGGAAACCAGAAAACCTTATCCTTTACATGCAGAAGCTATACTGTTTCCTCTTTTTAAGACATAGCAACAGGCCAGGTGCAGTGGCTCATGCCTGTAAACCCAGCACTTTGGGAGGCTGAGGTGGTCAGATCAGTTGAGCTCAAGAGTTTGAGACCAACCTGGGCAACATGGCGAAACTCCGTCTCTACCAAAAAAATACAAAAATTAGCATGGCATGGTGGCAACCACCTGTAGTCCCAGCTACTTGGGAGGCTACTGGGCAACAGGAGTGAAACCCTGTCTCATAAGGGGGAAAAAAAAAGACAAACAGATTTCTTCCCCTTTGTCTTCTCAGTTTTTGAGCAAAGTGAACATATAACGGCGCCTCTAACAAATTTGTAGACCAAACAGAAGATTCAGACACAGCAAACATGGTCCCAAGTGCATACCCTACACAGGTTCCATCCACACTGAATGTCCCTCTTTTCTACTAACCTAGGACCACCTCTTCCACTACTTTCCATGGAACTGTTTCATTACAACGGACAGACTCCAAATTCTCCAGAGGATATAAGAATTAAACAGTGGGAATAAAAAGAAGTGACATTAGGCTGGGTGCAGTGGCTCATGCCTGTAATCCTGGGAGGCTGAGGGGGGTGGATCATGAAGTCAGGAGTTAGAGACAAGCCTGACCAACATGGTGAAACCCTGTCTCTACTAAAAATACAAAAATTAGCCAGGCATGGTGGCGCGTGCCTGTAATCCCAGCTACTTGGGAGGCTGAGGCAGGAGAATCGCTTGAACCGAGAGGCGGAGGTTGCAGTGAGCCAAGATTACGCCACTGCACTCCAGCCTGGGCAACAGAGAGAGACTCCAACACCCACTACCCGCAAAAAAAGAAGTGATATTTATTAAATGACTGAAAATGTGCATTACCTGATTTTCATACCCACAAATGAATGCAGAAATACACTGTAGTCCTCTCAGTCCAATCTAGTCTGAATTTAGGCCCAGTAAGGAATAAATAAAGATCTGAACAGTGACCTTTGCAATCATAGAACATTTGATTCTTACCATTGTAGGTTGCACTATTTTTCACAATTAGCTCCAGATGCTCTCTGAACTCTTCCCGAGATGGGTAGAGGCGTTTACGCACATTTTCGCGGAGAGTTTGTAGGTCCATTGGCCGAGTGATGATTTTGTAGTAGTCCTTTACAACCTTTGCATTGACTGGAGTGTGGAAAGGGTATGTCTGCAAACAAGGGCCGGAACCATACATCAGCAAAGAACACTTGCCAGAGCCAATTCCTGAAGATTCTCACATCTTACCTATCCACCTGGCTATCAACTCTGAAAGGAATCTTTCTAGCAGGTCTGTTTCCTCTACTAAACTGCTTAAACAAACAAAAAAACTAAATCCCCAAAAATTAGGCATTCCAGTTACCTAAATCTATAGATTACTGCCCTCTATTGGAAATCACAGACAGAACAAAGGGCTTTGACACCCCTACTATAGATATCCAACACAATGAACTCACATTCGGAAGATCTCTCATGTCATTGATGATAGACTCCAAGATGGATGACAGCGTCACCATAGGATCTGTGCGGCGCCGGTGGATGGACTTATGAGGTCTCTAAGAAGAAACATGAAATCAGAATGCTTCAGACCAAAAAAAATCCACATTCTGTCCAGGCACAGTAGCTCATGCCTGTAATCCCAGCACTTTGGGAGGCCGAGGTGGACGGACCACTTGAGGCCAGGAGTTCAACACCAGCCTGAATAACATGGCGAAGCCCCATCTCTACTAAAAATACAAAAATTAGCTGGGTGTGGTGGCACATGCCTGTAATCCAAACTACTCAGGAGGCTAAGGTGGGAGGATCACTTGAACCTGGGAAGCGGAGGTTGCAGTGAGCCAATATCACACCACTGCACTCCAGCCTGGGTAACAGAGCGAGACTCTATCTCAAAAAAAAAAAAAAAGAAAAAATCCGCCAAGCACGGTGGCTCACACCTGTAATCCCAGCACTTTGGGAGGCCAAGGCGAGTAGATTGTGTATCAGCTGGGCATGGTAGCTCATGCCTATAATCTCAGCACTTTGTGAGGTGGAGGCGGGCAGATCACCTCAGATTACCTGAGGTCAGGAGTTCAAGATCAGCCTGATCAATATGGCAAAACCCCATCTCTACTAAAAGTATGAAAATTAGGTGGTGTGTGCCTGTAATCCCAACTACTTGGGAGGCTGAGGCAGGAGAATTGCTTGAACCTGGGAGGTGGAGGTTCCAGTGAGCCGAGATCGTGCCACTGCACTCCAGCCTGGGCAACAGAGTGAGATTCCGTCTCAAAAAAAAAAAATCCACATTCTCTAACTAGACAAACATATTTTAGAAATCTTATAATGAACAGTACACATAATTCTCAGGGCAAGGCAAATGGAGAATCTAAGGCTGTCAGAGCCATGGCATATATGGTTAGGGGAATCAATGAGAACCCACCTAATCAGAAGGAAGCAATGCACATACTCACATTCAAATAGTCACAATGAACAGTGGTTCCAACTCTCCGTTTCTTCTTTGGAGGAAGTTGCTGTTTAGGAAATTTGAGAACCAGAGATTTTCTGCGAACCTCATCCGCACTGTAATCAAAACACTTTAGTAAGATACAGCCCCTATTTCTAATTCCCAGGGAAAAAAAACCAACTATAATAAAAAAAAATCCAAGGTACCTAAGCATGAGCTTAGGGAGGAAAAAGCCAAACCAAAGGCCAGACATCCACCTTCAGATCAGGCAAGCCCTCAAAGGCTTTCCAAGTTAATAAGTAACTAGGCAAGTCACAACTTTACCTCAGTTTCCTATTGGGAAGATAAGGAAACCAGGCTAAAGAATTTTAAAAATCCTTCCAGTTCCAACATTCTATCTTTTTTTTTGAGATGTAGTTTCGCTCGTCTCCCAGGCTGGAGTACAATAGCGCAATGTCAGCTCACTGCAACCTCCACCTCCCAGGCTCAAGTGATTCTCCTGTCTCAGCCTCCCAAGTAGCTGGGATTACAGGAGCCCACCACCATGCACAGCTAATTTTTGTATTTTTAGTAGAGGCAGGTTTTCGCCATGTTGGTCAGGCAAGTCTCGAACTCCTGACCTCAGGTGATCCACCCGCCTTGGCAAACCAAAGTGCTGGGATTACAGGTGTGAGCCATCGTGCCTAGCCCCAGCATTCTATCTTAAAAGGCTAGGAAACCTAACTCATTCAGAATGAAAATAAGAAATTTAAAACTGATTTGAAAAAAGAAAACAAACTAGTTTGGGCTTCCCTCAATCATTAAAGCTCATTCACCTTCTTCTCTTCCACTTTAAGGGACCATGGTATCACATTTTCTTCTTCTTCATTTTTTAAATTTAAAAACTGCTTGTTCAGTAATAGAGACAGGATCTCACTATATTGCCTAGGCTGGTCTCGAACTCCTGAGCTCAAGTGATCCTCCCACCTCAGCCTCCCAAAACGCTGGGATCATAGGCATGAGCCACCACGTCTGGCCCATCTTCCTCTTCTAATGTGCTTCAAAAAACAATGACTATTACAAATATTAATAATTAAATCAACAAGGATGGAGGCTGGGTGTGGTGGCTCACGTCTGTAATTTCAGCACTTTGGAAGGCCAAGGCAGGCAGATTGCCTGAGCTCCGGAGTTCAAGACCAGCGTGACCAACATGGCGAAACCCCATCTCTACTAAAAATACAAAAATTAGCCAGGTGTGATAGAATGCATCTGTAGTCCCAGCTACTTGGGAGGCTAAGGCAGGAGAATCACTTAAACCCAGGAGGCAGAGGTTGCAGTCAACTGAGATCGCACCACTTCACTCCAGCCTCGGCAACAGAGCGAGATTCCATCTCAAAAAATAAAATAAATCAACAAGGATGGGAAAAGGAACCCCAAATTAAACACAAACAGAAATAAATGACTCTAACTGTATCAAATTGATTTCTTAAATTACACACAAAAAAAGAAGTGATTCAAATATGTTTGGAATAGCCTAACTATACCTCAGCGGCATGTAGTCCAAGAAAAATAAACTATGAAAAACATCTTGAATCTACTTTATGGGTTTGTTGGTGGTAGTGGTATTATTATAGTAATTCTGAAACTATTTTGTACCTATCATAGGACAGAGCAAATTTCTCAATATATTGATTTCTAAGTAAATATATAGAGAAATTAAGTTATTTCTTGAGAATGGAGACATATGAAATGAGGGAAGATGAGGAAAAAAAGATCTATAAACTAAATTGGAGGTATCAGTATAAAGTTGTAATTTAAAATACATGTATATCAGCTGGGCATAGTAGCTCATGTCTATAATCTCAGCACTTTGGGAGGTGGAGGCAGGCAGATCACCTCAGGTCGGGAGTTCAAGAGCAGCCTGACCAACAGGGAGAAACCCCGTCTCTACTAAAAATACAAAATTAGCAGGGCAAGGTGGCACGTGCCTGTAGTCCGTTACTCAGGAGGCTGAGGCAGGAGAACTGTTTGAACTGGGGAGGCGGAGGTTACAGTGACCCAAGATGGTGCCACATTGCAGCCTGGGAGACAGAGCAAGACTCCGTCTCAAGAAGAAAAAGGAACCCCGGCCGGGCGTGGTGGCTCAAGCCTGTAATCCCAGCACTTTGGGAGGCCGAGACGGGCGGATCACGAGGTCAGGAGATCGAGACCATCCTGGCTAACACAGTGAAACCCCGTCTCTACTAAAAAATACAAAAAACTAGCCGGGCGAGGTGGCGGGCGCCTGTAGTCCCAGCTACTCGGGAGGCTGAGGCAGGAGAATGGCGTAAACCCGGGAGGCGGAGTTTGCAGTGAGCTGAGATCCGGCCACTGCACTCCAGCGCGGGCGACAGACCAAGACTCCGTCTCAAAAAAAAAAAAAAAGAAAAAGGAACCTGGGCTCTTGGAGAAATGGCTGACTCCAAGTATAGGATAGGAAAATTTGAAAGAGAGCTTTTAACATCTTGTGCCAGAAGGCTGAGATTGGTGGCTCATGCCGGTAATCCCAGCACTTTGGGAGGCCCAGGCGGGCGGATCACGAGTTCAGAAGTTTGAGAACAGCCTGGCCAACAAGGTGCAAACCCATCTCTACTAAAAACACAAAAATTAGCCAGATGTGGTGGCACAAGTCTGTAATCCCAGCTACTTGGGAGGCTGAGACAGGAGAATCCCTTGAATCTGGGAGGCAGAGGTTTCAGTGAGCCGAGATTACGCCACCACACTCTAGTCTGGGCAATGGAGCAAGACTTCGTTGAGACGGAAACAAAAACATCTTGTGCCAAAAAGCAAGGAAGTTCTCAAGTATTTATAGGGTCGTTTAAAAAAAAAAAAAAAGAAAAAAAAAACCAGGATCTGGCTTGAGGGAGTCAAATTTGGGACACTATGTTGGAAAGGGAGAGTAGAAAGCTCTTTTTTATAGAAAAATGTTAGCTAATGTTGAAGAAATGCTAGAAATAGAAAAATTACCATTTTTGAACCCCCACTGAAATAACTGAATAAAGCAATGGTCATCAACTGATGCTAAAACTATTAAAAGATTGTCAGGGAACAGGATATTCACCAACATGTTAATTACAAAGAAAAAACATACTTTATTAAAGGATCTGAGGATCACCACTTTAGCAAGATGATCAAAACAGTGGGAAAATCTGACATTACATGCTTGCTGATATGGTATAGTAAGTATATCACCCAAATATGACATTAAATGTCTTGCCAACAACATTTAATTGGAATCTGATCAATGAGAGAACAGACAATTTCAGAATGTGGAATATTTTGAGACAACTGGCCTGGAATTTTCAAAAAATGCATGTCATGAAAAACATAAATGGGGCTGGGTGCAGTGCCTGATGCCTATAGTCCCAGCACTTTGGGAAGCTGAGGCAGGAGGACTGCTTGAGCCCAGGAGTTTGAGACCAGCCTGGGCAACACGGCAAAATCCTCTCTCTACAAAAAATACAAAAATTAGCCAGGTGTGGTACTGCACGCCTGTAGTCCCAACAACTGTGGATGCTGAGGTGAGAGGATGACTTAAACCTGGGAGGCAGAGGTTGCAGTGAGCTGAGATCATGCCCCTGCCCCTGCACTCCAGCCTGGGTAACAGAACCAGACCCTATCTCAAAAAAAAAAAAAAAAAGAAAAATATAAAAGGTAGGGAAAACCATTCTAGATTAAGAGAGATTCAAAATATATTTAATGTTTGAACTGGGAATGAATCCAGAATTGGGGACAGAGGAAATAAAGGACACTGAGACAACTGGGGAAGACTGAATGAGATCTGAATATTATTACATTAATGTTAACTTTCTTAGGAGTGAAATATGATGCCTGCAACTTAGTTCCAAATGATTCAGGAAAAAAAAAAGTTTTAGGTATATAAAGATGAAGCAAATGTGACAAAATGTTAACAATTAGTGAATTTAAAGGAATCATATACTACATTCTTTCAACTTTTCTGTAGGTCTGCCATTTTCAAACTAAAAAGGAGAAAGAACTTTACAACTTCTTCATTTTATTATCTATTAAAGTCTCTGAGGGCAAGACACAAGTATAAGCACAGTTTCTATGTCTCTTCCATCCTTTATTAGAACACTACAAGGCCGGGCATGGTGGCTTACGCCTGTAATCCCAACGCCTGGGGAGGCCGAGGCTAGAGAATCACTTGAGGACAAGAGTTCGAGACCAGCACGGCCAACATGGCAAAACCCTGTCTCTACCAAAAATACAAAAATTAGGCTGGGCATGGTAATCCCAGCACGTCTGTAATCCCAGCACTCTGGGAGGCCAAGGCAGGCAGATCACTTGAGGTCAGGAGTTCAAGTCGAGCCTGGCCAACATAATGAAACCCCATCTCTACAAAAATACAAAAATTAGCCAGGCCTGGTGGTGTGCGCCTGTAATCCCAGCTACTCGGGAGGCTGAGGCATGAGAATCGCTTGAACCCAGGAGGCAGAGGTGGCAATGAGCCACTGCACTCTAGCCTGGGCAACAGAGCAAGACTTTGTCTCAAAAAAAAAAAAAAAAAACACAACAATATTAGGGACCTTGCAAATATTATTAAGTATCTAGAAGTAGAACAAGAAGAGATAACTAACATCTACTGAGCATCTACTATATGCCAGGCACTATACTGTATGCTTTGTAATCTGTCTCATTTTATCTTCTTAACTATCCTAGTAAGGGTGGTTTTATTTTGTAACTAAGGAAATAGACTCACAAGTTAGGCAGCATGCTCCGAAACAAGTGGTACAACCTAATGAGTGCTATAATTTTCAGTACTGGCAACAATAACTGAGGAAAAGCCATCAAAATTCCCGTTCCTTCAGTTCCATTTCAGAGAACACATCACATCTACCCCCACCAGCCACCAATAAAACCAAACTCAAATGAATCCGTCCCATGGCACTTCCTGCCTGGTATCTCTTACCTCTCAATTAGCTGTTTCCCCAAGACAATTTTGGTCCCTTCGACCTTGATAAGTTCTTCATTATCATTATGAATGACTGTCTTTTCCAACTCCTCCTCCTGCTCTTCTGTCATGGCAACAGGGTTGGAAGGTGGCGCATTTGTTTGATAATAGAGGGGGCAGAATTTGTTAGTTCTCATGTGTCCAATGGCACCACATGCTCCACATTTCAGCTGCAAAAGGAAAAGTATCAAACATGTCAGAGGTAAGTAGGCTGAAACACATATCAGAGATAAGCACGCAAGTTGTCCCTCAGTATACGTAGGGGATTTGTTCCAGGACCCCGAGTATACCAAAATCCACACATAGTGAAGCCCATATATACAAAAAGCCAGCCCTCCATATACACAGGCTCCACATACCACGATCCACACATAAGTGGACCCGTGCAGTTCAAACCCATGTTGTTCAAAGCTCAACTGTACATACAAGATGGGAAAAACAAAGTCAGCTTAAAAACTTTTGCTCTCGGCCGGGCGCGGTGGCTCAAGCCTGTAATCCCAGCACTTTGGGAGGCCGAGACGGGCGGATCACGAGGTCAGGAGATCGAGACCATCCTGGCGAACACGGTGAAACCCCGTCTCTACTAAAAATACAAAAAAAAAAAAACTAGCCGGGCGAGGTGGCGGGCGCCTGTGGTCCCAGCTACTTGGGAGGCTGAGGCAGGAGAATGGCGTAAACCTGGGAGGCGGAGCTTGCAGTGAGCTGAGATCCGGCCACTGCAGTCCAGCCCGGGCTACAGAGCAAGACTCCATCTCAAAAAAAAAAAAAAAAAAACTTTTGCTCTGGCCGGGCACAGTGGCTCAAGCCTGTAATCTCAGCACTTTTTCGGGCGGATCACGAGGTCAGGAGATCGAGACCATCCTGGCTAACAGGGTGAAACTCCGTCTCTACTAAAAAATACAAAAAACTAGCCGGGCAAGGTGGCGGGCGCCTATAGTCCCAGCTACTCAGGAGGCTGAGGCAGGAGAACGGCGTAAACCCGGGAGGCGGAGCTTGCAGTGAGCTGAGATCCGGCCACTGCACTCCAGCCTGGGCGACAAAGCGAGACTCCGTCTCCAAAAAAAAAAAAAAAAAAAAAACTTTTGCTCTAATAGAATTGTTATGCACTGATCAATCAGAAGCCACTAGACAAAACTGCATGTATGGAAATGACACATGGAAAAAAAATGAAATCCAGAGACTAAACATTGCTTTAAAACTCAGGTAAGAAGAAAAAAGAGAAGATTTTCACTCCCAATTTAAGTTGTAAACTATGAAAATATTAAATATGCAGGAGACAAGCTGTTGGAAGCCCATCTACATTCAGCAGCATAATCAGCCTGCTGGGTGTATTCCCATTCTCTAGTCAAAACAAGAAAAACGTTCGATAACACCGAGTCTCCATCTCAGTTTTGCAGATGAGTAGCTCTGGTATCCTAGACCTCGGTTTCATCTGTAAAATGGGGCCAATACTGTATCACACTTATCTAACGCTACATACAAAAAGGAACATTAAAACACTTAATGACTTCAGTATGCGTTAAGAACAGCTCTTTACATCTGTTGAATATTTTATAAAGTGCTTCCCCCGAATTGTATCATTTAAAACAACAACACTGTGGACATATCATTTTATATTAGAGAAAACAAGTCTGGAGAGGTTAAGGTCACAGACCTATTAAATGGCAGAAACAGAACCTGAATTCAGATCTTCCGTTTCCAAGCTCATGGCTCTTTCCACTGTATGACAACTGCCTCATCTTAGGATGCTTATTACAATCACAGTAGTATCTGTGATCCTAAGTTATGGAAAACAACTTGTATGTTTTACTTTTGTTGCTTCTTTTAATATGTACAATATTTTAAAGGTACATATTTAAAAATATATATACACAATGTATACACACAGATAAGAGACATGAAAGTACATGTTAAAAAACCTACCAAACTTGGGCCAAGAGCAGTGGCTCATGCATGTAATCCCACAACTTTGGGAGGCCAAGGTGGGAGGATCACTTGAAGCCAGGAGTTCGAGACCAGCCTGGCCAACATATTAAAACCCTGTCTTTACTAAAAATACAAAAAAATTAGCCGGGCATGGTGGTGCACGCCTGCAATCCCAGCTACTCGGGAGGCTGAGGCACAAGAATCCCTTGAACCCGGAAGGCGGAGGCTGCATTAAGTGGAGATCACACCATTGCACTCCAGCCTGAGCGATAAACAGAGACTCTGTCTCTAAAACAAACAAACAAACAAACAAAAAACCCTACCAAACCTATCTCAACTCCTAGAAAATATTTCAGATAAAGAATAAGGCCAGGCTCAGTGGCTCATGCCTGTAATCCCAGCACTTTGGGAGGCCAAGGTAGGCAGATCATCTGAGGTCAGGAGTTCAAGTCCAGCCTGGCCAACATGGTGAAACCCCGCCTCTACTAAAAATACAAAAATTAGCTGAGCATGGTGGCGAGCGCCTGTAATCCCAGCTACTTGGGAGGCTGAGGCAGGAGAGTTGCTTAATGGGAAGGCAGAGGTTGCAGTGAGCCGAGATGGCACCACTGCACTCCAGTCTGGGCAGAGCAAAACTCCGTCTCAAAAAACAAATATTAGCCGGGCATGGTAGCACATGCCTGGTAGCACAGCTACTTGGGAGGCTGAGGCACAAGAATTGCTTACCAGGAGGCAGAAGTTGCAATGAGCTGAGATTGCGCCATTGCACTCCAGCCTGGGAAACAGAGTGACACTCTGTCTCAAAAAAAAACAAAAGAATAAATAACAAGCCTGGCGTGGTGGCTTACACCTGTAATCCCAGCACTTTGGGAGGTGGAAGCAGGTAGATCACCAAGTCAGGAGTTCGAGACCAGCCTGGCCAACATGGTGAAATCTTGTCTCTACTAAAAATACAAAAAATTAGCCAGGCATGGTGGCAGACACCTGTAATCCCAGCTATTCGAGAGGTTCTGGCAGGAAAATCGCTTGAACCCGGGAGGCAGAGGTTGCAATGAGCTGAGATTGCGCCATTGCAACTCCAGCCTGGGCAACAGAGTGAGACTCTGTCTCAAAAAAAAAAAAAAAAAGAATAAATGACAAGCCAGGCATGGTGGCTCACGCCTGCAATCCCAGCACTTTGGGAAGCCAAGGTAGGAGGATCACTTGAGCTCAGGAGTTTGAGACTAGCCTGGGCAACATGGCAAAACCCCATCTCTACAAAATATACAAAAAGTATCCAGGTGTGGTGACATGTGCCTGTAGTCCCAGCTACTTGGGAGGCAGAGGTAGGAGGATGGCTTGAGCCCAGGAGGCAGAGCCTGCAGTGAGCCAAGATCGTGCCAGAGTGCTCCAGCCTGGGCAACAGAGCCAGACCCTGTCTAAAAAAAAAAAAAGAGAGAGAGAACAACAGCACCAGATTTGGTGTGGAATTGTCAATATCACCCACATTAGTACTGAGAACACCCCCAAGTAGTCACATCAATTCAAACCAGCTTTCCACAATATACTTCCCTCATTCCCAGTAAAGGAGGATACAAAAGAGGATGTCAAAAGCTAAAGGAAAAGGTATACTTTCTTCCTTTGCTCCATTAGCTGTAATTATACCACATTATACTTACTTTTAGGTCAGGACGCTCCTTCATTTTCTTGGGCTTCTTCTCAGGAGGACCCTTAAGCTTCTCCTTTTCCTGGTTCCGCTTAAGCCGCCTCAGTTGCTCTTGAATCCTCCGCCGTTCTTTTCGCATCTCTTCCCGATGTTGTTCATCAAAAAGGGCAAATTTTCGACTGAACAATGTGGGCAGCAGAGGAAGGACCATAAGCAAACCTTAACCAAAAAGGCTATCGTAATAGCTAACATCTCAGGACTACAGTAATCCATTCAGGTTAATATAAAAGGGGCTACATGCCATTCCCATCTCCCTCCCTAGTCAGCCCTCCATTTGCAGAGGTAACTCTCTTAGAATAAGTCCTGAGTAATCTCTAAGTTTTTTTTTTTTTGGGACGGAGTCTCCCTGTGTCGCCCAGGCTGGAGTGCAGTGGCAAGATCTTGGCTCACTGCAACCTCTGCCTCCCGGGTTCAAGTGATTCTCCTGCCTCAGCCTCCCGAGTAGCTGGGATTACAGGTGCGTGCCACCACATTCAGCTAATTTTTGTACTTTTAGTAGAGACGGGGTTTCACCATGTTGGTCAGGCTGGTCTTGAACTCCTGACCTCGTGATCCGCCCACCTTGGCCTCCCCAAGTGCTGGGATTACAGGCATGAGCGCCCGGCCGGTAATCTCTAAGATTTTTGCAAACCAACCAATCAAAATGCAAAGGATTGAAATGGAACAAGACATGCCTTCATCTTGTGGCAAATACTGAATAGAATTTTCCCTGTAATTTGGCTCTATTCAAACCCAATCTAAAGGCAATATAGTTCTCAATTACAGCAGAGTTCTAGAAATAACTGTGAAGAACCCTGTCACTAAAACTCAAAGCACCCACCCCAATCACCATTCCGCACCATTATTATTTTCCCTATCACACTCAAAAGTGGTGAATTAGGCCAGGCGCCGTGGCTCATGCCTGTAATCCCAGCACTTTAGGAGGCTGAGGCAGGCAAATTGCTAGAGCCCAGGAGTTCAACACCAGCCTGGCCAACACGGCAAAACCCCATCTCTACTAAAAATACAAAAATTAGCTGGGCATGGTGGTGCACGTCTGCAATCCCAGCTACTCTGGAAGTTGAGGCACGAGAATCACTTGAACCCGAAAGATGGAAGTTGCAATGAGCCGAGATCACGCCGCTGCACTCCAGCCTGGGCCACAGAGCAAGACTCTGTCCTCAAAGAAAAAAAGGAAGTGGTAAATCAAACTCACATGAATTCCTCATCTTTTGTAGTCCGTATGCGCACATAGGCATCAATGACAGCTGGTTTTCGGACTGTCTCACAGCGAACATACTCTTTCCCTTCTTCATCTCGAAACGTGCGATAAATCTTGAGACAGCGCCCAGTGGCAGAAGAGTTAAGGCTAGTCACGGAAGCTGTGTCATCATCTCTGTGATTGTTTCCTGATGCTGCTGAGCCTGCTGCTGCAAGGTAAGTAGAAAAGATTTCCAAATGTTCCCCTTATCTCCCAAATGATCATTTTCTTGGGGTTGAGTGGATACACCAAAACTCAACATGCCACAAAAAAACTATGGTTCTACAAAAAGCATCAAAGTCATCATTATCCCCAAGAATATGCTGATTTGTCCTTTCCTGACTTCATTTTAGGCACTGCCAATTTCCTCACTTTTTTTTTTTTTTTGAGACAGGATCTCTCTCGCTCTGTTGCCCAGCCTGGAGTAGTGGTGCAATCTCGGCTCACTGCAACCTCCACCTCCCAGGCTCAATCTATCCTTCCAGCTCAGCCTCCTGAATAGCTGGGACTACAGGTGTGTACCACCACACCCAGCTAAATTTTTGTAGAGACGGGGTCTTGTCATGTTGCCCAGGCTGGCCTCTAACTCCTGGGCTCAAGAGATAGGCCAGCCTTGGCCTCCCAACGTGCTGGGATTACAGGCCTAAGCCACACGCCCGGCCAATTTCCCAACTTTTATAAATACAAAAAATTCTGAAAGAACCTCAAAGAACTACATGTTTGCTACAGGAGATAGAGAAGCAGATTCCTCTGAACAACAGTGCAAGAGAAAAGGCCAGGTAGGCAGTGGGTGATGATCACATTACAAATAAAAGCACGCAAGGCCGAGTACAGTGGCTCATGCCTATAATCCCAGCATTTGGGGAGGCTAAGGTGGGAGGATCGCTTGAGCCCAGGAGTTTGAGACCAGCCTGGTCAACAAAGGAAGACACTGTCTCTACAAATGCCTTTAACTAGCCAGGTATGGTGGTACACACCTGTGGTCCCAGCTACTCAGGAGGCTGAGGTTCTTGAGCCCAGGAGGTTGAGGCTGCAGTAAACAAGCCATGGTTGCACCACTGCCCTCCAGCCTGGACAACAGAACGAGACCCTGTTTCCAAAAAAAAAAGTACCCAGGCACGCAACTCAGGGGGAAAAATGGCACTACAAAAACAAGTTCCGAGTCTTAAAGCCTAACATATGCTTCTCAAACATTAGTATGAATAGGAATCATTTGGGGATCCTGTACAAATGTAGGATTTTTTTGGTTTTTTTTTTGAGACAGAGTTTTACTCTGTCGCCCAGGGTAGAGTTCAATGGCGCACTCTCAGCTCACTGCAACCTCTGCCTCCCAGGTTCGAGCGATTCTCCTGCCTCAGTCTCCCAAGTAGCTGGGATTACAGGCACCCACCATCATGCCTGGCTAATTTTTGTAGAGATGGGGTTTTACCATGTTGGCCAGGCTGGTCTTAAACTCCTGACCTCAGGTGACCCGCCCGCCTTGGCCTCCCAAAGTGCTGGGATTACAGGCGTGAGCCACCACACCCAGCCACAAATGTAGGTTCTAATTTAGTAGATGTGGAGTGAGGCCTGAGATTCCACATTTCTAATTCCCAAATGATATAGATACTGTGTTTCAGGACTACGCTAGAAAACATAGAAGACCACATTGGTGGAAGGGCTATATCACATTTTTACAAAGCACCCAAAACAATGAAATTACACAAAACTTACACAGAAAAGAGGAAACAAAGGGAAGACTACTGTGACTGAGAAGTCATATAAATCTTCATCATCAGCCTTTATCCTCTCTTGCAATATCTACATCAAGTTTTCATTTTATTTTATTTTTTTTTTTTTGAGGCGGAGTCTCACTCTGTCACCCAGGCTGGAGTGCAGTGGCCGGATCTCAGCTCACTGCAAACTCCGCCTCCCGGGTTCACGCCATTCTCCTGCCTCAGCCTCCCGAGTAGCTGGGACTACAGGCGCCCGCCACCTCGCCCGGCTAGTTTACATCAAGTTTTCAACTGCCTCTTTGACACGTATACTTCAAGGGTGTCAAAGGGACCTCAAACTCCACATACTACACATTCCCTTCCTAACTTCTTTTGAGACAGGGTCTCACCCTGTCACCCAGGCTGGAGTGCAGTGGCACAATCTCAACTCAATGCAACCTCTACCTCCCAGGCTCAAGTGATCCTCCCACCTCAGCCTCCCGAGTAGCTGGAATTATAGGTGCCTGCCACCACATCTAATTTTTGTATTTTCTATAGAAACAGGGTTTCACCATGTTGCCCAGGCTGGTCTCAAACTCCTGGGCTCATGTGATCCTCTCACTTCGACCTCCCGAAGTGCTGGGATTACAGGCATGAGCCACCACGTCAGACCTTGAAATTCACTACTCTAATCAATGGTACCAACATCTTTCTAGTAATCTCAGAGTGAAATCTTAAGGTTGTCTTGATTTTCATCCTTAATGCCCTCCATATCCCAACTCAATTCAGGTCTTTATTATTCCTACCCTCAATTTCTACAATTTTAAAACTCTTTTCAGGGTCTAAGACTCCTTCTGAGGGTCTTCTGAAAGCCATGGATGTTCTCAGAAAATGCACATTTAAGGCCAGGCGCGGTGGCTCATGCCTTTAATGCCAACACTTTGGGAGGCTGAGGCAGGTGGATCACTTTGAGCTCAAGAGTTTGAGACCATCCTGGGCAACATGGTGAAATCCCATTTCTACAAAAAATACAAAAATTAGCCAGGCATGGTGGTATGCACCTATAGTCCCAGCTACTCAGGAGGCTGAGGCAGGAGGATCGTTTGAGCCTGGGAGGCGGGGGCTGTAGTAAGCTAAGATTGTACCAGTGCACTCCAGCCTGGGTGGCAGAATGAAACCCTGTCTCCAAAACAAAAAAATAATAAAATGCACATATGCATATTTTACACGTAATTTCAGAAGTTTCAAAGATAACTGCCTAAATTCATTTACAAATTCTGTATTAAAAACTCTTACCCTCTAGGATAAATGCACAAAAAGCTCATTTGAAGTACAGCACTGATAGCCCAGGCTTGGCCAGGCACCTGATACAGACAGAGGCAGTAGTGGAGTGGCATCATCTCTGAAATTTGTCCTCCACAGACAATCCTAGAGTCCAGATTGTGAAAAGCTTTCTACTTCATTCACAGACTTTTCTACATGCATCCTCTACATCTTCTGCCTCCAGATCTCCCTCAATCATAGTCTGTGGTTATTTAGGCTCCTTTTTAAATCCTTCTCTTTTTTATCTGTCTGTGAAGCCACTATCCTCACCCAGTAGCATTCGCTGTAGTTCCTTCCGCTCCTGCTCCTCCCGTTCACGTGACAGCTGAGAGCTGGTTTTCTTGTTCTGCAACATGTTCTCAATGTTCTTTCCCATTTCTTCGAAGTCACTATCTTCAGCTGAGCTGCTGTCTGTGTCAGTTGATAAAACTTCAGTTGATGACAGAACCCTAAAAAGAGAAAAAGCAATGTGCAGAAAGAGCTAAAGAAATATGGTTGCAGGCAAAAGTAAAAAATTGGGAAATCAACCTTAAAAAGGCATACTCAAAATCCACTAAGACATGGGGCCCCTAACAGAAAAGCTTTACAAAGTTTTCCGACACATTTGGTCAACAAGACAAGTTTGAAAAACTGTAGTAACTCTTTCAGAATTCCTGGAGACAATTTGATAAATAAATCAGCACACTGGTCATTTTTTAACAGTGTATTAACGTCCTCTCACAACTAAACCTTTAGAAAAAAGCCCCACCTGTCACCTGCTACCATTGTGCTGTTTGTTAGGCCCAAGTAGGCCATAAGAGTTGTCATGGAACCTAGAACACAAGACTAGCATCTCTTTCCATTCAAAAATTTTGCCAAGTTGGGTTGAAGGAAATAGGTACTCTGGTGGTGGTGTTACAAACAGATACTACCCTGACACGTCGGATATCTGACTACCTAGGTAGTCAAACTTTTAGGTGACCTCCTCTTTATTATGAAATAGTGCCTGGAACTCCTCCCCTTTCCAGCTTGGATTTTCTGCAGCACTAAAACAACCCACTTGTTCTGTAGGTCAAAGATGCGCTGACATTCCTCTTTGTAACGCTCTTGATGCTCAGCCACAGAAAACCTTGATCCGCGGGCAAATTTACTCATGGGCCCCTCTCCAGAACGAGCCTGTTCTGTTGACATTGTGCGCACCACATCAATCACTTCCCAGCGGGACAACTTTTTAATCTGCAAGACAAATAGCCACATACATATACATACACACACACACACACACACACACATATACACATATATACACACAAAAATCATTCAGGGATTTCAAAGGACAAGCCAATGTACACAATTAGTTAGACCAAAAAAGAAAAATCATCCCAAAGCAGATTACAAAGACAGATAACTCCTGAAACAATATCTAAGACCTAGCTTACTATATCCTACTATACCCTACAATACAAAGTTCCCCAGATAGTTCTATACATCTGCTTCCTAGCAATTCCCTCTCTATACAAAGCCCCTAGTATCCTCTAAGTTTTCCACTTCCACACTCACCTCTTCCTCAGGCACACCAAATTTACGTAGAAGTTGCTTGGCATTTTTCAGGGAAAGGCGACGAAGGTCTGCATCTGTTCCTGTCACTGTCTTCTTCACTGGCTGCGGTTCTTTATCATCCTACCTCAAACCAAAAAAAGTGAGAATCCTAAAAACCTGAATTCCTTGTAAGTAGGAATCTAAGTCATTCTGCTAACTTAACTACATTCCAAGTCCTCCACTCACCCATTTCTTTCTCCCCTGACTTTCTCATTCTAGAAATAAACACAATCCCACCTTCTGCTGTGTTGGTTTGTTTGGAATCTTCACATAGGAGAATCCTTCACCACACCCTGTGGGATCTGCCACCCCAGTCACCTCTAGGAGACACTTGCCCTTCATGGCAGCAATGAAGGCCCTTGTGGTGTTCCAAGGAGCAGTGCGAACCTGAGATAAAGAAGAAGATTCTCAGGGCAGTGGGAAACATTTGTTCTATGTCTAGCTAATATCCACAAGAGTAGAATAATTACAAACTATTTCATGTTCTTTTTTTTCTAATGTTTAATTTTTGTGGGTTCGTGCTTTCTTAACTGTCCACAAAAATCAACAGTTAAATATAGCTACCTAGTACTCAGTTCTCTTCTATCCTATGGTACAATACTTACAACATGATATTAAATAGAGGTCAAGAGCTCAGCCAGGATAAGGAGAAAAATAAAGAACAGTGGAATCCCTTCAGCCCCTTATCCCTTGGGCTTCAATAAGTATTCTTAAAGACAGTGTTTCCCTCATCCTCATGATGCTCAAAATTAGACTAATGACTACATTTGATTGTCCAACTGCTCAAATAGCTGTTTTAGAATGAAACCTATTTTCTCGAAATAGTTGATGTGCTTGCATTCAAAGCACTGGCCCCCTATTCCAGTGACACTAAACCAAAGTCCATTCTATTTCTGCCACTGGTTTGGTCAAAAAGGTCTGTCCTCTCCTGGGACCCTGAATAGTGTTTACCAACCCCTGCAAAATTCTTAAAGAACTAAGCCAAGGGGTGAATGTGCCTGCCCACACAGACCAGTCAGGAGTACACATAAGGCCAGGTGTGGGGGCTCACACCTGTAATCCCAACACTCTGGGAGGCCGAGGAGGGCAGATCTCTTGAGGCCAGGAGTTCAAGACCAGCCTGGCCAACATGGTGAAATCCCATCTCTACTAAAAATACAAAAATTAGCCAGATGTGGTGGCACACACCTATTGTCCCAGCTACTCAGAAGGCTGAGACACGAGAATAGATTGAACCCAGCAGGCAGAGGTTGCAGTGAGCAGAGACTGCACCAATGCACTCCAGCCTGGGCGACAGAGTGAGACTCTGTCTCAAAAAAAAAAAAGAGTATATATGATTAGCAAGAAAATGGCCAATTCTCTAAGATACAATATTAAAAGCCATTCAACAGAATTCTTTTTTTCTTTTTAATTAAAAAAAAATTATTTTTCTTTTTTAGAGATAGGGTCTCACTATGTTGGCCAGGTTAGTCTTGAACCCTTGGCCTCAAGCAATCCTCCCACCTTGGCCTCCCAAGGTGCTAGGATTACAGGCCTGAGCCACTGCACCTGGCCTCAATAGAATTCTTAATTTCTGAAATTCTTAGATATCCACTCATTTTTCATTCCAACCTCAAAATAGTACAACGATTCTTTACTCACTCTCTGTGGTCTCATTTTCTGCTTCATTTTATAATCACTTAATTCATTTAACGAATATTTATTGAATACCAACTACACACTACTCCATGCTACTTTTTCATGAACCTCGTCAGTGAGGGAAAAACAGCCAACCAAGTTCAGTAATATTATGATCAGTACCATGGTAAGAAAGTAAAGGAGGCCAGGCACAGTGGTTCATGCCTATAATCCCAACAGTTTAGAAGACCAAGGCAGGATAATTGTTTGAGCCCAGGAGTTCAAGATCAGCCTGGGCAACACAGTAAGACCCCATTTCTTTCTTTCTTTTTTTTTTTTTTGAGACGGAGATTCGTTCTTTTAGTCCAGGCTGGAGTACAATGGCACGGTCTCGGCTCCCTGCAACCTCCACTTCCCAGGTTCAGGTGATTCTCCTGCCTCAGCCTCCCAAGTAGCTGGGATTACAGGCATGCGCCACCACACCCAGCTAATTTTGTATTTTTAGTAGAGACAGGGTCTTACCATGTTGGCCAGGCTGGTCTTGAACTCCTGACCTCAGGTGATCCACCCGCCTTGGCCTCCCAAAGTGCTGGGATTACAGGCATGAGCCACCATGCCCAGCCGTGAGACCCCATTTCTACAAAAAATTTAAACTATTAGCTGGGTATCGTGGTGTGTGCTTGTTGTCCCAGCTACTCGGGAGGCTGAGGTAGAAGGACTGCTTGAGCCCAGGAGTTCAAGACTACAGTGAGCTGTGATCTCACCACAGTACAGCCTGGGCAACAGAGCAAGACCCTGTCTTGGGGAAAAAAAAAGTAAAGGGGTACTATATGTACATAATGAAAGGAGAATTATCATCCAATCGAAACTTAGGGTGGAATGAGGGGAAAAGTCCAGGAAAGCTTCCCAGAGAAAATAACTTGTAGATGAGAGTCAAATGGCAGAGTGGAGAAAAAATATCTCCACAGAAGACATAACAGTTGCAAAATTCTGGAAGGGGAGAGAAATTTAGGAAACTGAATGAACTTCGGTATGGTTGAAGCTTAGAATATAAGACAGGCAGTGACAGAAGATGAAAGGAGGTCAGATTAATATGCAAGGTCAAAATCACGTGGAGTCTCATAAATCAGGTCAGTCTTTTTTCTAGAAGAAATGAAAATCCTGCCAGGCGCAGTGGCTCATGCCTGTAATCCCAGCACTTTGGGAGGCCAAGGCACGAGGATCACTTAAGGTCAGGAGTTCCAGACCAGTCTGGTCAACATGGTGGAACCCTGTCTCTACTAAAAATACAAAAAACTAGCTGGGCATGGTGGCATGCAACTGTAATTTCAGCTACTCGAGAGGCTGAGGCAGGAGAATCGCAAGAATCGCGGGAACCCGGGAGGTGAAGGTTGCAGTGAGTCGAGGACCCGCCACCACTGCACTCCCGCCTGGGCAACAGAGCAAGACTCTGTCAAAAAAAAAAAAAAAAGAAAAAAGAAAAAAACCATATCATATAAAGTACAGTATTTGATATATCACATCATTTTTTCTGGCATGAATAAAGCAAGAACATGAAATAGTATACTTTAAATGTATACAGTTTATTGTATGTTAATTTTATCTCAATAAAGCTGTCTCTTTTAAAAGGATAAATGAGATGTATTAATGACTAATACAAACTAGTATAAAGCCTTACTTCATCATCAATCTTCATCTGGAAATCTTCCTCATTTTCTTCTTCTGGAGCAAAAAAGGATTTCTCACCATAGCCAGCATCCTGGAAGAGGACAGATCCATGCATAAATCAGTCAGTTAAAAAACACAAAGCACAAGTTTTTTTTTTACTGAATACAAGTACAGAATACCAAAGCCTATTTTGCATAGATGGATTCCATAAAGTCTTCACTATATCTAGCACCATGGTACATCCTTAAGCTATGAGAAGATACATTACCACATGCCAAAGAGCTTACTAGCTGATATACAGATAGTTACAGCCCATAAGCAAGCTGAACAGAGATGCTCAGTAACTGAGACTCATTAACTCAGTGGGACAGAGTTGTGCTGTCCCACCCCAGCTGGACCTTTTCTCTTTCGGCCTTATAAGAATTCTGTGCTTCTCTAAACCACACATTCAGCACCATCATCATCTCTGCCTACCCGAGAGGCTGACAAGTACTTTCCCTGCTTATATGCTTATCTTGCAAAGAAGAGATTAAAGTCACCCAGTCACCATTTTCAAAGCAAAACAATATGCCCAAAGTTCCTGGTTATGCCTTCCCACTGATATTCAGCTACACTGCAGTTTTTCTCCAGAACTGATGTACATAGGAAGTACTTTACACAAATTCAACTTTTTAGTAATTGGTAATAATCTAGTAACCATCCTCCCTAAGCCAGCGAGAGAGAGTCTTCTCTCTCATCTCTCCGGGGGGGAGGAAAAAAAAAAAAACCACAGGCATAAGTGGTGTCTGAGAGGAAGGTGTTCACCTTCAGTCGTTGCTCTGCAGCTATCATGCTATAATAAGCACAGCACTGCTCTGGTGACACCATAGCTCTGATCTCTTCTTCCGTTGGTAAACGAAAATCAGACTTAAGCACCCACCAGTTTGAGTCCATCCCTGGAAAAGACATATACATAGAGAATGAGACCATTCTGAATTCCAAAGGCCCTGATATTTATTGACAGCAACAGGGACAGTAAACCAAAACTGTAACAGGCCTAGCCACAGTTGGCATGACTGGCCAAGAAAACCCCAGCTGCTAAGTTTCCTACAACTCATAGAAGATATCTAACAATCACATTAAACTTCCTGGCAGCCAAATTCAAAAAAGCAACCAGAGCGTTAGAAGATCTGCTACCACCTTTCAACGGCCATCAATTTCTATTTTATTAACTATATGCTTATCCTTTAACTCAAAATCATCAAAATTCTTTTCTTGGAAAAAGGCAGTCAAATAACTAGTCACAACGGATGACCTGTGCGTTTGAAGTCCGCGCAGAGCTTTAGCCTCTTCCGGATGCTGCTTTCTGAATGGGATGGAAAGGCTTTTTTTATATCTTCCATTCGTATCCTCCGTGGCCGATCTTTACTTTTCCAGAAAAGGCGGTAAATAAAAACCTGCCCAACAAACCAAGTGTATTTTAGTTGGCAAAGAAAAGGATGAAAGTCCTCACTAGGGCCTCTTCCCTTGCTAAGCTCTAATGTATTTTCATCTTTCCTGATGTGCTCCCAAACCCACACACCCGACTTTTTCTGAGACGGAGACTCACTCTGTCACCCAGAGTGGAGTGCAGTGCTCACTGCAACCTCTGCCTCCCAGGCTCCCGTGATTTTCCTGCCTCAGCCTGCAGAGTAGCTGGGACCATAGGAGTACACCACCACGCCCCAGCTAAATTTTTTTTTTTTTTTTTGGAGACTGTTTCACTCTTGTTGCCCAGGCTGGAGTGCAATGCTGCGATCTCGGCTCACTGCAACTTCCACCTCCTGGGTTCAAGCGATCCTCCTGCCTCAGCCTCCCGAGTAGCTGGGATTACAGGCATGTGCCACCACACCTGGCTAATTTTCTATTTTTAGTAGAGATGGGGTTTCTCCATGTTGGTCAGGCTGGTCTCAGACTCCCGACCTCAGGTGATCTGCCCGCCTTGGCCTCCCAAAGTGCTGGGATTACAGGTGTGAGTCACCACGTCCAGCTAATTTTTGTATTTTTAGTAGAGACAGGGTTTCACCATGTTGGTCAGGTTGGTCTCGAACTCCTGACCTCAAGTGATCCATTCGCCTCGGCCTCCCAAAGTGCTGAGATTACAGCCGTGAGCCACGGTGCCCAGACCCAACATACCCTTTCTATATACAACCCAACCCCCTCCCTATCCTCCCATTCTTACCTGTAGAAAGTCTCGAATATGTGTATTGGCCCTTTTGGAGTTAGGCCCAGGAACTTCAAACAAGGGACACTGCTGGCCAACCACAAAAATATCCACTAATTCCCGAATATAGTATCCCTGTCTTGTCCGAATGATCAGGAAATCAGTTTCTGGCATCTTATGAAGATAAATTGGAGCACGAAAAAGGTTGTTCTCAAATGCCTAACAAAAGTAAAAACACAAAAATTATGTACAGAGTAGCCCCAGGAAATTCAGTCAACTGCTGAGAAAGAAAAATCAAGCTTATTGCTCTCCATCTTCATTATGCCATCTAAAGTCTATCCAGTAATACAAATAGATTAAAATATGGATTATCAAATGTGATTAAACAATTTTTCATCCACTATCTATCTTTCAGAGTCAGTAGGAGAGAAAATACAGGAAGTGAATTCAGATGATGCTAGCTCTGCCATTACCTATATTATTTAACATGTCTATTTAAGCTATTTAACATATCTAAGCTTAGTTTTCCTCAACTACAAAACAGAGGTACTTAAAAATGCCTATACCTCACAGGACTGCTACGAAGATTACATATGAAAATCACTTTATAATGTACCAAGTATTATACTACTACCCTAGACCACAGTGTAGCCCGACACACAACAGGTGAGAGCAACATTTGTTGGATAAATAAGTGAACTAATTAAAAAATAAAACAACGCTGGGCACGGTGGCTCATGCCTGTAATCCCAGCACTATGGGAGGCCGAAGCGGGTAGATCACTTGACCTCAGGAGTTCAAGACCAGCCTGGGCAACATGACAAAATCCCGTTTCTACAGAAAATACAATAATTAGCTGGATGTGGTGGCATGCACCTGTTGTCCCATCTACTTGGGAAGCTGAGGTGGGAGGATGGCTTGAGCCCAGGAGGCAGAAGTTGCAGTGAGCCAAGATCGTGCCACTGCACTCCAGCCTGGGTGACAGAGCCAGACCCTGTCTCCAAACAAACAAATCATAAAACAACCGATGAGGTATAAAGAGTGCTAGACAGAACAGGCTGGAAAAAAGAAAAGGAAAACACAAGACAGTAGGGCAGAGGACAGCTGAACAGAAACATCTAAGCCAGTTTAAGTAGAGGCAAGATAGGGATCAACTGTCACAAGAAGCCTGAGACTAAGGAAAGCCTTCGCCAAAAATCAGAAGAGTAGACAGAAAGAGGGAAGAACATCACTGAGTGTGGAAAGAAAATTCTAAATGTGAAATACAGGAAGAAAAAGAATTACAGAAGAACACAGAAAAAGAATTACAGAATACAGAAAAAGATCTTTTTTTTTTTTTTTGAGATGGAGTTTCACTCTTGTTGCCCAGGCTGGAGTGCAATGGCGCAATCTCGGCTCACTGCAACCTCCGCCTCCTGGGTTCAAGTGATCCTCCTGCCTCAGCCTCCCAAGTAGCTGGGATTACAGGCATGTGCCACCACACCCGATTAATTTTGTATTTTTAGTAGAAACAGAGTTTCTCCATGTTGGTCAGACTGGTCTCGAACTCCTGACCTCAGGTGATTCACCCACCTCGGTCTCCCAAAGTGCTGGGATTACAGGCGTGAGCCACTGCACTCGGGAGCTGGGCGCAGTGGCTCATGCCTGTAATCCCAGCACTTTGGGAGGCCGAGGCGGGTGGATCACAAGGTCAGGAGATCGAGACCATCCTAGCTAACACTGTGAAACCCCGTCTCTACTAAAAATGCAAAAAATTAGCCGGGCGTGGTGGTGGGCGCCTGTAGTCCCAGCTACTTGGGAGGCTGAGGCAGGAGAATGGTGTGAACTCAGGAGGCGGAGCTTGCAGTGAGCCAAGATCGCGCCACTGCACTCCAGCCTGGGCGACTGAGCAAGACTCCGTCTCCAAAAAAAAAAAAAAAAATCTTTAAGAGACTACAAAAGTAGGCACAAAAGAAGAGGCTGAACTGGTAGAAAACCTCAACAGAAAGTTTCAGGGAAAGGAGAAGAACAATACAAAGATGATACTAAAAATCTGGTAGGCAATAGACTATGGATGTAAAGGATAAAGAAAAAAACTGAGTTTTGCAGACGTTTTAGGAGAGTAAAGGATAACAACAGTAGAATAAACTAGGTATAAGAGTAGGACAAATGGTTAAGATTGCCAAGAGAAATGAAATGGAGAAAAAAAAAGATAGGACAGTGCTAGAGATTTTCCACATCATTTGTGGACCACCATACTTCCCCCCTTGAATATATAAAAGCTGTTACAAGAGGGCCTCTTTACACCCATTAGAATAAAGGAGGAAAAAAAGGCATTTCACTATGGCTGGGGACTGCAGATGGCACAGTTCAGGTGTGGTTCAATATTCACAATAACCACAGCTAGTATGATCAAAATGTTATCAATTTTATACACAAAAATTAAACATTCATAAATTATAGTAAATTCATCCTAGGTTGACTTCCTTATGCTTCCCAGATGTTACTGAGCTTACCAGTGTGTATTTTTAAAAACCTATTTTACATTTAGCCTAAGAACAACACAATTTACAGCCAGTTTTAAGAAAAAGATTTCTTTAAAACATTTTTGGATTATACTTATCTTCTTTGTACTTAATATTAAAGCATCTCAATCAACCAGAATTATAATAGTTCTTTCTGAGCTGACTGGCTCCTCATTTATCAATTTCCTTAGTTAAAAGTAAAAACAGGAAAGAATTCCTCACCTGCAGTAATTGGCCAGGATGGAGAGAGCCCAGGAAAGGAGATGTATGGCAGTAAACAGTTTCCCCATATTTACAATCTGGTGCTCCAGGATCTTTTCCAGGTTTCTAAAAGGAACACAGAAGACCCAGTTATTAATCACAGAATATAATCAATAATCCTACACAATATGAGCATAGCACTTTACTAACACATGTTGAGTATCCCTCATCCAAATGTTTGTGACCAGAAGTGTTTTGGATTTTGGAATAGTTGCATTATACTTACCAGTTGGGCATCCCAAATCTGGAAATCCAATATGCTCCAATGAGTATTTCATTTGAGTATCATGTTAGTAGTGCTCAAAAAGTTTTGGATTTTTACTTCGAATTTTGAGGTTTGAGATGCTCAACATGTTTTAACTACAAAACAGGTACCACTCCTTTCTCCCATGAAATTTATGGTATATGTTCACAGATTACCAGTAGATCTCTAACTACAGCTATGTTAATAACAAAAAGTTTGTACATAAGTTTGCAGTTTGTCTTACTACAGCTACATTAATAACAAAAAGTTTGTACATAAAAGTTTATGGAAGCATAAGCAGAATTATGTGTGGAAAAAAATTTTCTGAGCAGAGACTCACCCGTTTATAATAGTTCTTTATCTTGGTTGCCATGCCAACCTGCATCATTAAGGGTCCATTTTCCTCACTATATTCTGCAAGAATAAGATCTCCATCTTTGCCTGTGAGGTCCTGAGGTGTGCGCATAAAAAACATCTCTCCACCACCTGAAGCTTGCCTCTCTTGTTCTCTCATCTGTCCAGAACAAAGAAAATACCATCTAGCTCCTGACAGGATAACTACTACACACAATGATGTTGTTCAATCTGAGACAAACACACCAAAAAGATTTTATCTATTTTTCAAACTACTGTAAAGTCCAAACAATAGTACAGTCAGCCCTCCATATCCATGTATGGTTCTGCATCCGTGAATTCAACCAACCATAGATAGAAAATATTCAGAAAATACAACTGTATCTGTGCTGAACAGGTACAGACTTGTCTTGTCATTATTCCCTAAATAATAACAGTGTAACAACCATTCACATAGCATCTACATTGGAGTAGATATCATAAGTAATCTAGAGGTGATTTAAAGTATAGGAGAGGATGTGCACAGGTTATGTGCAAATATTATGCTATTATATCAGAAACTGGAACATCTAAAGATTTTGGTATCCAGAGGAGGTCCTAGAACCAATCTCCCAGAGATACCTAAGGACTACTGTACTACGAACACTTATCCCACGTTGCTGTTTATATTTTGCCTTTTTTTTAACCTTTACCTTTCTATAGACTTTGCTGGACGGTTTTTGAAAGATGCAGTCATTGTGACACCTCACCTTTAAATATTTTCACAGCATCACCTAACAATAAAGACATTCTCCTAAATAAATAAAATAACATTCTATCACATCTGAGAAAGTAACCAACTCCCTGATAGAATCTAATATCTGGTACATTTCCCTAATTTATACCCCAATATCCTTTATAGCTGTTTTCTAACCAGAATTCAATTATACCTTGGCCTTTTTTTTGATGTGCTTTAGCAAAGGTTGGACTGAGTGGGGACCTGGCTGAGAGAGTGCACCAAATGAGTACTTTTTCAGAGGTGGGCGATGGAACTGCCGGAGTTTGATGGGCCCCATGTGGGTGGGAAAGAAGGGCTGCCGTAATTCCACAGCAGGAATTGAATGCTAAAACAGGAAATAGAAGGGTTAAAATTAGCTAATTCCAGCCTAAGCAAGATTTTCCCATATCCTCCGTCAGAACAAAGCCATGGGGTTCTCCTCTACCACAGAAAAGACACTATTTGTACCTGGATAATATTCCCTCCAAAGGTGCCTCGAAGACCCTGTTGCTTGGGGTAATAATACTCATCATTGGAGAGATTCCATGGATCTTTCACTTCTGGCTGAGACATGTTCTAATGATAGATAATCAAACAAATCTTGGTCAGACTATCCTTCTCTATTACCTTTGTTCCTCTAAACGCCAAGCCCCTTTTTTCTTCACACACCTGCTGTGGTTCCTCCTTGATGACTCCTGTTTTCCCTAAGAGAATTCGACTCTTCTTCAGAGATGATTCCTTCTTACTCTCCTTGGAGGGGGAGTTAGAGGTGGCCTCTTCCTTCTCATCAGGAATTTCTGAGAATAAAACAAAGATCACTTGAGTTGCTCTCCCTGAAGATTCACCTTTCCTACAGACAAGTATCCAGTTTTCTTCTTTTTTAAGGTGATGGATGTCCCAATGAAGTTCTTAACTAGATCTTTCATCCCACCCCAGGTAACTTCTAGTCCATGATTTACTAACTGAACTACATGCTTGACATCTCAAAGGTATTACTGACATTCCTACATGAGTTTTCCCTAGGGAATACACAAATAATAAAAACTAACAGCTACAACTTTGCTCTCTCTGAAACTGCTACCTAGAAGTTTCCAGTCCATGATTCACTAACGGAACAAACTATGCTCCTGACATCTCAAAGTTGCAACTTTCCAATATTCCTACATGAGTGTTCCCTAAGCATATACACAAATAATATAAACTAACAGCCAAAACTTTGCTCTTTCAAGCCACTACCTATAAGTTTCTAGTCCTAATTTTCTCCAACCCTTCTGATTTCCTCCTGCCTGTTGAACATTAACAGCAAGTTGTCAAAGGAGAAGGAACACTGGCCTCTGCCAGTAATATACCCAAAATGAGGTTCTCATCATTGGGATCAAGTGTCAAAACAGGAGGTTCCAACAGCCGGGGCATGGCCTGAGCATCCCAAATGATATTGTCCTCCCAGCGTCCATACACCAGATCCTCATTGTCAATGGGAAAAATGGAGTACCAAGGTTTGTCATCATCAAGGGTGGCTGCAAAACCTAGTCAAAGTGCAAGGAGGAAATAGTAACAGAGAAAACATTTATGCCCCTTTCAATCAAGATTCTGGCAAAGATTTTTTATGAGTAACATGAGTAATGTGAGTTACTCATGTGCCCACTGAAAAGGAACCTACACAGCGCATTTCTCACTTTAAAATAATGTTGCAGGCTGGGCGCGGTGGCTCACACCTGTAATCACAGCATTTTGGGAGGCCAAGGCAGGTGGATCACTTCAGGTCAGGAGTTCAAGACCAACCTGACCAATATGGAGAAACCCCATCTTTACAAAAAATACAAAAATTAGCTGGGTGTGGTGGCACATGCCTGTAATCCCAGCTACTCAGGAGGCTGAGGCAGGACAGTCACTCAAACCTGGGAGGCAGAGGTTGCAGTGATCTGAGATCGTGCCATTGCACTCCAGCCTGGGCAACAAGAGTGAAATTCTGTCTCAAAAAATAAGTAAAAATAAAACAATGTTGCAGTCAAAAATGTTCATTGCAACACTGTTTACAATAGTTGAAATTTAAATAACCTAAATGTTTAAGAAGGAATTGCTTAAATTATAGTAAATGATACAGTAAAGTATGCTAACAATAAATGGTAATAAATTTTATTAACAAATGCAACATGTATCAGTAAATTATGAAACATTCATAGTAATAATACACAACCCATAAAGTGGGCAGAATGGAAAGGAAAAAACCTATTTCTTAGGTTTTAAAAATCAGACATTTTTGTATCCGGGTGCGGTGGCTCACGCCTGTAATCCCAGGACTTCAGGAGGCCAAGGCAGGCAGATCACTTGAGGTCAGGAGTTCAAGACCAGCCTGGCCAACCTGGTGAAACCCCATCTCTACCAAAAATACAAAAATTATCTGAGCACAGTGGTGCACACCTATAATTCCAGCTACTCAGGAGGCTAAGGCACAAGAATCACTTCAACCTGGGAGGCGGATGTTGCAGTGAGCCAAGATCGTGCCAACACATTCCACCCTGGGCAACAGAGACTGCTTTCTCAAAAAAAAAAAAAAATTTTGTTTTTCCTCCAAAATGTAGAAGTAATCCAGCTTTCTATGTTTATGCAGTCTGCTTTTTTTCATTTACACTAATAAGATATCATATATGTTGTTTCATATCTTCTTTCTTTCCATTTAAAATGAGTTTCTCAAGCCAGGTGTGGTGGTGTGCACCTGAAGTCTCGGCTACTTGAGAGGCTGAGGCAGGAGGATCACCTGAGCCCAGGAGTCCAGCCTGAGCAACATAACAAGACTCTACCTCTACAAAAAAATAATAATTTAATTAAAATAAAATGAATGAGTTTCCCATGTCATTAAACATTTTTATAAAGAACACAATATTATTTATGTGGCTGGGTCGGGTGGCTCTTGCTTGTAATCTCAGCACTCTGGGAGGCCGAGGCAGGAAGATCGCTTGAGTCCAGGAGTTTGAAACTAGTCTGGGCAACAAAGTGAGGCCCTGTCTCAATAATAAATAATAAAAAATGAAAGAGAGAAAAATATTTATTAAGTGAAAAGCACAGTACACAAAACTATACATATAGAAATGAGCTCAACTACATACACACAGAGAACACTGAAAATACACCAAAAATTAACAGTTGATAATCTCCAGATAGATTACCAGTGACTTTTTTTTTTAACACTATACTGTATTTTCAAAGTGTTTTACATGAATCATGGCATACCTTAAAAAAAAACACACAAACCTATTTAAGGAGAAAAAAAGGAAACTAGAATTCTAAATACAAAGGGACTTGGGAAACAAAAATATACTATAAAGTACCATTATAGTTCAGAAAGATCTTTAACTTCAGGCCAGGCGTGGTGGCTCATACCTGTAATTCCAGCACTTTGGGAGGCTGAGGCGGGTGGATCACCTGAGGTCGGGAGTTCAAGACCAGCCTGACCAACATGGAGAAACTCCGTCTCTACTAAAAATACAAAAATTAGTCAGGCATGGTGGTACATGCCTGTAATCTCAGCCACTCCAGAGGCCGAGGCAGGAGAATCGCTTGAACCCGGGAGGCGGAGGTTGCGGTGAGCCGAGATTGCACCATTGCACTCCATCCTGGGCAACAAGAGCGAAACTCTCTCTCAAAAAAAAAAAAAAAAAAAAAAAAAAAAAACACAGCTAGGCCCACTTATGGTGACTAAGATTAAGGGCAGTATATGCTGGACACAGCTAGCACAGAAGCACACCTTGCTGAACATTGTAAGCCATCGCATTCCTAGTCATGCTAGAAGGAAGCCAGCCTGCTAGGCTTGCACGCTGAGGTTTTGTCCCTTTGTGTTTGACATCCTCCCCATCCCAGATGATATCATCCTCCCAATGCAGCTGTGTCACCATCAGGAAGTTTTCATCAGCCAGAAGATCAGTGCCATTGTTTTCCTCAAGTTTCCTAAATTCCTGGGTAAGTAGGGAAGAAAAAACACACCCTCGATTGGTCACTGGTCAAAGTTTACACTCCAAATTCCACATTAGAGATACAGACACATCGTAAGTGGTCCTTTACTTGAAACAACCACTTGATAACAGAGGAATATTTGCCTCTTCCCACTCCTAGTCTGGCACAGCACTCACTTCACAAACAGAATCCTTAGTATAGGACCTAGCTACCAGGGTGATACACCATACCAAATAAAAGGCTGAGACACCTCAATCTCCCACTAAAGAAACCCCACCCAATATCTCCCAAATTAAAAAGTAAAGTTAGTAAAAGTAATAGGACCTGAGTACACTGATTCCTTTCTTACATACCAGTGTTGCTCACCTCTATCGTTCTAGATTTTATCACAGGTTCATGTTCTGTCTTTCTCAGTTTGAAGCCATAGTCAAACCCACTGCCATCTTCAGGGACACCCAGCATATCGTACCACAGTCGGGCAGGCCCGTAACGCCACTCAGCCACTCTTGGCTTGGTATCTGTCACTTTATCTATATCTCCAGTTGACTGGGAAAATTTGGACTCCACAGGAGCCATCATTGTGATCTGTAACAGAAAAAAATAAGTAGAGCAGGGAGAATTTCCTGATCCCAGCTGTCCTAAGGCTATAGAGAGTTAACAGTCAGGAGGGGAACTTAGACAAACTGAGGATGATTTACCTGGAGTTAAAATGTAAACAATGGAGATGTATCATAGCACATTCCGCCTATCGATCAAACCTTATTCAGCAGCATATCACCATCTACCCCTCTCATCCCCGCCTACCCCACCAAACATTTTTCTTTTACAGTAGGGAAGGGGCAGCCGCTGAGACTGAACCCATGATTACTCATTGAGAATTAGCACAGAATTCTATCTGCTATGGTGTTATTTACAATTTAGACATAAACTAGAGAGAATTCATTGAATTCATTTGTTCCTCTCCTAAGCCTTAATCTCAGGTCTCCATTTTGCCTACTTCATCATCAGAGAGACACTGCTCTGGAGGTGGTGGTGGAGCGTAGTCGTAGTTCCACAAAGACTTCTGGCTGACTTCTGATTCTACTGAGCATTCCACCTCCTGGATCTGCTCTTCTTGTATCAGCTCACGGTGCTTCTTCTTCCTCTTTCTCCGAGCACTCCGCCAAACAGATGGGACATTCTTCCCTGGTCCAAAAAGACGTAGGAAGCGTAACACCTAGAACACAGAATACATTACTATGACAGAGACTCAAAGTCAGATACGAAAACAGCAGCATCTGGGCCTGAAAATGCCCTTGAGAGATCTATTCAAATGCGGGGGAGAAATAAAGGAGTGTTGCATTCAGACTTACAGCATCTAACAAGAAAGTAAAGAAGCGTTCCTTAATAATTTGGACTAGTTCTTTTAAGGTAACAGGGAAATTTCCAATGAGAACAGCATAAATCACATTTACTATCAATATATACAACTTTAAAAAAAAGACCTAATACAGTGTGAAGAACTCTTATATAGCCAATAGTATGTCACTGAGTAAGGAAACCCTTAGGTCTATTCCATACTCAGCATCTTAACAACGAAACTCATTATTTGGAAGAGGTCGGTGGTTTGCAATCTGGGCATTCTCCATACAATGTACCTTTCCAGGTCGAAATTCTGGAAACAGTTCTGTGACACTTGGCAACAGCTTGGTGGCATCATGTTGCATAATCCCAGCCAATGGAAGGGTCAGCTTTCCATCCTCAGATTCTGCCTGTGTTGCTTCCTGAGATCCCATCTCAGATTCTGAGTCAGAGGAACTACTGAAGTCCACTTTCTCTGAGGCCAAAGAGGAAGGGGCAATGATGGAGGGCAAGATGATGCCTTCTCCATTTTCAGACACTGCAACAAGGAAGAGAAACCCCTTTGGCATGTAACTGTGAATGTATTTCCTCAAATTCCGCAAACACCCACTTTTAGGCTATACACATGGCTCAATGCCAGGAGATATAGGCCCAAGCACCCAAATCATAATACTAGTATGCAACCCAGAAAACTCTTCTAACTCATTATCTCCCATCATCCCCCAACTCACCACGTACCTGGTACCCTAGGGTTGTGATGAGAAAACAAACACTATTACTAGGTTTACTACTTTCGGTGTTTTTTTTTTTGAGACGAGTCTTGCTCTGTCGCAGAGGCTGGAGTGCAGTGGTGAGATCTCAGCTCACTGAAACCTCTATCTCCCAGGTTCAAGTGACTCTCCTGCCTCAGCCTCCTGAGTAGCTGGGATTACAGTCATGCGCCACCACGGCTGGCTAAATTCTTGTATTTTTAGTAGAGATGGGGTTTCACCGTCTTGGCCAGGCTGGTCTCAAACTCCTGACCTCAAATGATCTGCCCGTCTCCACCTCCCAAAGCGCTTGGATTACAGGTGTGAGCCACCACGCCTGGCCCTACTTTCTGTTAAGTAACCAATATTGTAACCAATGTTGTGACCAATAGCAAAATTATGTAATACTTTATACCACTGAGGTAGTCCTAGTTCAGAGACCCATGAGCTGGAGAATCTTTTTAAGCCCACAGGACAACATTAAGATTCTTTGGCATAAAGAAGATCTATGGAACAGCTGACATTTAGCAGACTGTTAAAAAGAAATGGCTTAGAACTCCAACAGGAAGAATTTAGGTAAATGCAAGCCTCAACATACAGGTCAATCAAACACACTGCTCTTCCCCAATTTTCAAGCCTAGGACAGTTACTGTTATAGGAATAGGTAAGATAAACACTGAAGACTCTACCAGCCTTTGAAATCTCTGAATATCTGGTAGTTGACACTATCTGATTTATCAACATTCCAGGGCACCTTCCTTAACCACTTCACTGAAAATAAAGCCATCTAAACAAGTAGTTTCTAAATACCAGTATACAGATCAGTTGTATCATAAATTACTTAAGAAACTCTTTAAAATTCTTGGGTTCGGCAGGGCGCAGTGGATCACACCTGTAATCCCAGCACTTTGGAAGGCCAAGGCAAGAGGATCACTTGACATCAGGAGTTCCAGCCCCTTCTCTAGAGACTGAGGCACAAGAATTACTTGAACCCAGGAGGCAGAGGTTGCAGTGAGCCAAGATCGTGCTACTGCACTCCAACCTGGGCAACACAGCAAAACTCTTTCTCAAAAAACAAAAAAAAATTAATTAATTAATTTAATTTAATTCCTGGACTCTACCCAAGATCTTCTGAATCAGGTTCAAGGGGTGAAAGTCAGGTATTGGGTTTTTTTTGTTTTTTTTTTTTTAAAGACTCTAAGTGATTCTGATGGGTAACCAGATTTGAGAACCACTGACTAAACTACTATATATTGAGCACGTTAAAATACTGTTGCCAAATGTTTTAAAACTTCCCTTTAATACAAAAATTTGAGATTGTATGAATTATTTCTAGAAGTTTTGTCCTTTCGTATAAGCTTAAGTTTGTCCCTTACGTGTGAGCCACAAGACTGGACTTATGAATGGAAACTTGCTCCTAACACAAAAGTAGACAATCTCTACTTACCACCAGTAACAGCATCCTGGTCCTTATCCTTCTTCATTGGTCCCGGGGGTGGAGGTGGAGGAGGCATCAACTTGCAATCAATGTCTTCACAATCAGCATCATAGTCATCTTCATCATAATCTAATAAAACCAAGAACATGATCTCCTCAGTATCCAAAATATTACACAACCGCCTTAAGCTTCCTTGCCACTCAATTTTTTGGTTTTTTTAAGATGGAGTCTCACTCTGTTGCGCAGGCTGGAGTATAGTGGCACAATCTCAGCTCGCTGTAACCTCCACCTCCCGAGTCCAAGTGATTCTCCTGCCTCAGCCTCCTGAGTAGCTGGGATTATAGGCATGCGCCACCACGCCTGGCTAATTTTTGTATTTTTAGTACAGACAGGGTTTCATCATGTTGGTCAGGCTGGTCTCAAACTCCTGACCTCATGATCTGCCCGCCTCGGCCTCCCGAAGTGTTGGGACTACAGGGCCACTCAATAATTTAAAGCACCCCATGAAGCACTATCCATATCCCTTAAGAACACACAAGTGAAAAAAGCAAGGTGAGGGCCAGGCATGATGGCTCACACCTGTAATCCCAACACTTTGGGAGGCCAAGATGGGCAGATGGCTTGAGCCCAGAATTTTAAGACCAGCCTAAACAACATGGAGAAACCCCATCTCCACAAAAAATACAAAAATTAGCTATGCATGGTAACACATGCCTGTAGTACCAGCTACTCAGGAGGCTGGGGTGGAGGTACAGTTTGAGCCTGGGAGGTCAAGACATTGACGAGCAGTAATCGTGTGACAGAGCAAGACCATGCCTCAAAATATTTTACATATATATATCTGAAACATAGCTTTAGCCTTTAGAAAGAGATGACGTCAAGGTGCAAGTCAATTGCTATAACATGAATAATACCTCATACAAGACATGATGGCTGGGCACGGTGGCTCACGCCAGCACTTTGGGAGGCTGAGGTGGGCAGATCACCTGAGGTCAGGAGTTCCGAGACCAGCCTGGCCAACATGATGAAACCCCATCTCTGTCAAATACACAAAAATTAGCCAGGAGTGGTGGCATGTGCCTATAATCCCAGCTACTCAGGAGGCTGAGGCACAAGAATCACTTGAACTGGGAGGTGAAGGTTGCAGTAAACCGAGGTCGCGCCACTGCACTCCAGCCTGGGTGACAGAGTGAAACTGTGTCTCGAAAAGTAAATAAATAAATAAATAAATAAATAATCATACAACATATGAAAGAGCTTCCAAGAGCTGTTTGAAACCTTTGCTCCTTTCCTGACCATATCTTTTTTAGAATTTTCATACTGGGCCGGGCACAGTGGCTCGCACCTGTAATTGCCAGCACTTTGGGAATCTTCTCCCTCTGTCAGTTTCCCATAAGACTGGTCTTTCTTCTCATCTCTCAAATGAGAGATGGCACAGTTTTTCTATCTATCATCTGCAGTTTTTTACTCTTTTCATGGCCCTTTAGCCATTGGCATCACTCAAGATTTCATCCTGAAGACTCTGCTTTTATTCCCCTGCACATTCCCTATTCCCTTTCTCAAGAATCACCTTCGCCTGGATTAAACCCAAATATACATATGCGGCCTTAATTTACCTCCTCGGGCTGGGCACAGTGGCTCACGCCTGTAATCCCAGCACTTTGGGAGGCTGAGGCAGGTGGATCATGAGGTCAGGAGATCGAGACCATCCTGGCTAACACGGTGAAACCCCATCTCTATTAAAAATACAAAAATTAGCTGGGCGCAATGGCAGGCGCCTGTAGTCCCAGCTACTCGGGAGGCTAAGGCAGGAGAATCGCTTGAACACAGGTGGCAGAGGTTGCAGTGAGCCAAGATCACACCACTGCACTCCAGCCTGGGTGACAGAGGGAGACCCTTGTCTCAAAAAAAAAAAAAAAAAAAAAAAAAATTTACCTCCTCTACAATTCCACAACTCTTCTGCTTCGTAAAGAATCTTTCTACTCAGATATTTAACAACTGTACCTTATAAAACACTGAAATATCCTTTATCTCTTTTAAATTTCCTATCAATATCACATCCACATGCATTCTCCCAGCTTATGACTTTAGTCCACTGTCTCCTTCATCAATCTCGTGACCCCCAATATACATTTGTCCAGTTGATCATTACAAATAGTAAGTGTAGGGCCAGCGAGGTGGCTCACACCTGTAATCCCAGCACTTTGGGAGGCTGAGGCAGGCGGATTGCCTGAGTTCAGGAGTTCAAGACCAGCCTAGGCAACATGGTGAAACCCAGTCTCTAATAAAATTCAAAAAATTAGCTGGGAGAGGTGGCACGGGCCTGTAGTCACAGCTACTCAGGAGGCTGAGACAGGATAATCGCTTGAACCCAGGAGGCAGAGGTTACAGTGAGCCCTGCCTGTACCACTGCACTCCAGCCTGGGCGACAGAACAAGACTCCGTCTCAAAAAAAAAAAAAAAAAAAAAAGCATAGCAACTTCCTACTATAAAACTTCCATTATGTGCCAGGCATTTCTTGATGTTTTATGTATAATCCTCCCAGTAACACTTCACAACAGGAATTATCCTGAGATATGGAAGAGACTGAATTTTAAGTGACAAAATCACAATACAAGCCTGGTTTAACAACAAAGCCTACACTCTTTCCAACACAATTCCTCACTCACCAAGCCCTGTATTTTATTTATTTTTTTTAATTTTTTTGAGACAGGGGTCATGCTCTGTTGCCCAGGCTAGAGCAGAGGCTTGATCATAGTTCACTGCAACCTCCAACTCCTAGGCTCAAGTTATCTTCCCGCCACAGCCTCCTGAGTAGCTGGGACTATAGGCAACCAAGTCCTATGATACTTTATCAGTATCTTCTAAGTTTGACCCTAGCTATCTTTTTTTTTTTTTTGAGGCGGAGTTTCGCTCTTGTCCCCCAGGCTGGAGTGTCCCCCCAGGCATGATCTTGGTTCACTGCAACCTTCACTTCCCGGGTTTAAGCGATTCTTCTGTCTCAGCCTCCCAAGTAGCTGGGATTACAGAAGTGTGCCACATAGCCGGCCAATTTTTGCATTTTTAGTACAGACGGGGTATCACCATGTTGGTCAGGCTGGACTTGAACTCCTGACCTCAAGTTATCCGTTCTCCTCAGCCTCCCAAAGTGCTGGGATTATAGGCGTCAGCCACCACGCCTGCCCTGACCCTAGCTATCATTTTCTACAATTGTCACCCTACTTCAGACCTTAATAACTTTACATCTCTAGCCTGCAAGAACAGCCTCCAAGTTGATGTGACATTCACTCTTTTACTAATCAAAACCCCATAGCGACAAGTATCACTCTTCTAAAGCATCACAAAGGGAAGCCTCTAAGACTGTAAACTAGCAAAGCAGAAAAAAAGGAAAGTCAACTAATATTGACAAGAGCATTTACCATTATACTATGTGCTTTCACATCATGTGATAAACTTAAATTCTCACAAAACTATTATTAATGTAACTATTATCACCTTTACTACTGACAAGAAAACTGAGGGATTATTACAAATGAGAAATCCAAGCCTCAGAGATTGAGCAACATGCTCACAGTCACACTAAATATGGAGTTGGAATTTGAATCTATGACACTCTAAGCCTAGGACACTTTGACTCCAAAGTCCTTTTCTTTTCATTATACCATCCTGCCTCTCACTCAACCGTCTATGATGGTTTACAATTCCTTATGTCATCAAATCCCAAGTAATACATACATAAAGGTACTGTGAAATTGCTCTATTCTTGGTTCTTGCTATTTGGCAGCATGTTTTCTACTCCTTTCAAGAAAACCTACTGGCTAATTCCCCCCTCTACACACATGACTTGCTTATTTCTAAATATCTCCAAAACTTTAGACAAGCCATGTTTTCAAACCAAAATGAACTGCTGCTCCTTCTCCACCAAACCTTGCCTCACTTTCAAAATTCTACTCAAAATTCACCTCCATGAAAGCTTTATTAGCAATCTACATCCACTTCCAATTATTCCCAAGAAGCACCCTTGTAAATCAAGCCACGCAAAGGAGCCAATGCCAAGGAAGGAAAAAGCTAAGGGTATAGGTGAAGGCACCCCTAGAGGACAAGAGAACTTAGAAATGAGCATCCCAGAGTACTGAGATTCTATCAAATGTAGCATCCTCCTTTTCCAGGAAGTTAGCTCATAAAACTCACCTAGGGAATCTCCCAGCCTTTTCCTTACCATCCCTAGTCAAGACAACAAACACAAACCTGGAAATTATAACTTCTACTGAAAATAATAACTGCCACCATCTCCCCTCAGTCAGGGTGCTCAAAAATGACAGCTATTGACTTACCTATTCTGGCAGCCCATCAAAACTAAATATAACACTCTATATACAGAAACATGAGCTCATAGTTGGTTCGCCTTACTATGAATAATTGTTCTGCATTTATGTATGTCATCTTCCCCACAAGATAACAATATCCTTAAAGGCAGGGCTTATATCTTCTATTTTTCATGGGTTAATTTCCGTATATGCAGTACAGTTAATTCTTTTCATATAAGCAGCACTCAAATCCATAAGCTGTCCCGAAAAAATTAAGTTCAAGTATTTACCAAGGTTTTATTCACATTTATCAGCAGCCTGAAATCTAGTTCGAAGAGGTGGACAATTAATAAATAACGAGCAACTTCATATAAAACTTCCAAGCAGGCCGGGCAGGGTGGCTCACACCTGTAATCCCAACACTTTGGGAGGCAAAGGTGGGTGGATCACCTGAGATCAGGAGTTCGAGACCAGCCTGGCCAACATGGCAAAACCTCATCTCTACTAAAAACACAAGAAAAATTAGCTGGGAGTGGTGGCGCACACCTGTAGTCCCAGCTACTGGGGAGGCTGAGGTGGGAGAATCACTTGAACCTGGTAGGTGGATGTTGCAGTGAGGCAAGATTGCGCCACTGCACTCCAGCCGTGGTGACAGAGAGAGGCTCCGTTGGGGGGGTGGCAGGGGCAGTTTCAGGCAGTGAGAGGCAGAACAGGGCAGTGCAAAGAATGAACTATAAAAAAACTGTGGACCAATAGCTCTAGATTCCAGACTACTAAATTGAATTCCTCAAGTTCCGAAAATGGACTTCATTATCTTTTGAGACAGCGTTTAGCTCTTGCCGCACAGGCTGGAATGCAGCAGTGTCATTTTGGCTCACTGTAACCTCCCCCTCCCTGGGTTCAAGCGATTCTCATGCCTCAGCCTCCCGAGTAGCTGGGACTACAGACGCACGCCACCATGCCCAGCTAACTTTTGTACTTTTAGTAGAGAAGGGGTTTCTCCATGTTGGCCAGGCTGGTCTCGAACTCCTGGCCTCACATTATCTGCCCATTTGGGACTCCCAAAGTGCTGGGTTTACAAAGGCCTGAGCCACCACACCCAGCCAACTTCATTATCTTTGAAACACACCGCCTAGGCGGGTCGCGGTGGCTCACGCCTGTAATCCCAGCACTTTGGGAGGCCAAGGCGGGGTGATCATGAGGTCAGGAGATGGAGACCATCCTGGCTAACACGGTGAAACCCTCTCTCTACCAAAAACAAAAATAAAAATAAAAATAAAAATTAGCTGGGCAAGGTGGCGGGCTCCTGTAGTTCCAGCTACTGAGGAGGCAAAGGCAGGAAAATGGCATGAACCCAGGAGGCGGAACTTGATCTCAGCTCACTGTAACCTCCGCCTCCGGTTTGAAGCAATTCTCCTGTCTCAGCCTCCCGAGTAGCTGGGATTACAGGCATGTAATCCCACACCTGGCCAATTTTCTTCTATTTTTAGTAGAGAAGGGGTTTCACCATGTTGGCCAGACAGGTTTCAAACTCCTGACCTCAAATGACCATGCTCCCCTACAGGCGTGAGCCACCGCACCCTGTGTAAACAATGAACTTGATACCTGCTTGCAAATATGTTTTTTTCTTCTCTGGTATAAGGTGCTACATTATAGAATCAGAACAAGATGCTACATTGCAGAATCAGAACCTCAGACCTAGAAGATAAAGTCAGTAAGTGGAAGGAGTCTTAGGATTTATTTGTAACCTCTAGTAGAAAAGGAAAATTTGAACTTTAGAGAACTTTATAATAAAGTGTGGAATTTTATCAAAAGTAATACAATTAGCTAGTAGTAGACTCTGACTAATTTAACTCAGTTCATTACACGTTGTTTGAGCACTTGTTATGTACTCTAAACTGACAGGAAGTGTGTTTCTTTTTATTTTGAGACGGAGTCTCGCTCTGTCACCAGGCTGGAGTTTAGTGGCGTGATATAGGCTCACTGCAACCTCCGCCTGCCGGTTTGAAGCAATTCTCCTGCCTCAGCCTCCCGAGTACCCGGTATTACAGTCCATGTGCCACCACGCCTGGCTAATTTTGTATTTTTAGTAGACCGAGTTTCTCCATGTTTGTCAGGCTTGTCTCAAACTCCCGACCTCAGGTAGGTAATACGCCCGCCTCGGTCTCCCAAAGTGCTGGCGTGAGCCACCACGTCCTGCCTTAGTTCACTGTTTATGTATGACCTTGCATCCCTCTTGAACTATCAATTCCTTCAGGGCAAAAACTGAATTTGTTTCATAGTTTCCAACTTTGAAGTGCATCTCACAAACCCCTGCAAGTATTCAAATACCAGATGACAAGGAAGCTACTTGTCATTAACCAAGAATTCATGACTGAACAGTATGAGGAATAACCACGAGTACAGTTAACACTGGCCAGAACAAAAAAAGATAGCAGCTACTTGGAACTCAGCTGACAAAGGGAGAGGAGCAAAGCAAAGGCATAGAGAGCAGGAACAATGGCAGAAAGCAGGCATGGAAACCAGAGCCCAAACTGGACTATACAGCAGGATAATGCACTGGAATGTTCAAGCTAATACACCAAAGAATCACCTGAGTGGCAAAGGGGCTGCAAGCTCCCCATTGTCTGCTGGTATCTTCGGCTTTCGTCTTCTGCCACCTCGTTGATGTCTGAATAGTCCACAGCATCTTCTGTACTCCTAATCCACCCTATGAAAAAGCAGGGAGAATCGCAACAACAGTAAGTGACCCTCACTCCCTCAGGTAATTCCCATTTAAAAGTACATGTACAGGCTGGATGTGGTGGCTCACGCCTATAATCCCAGCACTTTGGGGGGCCGAGGCGGGCGGATCACCTCAGGTCAGGAGTTCGAGACCAGTCTGACCACTATGATGAAACCCTGTCTCTACTAAAAATACAAAAATTAGCCGGGCGTGGTGGTGCGCGCCTGTAGTCCCAGCTACTTGGGAGGCTCAGACAGGAGAAATGCTTGAACCCGGGTGGCGGAGGTTGCAGTCAGCCGAGATCGCCCCACTGCACTCCAACCTGGGAGACAGAGCAAAACTCCATCTTACACACACATAAAAGTACATATATAGTAGGTGGCTAGCCTCCTCCCCCACCTACTCCTCACAACCCAGACTTCACCTTCATCATTTACCAAGGCACCGTCAGTCCCGGTCAATTCTTCATTTGCCGTGAGTTCAGTGATCAGGCTGCCCAGCCCCAAAGCCCCCAAGCCTGCCAAGTGCTTCTTACACTCCTGAAAAAGGGACAGCACCAGAGTCGAAGACAACAACTAAACCTACGATTCCCACACCAGAAAGGCTTATTTCCCTGGTCCACAACAAAGTCACAAATCCACATGAAAAATGACTGTGCAGTGTGCCAAAAGGAGTAACACGTTCAGGAACTGCAATATCTATCTACCAAACTTCGCATCGATCAGACCCTTTATTAAAGCACCACAGCCAACTGCATCGCCTACACTTTAAAATACAATACTACGAGAGAAGACGAATCAAAGAACTACCAAGACTGAACGAATGGAACAGTCGTTCTCGGAACCAGGGCCAAGGCAGGGTGATGAGCGGGATTGGAGGCGGCTAGACGGGGCTCGTTCGGGCCGTTTCGCATGGGCCTGTGGCACAGTAGGGGCCACAGCGGCCGACAGCTTCACCCCTCAAGAAAACTGGCCTAAGTGAAGGCGGGGTAGTTTCACGAGGGCGCAAGACACTATTTCACGGATGTCAGTGAAGACGCTGGGAGAACTACCTATAAGGCGCACTGGGACCAGGAGGCCCTCCTGGGTGCTGAGAACACCCCATTGTCCTAACCCTGGGGCCAGAACCAAACGAGCGGGGGGCAGGTCCTGTCCAGTCCTCCGGCTCTATAGAGCCATCTCAGCCTAGCGATGTCAGAGGGGTAGGCAGTGTCAAGAATCTCCAAGCAGGTTACGGGTGGGAAGCCATCTCATTAGGCAAAACAAGCATGTGTCCTACTGTCTGGTCGGCAGAGCACTAGCTCCAAAGCCACCATTCCCTACGCCCCTGGCCCCGGGCTCGCCTCGCCTCGCGCTCTCTTCTGCCCACCCTCCCCCAGAACTGATCACTCCCACGCGACGCTGCTTCCGCACCCACGAGGGCGGGATCCTCCTCCCCGGCGTTAACTGCGCCCCGTTCTCGCTGCCTGAGCACCCTCTGCTTTCCTCCCTGCACCTCCTTCCTCTGCTTAGCCGCACCCTCCCCAGCCCTACCCCCACGCCCACCCCCTCACATCATCCAAGACGCTTTCCCCCTCCAGCTGCCCGGCTCCATTGATGTTGCCGAAGAGGAAACCCGCTAAAGAAAATGGGCCGCCTCCGGCGGAATCTTCGTCGCTGTCCGTGTCTGACATGATGGCGGCAGCAGTGATGGTACCTGCTGCCCGCAGCAGCAAATCGCAGCCGGGTCCCATAGACCGGAAATAAAACAACAGTCGCACAGAAGTGACTTACTGAGCTCCCTTACCCTACCAGCCTCTACCGGAAGCTGAATAAAGGTGGGGAGGAGAAGGGAGGGGAAGGGAGGGGAAGGGAGAGGAGGGGAGGGGGAAGGGGGCAGATGGGAGGGAGGAGGGGGAGGGGGGAAAAAACCCGGAAAGACCGGCTATCCTAAGAGAAAGAAGTAACTACTTTACTAACGGCTTTTGATTCGACGCTACGGGATCAGGAGGGTGGATACGTGGAAAGCGGTTGGTCAAAGAAAATATTCAGTCCCGCCCGCTCCCAATGCTCTGTGCGCGAGCTTTCTCACGGCACCGAATTAGAGCAATGGCTCTTCCTCCAGTCAGAAGGAGCTGTTCGGGTCACGTGGCTTACGCTCTGGCAACCTCGGGTTCCTGTGCCACAATACCCGGAAGTAGGGATAAGAGCCGGTCTTTGTGCTGCCTGCAATTTCACCGCTTCTTCCCAAGGAGAGCCTTAGCGTAAATTATACGGGCATTCCCCAGCTATGCTGAAGGTATCTTTGCAGGTTACTTGTTTTGAGTTGACATTTTTCCCTAGAAATTGATTTTTTGACCAGGCGCGGTGGCTCAGGCCTGTAGTTCCACCACTTTGAGAGGCCGAGGTGGGAGGATCGCTTGAGCCCACGAGTATGAGGCCAGCGTGGCAAGAAAGCGAGACTCCATCCCTACACAAAATCTAAAAAATTAGCCAGATGTGGTGGCCAGTTCCTGTAGTCCCAGCTATTGGGGGGTCTGAGGTGGGAGCCAGGAGTTGGAGTCTGCAGTGACCTGTGATCGGGCCACTGCACTCCAGCCCGACTCAAAAAGACTTTTTCCCCCAACGTTTTATTTCGGAAAATGTGAAAGTTTAGTAAAATGAACAGCTGACTCTTAACCTAGACTCACAATTGTTAACATTTTGCTAGGATTTTTGTTTTTCTAAACCATTTACGGGCATCTTGTTCTTCACTCCTAAAAATGAGCGTCTTAACTACGGAACCAAAGTACCTTTATCACATCTTTAGGAAGTAAGTCAATATTATTTAACAAAGAGTCCGCACTTAAATTTCCCCAGTTGTCCTAGTTGGGACATTTTACGGGGTTTCGTCATGTTGCACAGGCTGGTTTCAAACTCCTAGGCTCAAGCAATCTGCTCGCTTCAGCCTCCCGAAGTGCTGGGATTACAGGCGTGAGCCACCACGCCCGGCCTTCACCTTGCTTTTTTCACTTATTATGATAACATAGACTGAAATAATTTCTGTACCACACCATAGCACTTTTCCTCATTTTCCTTTTTTTCCACTCTAGGATCCATTCACGTTCCATGCATTGTATTTGGTCATCTTCCTTTAGTCCAGAATCCACCTGCCTTTTTCTTTGTTTTTCATGACACTGAATATTTGGAAGAAGCCAGGCAAGTTGTCTTGAAAACATTCCATGATCTGAATTTCTCTTGTTTCCTTAGATTGATTCAGGTTAAAATACACGGCCGGGCACGGTGGCTCAAGCCTGTAATCTCAGCACTTTTTCGGGCGGATCACAAGGTCAGGAGATCGAGACCATCCTGGCTAACAGGGTGAAACTCCGTCTCTACTAAAAAATACAAAAAAACTAGCCGGGCAAGGTGGCGGGCGCCTGTAGTCCCAGCTACTTGGGAGGCTGAGGCAGGAGAATGGCGTAAACCCGGAGGCGGAGCTTGCAGTGAGCTGAGATCACGCCGCTGCACTCCAACCTGGGCAACAGAGCCGGACTGTCTCAAAAAAAAAAAAAAAAAAAAAATTATTTAGTACGATATATTGTCTCTTGGATGCTTATACTTGAGGAAAAGCAGATTGAATAAAAGTAGAGGCTTGTAGGGAGACTTCAGGTCCTATAAATATAAAAGATAACTTTTTTTTTTTTTTTTTTTGGAGAGACAAGGTCTCACTATGTAGTCCAGGGTGGTCTTGAACTCCTGAGCCCAAACAATCCTCCCACCTTGGCCTCCCAAAGTGTTGGGATTACAGGTATGAGCCACCACACCTAACCTAAAGATACCATTCTTGATTCAAAACATGGCTTTATATATTCACATTGTTTAGTCCAAAAAGTAAAATAAAAATTTTTTAAAAAGTAAAAATAGGCTGGGCACGGTGGCTCACTCCTGTAATCCCAGCACTTTGGGAGGCCCAGGTGGGCAGATCACCTGAAGTCAGGAGTTCGAGACCAGCCTAGCTAACATGGTGAAACCCCATCTCTACTAGAAATACAAATATTAGCCAGATGCGGTGGTGGGCGCCTGTAATCCCAGTGATTCGGGAGGCTGAGGCAAGAGAATTGCTTGAATCCAAGAGACGGAGGTTGGCAGTGAACTTAGATTGTGCCACTGCACTCCAGCCTGGTCGACAGAGCGAGACTCCGTCTAAAAAAAAAAAAAGTTATTTAGTACAACATATTTTCTCTTGGATGCTTGTGCTTGAAAAAAAGCAGATGCAATGAGAGGTAGAGGCTTATAGGATGTGGAAGGAGACTTCAGGTCCTATAAATATAAAAGATAACAATATTTTTTTTTTTTTTTTTTTTTTTTTTTTTGTAGAAACAGGGTCTCACTATGTAGCCCAGAATGGTCTTGAACTCCTGAGCTCAAGCAGTCCTCCTGCCTTGGCCTCCCAGAGTGTTGGGATTACAGGCATGAGCCACCACACCTAACCTAAAGATACCATTCTTGATTCAAAACATGCTTTTATATGTTCACACTGTTCTGTCCAAAAAGTAAAATAAAAATATTTTTTAAAATAAAAATAGGCGGCCGGGCGAGGTGGCTCACGCTTGTAATCTCAGCACTTTGGGAGGCCGAGGCAGGTGGATCATGAGGTCAGGCTAACACGGTGAAACCCCATCTCTACTAAAGATACAAAAAATTAGCCGGGTGTGGTGGTGGGCGCCTGTAGTCCCAGCTACTCAGGAGGCTGAGGCAGGAGAATGGCGTGAACCCGGGAGGCGGAGCTTACAGTGAGCTGAGATCGCACCACTGCACTCTAGCCTGGGCAACAGAGCAAGACTCTGTCTCCAAAAAAAAAAAAAAAAATTAAAAATTAAAATAGTCCGGGCACAGTGGCTCACTTCTGTAATCCTAGCACTTTGGGAGGCCAAGGTGGGCAGATCACCTGAAGTCAGGAGTTAAGACCAGCCCAGCCGACATGGTGAAACCCTGTCTCTACTAAAAATACAAAAATTAGCCAGATGCAGTGGCGGGCGCCTGTAATCCCAGTGACTCAGGAGGCTGAGGCAAGAGAATCGCTTGAACCCAGGAGACGGTGGTTGGCAGTGAACCAAGATCACGCCACTGCACTCCAGCCTGGGCGACAAAGCAAGCCTCCATCTCAAAAAAAAAGTTTTTAAAAATAGGCCGGGCACAATGGCTCACGCCTGTAATCCCAGCACTTTGGGAGGCCAAGGCAGGTAGATCACTGGAGGTCAGGAGTTAAAGACCAGCCTGACCAACATGGTGAAACCCCATCTCTACTAAAAATATAAAAAAATTAGCTGGGCGTGGTGGCACATGCCTGTAATTCCAGTTACTTGGGAGGCTGGGGAAAGAGAATAGCTTGAACCTGGGAGACAGAGATTGCAGTGAGCAGAGATCACGCCACCGCACTTCAGCCTGGGTGACAGAGTGAGACTCCGTCTCAAAAAAATTTAAAAAAAAAAAAGGTTTTATGTAAATTTACCTTGTAACCCAACAATTTCACTCATGGTTTTCTACCCAAGAGAATTAAAACATATGTCCACACAAAACCTTGTACATGTTCACAGCAGTGTTAATAATAGCCAAAAAGTAGAAACAATCCAAATGTCCATCAGCTGATAAGCAAAGTATGGGATATCCACATAATGGAATATTATTCAGCAATAAAAAGAAATGTAACCAGGCAGAGTGGCCAGCACTTGTAGTTCCAGCTACTTTGGAAGCTGAGGCAGGAGGATCGCTTAATCTCAGGAGTTCAAGGTTTAGCATGGTACGACTGTGCCTGTGAATAGCCACTGGACTCTGGCCTGGGCAACACATCAAGACCCCCATCTCTAAAAAAGAAATGAAGTACTAATGCATGCTACAAAATGAATGTGCGTTGAAAACATCCAAAATGAATGAAGTAAGTTACAAAAGGCCATATATTACATTATTTCATTTATATGAAATACCCAGAAAAGACATCTGTAAAAGAAAGTAGACTAGTTTGTCTGGGGCTAGAGGTGGGAACAGGGATTTGGTGAATGAGGCATCTTTTTGGGATGATAGAAATGTTCTAAAACTGGATCTTGGAGATGGCTGCACAACTAAGTAAATATTAAAAAGTATTAAATTGTACACTTGAAATGGGTGGATTTTTTTTTTTTTTTTTTTTTTTTTTTTTTTTGAGACGGAGTCTCGCTCTGTCACCCAGGCTGGAGTGCAGTGGCCGGATCTCTGCTCACTGCAAGCTCCGCCTCCCGGGTAATGGGTGGATTTTATGTTATATAAATTATACCTCAATAAAGCTGGGTTTGATTTAAAAAACATGGTTCTTTCCTTACTAGTGCACCAGCACTACACACAATTACCAGCCAGAATTAGTCAATTTTTATAACAAACAAGGATATTTTGCTGAGATGACTGGAAGAGGCAAAGCACATTAAATGATGTCTTATCTTTACAACTCCGGCCCCTAGTATGGTAATGCTTGTAACATAGTAGGAGCTTAATAATTATTTGCTGAGGCCAGGCACGATGGTTCATGCCTGTAATCCTAGCACTTTGGGAGGCCTAGGCAGGCGGATCACCTGAGCTCAGGAGTTTGAGACCCAGCTGGGCAACATGGTGAAATCCCGTCTCTACTAAAATTCAAAAATTAGCCGGGCATGGTGGCACACCCCTGTAGTCCCAGCTACTCCAGAGGTTGAGGCATGAGAATCGCTTGAGCCCGGGAGACGGAGGTTGCAGTGAGCCGACATCACACCACTGCACTCCAGCTTGGGCTACAGAGTGAGACTCCATCTCAAAAAAAAAAAAAGAAAAGTCTGAACAGCATCTAGTTTCAGGCACCAAAAAGGGTAAGACATCAGTTTGAAAAGAGCCCTATCAGAACAATATGAATTCTTCTATAATTGAAGCAACAACATCAAGTTTATGTTCAAGTTTGGGTGAAAGAATGGTGAAATCATTGGTGCTTTATGAAAAGTTTATGGGGACAATGCCATAAAGAAATCAGCAGTTGGCTGGGTGAGGTGGCTCACGCCTGTAATTCCAGCACTTTAGGAGGCCAAGGTGGGTGAATTTCTTGAGGCCAGGAGTTCGAAACCAGCCTGGCCAACATGGTGAAACCCTGCTTCTACTAAAAATACAAAAATTATCTGGGCGTGGTGGTGCAGGCCTGTAATCCCAGCTACTCGGGTGGCTGAGGCATGAGAATCACTTGAACCCAGGAGGCAGAGGTTGCAGTGAGCCAAAATTGTGCCACTGCACTCCACCCTGGGTGACAGAGCAAGACTCTGTCTTGAAGAAAACAACAAAAAGCGGTTTACAAATAGATAACTCATTGTAAGAAGGGACAAGACAATATTGAAGATGTAGCTGGCAGCTGGAGACCACCTATTTTTTTCTTTTTTTTTTTTTTGAGACAGGGTCTGACTCTTTGTTTTTGTTTTTGAGATGGAGTCTTGCTCTGTCACCCAGGCTGGAGTGCAGTGGCACAATCTCGGCTCACTGCAACCTCCGCCTCCTGGGTTCAAGCAATTCTCCTGCTTCAGCCTCTCGAGTAGCTGTGACTACAGGCACGCATCACCATGCCTGGGTAATTCTTTTAATTTTTCTTTCTTTCTTTTTTTTTTTTTTTTTTTAGTAGAGACAGGGTTTTGCCATGTTGGACAGGCTGGTCTTGAACTCCTGGCTTCAAGTGATCTGCCCGCCTCAGCCTCCCAAAGTGCTGGGATTATAGGTGCGTACTACCACGCCTGGCCCTGAGACGGTCTGACTCTCGTCACCCAGGCTGGAGTGCAGTGGTCCAATCTCAGCTCACTGCAACCTCTCCCTCTGGGGCTCAAGCTATCCTCCCACCTCAGCCTTCCAATTACTGGGACTACAGGCACACACTACAACGCCCAGCTAATTTTTGTATTTTTTGTAGAAATGGTTTCACGGCTGGGCGCGGTAGCTCACGCCTGTAATCCCAGCACTTTTGGAGGCCGAGGCGGGCGAATCACGAGGTCAGGAGATCGAGACCATCCTGGCTAACACGGTGAAACCTCGTCTCTACTAAAACTACAAAAAATTAGCAGGGCGTGGTGGCATGCTATGCGTGTTTTAAAACAAGGCAAAGCAAAACTTACAACTACAAAACCCTGTAGTCCCAGCTACTCAGGAGGCTGAGGCAGGAGAATGGCATTAACCCGGGAGGCGGAGCTTGCAGTGAGCTGAGTTCGTGCCACTGCACTCCAACCTGGGCAACAGAGGGAGACTCTGTCTCAAAAAAAGAAACAGGGTTTTACCATATTGCCCAGACTGGTCTCTAACTCTTGAGCTCCAGCCCACCTCGGCCTCCCAAAGTGCTGGGATTACAGATGTGAGCCATCATACCTGGCCTTTCCTCAGTTCATTACGTAAAAAAACTGCATTTGACTGGTTAAATTCTCAGGACCCTCAGTTCTTTCAGGATGGACTAAATTGCTGGTATCATTGCAAAAGTGTGTTGGCCAGGCGCGGTGGCTCATGCCTGTAACCCCAGCACTTTGGGAGGTTGAGGCTGGCAGATCACCTGAGGTCAGGAGTTCAAGACCAGCCTGGACAACATGGTGAGACCCCATCTCTACTAAAAACACAAAAATTAGCCAGGTGTTTTTATGGCTCATACCTGTAATCCTAGCCACTTGGGAGGCTGAGACATGAGAATCACTTGAACCCAGGAGGCAGAGGTTGCAGTGAGCTGAGATCATACCACTGCACTCCAGCCTGGGTGACAGAATGAGACTGTGTCTTAAATATTAATACATAAATAATAAAAATGAACTTTCCTAATAACTCAGGACCTACCCATCTAGGAATAAACCATCCTAGCCATGAGAGAACAGACAAAACCTGGAACCAGAGACTCATTTTCTTCTAAAGTGCTTTCTCCAGAAGATTTTTAAAAATAAAAAGGAGGGAAATGTGAAAGGAAAATAGCTTGGGTCCCCAAAATCATTAAGCTAAAGGGAAAAGTCAAACTGGGAACTGCTTAGAGCAAACCTGCCTCCCTTTTTATTCAAAGTCATCCCTCTGCTCACTGAGATAAATGCATATCTGATTGCCGCCTTTGGAGAGGCTAATCAGAAACTCAAAAGAATACAACCATTTGTCTCTTATTTACCTATGACCTGAAAGCACCCCCCCTGCTTGGAGATGTCCCGCCTTTCCAGACTGAACCAATGTTTATCTGACATATGTTCATTGATGTCTCATTTCTCCTAAAATATATAAAACCAAACTGCTCTGACTACCTTGGGCACATGTTTTCAGGACTTCCAGAGGCTGTGTCACGGGCTCACATCCTCAATCTTGGCAAAATAAAACTTTCTAAATTAACTGAGACTTGTCTCAAATTTTCAGGGTTCACATGTCCAACCTGGACTCGCCACAGTCATTAGACAACCAATGGTGTCAACAGTGAAGAGCTATCCAAAGTTAAGGGTACAGCGATGAAAGAAAAGCAAAAAAAAAAAAAAGAAAGAAAAAAACAACAAACACTTTAGCCCATGGTGAGGGAAAAGAGAAACCAGAAGAAAAGGAAGGAGAATAGGAAGCTTATGTAACCTTTTATCTTCTATCAATACTTGATATCTGCTTGACTTTCAGGTTCCAGATTCTCCAAGAGTAGGCTTGACAGATTTATCAAATAAAAACACAAGATGGCCCATTAAATTTGAATTTCAGATAAACAATAATGTTTTAGTGTATGTTCCAAATATTGCATGGTATATACACTGAAAAATTTCTGTTGAAAAAAATACAGAATTTGGGGATTTAGAAAAATTATAGAAAATTATCTGTTTATTTGAAGTTCAAATTTAACAGGGCATTGTGTATTTTATCTGTCAGCCCTGTCCAGGAGGCTGTGCCGACCAAACCTTGTCAAAGAACAATAAGGAGGCTACCACAGAACAAAGCACAGACACTTCACCCACTGCAGGGGGTGGGGACCATGCAATCCCTTAGCTTCATTTCCTAAACTCTCAAAAACCCAATGCTATTTGGCAGGGAGTGTGTGTGCACGGTGGAGTTATCAACCACTGTGCACCAGGTGAAGAAGTAAGTTTTCCTTCCGGATCAAATGAAAAAGGTCAAAAATACAAGCAGGGAAGAGAAGCAGGCCCACTAGGACATGGAATCTGACTCTTATTGCCCCGGGGCAAGCTTAGCAACTCCAGCAAAACTTGAACTCCTTTATAACCACAAGGGGAACGACCTCAGTGGCTAGAGATATGGAGCTGGGACGCGCTCAGTGGCTCACATCTGTAATCCCAGCACTTTGGGAAGCAGAGGCGGGTGGATCACCAGGGGTCAGGAGTTCCAGACCAGTCTGGCCAACATGCTGAAACGCTGTCTCTACTAAAAATACAAAAATTAGTTGGGCGTGGTGGTGGGCACCTGTAATCCCAGCTACTCGGGAGGCTGAGGCAGGAAAATCGCTTGAGCCCAGGAGGTGGAGGTTGCAGTGAGCTGAGATAGTGCCACTGCACTCCAGCCTGAGCGACAAAGTGAGACTCCGTCTCAAAAAAAAAAAAAAAAAAGGATCAAACATGCTAAAACTTTTGGAGCAACTAAAAGACCTCAAAAGGCACACAGAGCTGAATAAATACACAGGGAGATGTTCTGAGCAGGGAAGGACAGGAAGCAAGCATGACAGCCTGTGTAGACTCAAGCTAAACCCAGACACGAGGGCAAAAGAGAAGTCTCAGAAAAAGCACAGAACTCCAACAATGACTGGCAGGACAGTATTTTATTTGTTAGTTTTATTTAGGGGCTTAACTTATTTTTTTTCTCCTTTTTCTTTTAATAGAGGTGGGGGTCTCCCTATGTTGCCTAGGCCGCTCTGGAACTCCTGGCCTCAAGCAATCCTCCTGCCTCGGCCTTGTGAGTAGCTGGGATTACAGGAGTGAGCAACTGCACCCTGTTGGAGGTTAATCTTGAGTGGTCTGTCCTTAAAGCTGAAAGTGAGAGGGGCCACAGGGAAGACTCAGACACAAGCTTTTTTTCAGAGGGATTGGTAATTCCACATCACAAGGCCCATAGTGCTATCAGAATGTGATAGCAGATCTCACTGTCAGATCCCACCTCCAATGCACTATCATGACTAAGGGCCAGACCCATCTCCTGAAGCAGAGGAACAAATAAGACTATGCTGATAAACATCTGTCTCAAAGGCATGAAGAGGAAAACACCAAAAGAACAAGACTACATTATGCTTTTTGGTTTTACAGCCTCTTCCTTGGAAATTCCTAGTTCCCATTAACCCAGCTTCTTTGAAATGGTGTCGGCCAGGCACGGTGGCTCACGCCTGTAATCCCAACACTTTGGGAGGCTGAGGTGGGTGGATCACGAGATCATGAGTTCAAGACCAGCCTAGCCAAGATGGTGAAACCCTGTTTCTACTAAAAATACAAAAATTAGCTCGGCGCAGTGGCAGGTGCCTGTAATCCTAGCTGCTTAGGAGTCTGAGGCAGAGAATTGCTTGAACCTAGGAGGCGGAGGTTGCAGTGAGCCGAGATTATGCCACTGCACTCCAGCCTGGGCGACAGAGCGAGACTCTATCTGAAAAGAAAAAAAAAAATGGTGTCACCAGACATATTAATAGGTGTTGCATGGGACCAAAAAAAAAAATTCAGTGGTGAAATAAGTTTGAGAAATGTTTCATACGTCATATTAACTTATAAAGTCTTGCCATTAAAGAACCTGTTCAGTTTTATTTATTTATTTGTTCATTTTTGAGACAGAGTCTCCCTTTGTCACCCAGGCTGGAGTACAGTGGTACAAACCCAGCTCACAGCAGCCTCGACCTCCTAGGCTCAAGTGATCCTCCCACCTCAGCCCCTCAAGTAGCTGGGACTACAGGCGCACACCACCACACCCGGCTAATAGTCACATATTTTGTAGAGACGGTTTTGCCATGTTGCCCAGGTTGGTCTCAAACTCCTGAGCTCAAGCCATCTACATGCTTTGGCATCCCGAAGTGCTGGGATTATAGGCATGAGCAACCGTGCTCACCACTATTTTAAATTGCTGGTTCTTGAACCTATTTGATGACGGAACCGTTTTTTCCCTTTTTTTTTTTTTTTTTTTTTTTTTAATCCCAGTAGGAAGAACAGAGTTCTGTTCTTCTGACAGAACTCTTCTAAGGAACATCTATTACCATCTCACAGAACTTTAAAAAATGCTCCTAAACCATTTTTGTGAAAATGTCTCATCTCAAGAATGGGAGTAACATTGTCAACATTGGGAACACCCAGGAATCACACAAATAGGGTTTTCTTTTTTGTTTTTGTTTTTGTTTTTGTTTTTGAGACGGAGTCTTGCTCTGTCACCCAGGCTGGAGTGCCGTGGCGTGATCTCAGCTCACTGCAAGCTCCGCCTCCCAGGTTCATGCCATTCTCCTGTCTCAGCCTCAGGAGTAGCTGGGACTACAGGCAGCAGCCACCACACCCGGCTAATTTTTTGTATTTTTTAGTAGAGACAGGGTTTCACTGTGTTAGGACAGTCTCAATCTCCTGACCTTGTGATCCGCCCGCCTCGGCCTCCCAAAGTGCTGGGATTACACGCGTGAGCCACCATGCCTGGCCCATAATATGGTTTTCAAAAATTAGTTGCCCAGGCATGGTAGCTCACACCTGTAATCCCAGCACTTTGGGAGGCCAAGATGGGAGGATCACTTGAGCTCAGGAGTTCAAGACCAGCCCGGGTGACATGGTGAAACACCATCTCTACAAAAATACAAAAATTAACCAGACATGGTGACACGCACTCATGGTCCCAGCTACTTGGGGGGCTGAGGCAAGAGGATCCCTTGAGCCTGGGATATCGAGATGGCAGTGAGCCATGTTCATGCCACTACCACTGCAGTCCAGCCTCCATGGATGACAAAGCAAGACCTGTCGCAATAACCACCCCCCCCAAAAAAAGCAACCTCATATATGAAAGTTTAAAGCAATGATTTAAAAACTGAATAACCAGCCAGGCATAGTGGCTCACACCTATAATCCCAGCACTTTGGGAGGCAGAGGCAGGCAGATCACCTGAAGTCAGGAGTTTGAGACCAGCCTGGCCAACATGGTGAGACTCTGTCTCTACTAAGAATACAAAAATTAGCCAGGTGTGGGCCGGGCTCGGTGGCTCAAGCCTGTAATCCCAGCACTTTGGGAGGCCGAGACGGGCGGATCACGAGGTCAAGAGATCGAGACCATCCTGGCTAATACGGTGAAACCCCGTCTCTACTAAAAATACAAAAAACTAGCCGGGCGAGGTGGCGGGCGCCTGTAGTCCCAGCTACTCGGGAGGCTGAGGCTGGAGAATGGCGTAAGCCCGGGAGACGGAGCTTGCAGTGAGCTGAGATCCGGCCACTGCACTCCAGCCTGGGCTACAGAGCGAAACTCCGTCTCAAAAAAAAAAAAAAAAAAAAAAAAAAAAAAAAAAAAAAAATTAGCCAGGTGTGGTAGTGCGTGCCTATCACGTGCCTACCTACTCAGGAGGCTGAGGCAGAAGGCAGGAGAATTGCTTGAAACTTAGGAGGCGGAGGTTGCAGTGAGCCAAGATCATGCCACTGCACTCCAGCCTGGGTGACAGTGAGATTCTCAAAAAAATAATAAAAATAGGCCGGGCATGGTGGCTTACACCTGTAATCCCAGCACTTTGGGAGGCTGAGGTGGGTGGATCATCTGAGGTCAGGAGTTCGAGACCAGTCTGGCCAACATGGTGAAACCCTGTCTCTACTAAAAATACGAAAGAATTAGCCGGGCATGGTGGCGGGCGCCTGTAATCCCAGCTACTCGGGAGGCTGAGGCAGGAGAATTGCTGGAAACTGGGAGGCGGAGGTTGCAGTGAGCCGAGATCATATCATTGCACTCCAGCCTGGGTGACAAGAAAGAAACTCCATCTCAAAAAATATTAACAATAATAATAATAAAAAATAAATAAAAACTGGATAACCTTGTCCTTCTGTGAGGCACTTGCTCAGTGGTAAATACAGCAAGGAAAGCTCCAATTAGATTTAAAAGCAGACAAGCAAAAGTCTACAATGAACAGTCCTAAGCTGCTCTGCTTATCATTACCTGGCCAGGAGAGAAAAGAACAGCACTGAGTGGCACCTCCTCTTACCACTTCGACAGGGGAGACACACACACACACACACCCCTTCCTCCAAAAGGTCAGACCAAACTTCAAAGCAGCTATGCACAAATAAGTCTGTCTTCATTCCTCCAAAAGCTCAATATCCTGCAGTCTAGGGTTTCTAGAAGAGAAAAATGGCTCATGCTGGTACTCTTTAACTGCTGACAAAGGAATATCACCCTTATACTTCTTAGGTGCAGTCCCCAGGTAGCACCCAGAAGCTATAAGAGGATGCACTTCTTGGTGTTCTTTGTAGCAGAGTAAAGCACAGCCCAGACAGCTTCTAAAAATACCTCATGCACCCCATCCTGCATCAGGGCCGAATATTTCAGATACTTCACAGCCCCCAACTGCTTAGCCAGGGAAGTGCCTTGCTGGGGAGTCATGAGCACTAGGCTCTGCTCCTTCAGCTTCTTCACTGTCTCAAGGTCACTCCACAGGTCCCTCTTGGTGCCTACCAGCAGAACAGGCACATTGGGGCAATGATGGGAGACCTCTGGGTGCCACTTATGCCTCACATTGGCATAAGAGGATGGGTTCCCAGCGGAAAAACAAAGAACAAAGATACTGGTCTGGGGTTAGGAGAGTGTTTGCAGTCAGTCATACTCCTCTTGGCCAGCAGTGTCCCACATGTTCAGGCTGACGATTTGCCCATCCACAGATGTCTGCACGCTATAGTTGCCAAAGACAGTGGGGATAATACTCCTCAGGAAAGGCGTTTGTTGTATAACTGATGAGGAGGCAGGTTTTACCTATAGCCTCATCTCCTACAACCACACGTGATTGTCTGCATTCTTCCCTTGTAGTCCTATGTACAAGAGAGAAAGAAAGAATATTCAGAGATACTTGGTTAATGTAGGGAGCTATTCTAAACATTTCTCTCTGAGGAGATGATGAGGAGGATAAGATGCCCCCTACACTCTCTATACCCTTAATGCTATAAAAGAGTCAGCTGCAAAGGGTTGTATAAGTCAAGAGTTCTTACCCTGGAGTCTGTGGACTACTAGAGGATGGGCTTCAGTAGGTCCTAGAAGCCTCTTCTGAAGTTGTGTACAATACTATGTATATGTGCATAATTGAATTTTTCTGGAAAGAAGATCCAGAGCTGTCACCAGTATCCCACAAAAGGCTTTTTAATCTTTTGGTGAACTCAAAAAGATTAAAAACCATTCATACACATAGGTATTTGTGTTACAGTGTTGTCATAAGGTCTGGATCTACTGTATCAAAGGTGCTAAAATATTATGGGTGCTCAATAGATGGTTAGTAATTTTTTAAAATTATCATAGAAGGTTTCCAGGGTTGAATCAAGAAACATGGCTCTCACTTTGGGTCTCTGGCTATAGAGCAGCAGAGGAACCTCCATTCCTGAAAAACAGACATCACAGTACTGGAGAGAAAGGCAGACAAAGTCACACTCAGCTAGAGAAATGGTTAAGAGGACTGGGTGCGGTGGCTCACGCCTGTATTCCCAGCACTTTAGGAGGCCGAGGCGAGTAGATCACCTGCAGTCAGGAGTTCGAGGCCAGCCTGACCAACATGGCAAAACCCCATCTCTACTAAAAATACAAAAATTAGCCAGACGTGGTGGCACACATCTGTAATTCCAGCTACTCAGGAGGCTGAGGCAGGAGAATTGCTTGAGCCCAGGAGGCAGAGGTTGCAGTGAGCCAGGGTCATGCCATTGCATTCCAGCCTGGACAACAGAGCAAGACTCTTGTCTCAAAAAAAAAAAAAAAAAAAAAAGAGAAAAGAAAAAAAGAAAAAGAAAAGAGAAATGGTTAAGAGTCTAGGCTCCGAAGTCAAGAGGCAAAACCCATTTCTCCTTCTAATCTTTGTGAACTTGTCGGTGTTTTTTTGTTTTTTTGTTGTTGTTTTTTGGCGGAGTCTTGCTCTGTCACCCAGGCTGGAGTGTGCAGTGGTGTATCTCAGCTCACTGCAACCTCTGCCTCCTGGGTTCAAACGATTTTTGTGCCTCAGCCTCCCGCATAGCTGGGATTACAGGCGTGCGCCACCACGCCCAGCTAATTTTTGCGTTTTTAGTAGAGACAGGGTTTCACCATATTGGCCAGGCTGGTCTTGAACTCCTGGCCTCAAGTGATCCACCCGCCTCTGCCTCTCAAAGTGCTGGGATTACAGGCGTGAGCCACAGCCCCTGGCCAGAGAAAATTTTTAACCTCAGGGTTAAATGAAAGAAGGCATGCGTAGTACTTATTAGTCCCTCTCACATAGACAGTACTCATTAAGTGATAGAAGCTACTATGTCTTCTTAATAATTCTACTATTCTGCTTCTGGAGAAGGCAAAAATTCTGTAATATGGTTACAATGCTAGATAAACCAGGGGTCTCATCCCCTTCAACCTTATGTGAGTAAAACTACAGGTCTTAATGCCACCACACTCATCCATTTCTTCATGAATCAGTATTTCCGAGTAAATGTTATGGCAGAGATGCTCTCCAAGAAGCTTGTTTATTATGAGTTCCTATATTTATACACTCATATTAATACCCCATCAACGCCTTGCCCTCAATTTAGGTCCCGAAGTACTCCACTTTCTGTAGGTTCTTAACTACTGCCCTAATTTCAGACCTAATTCTTACAGCAGCATCTTAAGTGTCAAAGCACAGAGGAAAGGGCATTAAATAATCATGTATATTTGGTTACAGAAAAAAAAATTGAGAATGAATTTATTTCTCACCTTAAGGGTTTGGGGAAATAGATACATCCCTCATCCTGTTGTCTCATTAGCTAAGGTCCACATTAGGCCCATATCATAGGCAAAAACAAAATAAACACAACACCTCATTTTGGTCAGAATAAAGAAAAGTGAGCTGGGCGTGGTGGCTCATGCCTGTAACCCCAGCATTTTGGGAGGCTGAGGGGGGAAGGTTGCTTGAGCTCAGAAGTTTGAGGCCAGCCTGGGCAACATAGTGAGACTTCGTCTCACTAAAAATTAAAAAAAAATTAGCCAGGCATGGTGGCATGTACCTGTAGTCCCAGCTACTTGGGATGCTGAGGTGGGAGGACTCCTTGAGCCTGGGAGATCGAGGCTGCAGTGAGCTATGATCACACCACTGGACTCCAGCCTGGGTGACAGACGGAGACCCTGTCTCAAAAAGAAAAAAAAAAAGGAAAAAGAAAAGTGGCTTTCAGAGTGTGCTTTCCACAAGCCCACTAGGGGTTGCTCTCTGCCCACACAGAGCCAATTCTGAGTGGTGAGGCCTCCCACCTAGAAGTCGTCTTTAGCACAGGTTCCACAGCTAAAATAAGTCCAGAGCATAATTTAACTCTGGTGGGAAACCACCCCAGGGTATTCACTGACCATCAGCCTGTTCTTTTTCCATCCAGGAAGAGGCATAAGGATCAAACACACAAGGTCGATACAAAAGGGGCACAGTCATCACCACCTTCCTCGAGAATAGCCTTCTTTGACTTTCCTGATCTGGATAAATTTATTTCCCCTCTGAATTCGTACAACAATTACTGCCTGTGCAACTCATTTTCCCAGCTTCCTCTAGGTATCATCCAGTGTCCAACACCTCTGCTCAAAGTGACTGCTTTCAGAACAACACTGCAACTTAGGCAGTTGCTGAACCGGAGTAAAACTCAGGGAGAGGCTGGGCACAGTGGCTCACGCCTTTAATCCCAGCACTTTGGGAAGCTGAGGAGGGCAGATCGCTTGGAAGTCAGGAGTTCAAGACCAGCCTGGCCAACACTCCAACCTGAGTGACAGAGCGAGACCCTGTCTCAAATAAATAAATAAATAAAACAAATAAATCAGAGATATTTAGGTATGCTTAAAGGATTGGAAACTGGGAGGGGCCTGTAACTGTAGAGACAGCACCCAAGAAGGTCCCTGAGTTAGTCATTCACTCCTAACCCTGGTATTACAGTATCTTAAAAGTCTTCCAACCTCATCTACTAAAGCAGTGGTGTCCATATCTTTTGGCTTTCCTCCACGTTGGAAGAATTGTCTTGGGCCACACATAAAATACACTAATAATGCTGATGTGCTAAAAAAAAAAAAAAAAAAAAAAATTGTAAAAAAAAATTGTTTTAAGAGAGTTTACAAATTTATGTTGGGCCACGAGTTGGACAAGCTTGTCCTAAAGCATCCTTCTCCACATATACAGTCTGTCTGGCAGTCAACTGTCTCCTGGGCTAGACACACACTATGAAAGTCTTAACAACGGTCAAGACAAGAGTCCAGCTCAAAATGGTACTGTTTCTAACACATTCTCCATGTGTCAGCCGTCTTCCCACAAGTCTGAGTTTACATTCACTTGAAATGGCTCTCTCTTTCTGAAACCCAAATAATTCAATAGAAGACCCCCATTCTTAATCTACTGTACTTTCTGCAACTTAGTTTATCTACTGAACTTAGTTTATCTACTGACTTCTTTGGTTCAAGACAGGTTAAAAGAGACTCTAGGACACTCCAAGATGAAGCAAGCCACTTGAACCCTCCCCAGCCCTGAGCCAGAGGAGACTATCTTGCACTTGGAAATTTCAATGAAGGACAGGCAAGCCTAGTGATCCATCAAGTTACACCACAAGCCCGTTTGACACTTCATACACATCCTTCTCCACCAAGGGTAGTTGATTCCGGGGCTTCACATGGACGCGTGAGGCTGGGACAGAGAGGCACCCTCCATCGGATTCACATACAGGAAAGCTGGCTCAGTCTCCCCGACATACACACACCTCACTCCATCCTCAAATCCCTTCCATCCAGGGAGTGGCTCATAAGACAGTGTTCTCTAAAACAACCTCCCGGGGGATGGGGAGACTCGGAGAGAGAAGATCGGAGTTAGGGATCGGCTCGGGTGTTCTCAGTCCGATCGTTCACAGTCCGATAGTTCTCCAGAGTTGCTCCAACACCAGAGCCTCCCGGACGTCTTGCGTTGCGCTGGGCAGGTTCCGCGAACTCGGCGCCACATCCGGGTAGCGTCCGAGTCCCACGCCACTCGACGCCTGAGACCTCCTGGGAAGTGAAGTTCTAGGGACAGCCTCACTGTAAGTCACAGGCTTCTGCACTACATCTTCAGGTAATCCAGGACTACTTAGATCGCGACATCAGTACGATTTACTTAGCCCAGGGGTCCCCAAACCTCACCTTTCCCTTGGCAAAGTGAGACCACCCCGTGTTCCCCAGATCCCCAAGTCCTATTTTCTCCTCTGGACTAATATTAACATAAAGAGACAGGGACACGAGAAAGTATTTGAGAAAATAAAATAAAATAAAATAAAATAAAATAAAATAAAATAAAAGTAAGTAAAGACAATGAGGTTTAAAAAAAAAAAAAAAAAATGGCCAGGCGCGGTGGCTAACGCCTGTGATCCCAGCACTTTGGGAGGCCGAGGCGGCGATGAGGGGAGAAGGAGGGGATCAACTGAGGTCAGGAGTTCGAGACCAGCCTGACCAACATGATGAAACCCCGTCTCTACTAAAAATACAAAAATTAGCCAGGTGTGGTGGCGTGCGCCTATAATCCCAGCTGCTGGAGAGACTGAGGCAGGAGAATCGCTTGAATTCTGGAGGCCGAGGTTGCAGTGAGCCGAGATCATGCCATTGCACTCCAGCCTGGGCGACAAGAGCGAAACTCCATCTCAAAAAAAGAAAAAAAAAAAAGGCCGGGTGCGGTGGCTCACGCCTGTAATCCCAACACTTTGAGAGACAGAGGCGCAATCACCTGAGGTCAGGAGTTCGAGACCAGCCCGACCAACATGGTGAAACCCCGTCTGTACTAAAAATACAAAATTAGCTGGGCGTGGTGGTGCACGTCTGTAATCCCAGCTACTCGGGAGACTGAGGCACACGAATCGCTTGAACTTGCAATGAGCCAAGATCACGCCATTGCACTCCAGCTTGGGCAACAAGAACAAAACTCTGTCTGCCTCAACAAACAAACCAAAAAAATTTTGTTAAATAAAATAATTCTTTAAAAATAAACAAAAACACAAACTGGGTGTGGTGGTGCCCGCCTGTAGTCCCAGCTACTCTGGAGGCTGAGTGGGAGAGGATCGCTTGAGCCCAGGAGTTCAAGTCCAGCCTAGGCAACACAGCGAGATCCCAGTCTCCAAAACAAATATAATCTTAAAAAAAGAAAAAGACAATGAGGTAGTGCGAGAATTATAGTTCCTTTCTATCACTATATATTAGTTTGAATTTCCAAGAGTTTTATATAAATGGAATCATACAGCTTTACTGAAATATAAATTCACACACCATTTAAAATTTACAATTCAACGGTTTTTGGTATATTACATTTTTAATTTTTATTTATTGTTTTTATAATTCTAAAATAAAATTTAAATTATTGATTAATTTTATTTCTTTATTCATTTATTTTTTGAGACAGAATCTCACTCTGTCCGCAGGCTGGACTGCAGTGGCGCGACCACGGCTCACCCCAGCCTCCACCTCCTGGGCTCAGGTGATCCTCCCACCACAGCCTCTCCACTGCAGATGAGTGCCACCACGCCCAGCTAATTTTTGTATTTTTTGTAGAGACAGAGTTTCACCATGCTGCCCAGGCTGGTCTCGAACTCCTGGGCTCAAGAGATCTGCCCACCTCAGCCTCCCAAAGTGTTGAAATTATGCATGCGGCCTGTGCCTTTGCTGTTTTGTTTTGTTATGTTTTGTTTTGTTTTGAGACGGAGTCTCGCTCTGTCATCCAGGCTGGAGTGCAGTGGCGCCATCTCGGCTCACTGCAACCCCCACCTCCCGGGTTCAAGCAATTCTCCTGCCTCAGCCTCCTAAGTAGCTGGGACTACAGGCATGTGCCACCACACCTGGCTAATGTTTGTATTTTTAGTAGAGAGGGGGCTTCGCCATGTTAGCCAGGTTGTCTCAAACTCCTGACCTCAGGTGATCTGCCCTTCTTGGCCTCCCAAAGTGCTGGGATTACAGGCATGAGCCACCATGCCCAGATTGGGTATTTGTATTTAAAGAGCATTTCTTGTATGCAGAACAAAGGTTGGGTCTAGCTTTTCTTTTTTTTTTTCTTTTTTTTTTTTTTTTGAGATGCAGCTTTACTATTTTTGCCCAGGCTGGAGTGCAATGTCGTGATCTTGTTATACCCAGACGGTTTGTTCCCCAAAGAAGACCACCAGAGTCCAGAGTCAAAGCCAAGTGGCAAGGATCTTTACTACAAGTTCGAACTTGGTCCCTCCATTCTACAGCATACAAGAGGGCCTCGAACAATGCGAGTGCTTGCTTTTTATAGCCTGATGTAAACAGGATATGTAAAGTTACAGGGAACAAGGTAATTCTCTCGGTTACAGCATTACAATTGGTTAACATTGTACATTTAGTATTCCTTATCGGAGATTTCCCAGGTGATGTTTTTCTGAAGTTTGAAAGAAATATGGAGGAATGTGTTTGTGCTGGGCTCAGGAAGTTGGGAGATATATGGGGGATGTGCCTCATTCCTTTCAATCTCGGCTCACCACAACCTCCACCTCCTGGGTTCAAGCGATTCTCCTGCCTCAGCCTCCCGAGTAGCTGGGATTACAGGCGTGTGCCACCACGCCTGGCTAATTTTGTATTTTTAGTAGAGACGTAGTTTCTCCATGTTGGTCAGGCTGGTCTTGAACTCCCAACCTCAGGTGATCTGCCCACCTCAGCCTCCCAAAGTGCTGGGATTACAGGCATGAGCCACCGTGCCCGGATTTTTTTTTTTTTTTTTTTTTTTTTTGTAACAGGGTCTCACTCTGTCACCAAGGCTGGAGTGCAGTGACATGATCTCAGCTCACTGTAGTCTCAACCTCCTGGGCTCAAGCAATCCTCCCACCTCAGCCATCTGAGCAGTAGCTAGGACTACAGGCAGACACCACCACACCCAGCTAGTTTTTTGGTTTTTTGTTTTGAGACGGAGTCTTGCTCTGCCATCCAGGCTGGAGTGCAATGGCATGATCTCGGCTCACCACAACCTCCGCCTCCTGGGTTCAAGCGGATTCTCCTGCCTCAGCCTCCCGAGTAGCTGGGATCACAGGCATGTGCCACCACACCCGGCTAATTTTTGTATTTTTAGTAGAGACAGGGTTTCATCATGTTGGTCAGGCTGGTCTTGAACTCCTGACCTCGTGATCTGCCCACCTCGGCCTCCCAAAGTGCTGGGAATACAGGCGTGAGCCACCGCGCCCGGCCACCCATCTAGTTTTACTTTTTGCAGAGACAGGTCTCTGTGTTGCCCAGGCTGGTCTTGAACTCCTGGGCTCAAGCAATCCACCTGCCTTCGGCTCCCAAAGTGCTGAAATTATAGGTGTGAGCCACTGTACCTGGCAGGTCTTGCTTTTCTACCCAGTCTGATCACCTCTACCCTGTAATTAGGGTGTTAAGAACATCTAAGTTTGGTCGGGCGCGGTGGCTCAAGCCTGTAATCCCAGCACTTTGGGAGGCCGAGATGGGCGGATCACGAGGTTAGGAGGTCAAGACCATCCTGGCTAACACGGTGAAACCCCATCTCTACAAAAAATACAAAAAAAAAAAAAAAAAAAATCCAAGTTTAATATGATTGTTAATACAATTAGATTTGAGTCTATCATCTTGTTTTTATTCATCCCATCTCTTTGTTCTCTTTTTCCTTTTTCCGACTTATTTTGGATTAGTCAATATTACTTTTTATTCCATTATATCTCCTTTACTGAGTTATTAGCTATTCCTCATTTTATTTTAGTGGTTGCTTAAAGGTTTATAGCGACATCTTTAACCTATCACCATCTACCTTCAAATATTATACCATTTCACAGAGAGTGTAAGAGCCTTATATTAATAGGCCAGGTGCGGTTGCTCACGCCTGTAATCCCAGCACATTGGTAGGCTGAGGCAGGCAGATCATTTGAGGTCAGGAGTGCGAGACCAGCCTGGCCAACATGACAAAACCCCATCTCTACTAAAAATACAAAAATTGGCCAGGTGTGGTGGTGCATGCCTGTAGTCCCAGCTACTCGGGAGGCTGAGGCAGGAGAATCACTTGAACCTGGGAGGTGGAGGTTGCAGTGAACCCAAATCATGCCACTGCACTCCAGCCTGAGCAACAGAGCGAGACTCCCTCAAGAAAAAAAAGAAAAAAAAAAAAAGAACCTTACATTAATATACTTCCAGGTTGGGCACAGTGACCCATGCCTGATAATTCCAGCACTTTGCAAGGCTGAAGTGGGCAGATCGCTTGAGTTCAGGAGTTTGAGACTAGCCTGGGCAACAAGATGAAACCCTGTTTCTACCAAAAATAGACTTTATTTTTTAGAGCAATTTTAAGTTCACAGTAAAATCAAGTGGAAAGTACAGAGAGTTCCCATGTATTCCCTGTTGTACCCCACAACCTCCCCTACTATCAAACTCTAGCATCAGAATGGGAAAAGAGAACAAAGAACAGTTTGTTACTGTTGAACTGACCAGGCATGGTAGCTCATGGTAGCCAAGATTGTGCCATTGCACTCCAGCCTGGGCAACAAGAGCGAAACTCCGTCTCAAAAATAAAATGAAATGAAATTAAAATAAATAAATGAATAAATAATTGTGGAGCCTACATTGACAAATTACTATCATTCAAGAGTCCATAGTTTATTTTAAGGTTCACTCTTGGTATTATACATTCTATGGGTTTTGACAAATGTATAATGATACGTTTTCACTATTATGGTATCATACAGAATAGTTTCCCTGTCTTAAAAACCCTCTGTACTCCACTTATTCATCCCTCTTCCCCTCAACCCCTGGCAACCACAGATCTTTTTACCGTCTCCATAGTTTTGCCCTTTCCAGAATGTCATATAGTTGAAATCATCCGGTATGTAGCCTTTTCAGATTGGCTTCTTTCAGTTAGTAACTGCATTTAAGCTTCCTTCATGTCTTTTCATAGCTTGATAGCCATTTCCCTTTTGAGAAGCCAGAAATTTTATTTATTTATTTTTTCTTTTCTTTTTGCAAAAGAAGGTAGCCTCATAAGGAGAGCCAGAAATTTAAGGAAATCTTTGCCAGGTCATCGACTGACCTCAGAGATAACAGAACAGAAACTTTAGTGGCCACATACAATAAGGAATATACAGTTTGCAAAAGTTAGTTTGCAGAAGTCACAAACAGATGGCTCCGGCCTTCAACAAGCAAGATTCAGCAATCCCTGAGGAGGAGAATTAGATCTCCAGAGTTACTACATATAATACTTAAGATGTCTAGTTCTCAAATGAATGATAAAACATACAAATAAACAAGAAAGTACAACCGGGTGCGGTGGCTCACACCTGTAATCAGAGCACTTTGGAAGGCTGAGGCAGGTGGATCATAAGGTCAGGAGTTCGAGACCAGCCTGACCAACATGGTGAAACCCCGTCTCTACTAAAAATACAAAAATTAGCCAGACATGGTGGTGCATGCCTGTAATTCCAGCTACTCAGGAGGCTGAGGCAGAAGAATTGCTTGAGCCTGGGAGGCAGAGGCTGCAGTGAGCCGAGATCGTGCCACTGCTCTCTAGCCTAGGCTACAGAGCAAGACGCCGTCTCAAAGAAAAAAAAAAAAAAAAAAAAAGAAAAAGAAAGTATGGCCCAACCACAGGAAAAACAGAATTTGACAGAAACCATCCCAGAGGAGGCCCAGAAATTAGAATTACTAGTCAAAGGCATTAATCACCTGTCTTAAATATGTTCAGTGAGCTAAAGGAAAATATGTACAAAAAAAGTAAATCAGTGAAATAATGTATGAAAAAACGAGAATATTGATAAAGAGAAATTAGAGCAGGCATAAGAAAGGATCGCAGACTTGAAGATGAGTCAATTGAAATTATCCAATTGAAAGATGGGGGCAAAAGAATGAAGAAAAATAAACAGAACCTGAGAGACCTATAGGACATCATCAGACATAACAACATACGCATTTTAGGAGTATCAAAAGGAGAAGAGAGAAAGAAAAAGGCAGAAATATATATACAGATATTTATTTATATGTATAGAAATATATATATATGCCGGGCGCGGTGGCTCAAGCCTGTAATCCCAGCACTTTGGGAGGCCGAGACTGGCGGATCACGAGGTCAGGAGATCGAGACCATCCTGGCTAACCCGGTGAAACCCCGTCTCTACTAAAAAATACAAAAAACTAGCCGGGCGAGGTGGTGGGCGCCTGTAGTCCCAGCTACTCGGGAGGCTGAGGCAGGAGAATGGCGTAAACCCGGGAGGCGGAGCTTGCAGTGAGCCGAGAGCCGGCCACTGCACTCCAGCCTGGGCGGCAGAGCCAGACTCCGTCTCAAAAAAAAAAAAAAAAAAAAAAAAAAAAGAAATATATATATATATATACAGGCCGGGCGCGGTGGCTCACGCCTGTAATCCCAGCATTTTGGGAGGCCAAGATGGGTGGATCACAAGGTCAGGAGTTCAAGACCAGCCTGGCCAAGATGGCGAAACCCCATCTCTACGAAAAATACAAAAAATTAGCTGGGCACAGTGGCAGGCACCTGTAATCCCAGCTACTCAAAAAAAAAAAAAAAAATATATATATATATATATATACACACACACACACACACACATATATTTAGTTATATCTAAAATTATATATACGTACATAGTTTCAAAAGAAGGTAGGTATATGTATATAGGTATACAGTTTCAAAAGAAGTAAGGTATATGTATATAGTTTTAGGGACAGGGTCTCACTCTGTCACCCAGGCTGGAGTGCGGTGGTGCAATCATAGCTCACTGCAGCCTTGAACTCCGTGGCTCAAGTGATCCTCCTGCCTCAGCCTCCTGACTAGCGGGTACTACAGGCATATGCCACCATATCTAATTTTAAAATTATTATTATTTTTTTTGAGATGGAGTTTCGTTCTTGTTGCCCAGGCTGGAGTGCAATGGTGTGATCTTGGCTCACTGCAACCTCTGCCTCCCGGGTTCAAGCAATTCTCCTACCTCAGCCTCCTGAGTAGCTGGGATTACAGGCACCCACCACTACGCCCGGCTAATTTTTTTTTGTATTTTTAATAGAGACGGGGTTTCACCATGTTGGCCAGGCTAGTCGTGAACTCCTGATCTCAGGTGATCCACCTGCCTCAGCTTTCCAAAATGCTGTGATTACAGGCATGAGCCACCATGCCTGGCCATAATTTTAAACTTTTTTTTAGGGATGGGGCCTTACTATGTTGGCCAGGCTGGTCTTGAACTCCTGACCTCAAACAATCCTCCTGCATTGGCCTCCCAAAGTGTTGAGATTATAGGCATGAACCACCACACCTAGCCAGAAAAAATACTCGAAGAAATAATGGCCAAAAACTTCTCAAATCTGAGAAAAGACATGAATATACATGTTCAACAGTTAAACTCCAAGCAGGATAAATTCAAAGAGATCCACATCAAGACACATTATAGTCAAATTGTTGAAACCCAAAGACAAAGGGATATTTTTTACTTTTTTTTTAGAGACAGGTCTCACTATGATGTTGCCCAGGTTGGTCTTAAACTGCTGGCCTCAAGTGATCCTCCCATCTCAGCCTCCCAAAGTGCTGAGATTATGAGTGTGAGCCACTAGGTCGGAAATAACCACTAAGAAAAAAACTTAACATACAGAGCAGGAAAGAAGAAGGGAATCAAAATTGTACACCACCAAAAAAATCAACTAAATTTTTTAAAAAGCAGTAATGGAAGAACTGAGGAACGAAACCCATACAAGACATAAAGAAACAAATAGATAAATGGCAAAAGTAAATCTCTCTTTATCAGTATTCACATTACATATAAATGGATTAAACTCTCCTAGTAAAAGGCAGAAATTAGCAAGTTAGATTTTTTAAAAGATCCATTTATATGCTGTCCATAAGAATCTCATGTTAGATATAAGGACACAAAGAGATTGAAAGTAAAAAGATTGGGAAAGATACTGCATGCAAATAGTAACCAAGAGAGCTGTGGTGACTATATTATTGTCAGACAAAATAGGCTTTACAACAAAAAAGGTAGACAGAGGACATTAAATACTGATAAAAGGTTTATACAGCAAGAAGATATAGGCCAGGTGCGGTGGCTCACGCCTGTAATCCCAGCACTTTGGGAGGCCGAGGCGGGCGGATCAGGAGGTCAGGAGATCGAGACCATCCTGGCTAACATCATGGTGAAACCCCGTCTCTACTAAAAATACAAAAAATTATCCGGGCGTGGTGGCGGGTGCCTGTAGTCCCAGCTACTCGGGAGGCTGAGGCAGGAGAATGGCGTGATCCCAGGAGGCAGAGCTTGCAGTGAGCAGAGATCGTGCCACTGCACTCCAGCCTAGGTGACAGAGCGAGACTCCATCTCAAAAAAAAAAAAAAAAAAAAAGATATAACAATTATAAACATATATACACCTGTCTTAGTCCATTTTGAGTTGCTATAACAGAATACTCAAGACTGAGTAATTTATAAACAAAAAAAGTATTTAGCTCTCAGTTTTGTAGACTGGGAAGTTTAAGGGCATGGCCCTGGCTTCTGGCAAGGGGTTTCATGCTACATCATAACATGGCAGAGAAGGTCAAAGTGGAAACAGACACCTTGATCAAACAAAACTTGAGGGGCATCCTGACTTTATAACAACCCATCTTCATGGAAATTAATCCATTCCTGCAAGAACTAATCCAGTCTCGCCAGAGCAGGAACTCACTCACTAACATAAGAACAACACTAAGCCATTCAAGAGGGATCTCCATCTCCCTCCATGAGCCATGCACTACGCCCCACCTCCCAACATGGTCACACTGAGGATCAAATTTCAACATGAGTGTTGGTGGGGACCAAATCATAGCAGCACCTAATAACAGAGTTCCAAAATATATAAGCCAAAAATTGACAGAATTGAAGGGGAAAAATACTTCTACAATAGTAGTTGGAGACCTCAATACCCCACTTTCAATAATGGCCAATACAACCAGACAAAGGATCAATGTAGAAATGGAAGATTTGAACAAAACTACAAACCAATTAGACCTAACAGACATATACAGAACACTCCACCTAACAATAGCAGAATACAAATTCTTCACAAGTACACATGGAACATTTGGAGGAAAGACCATATGTTAGGCCACAAAACAAGCCTCAGTAAATTGAAACAGATTGAAATAATCTTTTGTGATCTGATCACAATGAAATGAAACTGGAAAGCAACATAATTAAAACTGGAAAATGCACAAGTATGTGGAAATTAAACAACACATTCTAAAATAACCAGTGGGTAATAGAAGAAATCACAAGTGAAATGAGAAAATACTTTGAGACAAATTAAAATGAAAACACAAAATACTAAAACTTATGGGATGCAGTGAAAGCAGTGGGAAGAAGGAAATCTGTAGTTGTAAATACATACATTATAAAAGAAATGTCTCGGCCAGGTGCAGTGGCTCATGCCTCTAATCCCAGCACTTTGGGGGGCTGAGATGGGCAGATCACTTGAGGTCAGGAGTTTGAGACCAGCCTGGCCAACATGATGAAACCCCATCTCTATTAAAAATACAAAAAATTAGCCGGATGTGGTGGTGAGTGCCTGTAGTCCTAGCTACTTGGGAGGCTGAGGCAGGAGAATCACTTGAACCGGGGAGGCAGAAGTTGCAATGAACCGAGATTACGCGACTGCACTCCAGCCTAGGCGACAGAGCAATACTCCGTCTCAAAGAAAAAAAAAGTCTCCAATTAATAACCTAAATATATACCTTAAGAAATAAGAAAAAAATAGCAACCTTTGGGAAACTGAGGCAGGAGGACTGCTTGAGTCCAGGAGTTCAAGACCAGCTTGGGCAACAGAGTAAGATCCTGTCTGTTAAAAAAAGAAAGAAAAGAGAAAAGAAAAAGAAAAAAAGAGAGAAGACCCAAATAATTAAAATCAGAAATGAAGATGGGAACATTATTACCAAACTGCCTTTTCCCATTTCATAGCCTACACCTTAAGATTAAAGTGTTTAAAAACCCAGAGGGAGGGATTGAAACCGCCTTTGCAAAATTGTGACTGAGACAATGAAAGAGATCTAACTTAACTGACTCCATCTTGCTTCTAACCTCCAAGCTGTCCTTGTTTATTCCTGGGCGTAGGCTGAACTAACTTTGGGAAAAACTTAGTTTATAGTTTAAACAAAGACGGTAACAGCCCTTTCCCAAAGCAGACCTCCTTCTTGCCTGGGGACTAGATTGCCTTTGTAGGACTAACATTAGCCACAAGATTAGAAATTACAGTTTAGGAGTCATGCAGCTGGAGGCTACAAGATTCTGACCCTCCTAAACTGCTCCTAAGATCTGTGCTTGAGATATTTTGCAGACCCTGCATTTGATGGATCAGCTGGCACCACCCAGATCAATAAACTGGCTCATCTGATCTTGCGGCCCCCACCTAGGAACTGACTCAGCACAAGAAGACAGCTCCAACTCTATCTAAAGATTTCATAACCAATCAGCACTCTAAAGATTTCATCTTTAACCAATCAGCACTCTCGGCTCACTGGCTTCCCCACTACCCACCAAGTTATCCTTAAAAACCCTGCTCCCAGGATGCTCTGGGAGACTGATTTGAGTAATAATAATTAACTCCGGTCTCCTCCACAGCCGGCTCTGCAAGAATTACTCTTTCTCTATTGCAATCCCCCTGTCTTGATAAATCGTCTCTGTCTAGGCAGCAAAGTAAACCCCTTGGGCAGTTACAATTGTAAAGAACTGTAAAGTAGGCAGGGTGTGGTATCTCACACCTATAATCCCAACACTTTGGGAGGCAAATACGGGTGGATCACTTGAGGTCAGGAGTTCGAGACCAGCCTGGCCAACATGGTGAAACCCTGTCTCTACTAAAAATACAAAAATTAGCCAGGCATGGTGGTGTGTGTCAGTAATCCCAGCTACTCAGGAGGCTGAGGCAGGAGAATTGCTTTAACCCAGGAGGCAGAAGTTGTAGTGAGCCGAGATTGTCCCACTGCACTCCAACCTGGGTGACAGTGTGAGACCCTAGCTCAAAAATAAAATAAAATAAAATAACCGTAAAGTATTATAACAGAGTACTGTCAACAACTGTACACCAACAAATTGTATAACCTAGATGAAATGTGTAAATTCCTAAAAACACATAATCTATCAAGACCAACTCATAAAGAACTAGAAATCCTGAAAAGATCTATAATTAGTAAGGAGACTGAATCAGTAATAAAAAACCTCCCAACAAAGAAAAGCCCAGGATCATATTGATTCACTGGTGAACTCTATCAAAAATTTAACGAAGAATTAATACTAATCAATTTTTTTTCTTTTCTTTTTTTTTTTGAGACAGAGTCTCACTGTGTCACCCAGGCTGGAGCGCAGTGGCACAACTTGGCTCACTGCAAGCTCCGCCTCCTGGGTTCACGCCATTCTCCTGCCTCAGCCTCCGGAGTGGTTAGGACTACAGGCACCCGCCATCACGCCCGGCTAATTTTTTCTATTTTTTAGTAGAGATGGGGTTTCACCATGTTAGCCACGATGGTCTTGATCTCCTGACCTTGTGATCCGCCCGTCTCGGCCTCCCAAAGTGCTGGGATTACAGGCCTGAGCCACCGTGCCTGGCCTTTTTTTTTCTTTTAACTGAGACAGAGTCTTGCTCTGTCACTCAGGTTGGAGTGCAGTGGTGAGTTCTCAGCTCACTGCAACCTCCACTTCCCAGGTTCAAGCAGTTCTCCTGCCTCAGCCACCCAAGTAGCTGGAATTACAGGTGTGTACCACCACACCTAGCTAATTTTTCTATTTTTAGTAGAGACGTGTTTCACCATGTCAGCCAGGCTGGTCTCGAGTTCCTTTTTTTTTTTTTTTGAGACAGAGTCTCGCTCTGTCGCCCAGGCTGGAGTGCAGTGGCACAATCTCGGCTCACTGCAAGCTCCGCCTCCCGGGTTCATGCCATTCTCCTGCCTCAGCCTCCTGAGTAGCTGGGACTACAGGCACCCACCACCACGCCCGGCTAATTTTTTGTATTTTTAGTAGAGATGGGGTTTCACCATGTTAGCCAGGATGGTCTTGATCTCGAACTCTTGACTGCGTGATCCACCTGCCTCGGCCTCCCAAAGTGCTGGGATTACAGGTGTGAGCCACGGTGCCTGGCCAAGAATTAACACTAATCTTTCTGATAGTCTTCTGAAAATTTGAAAAGGAAAGAATACTTCCTAGCTCATTCTATGAGGTCAGCATCACACTGATACCAAAGCCAGAGAAAGACACTATGTGAAAAGAAAACTACAGACCAATATCCTTTATGAATACTGATGCAAAAACCTTAACAAAATGCTGGCAAACCAAATTCAGCAGTATATTAAAAGGTAATAGACCATAACCAACTGGGATTTATTCCTAGAATGCAAGAATAGTTAAACATAGGAAAATCAATCAATGAATATAACTACATTAATAGAATGAAGGAAAAAACCACATGATCATCTCAGTTGATGCAGAAAAAGTATTTGACAAAATCCAACATCCTGTCATGATAAAAGGCAAACAGTAAACTAGGAATAGAAGAGAACTTCCTCAACATGATAAAAAAGCCCTATATGAAAAACCCATATGTAACATCATACACAATGGTGAAAGATTGAAAGCTTTCTTCATAAGGTAAGATACTGCCTTCACTACTTATTTTTTTTCTTTTTTTGAGATGGAGTTTTGCTCTTGTTGCCTAGGCTGGAGAGAAATGGTGCGATCCTGGCTCACTGCAACCTCTGCCTCCCAGGTTCAAGCAATTCTCCTGCCTCAGCCTCCTGAGTAGCTGGGATTACAGGCATGCACCACCATGCCCAGCTAATTTCATATTTTTAATAGAGACGGGGTTTCTCCATGTTGATCAGGCTAGTCTTGAACTCCCCACCTCAGGTGATCTGCCCGCCTCGGCCTCCCAAAGTGCTGGGATTACAGACGTGAGCCACTGCATCCAGCTACCTTCACCACTCCTATTAAACATAGTAGCGGAAGTTTTAGCCAGTAATTAAGCAAGAAAAATAAATAAAAGGCAACTAGATTGGAAAGGGAGAAGTAAGATTGTCTCTTTTCACAGATGACATGATGGTATATATGTACAAAACCCTAAAAATTACACAAAAAATGATTATAGCTACTAAGTGAATTCAGTGAATTGATGGATCAGCTGGCACCACCCAGATCAATAAACTGGCTCATCTGATCTTGCGGCCCCCACCTAGGGGGCCGTATACAAAATCAACACTGTAGTATACAAAATCAACACACAAAAATTAATTGAATTTCTATACACTAGCAATGAAAACTACAAAACATTGCTGAGTGAAATTAAAGAAGACATAAATAAATGGAAAGACATCCTGTCTTCATGGATTGGAAGATATGTGATGAATTACTCTTCATATGGTTATGATAAAAATACTCTTCTGGTCTGGGCGCGGTGGCTTATGCCCGTAATCCAGCACTTTGGGAGGCCGAGGCAGGCAGATCCCCTGAGGTCAGGAATTCAAGAACAGCCTGGACAACATGGTGAAACCCTGTCTCGACAAAAATACAAAAATTAGCCAGGCATGATGGTAAGTGCCTGTAATCCCAGGTATTCAGGAGGCTGAGGATTTTTTTTTTTTTTTTTTTTTTTTTGAGACTAAGTCTCGCTCTGTCGCCCATGCTGGAGTGCAGTGGTGTGATCTCAGCCACCCGGCCTGTAATTGTGCCATTGCACTCCATCTTGGGTGACAAAGCAAGACTTAGTCTTAAAAAACCAAAAAAAACACCTCTTCAAAATGATATACAGATTCAATGCAATCCATATCAAAATCCCAATGGAATTTTTGACAGAAATAGAAAACCCACTTTCAAATTCATGTGGAATTGGCCAGACACGGTGGCTCACACCTGTAATCCCAGTGCTTTGGGAGGCCTAAGCGGGAGGATCACGAGGTCAGGAGTTTGAGATCAGCCTGACCAACATGGGGAAATCCTGTCTGTACTAAAAATACAAAAAAAAAAAAAAATTAGCCAGGCGTGGTGGCCGGTGCCTATAATCCCAACTACTTGGGAGGCTGAGGCAGGAGAATCACTTGAACACCAAAGCCAGAGAGTTGCAGTGAGCTGAGATCACACCACTATACTCCAGCATGGGCAACAGAGCGAGATTCAGTCTCAAAAAAAAAAAAAAAAAAAAAAAAAAAAATCATGTAGAATCTGAAGGGACTTCAAAATATCTAAAACAGTCTTTAAAAAGAAGAAAAACAAGTTGGAGGACTTACACTTCAAGATTTGAAAACGTACTACAAAGCCGGGCGCGGTGGCTCACGTCTGAAATCTCAGCACTTTGGGAGGCTGAGGCGGGTGGATCATGAGGTCAGGAGATTGAGACCATCCTGGCTAACACGGTGAAACCCCGTCTCTACTAAAAATACAAAAAAATTAGCCAGGCGTGGTGGCGGGCACCTATAGTCCCAGCTACTCTGAAGGCTGAGGCGGGAGAATGGCGTGAACCCGGGAGTCGGAGCTTGCAGTGAGCCGAGATCCCACCACTGCACTCCAGCCTGGGGGACAGAGCGAGACTCCGTCTCAAAAAAAAAAAAGAAAGAAAACGTACTACAAAAGCTACAGTAACCAAAAGAGTGTGATACTGGCATAAAGACATATATATAGACCAATGGAATAGAATTAGAGTGCCCAGAAATAAATCCTCACATATATGGTCAATTGATCTTTTTTATTTTTTATTTTTATTTATTTATTTATTTTTTGAGACGGAGTCTCGCTCTGTTGCCCAGGCTGGAGTGCAGTGTCGCAGTCTCGGCTCACTGCAAGTTCTGCCTCCCGGGTTCACACCATTCTGCTGCCTCAGCCTCCCCAGTAGCTGGGACTACAGGCGCCCGCCACCACACCCGGCTAATTTTTTGTATTTTTAGTAGAGACAGGGTTTCACTGTGTTAGCCAGGATGGTCTCCATCTCCTTACCTCGTGATCCGCCCGCCTCGGACTCCCAAAGTGCTGGGATTACAGGCGTGAGCCACTGTGCCCGGCCTAGTTTTTATATTTTAAATTATAAATTGACAAGTTATAGTTGTAAATATTTATGGGGTACAAAGTGATGCTATGACTCATGAATACAAGCAGAATAATTAAATCAGGCTAATGAACACATTCAGTACCTCAGACACTTAACCATTTTTTGTGGTAAGAACATTTGAAATTTAAATTTACTCTCAGTGATTTTTGTTTTGTTTCATTTTGTTTAATTATTTTTTCTAGAGACATAGTCTCTCTATGTTGCCCAGGCTGGTCTCAAACCTCAAACTCCTGGCCTAAAGTGATCCTCCTCCCACTTCAGCCTCCCAAAGTGTTGAGATTACATGTGTGAGCCAGCACACCTGGCTTCTCTTAGCAATTTTGAAATGTACAATACATTATTATTACTATATTCACTACACTGAGAAATATCTTTTTTTTTTTTTTTTTTGAGACGGAGCCTTGATCTCCTGACTTCGTGATCCACCCGCCACTCCCAAAGTGCTGAGATTACAAGCGTGAGCCACCGTGCCTGGCCTATGCCCGGCTAATTTTTGTATTTTTAGTAGAAATGGGGTTTTGCCATGTTGGCCAGCCTGGTCTGGAACTCCTAACCTCAGGTAATCCACCTGCCTCAACCTCCCAAAGTGCTGGGATTACAGGTGTAAGCCATAGCACCCAGCCTTATATCTCAAATTTAAAAAAACGTATCCCTCCTAATTGAGGCTTTGTACCCTTTGACCATCATCTCCCCATTTCCTCCACTCCTCAGTCTCTGTTAAATACCATTCTACTTTCTGCTTCTTTGAGTTTGTTTTAGATTCCACGTATGAGTGAGAACAGTATCTGCAGCACTATTCACAATAGCCCTGTTATGGAATCACCCTAAGTGTCCATCAACAGATGACTGAATAAAGAAAATGTGCTCTCTCTCTATATATATATGCAACTGAATACTATTCATCCACAAAAAACAAGGAAATTTTGTCATTTGTGATAACATAGATGGAACTGGAGAACATGAGACCAAGTGAAATAAGCCAGGCATGGAAAGACAAACACTACATATTTTGACAAGGGGGTACCAACAATATTCAGTGGGGAAAAAGAGAGTCTCTTCAACAAATGGTACAGAGAAAACTGTATATCCACATGCTAAAGAATGCAGTTGAACCCTTGCCTTATCTTACACCATTTTTTTTTTGAGACAGAGTCTTGTTCTGTTGCCCAGACTGGAAGTGCAGTGATACCATCTCGGCACACTACAACCTCCGCCTCCTGGGTTCAGGTGATTCTCCTGCCTCAGCCACCCAAATAGCCGGGATTACAGGTGTGTGCCACCACGCCCGGCTAATTTTTGGTGGTTTTTTGTTTGTTTGTTTTTGTAGTTTTAGTAGAGAAGGGGTTTCACCATGTTGGCCAGGCTGGTCTGAAACTCCTGGCCTCAAGTGATTCACCTGCCTCTGCCTCCCAAAATGCAAATTATAGGCGTGAGCCACCACACCCGTTCGCCTTATACCATATTTTTAAAAATTAAGTCAAAATCGATCAAAGACCTAAATGTAAGAACTAAAATTATAAAACTCCTGGAAGGAAACATAGGGGGAAATCTATATGACATTTGCCTTGGCAATGATTTTTCAATATAACACCAAAAGCACAGGCAACAAAAGAAAAAAATGGATAAATTGGTCCAGGTGCAGTGGCTCACAGCTGTAATCTCAGCATTTAGGGAGACTGAAGTGGGAGAATCACTTGAGCCCAGGAGTTCAGGACCAGTCTGGGCAACATAGGGAGACCCTGTGTCTACAAATTAAAAAATCAGACTGGGCGAAGTGGCTTACGCCTGTAATCCCGGCACTTTGGGAGGCCAAGGCGGGAGGATCACGAGGTCAAGAGATCAAGACCATCCTGGTCAATATGGTGAAACCCCGTCTCTACTAAAAATACAAAAATTAGCTGGGCGTGGTGGTGCACGCCTGTAGTCCCAGCTGCTTGGGAGGCTGAGGCAGGAGAATCGCTTGAACCTGGGAGGTGGAGGTTGCTGAGATGGTGCCACTGCACTCCAGCCTGGTGACAGAGTGAGATTCTGTCTAAAAAATAAAAAATAAAAAATTAGCCCGGTGTAGTGATGCACAACTGGGGTCCCAGCTACTCGGAAGGCTGAAATGGGAGGATTGTTTGAGCCCAGGAGGTTAAGGTTGCAGTGATCAGTGATTGCACCACTATACTCCAGCCTGGGTGACAAAGCTGAAACCCTGTCTAAAAAATATATATATATGTATATATTATTTATATATATATACACAAATAAATTGGACTTCATCAAAATTAAAATTTTACCAACATCAATGGACATTATCCAGAAAATGAAAAGACAACTCGTAGAATGGGAGAAAATATTTGCAAATCATATACCTGATAATATTCAGAACGCGTGAAGAACTCCTACTATTAAAAAAAAATCCCGCCGGGCGCGGTGGCTCAAGCCTGTAATCCCAGCACTTTGGGAGGCCGAGACGGGTGGATCACGAGGTCAGGAGATCGAGATCATCCTGGCTAACATGGTGAAACCCCGTCTCTACTAAGAAATACAAAAAATTAGCCGGGCGAGGTGGCGGGCGCCTGTAGTCCCAGCTACTCGGAGGCTGAGGCCGGAGAATGGCGGGAACCCGGGAGGCGGAGCTTGCAGTGAGCCGAGATCGCGCCACTGCACTCCAGCCTGGGCGACAAAGCGAGACTCCGTCTCAAAAAAAAAAAAAAAAAAAAAAAAATCCCAATTCAAAAATGGACTAAAGATTTGAATAGACATTTCTCCAAAGAAGATATACAAATGGCCAATAAGTACATAAAAAGACGCTCAACATGATTGTCATTAGGGAAATGGCAAATGAAAAGTACAATGAGGCTGGGCGCAGGGGCTCACGCCTATAATCCCAACACTTTGGGAGGATGAGGCAGGAGGATCGCTTGAGCTCAGGAGTTCGAGACCAGTCTGGGCAACCTGACAAAACCTGGACTCTACAAAAAATACGAAAATTAGCCGGGCATGGTGGCATGAACCTGTAGTCCCAGTTACTTTGGAGGCTGCTATTTGGGAGGCTGAGGCAGGAGGATCACCTAGGCCCAGGAGTGAGCTATGTTTGTGCCACTGCGCTCCAGCCTGGGGCACATAGTGAAACTCTGTCTCGAAAAAAAAAAGAAAAACAAAAGAAGAAAAACTACAATGAGATACTGCTCCACACCCACAGGATGGCTATGATTTTAACAAAAGGAAAATAACAAGTTTTGACAAAGATGTGGAGAAGTTGGAACCCTTGTAGGCTGCTGATGTGAAGGTAAAATGGTTGCAGCCACTGTGGAAAACAGTTTGGCAATTCCTCAAAAAGTTAAACGTAGAATTACCATATGATCCAGCAATTCTAATTCTTGGTATAGACCCAAAAAAATTGAAAACAGGGACTCAGACAGAGTCATATATTGCTTAATGACAGGGATACATTCTAAGAAATGCATCACTAGGTGATTTTGTCACTGTACAAACATCATAGAGTGTACTTACACATACCCAGGTGGTATAGTACACTACACACCTAGGCTATATGGCATAGCCTATTACTTCTGGGCTACAAACCTGTATAGCATGTGACTATACTGAATACTGTAGGTAATTGTAACACAATGGTATTTGTGTATCTATTTTGTTAATTTAAAAAAAAAGGCCGGGTGTGGTGGTGGCTCATGACTGTAATCCCAGCACTTTAGGAGGCCGAGGCTGGCAGATCACCTGAGGTCAGAAGTTCGAGACTAGCCTGGCTAACAGTGTAACCCCGTCTCTACTAAAAATAGAAATATTAGCCAGGCATGGTGGCGAGCACCTGCAGTCTCAGCTACTCAGGAGGCTGAGGCAGGAGAACCGCTTGAACCCAGGAGGCGGAGGTTGCAGTGAACCTAGATCATGCCACTGCACTCCAGCCTGGGCAACAGAATAAGACTCTGTCTCAAAAAAAAAAAAAAAAAGAAAAAGAAAAAGAAAAAAGAAATGACTCACAGCTTGACTTTAAAAATCAGGGCTTAGGCTGGGCACAGTGGCTCACGCCTGTAATCCCAGTAGTTTGGGAGGCTGAGGCGGGTGGATCACAAGGTCAGGAGTTCAAGACCAGCCTGGCCAAGATGGTGACACCTCATCTCTACTAAAAATACAAAAAATTAGCCGGGCATGGTGGTGGGCGCCTGTGAATCCCAGCTACTCAGAAGGCTGTGGCAGAGAACTGCTTGAACCCAGGAGGTGGAGGTTGCAGTGAGCCGAGATCACACCACTGCACTCCAGCCTGGGTGACAGAGCGAGACTCCATCTCAAAAAAAAAAAAAAAAAAAAAAAAAAAAAAAAAAAAAAAATCAGGGCTTAGAACAGTATGTATACTATCCTACTATTTATGTAAAAAGTAGCATTCACATATGTGCTTATATTTGGATCAATTGATCTCTGGTAGGAGAGATAAAAAAAGAACAGGAATTGCCTGTCAGCAAGGAAATTTGGAAACAGGGGAACAGAGATGGGCAACTCTTCACATACCTTCTTCTACTATTTGAATTATTTACTTTGTTCTTATAGTATCTTAAAAATATGTTCTCAGCCAGGCACCGTGGCTTATGCCTGTAATTCCACCACTTTGGGAGACCAAGGCAGGAGGACTGCTTGAGCCTAGGAGTTCAAGACCAGCTTAGGCAACATAGGGAGACTCCATCTCTACAAACAATAAAAATAAATTAGTTGAGTGTAGTGGTGTCTGCTGGTAGTCTCATCTATTTGGGAGGCTGAGGTGGGAGGATCACTTGAGTCCGGAAGGTCAAAGCTGCAGTGAGCCACGATTGCGCTGCTGCACTCTAGCCTGGATGACAGAGCGAGACCCTGTTTCAAAAAAACAAAAAACAAAAAACAAAAAACCAACCGAACAAAAAAATTCTCAATAGGCTAGAAAGTGTAGAAATCCACAATTTGATAAAGAGTTATCTATGAGAAAGCAATTGCAATCATCATACTCCATAGTGAAATATGGCTGGGCGCGGTTGCTCACGCCTGTAATCCTAGCACTTTGGGAGGCCGAGGCGGGTGGATCACGAGGTCAGGAGATCTAGACCATCCTGGCTAACACGGTGAAACCTCGTCTCTACTAAAATTACAAAAAAAATTAGCCGGGCGTGGTGGCAGGCACCTGTGGTCCCAGCTACTCGGGAGGCTGAGGCAGGAGAATGGCATGAACCTGGGAGGCACAGCTTGCAGTGAGCCGAGATTGTGCCACTGCACTCCAGCCTGGGCGACAGAGTGAGACTCCATCTCGGAAAAAAAAAAAAAAAAAAAATGATAGGGGAATAAACCTAACAAGAAATATACAAAATATTTATATAAGTAAAATGACAAAATTTTACTGAAGGCTATAAGTATGAAGTTTTGTTTTGTTTTTGTTTTTGTTTTGAGACAGAGTTTTGCTCTTGTTGCCCAGGCTGGAGTGCAATGGCGTGACCTCAGCTCACTGCAACATCCTCCTCCCGGGTTCAAGGGATTCTCCTGCCTCAGCCTCCTGAGTAGCTGGGATTACAGGCGCCTGCCACCATGCCTGGCTAATTTTTTGTACTTTTAGTAGAGACAGAGTTTCACCATTTTGGTCAGGCTGGTCTCGAACTCCTGACCTCAGGTGATCCACCCACCTTGGCCTCCCAAAGTGCTGAGATTACAGGCGTGAGCCACCGCACCCGGCCTTATTATTATTTTTTGAGACAGGGTCTCGCTATCACCCAGGCTGGAGTGCAGTGGCACCATCATAGCTCACCGTATCCTTGAACTCCTGAGCTCAAGCAATCTTTCTGCCTCAGTCTCCTGAGAAACCATGACTACAGGCATGTGCCACCATTCCCAGCTAATTTTTTTTTTTTTTTTTGAGATGGAGTCTCACTCTGTCGCCCAGGCTGGAGTGTAGTGGCGCGATCTCGGCTCACTACTGCTAATAGTGACTTTCTCTGAAGAATAAATTGAAAGGTTCAAGTCTTTTATTTTTCATTATACTCACTTCTGCAAGTTTCTTGCTTTTTAGAGATGAAGGAAGCTCATATCAGAATGTTGAATATTTAAGTGTCACAACGGCACAGGTGATATTCAAACCTATCTTCAGTGCTGACTTTTCTCATGAACTCCTATTCTGCATTTACAATTAACTGCCTGCTAGCATGTCCACTGGCACGTTTTGCCATTACTTCAAACTCATGCCTAAAATAAAATTCATTATCAGAATAATATTCAAAGAATATTAGTTCCAGTTCATGGTTTTCCTCTTTTTGTTAAAAGCACTAGCTTTCCACTTGTTACTTAAGCTTGAACCCTTGGAGTGATCTTATACCCTTCCCTCCTCATCAGAAAAAAAAAATTAGGTTCAGGGTTTTCTTCTTCTTTTTAATCATATTTTACATGTCTCTCTCCTATCTATTTTTTGTTGGTTGGTTGGTTGGTTGGTTGGTTTTTTCTGTTGTTTTGTTTTGTTTTGTTTTGTTCAGACAAAGTCTTGCTCTGTCACCCAAGCTGGAGTACAGTGACATGATCTGGGCTCACTGCAACCTCCATCTGCCGGGTTCAAGTGATTCTCTTGCCTCAGCCTCCCAAGTAGCTGAAACTACAGGCACCCGCCACCACGTCCAGCTATTTTTTTGGTATTTTTAGTAGAGATGGGGATTCCTCATGTTGGCCAGGCTGGTCTCGATCTCCTGAGCTCAGGCACTCCACCTGCCTCGGTCTCCCAAAGTGCTGAGATTACAGGTGTGAGCCACTGCACCCAGCCTCTCTCCTATCTATTCTTTGCCATTCCAATTTAGGTCCTGCATTCAACAAATATTTATTAATCACAAATGCTAGGCAATTTTATTTTTATTTTTTTATTTTTTTATTTTTTTATTTTTTATTTATTTATTTTTTTTTTTTTTGGAGACGGAGTCTCGCTCTGTCACCCAGGCTGGAGTGCAGTGGCCGGATCTCAGCTCACTGCAAGCTCCGCCTCCCGGGTTCACGCCATTCTCCTGCCTCAGCCTCCCAAGTAGCTGGGACTACAGGCGCCCACCACCTCACCCGGCTAGTTTTTTTGTATTTTTTAGTAGAGACGGGGTTTCACCGTGTTAGCCAGAATGGTCTCGATCTCCTGACCTTGTGATCCGCCCATCTCGGCCTCCCAAAGTGCTGGGATTACAGGCTTGAGCCACCGCGCCCGGCCTGCTAGGCAATTTTAGTTGCTGGGAGGAGTGCACTAAAATAGACTTATATTCTAGTGAAAGAGAAACAAGGTACACGTAAACAAGTAATTATGCAATACAATTGCTAACATATGTTTACCCTGTGCCAGGCACTGGGCTAAGGGCTTTGGATGTGTTAACTCATTTAATACTCCTAATGACTCCATGATATAAGCATTGTTATTATCCCCATTTTACAACTGGGGAAACTGAAGCATATAGCTATTAAGTAGTTGAAGATCATATAGCTAGTAAGTAGAGAGACAAAATTTAAATCCAGGCATCCTCATGCTATAGTTTGCCCTTTCAACAATCATGTTCTATTGCTTCTCATGTAAGGAAACTTTAGTCAATAAGGGCTATGGAAAAAATCAAACAGGGTAATGTGATAGTCACTGAGACAATAGGTGCTAATTTAGAGAATTTTATAAGCAAAATGTTTATTCAGAAACAGAATGCTTATTCCTTGGTACTGCAAGGAAAAATCAGCATTCAGACAAAAAGTTTTTGCAGCAAGGCAATTTTACTTTCTGCAGAAAGGGTGCGCCTCACACATGGAACAATGCAGAAATTTACTTTCTACAGAAAGTAAAATTGCCTTGCTGAGAGAACTTTTTGTCTGAATGCTAATTTTTCCTTGTGGTACTGAGGAACAAGCATTCTGTTTCTGAATAAACATTTTACTTATAACAAGAAGATGGTCAAAAAAGACATTTCTGAGAGGTTTTATTATTATTATTATTATTATTATTATTATTATTATATATTTTTTGAGACAGAGTTTCACTCTTGTTGCCCAGGCTGGAGTGCAATGACACAATCTTGGCTCACTGCAACCTCCACCTCCCTGGTTCAAGTGATTCTTCTGCCTCAGCCTCCTGAGTAGCTGGGATTACAGGCATGCGCCACCACGCCCGGCTAATTTTGTATTTTTAGTAGAGATAGGGTTTCTCCATGTTGGTCAGGCTGGTCTCGAACTTCCAACCTCAGGTGATCTGCCCGCCTTGGCCTCCCAAAGTGTTGGGATTACAAGCGTGAGCCATCGTGCCCAGCCCTATTTATTTATTTACAGACAGGGTCTCACTTTGTTGCCCAGACTGTAGTGCAGTGGCGCCATCTCAGCTCACTACAGCTTCCATGCCCTGGGCTCAAGTGATCCTCCTGCCTCAGCCTCCTGAGTAGCTGGGACTACAGATGTACACCATCATACCTGGCTAATTTTTGTATTTTTTGTAGAGACAGGTTTTTGCCATGTTCCCCAGGCTGGTCTCAAACTCCTGAACTCAAGGGATCCTCCCGCCTCAGCCTCACAAAGTGTTGATGTTACAGGTGTACACCACCACACCTGGCCTTTTTTTTTTTTTTTTTAGTTTAAAAAAATCATGGCCGGAGGCAGTAGCTCACGCCTGTAATTCCAGCACTTTGGGAGGCCGAGGTAGGTAGATCACCTCAAGTCAAGAGTTCAAGACCAGCCTGGCCAACATGGTGAAACCCCATCTCTACTAAAAATACAAAAAATTAGTTGGGCGTGGTGGCGGGCGCCTGTAATTCCAGCTACACAGGAGGCTGAGGCAGGAGAATCACTTGAACCCAGGAGGCAGAGGTTGCAGTGAGCCAAGATCATGCCACTGCACTCCAGCCTGGACAACAAGAACAAAACTCCGTCTCAAAAAAAAAAAAAAAAGAATAATTTTAGGCCAGGTGTGGTGGCTTATGCCTGTAATCCCAGCACTTTGGGAGGCCGAGGTGGGCAGATCACTTGAGGTCAGGAGTTCAAGACCAGCCTGGCCAACATGGTGAAACTCCATCTCTACTAAAAATACAAAAATTAGCCAGGCATGGTGGCACATGCCTGTAGTCCCAGGTACTTGGGAGGCTGAGGCAGGAGCAAGTCCCAGGTACTTGCTTGAACCTGGGAGGTGGAGGTTGCAGTGAGCCAAGATCACACCACTGCACTCCAGCCTGGGCAACAGAGTGAGACTCCATCTCAAAAAAAACACAAACAATAAAAAAACAAAACAAAACAAAAAGAAGTTGTTAATACTCACTACCTATATCTATTTATTGAGAATTAAAAATTGTTATATTCTATTATTTTTCTTTTTATTCATTGGAATAGTTGTGTAAAGACATGTGCTCTCATTTACTATTTTGTTACCCAGTTTACCTAGGAAAAGCAGGATAAATGTTTGATTTTTTTCCCCTTCATTGACCAGTTTTCAAGAAAATTAATCAGTTCCCATCAGGAGAGATGATATTTGAGCTAAGACCTGAATGAGGAGCCAGCTATTCAAAGATCTGGAGGAAGAGGCCAGGGGTGGTAGCTCGTGCCTGTAATCCTAGCACTTTGGGAGGCCGAGGTGGGCGGCTCGCTTGAGCTCAGGAGTTTGAGAACAGCCTGGGCAATGTGGCAAAATTCTATCTCTACAAAAAATACAAAAATTAGCTGGATGTGGTGGTGCACGCCTATAGTCTAAGCTACTTTGGGAGCTGAGGCGGGAGGATCACTTGAGCTAGGCAGTTTGAGGCTGCAGTGAGCTGTGATCACGCCATGGCACTCCAGCCTGGGCAACACAGTGAGACCCTGTCTCAAAAACAAAAACAAAAACAAACAAACAAATAGGCGGAGTGGCTCACGCCTGTAAACACCTGTAATTCTAGCACCTCGGGAGCCTGAGGCGGGCGGATCACTTGAGGTTAGGTACTCGAGACCTGCCTGGCCAATATGGTGAAACCCTGTCTCTACTAAAAATACAAAAATTAGCTGGGCATGGTGGTGGGCACCTGTAATCCCAGCTACTTGGGAGTTTGAGGCAGAATAATCACTTGAACCAGGGAGGTGGAGGTTGCAGTGAGCTGGGATCGTGCCACTGCACTCCAGCCTGGGGGACAGAGCAAAACTCCTTCTCAAAAAAAAAAAATTCTGGAGTAAGAAAATTCCAGCTGGAAGGCTGGGCACAGTGGCTCATGCCTGTAATCCCAGCACTTTGGGAGGCCAAGGCGGGCAGATCACCTGAGATCAGGAGTTCGAAACCAGCCTGACCAACATGGAGAAACCCCGTCTCTACCAAAAATACAAAATTAGCCGGGCATAGTGGCACTTGCCTGTAATCCCACCTACTCAGGAGGCTGAGGCAGGAGAGTAGCTTGAACCCAGGAGGTGGAGGTTGCAGTGAACTGAGGTCGCACCATTGCACTCCAGCCTGGGCAGAAGAGCAAAACTCTGTCTCCAAAGAAAAAAAAAAAAAAAATAGAGAATTCCAGCTGGGCGCAGTGGCTCACGCCTATAATCCCAACACTGAGAGGCTGAGGTAGGCAAATTGCGTAAGCCCAGGAGTTTCCAGACCAGCTTGGCCAACATGACAAAACCATGTCTCTACAAAAAAATTAGCTGGGCATGATGGTGTGTGTCTGTGGTCTCAGCTAGTTGGGAGGCTGAGGTGGGAGGATCACCTGTGTCCGGGAGGTGGAGGCTACAGTGAGCTGAGATCACCACTGTACTCCAGCCAGGGCAACAGAGTGAGAACCTGTCAAAAAAAAAAAAAAAAAAAAAAAAAGAAAAGAAAAGAAAAAAGAAAGAAAAAAGAGAGAGAGAATTCCAGACAGGAGTATCAGATAGTACAGACGAACGGAGGAAGGAGTAAGCTGTATATGTTCAGGGAATACAGAAGACCAGCGTGGCCACATTACTTTCATTCCTACCTTTGGAACTATCTCTTAAATCCATTACCCCCTCTTCCATTTTTCCTACCATACCGTTAATCTGGAGTCTCATCCTTCTCCCTTGGACCACTGCAATTACCTTCAACTCATTTTAGTGCCTCCAAGCTTCTCTCCCACCCTACCCAGTTAACCCCTTGGTCACCTAAAGCTTTTAACTCTGTATAGTTCCTTTGGTGAGAATGCATTTATAATTTTACAACAGATGTCACTGGCAAAATAAGATTCATTTATTTTTTATTTTTTATTTTTTTTGAGACGGAGTCTCGCTCTGTCGCCCAGGCTGGAGTGCAGTGGCGCAATCTCGGCTCACTGCAAGCTCCGCCTCCCGGGTTCACGCCATTCTCCTGCCTCAGCCTCCCAAGTAGCTGGGACTACAGGCGCCTGCCACCGCGCCCGGCTAATTTTTTCTATTTTTTGTAGAGACGGGGTTTCACCATGGTCTCGATCTCCTGACCTTGTGATCCGCCCGCCTCGGCCTCCCAAAGTGCTGGGATTACAGGCGTGAGCCACCGCGCCCGGCCTAAGATTCATTTAATAGAGGGGAGTGTTTGCTGAAAAAGTATTGCTGGACACCAAGGAATATAGGCTTTGAATTTCATGACATGAAGTAAAAAATAAAAAAAAAAAAAGAATACAGGTTTTGTAGTCAGACCTGGATTTAAGTCCCTGCTCTGACACTTGCCAGCTGTGTGACCTAAGGAAAATCATATAACATCCCTGGGATTGTTTCATCATCTATTAAAAAAATAGTAATAGGCCAGGCGCGGTGGCTCATGCCCGTAATCCCAGCACTTTGGGAGACTGAGGCGGGTGGATCACCTGAGGTCAGGAGTTCAAGACCAGCCTGGCCAACATGGTGAAACCCCATCGCTACTAAAAAATACAAAAATTAGCCAGTCATGGCGGCACATGCCTGTAGTCCCAGCTACTCGGGAGGCTGGGGCAGGAGAATTGCTTGAGCCCGGGAGCAGAGACTGCAGGGAGCTGACATTGTGCTACCGCAATCCTGCCTGGGAGACAGAGCGAGACTCTGTCTCAAAAAAAAAAAAAAGTAATATACATTTTTGTGAGAATGAGAATAGACACACACACACACACACACACAGACAAAAAGAGAGAACAGAGAATATATATATGTATGTATGTATGTATGTCTATATCTTTATTACAATGTCTAGATCATAATAAAGGCTCAATAAATAGTAGTTTAATTTTTGTATTACTCCCACCATGCCTCTTGCAGAAGATCCAGGTTCAGTGATTAAATCTACCAGCTTAAAAACCTCAGGCATTGCTAAGAGCTGTCCTAGAGTCATTTGAAAACATCCAAAATCTAAAACCTAAAAGGGATCTTGGAAGAGGAGTTTGATATGATGTCCCTCTAGCCTAGCAGAGTCCCTCTGACAAGCCTAACTGTGGACCAGGGAGGCTCTTGGTTGATAGTGGTATCTTACATTGATATAAGCCTTTTCCAAATAACTTTTATTTATTTATTTATTTATTTATTTATTTATTTATTTATTTATTTGAGACGGAGTCTTACTCTGTTGCCCAGGCTGGAGTGCAGTGGCTCAATGATAGCGGCTCACTGCAACCTTTGCATCCTGAGTTCAAGTGATTCTCCTGCCTCGGCCTCCTGAGTAGCTGGCACCACAAGTGCATGCCACCACGTCTGGCTAATTTTTGTATTTTTAGTAGAGATGAGGTTTTGCTATGTTGGCCAGGCTGTTTTTGAACTCTTGACCTCAGGTGATCTGCCTGCTTCAGCCTCCCAAAGTGCTGGGATTACAGGTGTGAGCCACCACACCGGGCCCCAAATAACTTTTACATCTCTGATCACCTGCTCTCTAACCTCACTGAGATGCCTAGGTACTCCACCTCTCAGTTCATCCAGATCAAGTAATTATCTCCCAGTTATACTAGTTTTCTCTCCCACACTTCATGAACAGCCACTCCAATGTTACTGTCTCTGAGACCCCTGCCTCCATTATTCTTCCTTTCTGCTCCCAAAGTCCCAGAAACTGCTAGAGGGAGAACCAAGTAGACAAATATAAATTCGTGCTGTCCAATTTCAACTTGGCCCTTGCAGCTGCTCAGCAACCCTTTTATTTGTCTCATACATTCTCTGGCACTCTCCCACAGAGGCTGTTCCAGACCTTCCTCTTTCTCTTCAAACTACAAATTCCAGTCTCCCTCTTTCTACTTCCAAAAACTTCATATTAGACAGTTTCATTACATTAACTATTCCTCCTGCAACAAATCAGTATCTTTCTCCCTCCCAGCTCAATCCTCTAGACATCCAGTTCTATTCCTGGGAAAGCAATAAATGTTATTTATCTCTTATTTATCTTTCCAGAGATATTTTATGACTCTATAAGCAAAAATATGGAAAAGAAGGAATTTGCACTGCCTGTTAAAGATAAGCAGGATTGGGCGGGTGTGGTGGCTCACACCTGTAATTCCAGCACTTTGGGAAGCCGAGGTGGGAGGATCACTTGAGCTCAGGAGTTCGAGATAAGCCTGGACAACATGGCGAGTCCCCGTCTCTATAAAAATTAAAAATTAGGCCAGGCGCAGTGGCTCACGCCTATAATCCCAGCACTTTTGGAGGCCCAGGCGGGCGGATCACGAGGTCAGGAGATTGAGACCATCCTGGCTAACACGGTGAAACCCTGTCTCTACTAAAAATACAAAAAAATTAGTTGGGCGTGGTGGCAGGCGCCTGTAGTCCCAGCTACTCGGGAGGCTGAGGCAGGAGAATGGCTTGAACCCAGGAGGCAGAGCTTCCAGTGAGCTGAGATCGTGCCACCGCACTCCAGCCTGGGCAACAGAGCGAGACTCCGTCTCAAAATAAATAAATAAATAAAAAATAAAAAATTAGCCAGGCCTGGTGGCACATGCCTGTGGTCCCAGCTACTTGGGAGGCTGAGTTGAGAGGATCACTTGAGTCCAGGAGGTCGAGGTTGCAGTGAGCCATGATCCTGCCATTACCCTCCAGCTTGGGCAACAGAGGAAGACTCTATCTCAAAAAAATAATTACAAAAATAAATTTTAAAAACAGATAAGTAGGATTTGGAGGCCGGGTGGAGTGGCTCTAGCCTGTAATCCCAGCACTTTGGGAGGCAAAGGCGGAAGGATCGCTGGAGTCCAGGAGTTTGAGACCAGTGTGGACAATATAGTAAGACCTTGTCTCTACAAAAAATTTAAAAATTAGCTGGGCATGGTGGTGCATGCCTGTAGTACCAGCTACCCAAGAGGCTGAGATGGGAGGATCACTTCAGCCCAGGAGGTTGAGGCTGTGGTGAGCCATGGAGCCATGGTCACGCCACTGCACTCTAGCCTGGATGACAGAGCAGACTCTGTCTCAAAAAAAAAAAAAAAAAAAAAAAGGCCAGGCGTGGTGGCTCACACCTGTAATCCCAGCACTTTGGGAGGCTGAGGTGGGTGGATCACTTGAAGTCAGGAGTTCGAGACCAGCCTGGCCAACATGGTGAAACCCCATCTCTACTAAAAAGACAAAAAATTAGCCAGGCATGGTGGCACACACTTGTAAGAGCTAAACTCCATCTCCAAAAAAAAAAAAAAAAAAAAAAAAAGATAAGTAGGATTTGGATAGGTGAAGAGAAAGGAGATGATATTCCAACCAGGACAAACATCCTGGGCAAAGGCATAGAGTTGGGAATTAATAAGATATATTTAGAAAACAGGGTATAGTGTAGAGTAATCCCCTGATAAATAATCCCAGCTGCTGCCTCAACTGCTACTTCTCCTTTTCCAGTTCTGTCTTCAGCCCAACTGCTTCCCTGCCTGACATATTCTACATACCAGCTGAGTAGAAATATGACACTACATGGCCCCTCACCCCTCCTATCTTGCCTGGACCTTCGTTACTATTTATTAAGCTTTCACCCCAACCATGTGTTTCAGTCTTGTTAAAGAGGTCCCAGCTCCTTCCTGAGTCACTTTCCAAGTCAGACACCTTCCATTTCCTTGGTTACCATTAAAAACAGGACAATGGGGCCGGGCGCGGTGGCTCACGCCTGTAATCCCATCACTTTGGGGACTTGAGGTGGGTGGATCACAAGGTCAAGAGTTCAAGACCAGCCTGGCCAACATGGTGAAACCCAGTCTCTACTAAAAATACAAAAATTAGCCGGGCGTGGTGGCGGGCGCCTGTAATCCCAGCTACTCAGGAGGCTGAGGCAGGAGAATCGTTTGAAACTGGAAGGCAGAGGCTGTAGTGAGCCAAGATTGCTCCACCGTACTCCAGCCTGGGCAATAAAAGCAAAACTCCATCTCAAAACAAAAAACAAACAAACAAAAAAAACCCAGGACAATGTATATAAAAGATGCAATGTAGGGCCAGGCATGGTGGCTTATACCAGTAATCACAACACTTTGGAAGGCTGAGGCGGGCGGATCACTTGAGGTCAGGAGTCTGAGACAAGCCTGGCCAACATGGTGAAACTCTGTCTCTACTAAAAATACAAAAATTAGCTGGGCGTGGTGGCGGGTACCTGCAGTTCCAGCTACTCAGGAGGCTGAGGCAGGAGAATCGCTTGAACCCGGGAAGCAGAGGTTGCAGTTAGCCAAGATTGTGCCACTGTACTCCAACCTGGGCCACAGAGAGAGTCTCTGTCTCAAAAAACAAACAAACAAACAAAAAGATGTTATTGATTTTTTTTTTTTTTTTTGAGACAGAGTCTTACTTTATGGCCCAGGCTGGACTGCAGCCACACAGTCTCTGCTCACTGCAGCCTCTGCCTTCCAGGTTCAAGCAATTCTCCTGCCTCAGCCTCCCAAGTAGCTGGGACTACAGGCACCCACTGCCACGCCAGGCTAATTTTTGTTTTTTTTGTGGAGATGGGGTTTCACCATGTTGGTCAGGCTGGTATGGAACTCCTGACCTTGTGATCTGCCCGCCTCAGCCTCCCAAAGTGATGGGATTACAGGTGTGAGCCACCGCGCCTGGCCAAGATGTTATTGATTTTATCAATATATACAATTTTATCAATATATACAACACACAGGTCAAGGAAACATATTAAATTATGTGACAAAGTTGCAATCAGCAAAACCCAGACTGTGTGAAACTCTACTGAAAAATAACCCAATTCCTTCAATGAAAAAATTGCAAGGAAAAAATGAGATAAAGAGAACCTTTATTTATTTTTTATTTTTATTTTTTTTCAGAGGGAGATCTCGCTCTGTCACCTAGGCTGGAGTGCAGTGGTATGATATCGGCTCACGGCAGCCTCCCCCCAACGCCCCACCAACCCCAGGTTCAAGCAATTCTCCTGCCTCAGGCTCCCAAGTTCCAAGTAGCTGGAACTACATGTGGCCACCACCACACCCAGCTAATTTTTGTGATTTTAGTGGAGACAGGGTTTCACCACATTGGTTGGGTTGGTCTCGAACTCCTGACCTCAAGTGATCTGCCCGCCTGGGCCTCACAAAGTGCTGGGATTACAGACCTGAGCCACTGTGCCCAGCCCCAGTATATGTCACTTTCAAATTAAGGGTTCCTGTGCTGGTCATGGTGGCTCACACCTGTAATCCCAGCACTTTGGGAGGCCAAGGTGGGCGGATCACTTGAGGTCAGGAATTTGAGACCAGCCTGATTAACATGGTGAATCCCCATCTCTACTAAAAATACAAAAAGTGTCTGGGCATGCTGGCTCATGCCAGTAATCCCAGCACTTTGGGAGGCTGAGGCGGGCAGATCATTTGAGGTCAGGAGTTTGAGACCAGCCTGGCCAACATGATGAAACCCCGTCTTTCTAAAATACAAAAATTAGCCGGGTGTGTTGGTACACGTCTGTAATTCCAGTTACTTGGGAGGCTGAGGCAGGAGAATCGCTTGACCCTGGGAGGCGAAGGTTGCAGTGAGATGAGATTCTGCCACTGCACTCCAGACTGGGCGACAGAGCGATACTCAGTGTCAAAAAAAAAAAAAAAAAAAAAAAAAAAAAAAAATTAGCTGGATGTGGTGGTGTGCACCTGTAGTCCCAGCTACTTGGGAGGCTGAGGCACAAGAATCACTTGAACACGGGAAGTGGAGGTTGCAGTAAGTGGAGACCAGGCCACTGCACTCCAGCCTGGGCGACAGAGTGAGGCTCTGTATAAAAAAAATAAAAATAAAAAAAATAATCCTGGGCATGGTGGCTTACTCCTGTAATCCCAGCACTTTGGGAGGCCAAGGCAGGTGGATCAACTGAGGTCATGAGTTTGAGACCAGCCTGGCCAACATGGTGAAACCTCGTCTCTACTAAAAATACAAAAGTTAGCTGGGCATGCTGACGGGCACCTGCAATCCCAGCTACTTGGGAGGCTGAGGCAGGAGAATCCCTTGATCCCGGGAAACGGTTGTTGCAGTGAGCCGAGATTGAGCCACTGCACTCCAGTCTGGCAGATAAGAGCGAGACTCCGTCTAAATATATATACATATACACACACACACATATACATACACACACATATATATACACATATATGTGTATATACACACACACACACACAGATATATATATATAGACCGAGTGTGGTGGCTCATGCCTGTAATCCCAGCACTTTGAGAGGCCGAGGCAGGTGGATCACCTGAGGTCAGGAGTTCGAGATCAGCCTAGCCAACATGGTGAAACCCCATCTCTACTAAAAATACAAAAAGTAGCTGGGCGTGGTGGTGGGCACCTGTAATCCCAGCTACTCGGGAGGCTGAGGCAGAATTGCTTGAACCCGGGAGGCAGAGGTTGCAGTGAGCTCCAGCCTGGGTGATAGAGTGGGACTTCATCTCAGAAAAAAAAAAATATATATGTGTGTGTGTATATATATATATACACACACATATGTATATAAATACTTGGTATTTGATGATATGAAGGTATCTTCTTGGTATCTGATATGAAGGAATTATTGTTTATGTGTGCTAATATTATAATGATTTTTTAAAAAATAATTCTTACTTTTTAGAGAAATATACTGAAATATTTTCATTATACTAGTCTGTCTACTTTTATACATGTTATAAATTCTTCATTAAAAACTTTTAAAACAATGTTATTGAATTCTCAAGCATCTAATGAAAGTGTACAGATTAGTCTGAAGGAGTAGAACAGGAGGAGCTGGAATTTAAGAAGAGGAAGGTCTGGAACAGCCTCTGTGGGAGAGTGCCAGGGAATGTATGAGACAAATAAAAGGGTTGCTGAGCAGCTGCAAGGGCCAAGTTGAAATTGGACAGCACGAATTTATATTTGTCTACTTGGTTCTCCCTCTAGCAGTTTCTGGGACTTTGGGAGCAGAAAGGAAGAAAGAGGATAATGGAGGCAGGGGTCTCAGAGACAGTAACATTGGAGTGGCTGTTCATGGAGTGTGGGAGAGAAAATTAGTATAACTGGGAGATAATTACTTGATCTGGATGAACTGAGAGGTGGAGTACCTAGGCATCTCAGTGAGGTTAGAGAGCAGGTGATCAGAGATGTAAAGGTTATTTGGAAAAGCCTTACATCAATGTTAAGATATCACTGATCAACCAAGAGCCTCCCTGTTCCCCAGTTAAGTTTTGTCAAAGGAACTCTGCTAGGCTAGAGGGGCGTCATATCAAGATCCTCTTCCAAGATCCCTTTTAGGTTTTTAGGTTTTAGATGTTTTCAAATGACTCTAGGACAGCTCTTAGCAATGCCTGAGGTTTTAATCAGTAGCTGTATGACCCCAGGCAAGCTATTTTATCTTTTGTTCCCTAGTTTCCTCATCTACAAGAAGTTGTGATAATAATACCTACCTCACAGAGCAAGTGTGAGGATTAAATAAAATAATGTGGGTAGAAGTGCCTAGCACAGTGGTATTCTGTACAGAATACTGTACTCCCTCATCAGGTGAATATAGTCTCCCTTAATCCTGAAGCTGATGCAGTTGTGTGGTAATTATGTTATCACTTTATAGAGGAGCAAAACTTGACTGTCAGACTGTCAAGAAAATCCTATTTTCTTTCTTGTTTTTTTTTTTTTTTTTTTTTTTTTTGAGGCGGAGTCTCGCTCTGTCACCCCGGCTGGAGTGCAGTGGCGCAATCTCCACTCACTGCAACCTCCGCCTCCCGGGTTCACACCTTTCTCCTGCGTCAGCCTCCCAAGTAGCTGGAACTACAGGTACCTGCCACCACACCCGGCTAATTTTTTTGTATTTTTAGTAGAGACAGGGTTTCATCGTGTTAGCCAGGACGGTCTTGATCTCCTGACCTCGTGATCCGCCCGCTTCAGCCTTTCAAAGTCTGGGATTACAGGCATGAGCCACTGTGCCCGGCTGAAAATCCTATTTTCTTAATGAAACATTATAAAATTGGATACTGGAGATGTGTCCGCCCCCCTTCAATAAAAAAGTCATCTAACTTTCCTAACACGCTGAGGTAAAAAAACTTTCAGTGAAGAAAAAGAATAGTAGCAGCAGTAATAATAATAGCAAACACATGTTTACTGGATTTGAGCCTTAGAGGAATGATATGGCCTAGAGATTAAAATGTGAGTCATCTGTATGGGGGTGATATTTGAAGTCACGTACATAATTGAGGGTGTCTGGAAGAGTTATATGAGAAGAGAGCAATCCTAGGACTGAGTCCTAAGGAACTGAATCACTGAATGGCCAGGAAGAAAAAGAGGAGTGTAAAAATGAGTCCCAGGACTCGTGACGCCAAGGCTGCTGCGAGCGGCTATGAAGAGTCGGGGTTGAGGTGGGGTTGAGCCCCAAATGAGCCGAGGGCTCGCACTCTTCTGGTCTCCCAGGACTGCCCCACCTGAAGAAATGAGTGGTGGATTGGCTCCAAGTAAGAGCACAGTGTATGTATCCAGCTTGCCCTTTCCCTGACGATGACCTGTAGCGGATATTTTCCAACTATGGCAAAGTTGTAAAGGTTACCATAATGAAAGATAAAGATATCAGGAAGAGTAAAGGGGTTGCATTTATTGTATTTTTGCATAAACACTGCACAAAACTGTACCAGGGCAATACACAACAGTTATTTGGTGGAGTGATAAAAGCAAGCATTGGCTGGTTGCGGTGGCTCATGCCTGTAATCCCAGCACTTTGGGAGGCCGAAGTGGGCGGATCACTTGAGCCCAGGAGTTCAAGACCAGCCTGGCCAAACATGGCGAGACTCCATCTCTACTAAAAATACAAAACCTAGTCAGGTGTGGTGGCGCACCTGTAATCCCAGCTACTAGTGAGGTGAGACAGGAGAATCACTTGAACCTGGAAGGCAGAGGTTGCAGTGAGCGGAGATCACGCCACTGCACTCCAGCCTGGGTGACAGAGCAAGACTCCATCTCAAAAAAAAAAAAAAGAAAAGAAAAAAAACAAAAAACAAAACAAAACAAAAACAAAAACAAGAGGAAGCATTGCTACTGACAATGGAAGAGCAGCTGTGTTCATCCGAAGGCGAAACTACTTGGATAAATCCAAGTGTTATGAATGTGGGGAAAGTGGACATTTAAGTTATGCCTGTCCGAAAAATATGCTTGGAGAACGTGGGCCTCCAAAGAAGAAAGAAAAAAAGAAAAAAAAGAAAGTTCCTGAATCAGAAGAAATTGAGGAATAGAAGAAAGTAAAGATGAAGGGAAGAATCCTGCTCTTGACAGCCTGAGTCAGGCCACAGCATTCCAGCAAGCCAAAATTGAAGAACAAGATGATTCAAGATGCCCAAGGATAAAGAAAAGCACATATTTCCGTGATGAGGAAGAAACTTAGTGATTAAAATCTTGCCCTAGCACAGTAATAAAAATTAAGATTTGTTAGTAACAATCTTGATGATCTGATTTTAATAAAAATAAGAAAAGTTAACACTATCATGTTAATACTATTACTGTCATCCCAAGAAAAATGATATATTTTCTCTCCTTTTTGAGATGGAGTTTCACTCTGTCACCCAGGCTGGAGTGCAGTGGCGTGATCCAGGCTTACTGCAGCCTCTGCCTCCTCCCAGGTTCCAGCGATTCTTCTGCCTCAGCCTCCCAGGTAGCTGGGATTACAGGCACACGCCACTACACCCGGCTAATTTTTGTATTTTTAGCAGAGACACGGTTTCACCATGTTGACCAGGCTGGTCTTGAACTCCTGACCTCAGGTGATCTGCCTGCCTCGGCCTCCCAAAGTGCTAGGATTACAGGTGTGAGCCACCGCGCCTGGCTGAGAAAAGATTTGGAAGGCCGAGGTGGGCAGATCACGAGGTCAGGAGTTCGAGACCAGCCTGGCCAACATAGTGAAACACCATCTCTACTAAAAATACAAAAAATTGACCAGGAGTGGTGGCTCATGCCTGTAATCCCAGCACTTTGGGAGACCGAGGTGGGCGGATCATCAGGTCAGGAGATCGAGACCATCCTGGCCAACACAGTGAAACCCTGTTTCTACTAAAAATAGAAAAAAATTAGCCGGGCATGGTGGCAGGCGCCTGTAGTCCCAGTTACTCGGGAGCTTGAGGCAGGAGAAGGGAATGAACCCGGGAGGCGAAGCTTGCAGTGAGCCGAGATTGCGCCACTGCACTCCAGCCTGGGCGACAGAGCAAGACTCCATCTCAAAAAAAAAAACAAAAAACAAAAAACAAAAAAACCCCACAAACTTCCTGAAGACCGAAAAGTTGAATGATTTATTGTTATTTATGTTAATACACTTTTCAAGATAATTTTGTCTTTAAATATGGGTGTTTTGTCATCATATTTCTTGCAGCTTTATCCCAATCTGGATAAATTGAAAGTAACTATAAAATAAACTGTAAATACCTATAAAATATAAAGTAATATAGCTCTAAAAGGCTTAAAATCAAACACAGGTGTTATTTGTCTGCCCTACCCATAGCACCAAATTCCATTCCCTAGAAGAAACTACTCATATGTGCATACATGTTGCTAAATACAATACATATATCTCTGTCACTTAATAAAAGAATAAAGGGGAATTATTCAGTCTCTTATACTTCTCCTACCTTCCTCAATCTTCCCAATGTGGCTGTGATAAAAATTTTGGGTCCCAGCACTTTGTGAGGCCGAGGCGGGTGGATCACCTGAGGTCAGGAGTTCGAGACCAGCCTGACCAACATGGTGAAACATGGTATCTACTAAAAAATACAAAAATTAGCCGGGCATGGTGGCAGGCACCTGTAATCCCAGCTACTTGGGAGGCTGAGGCAGGAGAATCGCTTGAACCTGGGAGATGGACATTGCAGTGAGCCGAGATCATACCATTGCACTCCAGCCTGGGTGACAGAGCAAGACTCCATCTCAAAAAAAAAAAAAAAAAAAAAAAAAATTACAGCCAGGTGCGGTGGTTCATGCCTGTAATCCCAGCATTTTGGGAGGCCGAGGCGGTTGGATCACGAGGTAAGGAGATAGAGACCATCCTGGCTAACACGGTGAAACACCATCTCTACTAAAAACATAAAAACAAAATTAGCCAGGCGTGGTGACAGGCGCCTGTAGTCCCAGCTACTCAGGAGGCTGAGGTGGGAGGATGGCGTGAACCCGGGAGGCGGAGTTTGCAGTGAGCCAAGATTGTGCCACTGCACTCCAGCCTGGGCAACAGAGCGAGACTCCTTCTCAAAAAAAAAAAAAAAAAAAAAAAATGGGGGGAAAATCCATACGTATTTTTTTTAATGACCACGTAAATACTTTTCACTTCTGAGCCGAGGAGTATGCTATGATTATATTTTTCCTAGAGTTAATAATTGTCCATTTTTTTCCATGTATCTTCTTTGTATTTATGATGAAATCTTCCCATTCTGTCTGCAGGTAGTTATAGGGGAATGGGATTAGAGAGTCTTTAATTTTCTACTTTGTGTATTCCTATATTGTTTAACTTTGTAAGAATACCCATTTATTACTTTTTTAACTGATAAAAGCAATAAAAATAAGAAAAGTTAATACTATCATAATAATACTATTGTTGTCATCCCAAGAAAAAATATATTGAGAAGATTTATTTGAAAAATAAATAGGCCGGGGGCGGTGGCTCAAGCCTGTAATCCCAGCACTTTGGGAGGCCGAGACGGGCGGATCACTAGGTCAGGAGATCGAGACCATCCTGGCTAACACGGTGAAACCCCGTCTCTACTAAGAAATACAAAAAACTAGCTGGGTGAGGTGGCGGGCGCCTGTAGTCCCAACTACTCGGGAGGCTGAGGCCGGAGAATGGCGTAAACCCGGGAGGCGGAGCTTGCAGTGAGCTGAGATCCAGCCACTGCACTCCAGCCCGGGCGACAGAGTGAGACTCCGTCTCAAAAAAAAGAAAAAAAAAAAAAAGAAAAATAAATAAGTAAATAAAAATAAAAATGAGATTGAAAGGAATGGCCAGAGAAGTAGGACAAAGAAGAGGCATGATAGGTCACAGAAGCCAATGTATCAAAGTATTTCAAGGATTATTTCTTGTCATATTTTGCTTGACAGGTCAAGTGAGATGAGGACTAAAAGTATCCATTGGATTTAGTGATTTGATAGTCATTGGTGACATTATCACCACAGACTGAGGAAGTCAGATTAGAGTGTGTTATATTAATAAAAGGGAGTAAGAAGAAGGAAATGGAAAAATAATAGTTATTTCAAGAAGTTTGGCTATAACGGATAGAAGGGTGTTAGTTGGTAGCTGGAGAGGGATGTGAACTCAAGGGAAATCATTTTTGTAAGACTGGAGAGACTGGAGCATATTTAAATGTCAATAAAAATATGTCAACGAGGCCGGATGCAGTGGCTCACGCCTGAAACCCCAGCACTTTGGGAGGCCAAGGTGGGTGGATCACCTGAGGTCAGGAGTTCAAGAACAGCCTGGCCAACATGGTGAAACCCCGTCTCTACTAAAAATACAAAAATTAGCTAGGTGTGGTGGCAGGCACCTGTAATCCCAACCACTCGGGAGGCTGAGGCAGGAGAATCGCTTGAACCCGGGACGTGGAGGTTGCAGTGAGCTGAGATCCTGCCATTGCACTCCAGCCTGGGCAATAAGAGAGAAACTCCGTCTCAAAACAAAACAAAAAAAAACCTCAGTGAGAGGGGAATGTTGAATAAACAGGAGAGAGAAGGGATAATTAATAGTGGAAGGTTTCTGGGAAGGTGTAAGGAGATCGCATATAGTAGGAAGAAATGAGAAGTATAAAAGGAGGTAGGAAGAGGATTTGTTCTAATGTGAGCAAATATGTAGATTTGATGGTGGGAAATGGGGAATTAAATGAGATAACGCATGCAAAGCACTTAGCATAGTGCCTGGCACAGTTTGTATCAGAAATGGTAACTATGGCTATTGTTGTTGTTTTTATGTCATACACCTGCTTGAAAATTTCTCACCTTTTAGGCTTTGTCCATGTGAAATGAGCTAGTACCCTACTTTATTAATGCTATAAATTTCAATTTTTATTTTTTTGAGACTGAGTCTAGCTCTGTCACCCAGGCTGGAATGCAGTGGCATGATCTTGGCTCACTGCAACCTCCGCTTCCCGGTTTCAGGTGATTCTCCTGCCTCAGCCTCCTGAGTAGCTGGGATTACAGGTGCCCACCACTATGCCCGGCTAATTTTTGTATTTTTACTAGAGGAGAGGTTTCACCACGTTGGCCAGGCTGGTCTCGAACTCCTGGCCTCAAGTGATCTGCCCACCTTGGCTCCCAAAGTGCTGGGATTACAGGTGTAAGCCACCGCACTTGACTTTCAAATTGTATATGTTAAATTTATATACAACAAGGGTTACTTGGTGTTTTTTTTTTTTTTTTTTTTTTGAGAGGAGTATCACTCTGTCGCCCAGGCTGGAGTACAGTGGCGTGATCTTGGCTCACTGCAAGCTCCGCCTCCCAGGTTCATGCCATTCTCCTGACTCAGCCTCCCAAGTAGCTGGGACTACAGGTACCCGCCACCACGCCCAACTAATTTTTGTTTCTGTATTTTTAGCAGAGACGGGGTTTCACCGTGTGAGCCAGGATGGTCACGATTTTCTGACCTCGTGATCCGCCCGTCTCGGCCTCCCAAAGTGCTGGGATTATAGACTTGAGTCACTGCACTCGGCCAATAGTTACTTGAACTTTTGATTCCTCACCTCTGTTCTCTTTAGAATTTCTGGATATTTGCTGGTTCCCTGATTTTGATAAGAAGATAGAAAAAAGTTGTACATTTAAGATTAATGGGCCAGGTGCAGTGGGTCATGCCTATAAGCCCAGCACTTTGGGAAGCCAAGGCAGGCGAATTACTTGAGGTCAGGAGTTCAAGACCAGTCTGGCCAACATGGTGAAACCTCATCTCTACTAAAAATACAAAAATTAGCTGGTCATTGTTGCGTGTGCCTGTAAACCCAGCACTTTGGGATGCTGAGGCAGGGAGTCCAGGAGTTCAAGACCAGCCTGGGCAACATGGCAAAACCCCATCTCTACAAAAAATACAACAATCAGGCAGTTGTGGTGACATGTGCCTGTGGTCCCAGCTACTTGGGAGGCTGAGGTGGTAGGATCACTGGAGTCTGGGAGGTGAATGTTGCAGTGAGCCGAGATGGCACCACTGCACTCCAGACTGGATGGCAGAGCAAGACACCACCTCAACAACAACAACAAAAAAGAGAGAGAGAAAGAGAGAGAGATCACTCCTCACTCCTCCTCTGATTAAGAATCTACATTTGAGGCCGGGCGCTATGACTCACACTTATAATCCCAGCATTTTAGGAGCCCAAGGCGGGTGGATCACGAGGTCAGGAGTTCAAGACCAGCCCGGCCAAGCTGGTGAAACCCCATCTCTACTAAAAATACAAAAAATTAGTTGCGTGTGGTGGCAGGCGCCTGTAATCCCAGCTACTTGGGAGACTGAGGTAGGAGAATCGCTTGAACCCGGGAGGCGGGGGTTGCGGTGAGCCGAGATCACACCATTGCAGTCCAGCCTGGGCAACAAGAGTGAAACTGTGTCTCAAAAATAAATAAATACATACATACATACACACATACATACATAAAAAGAATCTACATTTGGCTGGGTGCAATGGCTCACACCTGTAATCCCAGCACTTTGGGAGGCTGAGGTGGGAGGATTGCTTAAGGCCAGAAGTTTGAGACCAGCCTGGGAAACATAGCAAAATCCTGCCTCTACTAAAAATACAAAAAATTAGCCGACCGTGGTGGCGCACGCCTGTAGTCCCAGCTTCTCAGGAGGCTGAGGTGGGAGGATTGCTTGAGCCAGGGAGGTTGTAGCTGCAGTGAGCCGTGATCATGCTACTGCACTCCAGCCTGGGTGACAGAGTAAAACTCTGTCTCAAAAAAAGAAAAAAGAAAGAATTGGCTGGGCATGGTGGCTCACACCTATAATCCCAACACATTGGGAGACCGAGGTGGGCAGAACACTTGAGGCTAGGAGTTCAAGACTAGCCTGGCCAACATGGCAAAACCCCATCTCTACTAAAAATGTAAAAATTAGCCAGGCGTGGTGGTGCATGCCTGTAGTCCCAGCTAATCGTGAGGGTAAGGCTTGAACCCGGGAGGCAGAGGTTGCAGTGAGCCAAGATTGCGGCCACTGTGCACCTGGGAGACAGAGCGAGGCCTTGTCTTAAAAAAAAAAAAGAGAGGCCGGGCGCGGTGGCTCAAGCCTGTAATCCCAGCACTTTGGGAGGCCGAGGTGGGTGGATCACGAGGTCAGGAGATCGAGACCATCCTGGCTAACACGGTGAAACCCCATCTCTACTAAAAATACAAAAAAAAAAATTAGCCGGGCGTGGTGGCAGGCGCCTGTAGTCCCAGCTACTCGGGAGGCTGAGGCAGGAGAATGGCGTGAACCCAGGAGGCGGAGCTTGCAGTGAGCTGAGATAGTGCCACTGCACTCCAGCCTGGGCGACAGAGCAAGACTCCGCCTCAAAAAAAAGAAAAAAAAAAAGAAAAAAAAAATATATATATATGTATTTTAAAAGGCCTATAATGCCCTTTTAACTCTCTTTTAAATCACTTTGAAAATCCTTGACCTAGAATTTTAGGCTCCTGTTAATCTAGCCACACTCTATTTAACTTTTTCGTCTTCTTTCTTCAACATAACCTCTGATATGTTACCAGTGCTTACAAGAGGACTAAGCTTGGAGAGACTCTGAAGAGAAGCATTTACTTTTTACTCTACATACTTCTGCATTTAATTTTTTTTCAGTGATAATATACTACTTTTGGAATTTAAAATGAAACAAAATAAATAAATTAAAACAACTTTTGCCCTAGTATCGCTCTCCCTAATCTTCCATACCCATCAAAATTAATTTCTCATTATTCAGATTTCCATTCAAATGTACAGGTGACACTTGAACAAGGGTTTTAACTGCACGGGTCCACTTATATGTGGATTTTCTTCTGCCTCTGCTACCCCTGAGATAGTAAGATCAACCCCTCATCTTCCTTCTCCTCCTCCTCCTCAGCCTACTCAATATGAAGACAATGATGAAGAACTTTATGATAACCCACTTCCACTTAATGAATAATAAATATATTTTCCCTTCCTTATGGCCTCACTCTGTTGCCCAGGCTGGAGCGCAATGCGACGATCACGGCTTACTGCAGCTTCGATCTCCTGGGCTCAGGTGATCCTCCCACCTTACCTTCCCAAGTAGCTGGGACTACAGGTGTGCGCTACCATGTCTGGCTAATTTTCTTGTATTTTTGTATGTTTCTGTAGAGTGGTTTTCGCCATGTTGTCCAGGCTGGTCTTGAACTAGGCACAAGCAATCTGCCCACCTCAGCCACCCAAAGTGCTAGGATTACAGGCATAAGCCACCATGCCCAGCCCCTTATGATTTTCTTAATAACATTTTTTTTTCTCTAGCCTACTTTATTGTAAGAATGTAGTATATAATACGCATAACATTCAACATATGTGTTAATTGACTATGTTATCAGTAAGGCTTCTGGTCAACAGTAGGCTATTAGTAGTTAAGTTTTTGGGAAGTCAAAAGTCGACTATGGGCTGGGGGCAGTGGCTCACGCATGTAATCCCAACACTTTGGGAGGCCGAGGCAGGTGGATCATGAGGTCAGGAGTTCAAGACCAACCTGGCCAACCCCGTCTCTACTAAAACTACAAAAATTCGCTGGGCGTGACGGCGGGCGCCTGTAATCCCAGCTACTCAGAAGGCTGAGGCAGGAGAATCACTTGAACCCGGGAGGCGGAGGTTGCAGTGAGCCGAGATTGCCCCACTGCACTCCAGCCTGGGCTACAGAGTTAGACTCCGTCTCAAAAAACAAACAAAAAAAAAGTCCACTATGTGGTGGCTGGGTGTGGTAGCTCACACCTGTAATCCCAGCACTTTGGGAGGCAGAGGTGGGAGGATAACTTGAGGTCAGGAGTTTGAGACCAGCCTGGGAAACACAGTGAAATCCCATCTCTACTAAAAATAAAAAAAATTAGCCAGGTGTGGTGGCACATGCCTGTAATCCCACCTACTTAGGAGGCTGAGGCATAAGAATTGCTGGAACTTAGGAGGCGGAGGTTGCAGTGAGCCAAGATCATGCCACTGCCTTCCAGCCTGGGCAACAGAGTGAGACTCTGTCTCAAAAAATAAATAAATAAATAAAAATTTTAAAAAAGAAGTCAAATGTAGGGAGTCAGTGCCCCAACCTTGCATTGTTCAAGGGTCAACTGGACTTCTTAACCTTCACATTTATGGTTAATTTTCAACTAGGGAACCAAGACAATTCAATGGGAGAAAGAATAGTCTTTTCAACAAATGGTACTGAGACAACTGGACATCCACATGCAAAAGCATAAGGTTGGACCCCTACTTCACATCACATACAAAAATTAATTGAAAATGAATCAATGACCTAAATGTAAGAGCTAAAAAACCGTATCACTTTTTTTGGAGACGGAGTTTTTGCTCTTTGTTGCCCAGGCTGGAGTGCAGTGGAGTGATCTCGGCTCACTGCAATCTCCACCTCCCGGGTTCAAGCGATTCTCCTGCCTCAGCCTCTTGAGTAGCTGGGATTACAGGCGTGTGCCACCACACCCAACTAATTTTTTGTAGTTTTAGTAGAGATGGGGTTTCATCATGTTGGCCAGGCTGGTCTCGAACTCCCTACCTCAGGTGATCCACCTGTCTCAGCCTTCCAAAGTGCAGGGATTATAGGCGTGAGCCGCCGTGCCCAGCCCTATATAACTCTTAGAAGAAAACATAGGGACAAATGTTCATGACCTTGGATTAGGTAATGGTTTCTTAGATATGACATCAAAAGTATAAGCAACCAAAGAAAAAAATAAACTGTATTTCAAATTAGCTGGGCATGGTGGCGAGCGTCTGTCGTCTTAGCTACTCGGCAGGAGAATCGCTTGAACCCACAAGGCAGAGGTTGCAGTGAGCTGAGATTGCACCACTGCACTCTCCAGCCTGGGCGACAGAGAGAGACTCTGTCTCTAAAAGAAAAAAAAAAAAAAAGGACTTCTTCCACGGAGTCTTCCCTTTTCACTACTGTCCACATTAACTTTTCCATTCTTTCAACCACAGTTCTTAAAAACTGTACTGCACAATTTAGCACTCAGTTAAACTACCTGATAATGTTTATTATTATTTCATGTAGACTGGTCTTGACTTGTCAGCCAGGTTGTTACTTTGTTGAGAGAAATGAGTAAGTCTTCTGCTTCTCAGATATTTCTAAACCACCTAACACATAACTGGGCGTATAGGAAGTATTCAGTAAATACCTGGTGGTTGTGAGGAATAGATTGAATGTGCATGTGCTTGTTTTCACAATGTGTGTTGAACACACAGTTGGGGGTAATAAATACAATCTTAGATAGTGAGGTGAGAGAATGACACTATGTGAAACTGAAGAATACAAGATTTATTTAAGGGAAAAAACAGCATGGTTTGGACAATTTTGTTCTCCCCTCCTTCAGCCTCCTGCTGCTCAATGACACCACATGGCCAACAATATCCTGGTCTCTAAGATTCTAAGGAATCATTGAGGTCCTATCTAGACATCAACTGTCTGGTCACTATTCCCCCATTGCTTCCTCCTCTTCCTCCTCCTCTGTCCAGCTCAGATCATCATCTGAATCGTCAGATTCTTCCTCATCCATCTCTAACACAACCCCTGCCCTAGCCTTCTTAGCTAGTGCATCAGGGTGCTCCAGCTGGGCCCAGGATCCTGGGTCAGCCTTGACCAGGGAGATTTCAACCCGAGATGGCATCAAGGAGACAGAGCTCTGCTCCACGTTTATGACCTGAGGAGGAGCAAAGGAAAACAGAAGAAAGACAGAATGAGGAAATCAAAGGCATTGGGGTCAGCGTAGAGTGGTGACAAATGAGAGAGAAAAAATTTTAAAATAAGGTAAGAAAAAAGACAAGGGAGGAATAAGACAATATAATAAGGGAGAGAGAGGAAAGAAATGAGAGATGAAAAGGGAGAAGGAAGAGGGGAGGGAAAGAGGAAAGTAGGAAGAGCAGGAGAGAGAGAGAAAATGAAAGCAAATGAAGAGAAAATCTCTATTTTCCTACTACAACTCCTTCCCTCAAGACACCCTCTATTCCAGTCTAGTCGCTCTTTCACCCCATCTGCCTCCCCCTCCTGTGCCCCCTGGTCTTCACTTACCCCCCAGAGCTTCATCTGTGCTTGGAACACACGGTTACCATCAAAGACAATGTGGACATGAAGCTGAGAGAAAAGAATTACAGGGGTAGTAACAAACCCAGAAGGTCAGAACAGGTCATTACGACAGATATCCAGGTCAGAGGTGTGATCCACAGATTGGCCAGACAGCCCTGACCTAATAGCTCTCCTTTCCTCTAAGGGTACTATAGAGCCTACAGGTTAACAGCATATGGCAACTCTGCCTGTGAGATTGTAGTATCACCCAATTCACTATCCTCCCATCCAACATCAGATCATTGCTCACCTCAGTTTGACTGGCCTTCACCCAGATAAACGCAGGAAGTGGAATCTGGCCATATACAGTCACCACTACTAAGGAATCTGTCTGGTGCCAATCATGGCGGCAAGATGCTGGGAGCTAAAGAGAAGATGTGAAATGTAGGTGGTAAGAATAAATTCTTAGCCCAAGGGGAGTTCTCATGATACATATGGAGAAGAGACAGAGAGTCTCAAAAAGATTAACACAACCTCATATTGCTAAGCCTCTGGGTTGTTGAGGGATAAGGAGCAGAATCTTATTTGGTCTGTACTAAAGGGAGAAGACAGGGAGCTTAGCTATGTGGTACAGAGAGGGAGGAGAATTTACCTCTGAGATTGGGTCCTAATCAAGAGTTCAGGAAAACTGGGGCTTACCTGCTTCCCCCAGTCATGTCTACCAACTCTGCACCCTGGCTGTGCCAAGAATGCCCCAAAATCCAGGGTCTGGATGCCACAACAGCTCCAAGACTTCATCCTGAAGTAGGAAGATAATTCAACTGAATTCTCTCACCCCCAGTATTTATCTTATGACCAAATATTAGGAGAAACCTGTCTCATAGCCCACCCAGTCCCCTCCCTCACCCCTCATGGAATCGGGGTGCTCCTGGGTGGTAGGTACATGGAGTAGCATCACTCTCAGGGCCTTGGTAAACCTAAGAAGGATAAAGTAGAACCAGGTCATTCTAAGGTATATCCCACTCAGCCTCATATCTATACCCAGTCATCCCTCAGCCATATGCTTGAGCCCCTCAAAACTCTCACTCACAGCATCACATCCTGGGTTCTGGCAGCTGGAACCAGTCCGGATCAGACTACTATCAAGTCCTGGGCAAGGGAAACAGAGTCAGGAACTTATCCATCCCCCCACTCAATTGGCACTTCCACTAAATTCCAGTCTATGAAGTTGATCTTACTAAAGACCCACCTACCTGCCCCAGGTTCCTGGTCTAATTCCTTCTGTTCCAATGCCATTTCCAGGGCTTGGGATATATTTAGCGGCAGCAGCTTCAGAGGCAACTCTGACCTAGGGGTTATGGGTGGTGATTTAGTTCTGACCCATTAGCTATGATTGCTAGCTCCAACACTCCCACCGATAGTAATGGAATTAAAGAAGCCTGGTGAAAGTGAGGCAGAGTTGGAGAGGTTGGGTAGCAACCCCATTGCCAATTTTCATCTCTGTGGACATCCCAAATACCTGAACCCTAGAGAAATCCCCAGCACTTCTCTTACCCATCTACTCAGTTGCTCTAAACCTAACCATTTTCTCTGCAGAACTGAGTCATATCCTCTTCCTCTTTTATTTAATCGTGGACCTAATATGACTTCCTTCTGTTGCTCTTATTATTCCCATAAAATTTGGGAAGTCTCCTGGCTGCCAATAATACATCCTTTTCTCGATAGGAGATTTATCTTAAAGTTCTTTTCTAGAAAGAGAAGTCATTCTCAACAATCCCTTTTGTGTTATATACTAAGGATGTATTTGTGAGGGGCTATCTACTCTGTTTTTTTTTGTTGTTGTTGTTGTTGGTTTTTTTTGAGACAGTCTCGCTTTGTTGCCCAGGCTGGAGTGCAGTGGCGCAATCTCGGCTCACTGCAAGCTCCACCTCCCAGGTTCACGTCATTCTCCTGCCTCAGCCTCCCGAGTAGCTGGGACTACAGGTGCCCGCCACCATGCCTGGCTAATTTTTTTGTATTTTTAGTAGAGACGGGGTTTCACTGTGTTAGCCAGAATGGTCTCAATCTCCTGACCTCATGATCCTCCCGCCTCAGCCTCCCAAAGTGCTGGGATTACAGGCGTGAGCCACCGCGCCCAGCCTTATCTACTCTGTTGATTCAGATATCTATCCCATCATCCCATACCACCTTAGAGAAAAGGGCGTTATTTCCAGACACAAATTTCCCCTTAGGCACAGGATATACACCATCCAAACCCTGACATCTGGCCCTCCTCACATCCCTGGTCCCTGGTTCCCAGCCCTCAATGACCCATTAATCACTCCTAGGAAGCTACATGAAAATAGGAAAAGTCCAGGGGCCTCCTCCTCTTTACTTGGGCCTCTCCCGGTGCAAGGTCTCTGCTGACTTTGGAATCACATTCAGAGGTTTTTGCTCCTGAAGTGAACTGCTTGTAGCAGGGCCTTCAGGTTGAGGGGCCTCAGGAAGCTTCTCAGCACAGTGTGGTCCCATAGTACAGCCCTAGTATAGATAAGGAGATAAGGATTAGGGATAGAATCCTTCTACTGGGGGCAGAATCCAAGTATGTAAATAATTTACCTTGATGTTTAAGAACTCAGAGAAATCTACAGTTCGCTTTCGGCAGCAGGACCAACCCTGATAACAAGAGACCCAGATCAGCTTAGCTTCCTGGGTATATCTCTTCTGGGAAATGCTCTTGCTAACCCCCCTTACCTACTCCTCACCTTAAGTGCATCATGGAAGATTGGGACCCCAGGGTGATGGCAACAGGAATCTGTGGACATCAGTACAAGTTATCAAGAAAGGGAAGATAACTATACCAAGTATAATTTTTCACCTCTTCCCCGGGTTTATATTTATGGTTTCTTCCCATATAACGTGAAAAACAAACAAAAACAAAAATGCATCCAAGGCTGTAAGATCACTTAGACCAATTAAACTAGGGCAGGTAGTTTCTTTCCCTGCTCCTCAAACATACTGCCCCCCAGCTGACCACTCCACAACACCCATGCACAGCCCCTGGCCAGGTCAGGATCATTTACTTACCAGGAAGGTTGGTATTAGGGTCAAAGTGCTGCCCACAGCCTTTGTTACGACAGAGTAGAGACATGGAAGCGTTGGTAGAATAATTACTGAAAGGGTATTTCAAGGAGTCTGGCTGCCGAATGGGGAACACCTCTTAGTCTGGAGGCTTTTAGATGCCTGGAAGGGCCAGCTGTTTCTATCTTTAGTTCAGGAGGCGTACACCTCCTAACATGGGCAAGGGAACTTCAACTGGTCTTTCCAGCCAATAGAAAAGAGCTCAGGGGCATTTTAGCTCTGAGGCTCAGGAAAAAAGGATCAGGCAGAGTAGGGCTTGGAACTTGGGTGAGGTCAGCTCACCACTACTGAGACAGTTTTAGATTCACCACGGCAATTCCAAGCCTTGGACACAGCAGCAGCTGCTAAGAAACAAACACCAATTTTGAGACTTCCCCCACCCCCAGCTCAATGAGGGTTAAGCCCATTTTCTGCCTCTTTCAAAGGGGGAGCTTTCCTCCATTATTACTTCCATATAGTGTCAACAGCACTAATCCTCACCGACCACTTCAGCCATTTGACGCATCTCACCCCCACCTCCCCATGTTTGTCTAAATGAATACTGTAATCAAAATGTCTAAAGGATTACCTTTATAGAGCCTACTGCTCATCTCCTAAGATAACTCCCCTCCCTCCTTTCCCCTTCAAAAACACCACAGAAAATTAAAAGGCTTAAAATGTATTTTAATAGGTTGATGCTGCATTACTGCTCCATTTCTCAGAAAAACTCCAAATATATCAGAGACAAATCAAACACAGTACACCAATGAAAAAAAAATGCACAGCGTGACTACCTAAGATAGGCGAGTCTAAGAGCTACTGTCAGACCTTCAGTATACAGCAACCCTGTTCCCAAGATTGTACTAGGCCTATCAAGAAAAGCTGTGAACAGCAACATCATAGACACAAAAGGGTCATTCCTGGGTGTCCTCACCCAAGAAAAAGATGGAGGCAAGTTAACACAAGATTTTTCTTTTTAAAGATATACTAAAATGAAAATCTCTAAGAGAAAATGTCTTCTTTAGGACATGAAGGGGTAATATATGGGATATAACAGAACCGTACGCACGTTGCCTGTGACCTTTGTGGACGTTTGCCTGAATTCTCACCTGGGAGTGAATGGAGCAATGGGGCTAAGGTCATTGGGGGATATTTGGTTTTTGTGGTGTATGTGGCAGTTTCTCTGGGACTGGGGGAGTGTAAGGATAAGAAAGCAAGTGAGGATGGGCACTGTGGCTCACCCCGTAATCCCAGCATTTTGGGAGGCCGAGGTGGATGGATCATGAGGTCAGGAGTTCAAGATCAGCCTGGACAAGCTTGAACCCGGGAGGCAGGCTGCAGTGAGCCGAGATCGTGCCAGTACAGTCCAGCCTGGGTGACAGAGTGACACTCTGTCTTGGGGGCGGGGCAAGGAAATGAAACAAGATGGACAAAAAAAAACGGAATGATCAAGATTAATGGACTCTAACTGGATCCACTTTGCCATGGTTTCCCCAGGCCCTCAACAATCACATTTGAGACTTCAGGAATGCACCACACAGAATTGATTAAACAATGTATCACACAGAATTGACTTGTTTAATACCACCCCTCCCTTGCCCTCTGCCTCCAGCATACTCCCTAGAGTAGTACAGGCAGGGCAGATCTAACTATTGGAAGGAATCCCTAATACTTTTCCAGGGTAGAATTCTGGCTAGTCCAAAAAGGGTCCTTCTTTTAAGGGTTTTGAGAAACTAGACACTGCAACTTATTAGTATCGGCGACGTTTGTTTGGAGCAAATTCAGCTCCAGGAGCTGCACGGTTGAATGCAGGAGGAGTTCCACCAATTGCCCCAATTCCTTCCATTGTAGCAGCCTGACCAAAGCGTTCAGTCGTTGGTGGGGTCTTAAAGAGAAAAAGAGAGCAACATTGTAACAGAGCCATTGCTGGAAGCTTCCCACCCATCTGTAGTCCCTCCACTGGAGGCTATTTCCATTCAACTATTCAAGGCTCCTGATGGTAGGTAGGAGTGGGTGATTAAGTCTGTTTAGAACTCTAGTGGATAACCCCAAAAGTGGTGGCATATGCCTGTAATCCCAGCTACTCAGGAGGCTGAGGCAGGAGAATCGCTTGAACCCGGGAGGCGGAGGTTGCAGTGAGCCAAGACTGCACCACTGCACTCCAGCCTAGGCGACAAAGAACAAAACTCCGTCTCAAAAAGAAAAAAAAGAAAAAACAATAAACCAAACTATCTAGTTTTGGCATCTTAACACCATAACCAAAACAACCTCAGGATTGCATGAGCCATGAAGTATTTGTATTCACAACTATTTTATATGATAATGCCTAGTCTTCATTGATTTCCCTTCAACAAACATAGTCAATCAGAGTGGCCAGACAGACGGTGGCATTTACTTAACTCCTAGATTAAGTATAGAGACCGAGTTTGCTCAAGATTCAAAAATAAAGACCTTGAGGTTACATTTAATGGATACCAGCAGTCCTAAAGACTGCTATCGGCCGGGCGCAGTGGCTCAAGCCTGTAATCCCAGCACTTTGGGAGGCCGAGACGAGCGGATCACGAGGTCAGGAGATCGAGACCATCCTGGCTAACACAGTGAAACCCCGTCTCTACTAAAAAATACAAAAAACTAGCCGGGCGAGGTGGTGGGCGCCTGTAGTCCCAGCTATTCGGGAGGCTGAGGCAGGAGAATGGTGTAAACCCGGGAGGCGGAGCTTGCAGTAAGCTGAGATCCGGCCACTGCACTCCAGCCCAGGCGACAGAGCGAGACTCCGTCTCAAAAAAAAAAAAAAAAAAAAAAAAAAAAAAAAAGACTGCTATCTAGGCCGGGCTTGGTGGCTCACGCCGGTAGTCTCCGCACTTTGGGATGCCGAGGTGGGCGGATCATTTGAGGTTAGGAGTTCGAGAATAGCCTGACCAACGTGGTAAAACTCGGTCTCCACTAAAAATACAAAATGATCTGGGCACAGTGGCGCATGCCTGAAATCCCAACTACTCAGGAGGCTGAGGCAGGAGAATCGCTTGAATCCAGGAGGCAAAGTTGCAGTGAGCCAAGATCATGCCATTGCACTCCAGCCTGGGCAACAAGAGGGAAACTCTGTCTCCAAAAAAAAAAAAAAAAAAGGTTGCTATCTGTAGCAAATTGAGGTAGGCCCCCAGGGGCTATGAAAGCAATGCCTATTCTCCTCCTACCACCATTTAGAATTACTGTTAAGGCCTTGCAGTTTATTACCAATCCCAAAGTTCCATCCGGCATCATAGTGGCAGGTCCTGGAGGAGCTGGGGTACCAGCTGGCACAGGAGCAGGGGGCATGGCACCTCTATTGTTTATGCCCATAGCACCTAAGGCAGAGTAGTAAGATCAGTACAAGGGATAAAGACTGTTAGTCTCTTTCTATGCCAAAGGAAACAATTCTACAAGACCTCTGAGCTAACACATGCACGTCACCCCCTTAAAGTAGGTAGCAAAAGCTACATAGTTCACCAGAGACCAAACAAAAAAGGAAATCAGAGCCATTAATCTCTTAAGTCCTTACCTCCCATAGCCATCTGACCCATCCGAATCTCCTGCTCTCTCTGAAAAACAAAAAATACTCAAGAAAGTCCAAGACAGCAGTGCATTCTACCACAATCCATCAAGGACCACACACTAAGGGAAGTAGATAGAGTGATAACACATCCAAAGAGCACTGAGACCAAGCTGAGGAGCACAACCCTTGCTAGTTGTGCAACAAATTCAAGGTCACAGAGCTACTAGGACACAAGCCAGAGCCTCCAGAGAGGTGAAAGGGGGAAGAGATTTCTTCTAAAGGTCCAACTTGTACAATTGCAAGGACAGCAGAGAACTAGCCAAGGTTGCATATCTCTTCCTATAGTGAGTCTAAACAGAATACAGCAGACCCAGTTTTTCATCCTATATTGCTTGTGAGGCAAGAACTCCTCTTTAAACCTTACCTCTCCTTATGAATTCTTTTTTCTAAAGGGTTACTTCACAACATGGGAAAAGTGGTCATAACCGATAACCTAGCAGACAATTCATGGTGAGTTTGTCTTATCACGACTGGCCTGGCACATCATGGGCACATGGGAGATATACCGCATCAGGGAAGGTTCCCTTGAATCCTTCCTGCTGTCGCCGCATCATTTCTTCTTGCTGCCGCCGCATCTCTTCTTCACGGCGCCTGCGCTCTTCCTCCTGCCTAGAGAGTCACCAATATATTTAAGATAGAGGCATTTCAGAACTTGAGTAGGTTAACAGGGGACTCGACCGAGCAGACCAGCCTACTGAAAACTATCACAGTTCACCAGGAAACTCACTGTTAAGTGTGCCCAGCCCTGAGGCAACCCCCAAAGAAACCTCATGAGACCAGTATTCAGCTTTCTTTTTAGCAGGTAACTTCTAGAACCATGGGCAGCTAAAACATCTCCAATCCAAAGAAAGAACCTGAGAAGCAGCCAGGAAATATTTGCCAACATATTTATAAATGCATGAGGTAGCATGGCAGTAGGAAAGAGGAATGAGACATTACCTTTTAGAGTTGTCAGAGAAAAAGGGTTCGAGAAAAGTTACCTGAGCTCCAGTTGCTTTCGTTTTTGCACCTCTTGGTTGTGCAGCTCTTCCATCCTCCGAAGTTCTTCTTGGCGCCTCATCAAATCTAAAGAAACAACAGACTTAAGGATATTCTTCACTGTCTTCATATAGATCTAATGACTTTCTTCAAATAAAGATCCAGAAAGCAAAGAGGATATAATTCCTTTGGAGCCACCTGTGGTGTCTAGATTCCAAAATGAAGTCAAACCTATCATTTCCTTCTTCACAGAATCCAGTATCTCTGCCACATCTCCAAATCTACTTATCTACCAAAATCAACGCAAAATATTTCAAAGTATAAAAGCAGAGATTTAGGCCTTTCTGCTAATTGATACAAAGAAACCCATTTAAAAATGTCATTTTGTCCTTTCAGCTTTAAAACTTATAGGCCTAGACTCACCCTGTCTCATTAGCATGACCTGGTGCTCATGGCGTGCAGCCTCCATCTCCATCTCCAGCTTCTCACGAGCCTCCTTGATGTTGCGGTCCACTTGGTCCTGCTGCTGCTTCTCCATCTCAATGAGTGCCTTCCAGCGCATGGCATACTCATACTCAAAGGAGCCAGGCTGTGCAAATCTGGGTGGCTGCTCTCGTTCCCTATAGGCAAGGTTCCTAGGTTACTAACTTTGTCCAGGATTACCCCAGCTAAGTATTGCATTCCTTGTGAGGACCAAGATAATGGCTGCCAGTGAACATGTGCAGCAAAGAAAGACCTGCCTCTTTTACATATCCCTTTATAAGCTTCCTTAAGAAGGAAACACCTAATAGGGAAATCTATCAAGACGGCATACTTGTGAAACTGCTGGTTTTTTATAACCAGCTTCTCTGGAAGTCCCTCTTCATCATCTAACTGGTCCATGGGCTCCACAGTCACAGGACGAGGAAATCTAGGAGAAAGAACGAAGTTCAGTGTTAAATCATACCCCACCAGGCTTCTTCTCTACACATATCACTGGCACAATGAATTAGCTAGGGCTCAGGATTGGGGATTGGACAAACACTTCTGAAGGAGTTTTTATACCTAATGACATCATAAAAAATTGGGGGTTGGGCCAGGGGCGGTGGCGCATGCCTGTAATCCCAGCACTTTGGGAGGACGAGGCAGGTGAATCACGAGGTCAGGAGTTCAAGACAAGCCTGGCCAACATGGTGAAACCCTGACTCTACTAAAAATACCAAAAATTAGCTGGGTGTAGTGGCGGACGTCTGTAATCCCAGCTACTCGGGAGGCTGAGGCAAGAGAATCGCTTGGACCCAGGAGGCAGAGGTTGAAATAAGCCAAGATTGTACCACTGCACTCCAGCCCGGAATACAGAGTGAGACTGTCTCAAAAAAAAAAAAAAAAAAAAAAGAAAATCTGGGGTTGATAGGAGAAATCAGGCCTCAGATCTCTGAATACAGTCTCAAAGATATTCCAAGTAGGTAGATGCAGTACTTAAGTACAGCCTGAACATCTACAGACAATCTGAGAAATGACTTGTGGTAAACACTAAGAGATACTGCATGCACAAATCAACTTTTCAGAGCTCTAAAACTTCAAAGTAAGGACAGACTTAACACTAATTAAATTAAAATGTACCGAGTGACTAAAAAGTTAATTTTCATAATCGTCATTCCACTTCTATTAATATAAGATTATAGCAAAAATCATATGAGAAAGCTCACTTAGTACCAAGTCTTTTTTTTTTTTTTTTGAAACAGAGTCTTGCTCTGTCGCCCAGGCTAGAGTGCAGTGGTGCTATCTCGGCTCACTGCAACCTCTGCCTCCCGGGTTCAAGCGATTTTCCTGCCTCAGCCTCCTGAGTAGCTGGGATCACAGGCGCCCACCACATTTTTGTATTTTTAGTACAGACGGGGTTTCACTACCTTGTCCAGGCTGGTCTCAAACTCAGGACCTCGTGATTTACTCGCCTCAGCCTCCTAAAGTGTTGGGATTACAGGCGTGAGCCACCGCACCCAGCCTAACATCAAAAGTCTTTTTTTTTTTTTGATACAGAGTCTTGTTCTGTCGCCCAGGCTGGAGTGCAGTGGCGCAATCTGCAAGCTCCGCCTCCCAGGTTCGTGCCATTCTCCTGCCTCAGCCTCCCGAGTAGCTGGGACTACAGGTGCCCACCACTATGCCCGGCTAATTTGTTGTATTTTTCAGTAAAGATGGGGTTTCACCGTGTTAGCCAGGATGGTCTCGATCTCCTTACCTCGTGATCCACCCACATCGGCCAAAAGTCTTTTTTTTTTTTTTTTTTGAGACAGAGTCTTGTTCTGTCGTCAGGCTGGGGTGCAGTAGCACAATCTCAGCTCACTGCAACCTCCGCCTTCCGGGTTCAAGTGATTCTCCTGCCTCAGCCTCCCGAGTAGCTGGGACTACCCGTGTGTGCCACCACACCCAACTAATTTTTGTATTTTTAGTAGAGACGGGCTTTCATCATGTTGGCCAGGATGGTCTTGATCTCCTCACCTTGTGATCTACCATGCCTGGCCTTTTATTTATTTATTTCTTTGAGGCAGTTTCACTCTGTTGCCCAGGTTGGAGTGCAGTGGCGTGATCTCAGATTGCTGCAACCTCTGCCTCCTGGGTTCAAGCGATTCTCCTGCCTCAGCCTCCCAAGTAGCTGGGACTACAGGCACATGCCACCATGCCTGGCTAATTTTTTGTATTTTTAGTAGAGACGGGGTTTCATCATGTTGGCCAGGCGGGTCTTGAACTCCTGACCTCGGGTGATCCGCCTGCCTCGGCCTCCCAAAGTGCTGGGATTACAGGTGTCAGCCACCATGCCCGGCTGACCAAAAGTCTTTAAACATAGAAACGTGGTTACTAGAGGCTAATTTTCCAGACCATGGAAGGAATTAGCAATCTAAGGTCTATGTCTGAAAATGACCCTCACTTACGTGGTTAGCAGGAAGGAGCCTTCACTGCATCTGTCCAGAGCTTTCCGAGCAGCTGGCTTCCCTGAGAACTCAACAATGCCTTTTCCTGAGGGCCTTCCTCGATCATCCACAATGACTACAGCCCTCTCTACCTGGCCAAACACAGAAAAGGCTTCTTCCAGCAGTTCGTTTGACACATACTGAGGAAGGTTTCGAACTGTAAGGGATGCACTATGGCAGGCAAAGCGCACACGCAGCTGCTTTCCACGGAGTGGCATATTGTCCAGCTCCACTTTGGCAATCTCCGCTAGGGTTCGTGTTTCCTAGGAAGCAGAGGAAAATTAGAATAACTCAGTTTGACAAAGAATACCTTAGCAGCCATCGACAGTCTAAAACAGTATAGTTCAATAACAAAGTATCTCCCCTGAAAAACTAACAACCATACAAAGAAACAGAAGTGAAAGAACTTAACTGTGTGCTTCAGCTCTTTGGCCACCCTAGTCTGCTTCTGATGGCCTTGCAATAAATCACATGTAATCCTAGAAGTTAATAACACTTAGGTGGTCGGTCATCAATTTCATAGGTATTATTCTCCCAAGTGACAACAGATCATCCAGAAAACAAAGACCATTGGCCGGGTACAGTGGCTCACGCCTGTAATGCCAGCATTTTGGGAGGCCGAGGTAGGTGAATACCTGGCTAATACAGTGAAACCTTGTCTCTACTAAAATACAAATAATTAGCTGGGTGCAGTAGAAAGCACCGGTAGTTCCAGCTACTCCAGAGGCTGAGGCAGGAAAATCGCCTGACCCCGGGAGGTGGAGGTTACAGTGAGCCAAGATCGCACCACCGCACTCCAGCCTGGGCAACAGAGTGAAACTCCATCTCAAAAAAAACAAAAACACAAAGACTACCCTAAAATCACCCAGAATATTTTAGTTTTTTTTTTCCGAGATAGAGTCTTGCTATTTCGCCCAGACTACAGTGCAGTGGAGCGATCTCAGCTCACTGCAACCTCTGCCTCCCAGGTTCAGGAGATTCTGCCTCAGCCTCCTGAGCAGGTGGGATTATAGGCGCTTACCACCATGTCCAGCTAATTTTTGTAGTTTTAGTAGAGACGGGGTTTCACCATGTTGGCCAGGCTTGTCTCAAACTCCTGACCTCAAGTGATCTGCCCACCTTGGCCTTCCAAAGTGCTGGGATTACAGGCATGAGCCACCGTGCTCATTCTAATTTTTGCTAGGTATGTACCAGAATCATGTATATCCTCCAAGAAGCCTCTTTGGAACCAGGAACCTTGATAGGATCCCTTTCATATTACTAAAGAGAAATCTGATACACAGAGAAAAATGACTTGCCTATATAGTACAGTTAGTGGCAGATGGGAATGAAAACCAGTTCTGACCACCCCATTCAGTGATCCTGCTGTCACATTATTCTCTTCCATTTATGGAGGTAGATAATGTCTAGAAATGTTTTCCTCTCATATACTTTCCCTAAATCGAAACAGATTTTAAAATAATGTCTACACTTACAAATGGTAAAGATGGTAAATTTTATGTTATGTTTGTTTTACCATCACTAATTTTTTTTTAAGAGACTGGGTCTCACTCTATCACCCAGGCCGAAGTGCAGTGATATGAGCATAGTTCACTGTAACCTCGAACTCCTAGGTTCAATCAACCCTCTCATCTTAGCCTAGTTGAGTAGTTAGGACTACAGACACACACCATGTCTGGCTAATTCAATTAAAAAAAAAATTTTAAAGATACAAATAAACCAGACACCGTGGTGCATATCTACTGTCCCAGCTACTCAGGAGGCTGAGGACAGAGAATTGCTTAAGCTCAGGAATTCAAGTCCAGCCAAGGCAACAAGATGAGACACCCATCTCTTGATCATGGGGGGACCAAATAGGGGAAGGGTATAGATAAAATAAAATTAACTACAACTTGATAATGACTAAAGCTATACAATGCACATGTGCAGGTTCATTATTATTCTGTCTACTTCTGTATGCTTGAAATTTCCCAATTAAAACAAAAGAGTTCCAGCCAGGTGTGGTGGCTCACGTCTGTAATCCCAGCACTTTGGGAGGCCAAGGTGGGTGGATCACCTGAGGTCAGGAGCTCAAGACCAGCCCGGCCAAAATGGTGAAACTCCATCTCTACCAAAAATACAAAAATTAGCCGGGCAAGGTGGCAGATGCCTGTAATCCCAGCTACTCAGGAGGCTGAGGCAGGAGAATCGTTTGAACCCAGGAGGTGGAGGTTGCAGTGAGCTGAGATCCCACTACTGCACACCAGCCTGGGTGACAAGAGTGATACTCCGTCTCAAAAGGGCATACTTTAACTCCAGTATCCTAGGCAAAAAAACCTGTTATCCTTGAAACAAAACCAATGAAGAAAAATTAAAATGTGTCATTTTGGTGGCTGTTTCATCAACAAGCTTTTAATGAACAAATCATCTGAGAATCATTTCCACTGCCTATTTTTGCATATCTATTCTTCTCCAGCTTCCCCACCTTTACATGCCTCAAAAGCCAACAGTTGCTCACCAAGCGGATAAAGCCAAATCCTTTATCCTTATGAATGAAGACTTCGCCTGCCTTTCCATATTTCTCAAATAGTTTCCTCATTTCTTCCTCGGTGATGTCGGGAGGAAGATTTCCCACAAAAAGACGGCTTCGTTGGGTGAAGGTCTTCTCTCCTGGTTTTCTAAAATTCTTCAGGTCAATAGTCAAGCCTTCATCTGAGAGAAGACACAGTCACTTAAAAGACTGGGGAAATAGAATTACAGTTGTATCCTCAAAGACCTATAATCATTGATAGATTAGGAAACATGAGAATAAACAAACAAAAATAAAATAAAAATAAAAACAAAAACAAAACCAAAACAAAGTAACGGTTCCATTTTCCTAATCTCTCACCAATTTTCATAACCTTAACAGTTCCCATTCTTTCAGGCTGGGGGCAACGGAATGATGAGTTATGAAAGAGTAATTCTTTATAGTAATCTCTGGAAATAAAGTTGGGATTGGTTCTAGTCTTAGAGGCACACAATTGGTACTCAAAACGGGAACATATACTTAAAGACTTTTCACAATGAGCTGGTACAGGCTCAAGGCTGTAAGTACAGTACTCAGTACCAGACTCCTCCATTTAAGCCTTAAAGACTTTTCTATATTCTTTTTAACTACCAGTCATCTGATGACTACCCCTAAGAACCACGCTGAGGTAAAACATGCAGACATCTGTTGAGCAGTAGAATGTGCCAACACAGCAAAGCAACTTGTACTCAACTGCTTTCATACATGTTTGCTCCTTGGTTTCGGAAAATCAGCCTTTTCCATCATAAGAAGTATTAAGAGATAAAGAGAAAAAAGAACAAAGGTGTGCCATAAAGGCCTATCTATTCCCTTATAAGCCCGAGAAACTAATATAAAAACCAAGAAACCATTCCCAGAGGGAATCTATTTCTACTCCATCACCTAGCATATACACACTTTGGCTGCTGGCCTGTTGCCCATTTGCAGGTATTGGTGGTGGTGGCGGCTGCTGCTGTTGCTGCTGGTGGTGCTGCTGCTGGTGGTGGTGTTGATGATGCTTTCTTGGAGTATGGTTTTGCTTCTCCAAGTTAAAAGTTTTATTACTCTGCATTTTTGCACCCTACAAAGAAAAAGTAGACTAATAAATAAATTCAGTACTAATAACACAATCAGCCACCTTCCTGATGAATTATATGTAATTCATCACCTTTGGTGCTCTGGCTTTTGCCAGAGGCAAACAATTGGTTACTTTGAACAACCATGACAAAGAAGAACAATTCAAAAATGTATCAGTGTTGTATATGGAAACTATGTTAAAAAAAAAAAATCTTGCGTTCTGGAGGTTACAAAATATAGCAAAAATGAAACAAAAAAGGAAAAAATAAAGAAAAAGGCCGGGTGCAGTGGCTCATGCCTATAATCCCAACACTTTGGGAGGCGGAGGTGGGAGGACTGCTTGAGTCCAGGAGTTTGAGATCAGCCTGGGCAACAAGGCTCATCTCTACCAAAAAAAAAATACAAAAATTAGCTGGGTGCGGTGGCACACGCCTGTGGTTCCAGGTACTTGGGAGGCTGAGGTGGGAGGATCACTTGAGCCCAGGAATTCAAGACCAGCCTAGACAATACCACGAGACCCCATCTCTACAAAAACATTTAAAAATGACCCAGGCAGGCTGGGTGCGTGGCTCAAGCCTGTAATCCTAGCACTTTGGGAGGCCGAGGTGGGTGGATCACCAGGTCAGGGGTTTGAGACAAGCCTGGCCAACATGGTGAAACCACATCTATACTAAAAATACAACAACTAGCCAGGCATGATAGCAGGTGCCTGTAATCCCAGCTACTTGGGAGGCTGAGTGAGACAGGAGAATTGCTTGAACCTGGGAGGCGGAGGTTGCAGTGAGCCGAGATCGCACCACGGTACTCCAGCCTGGTGACAAAGCGAGACTCCGTCTCCAAAAAACAAAAAAACACTACCCAGGCACAGTGGCACCATAGTCCCAGCTACTCAGGAGGCTGGAGCTGGAGGATCACTTGAGCCCAGGAGTTAGAGGCTGTAACAAGCCACGACTGTGCCACTGCACTCCAGCCTGGGCAACCGAGCAAGACCCTATCTGAAAAAAAATAAATAAAAACAAAAATCTAAAAACAACCAGGCATTAGCAGTTATACTGCACATAAAAACTAAATGAGTACTGGATGAGGACAGTTTATACTAGAATGGCTTAAGGAACTTCCCAGTTCAATACTATACATTAATAGAAAACTACTTTTCCAAAAGAATCTACTCTTAAAAACTGGCCCCATCACACATTCAGGCACACTATAAAAACAAAATGATTGAAATAGATTCTGGTTATCACAAGGACAAAGACTAGTAAAGTCTTATCTTCTCTGGCACCTACCAATCCTAGCCCACAGTACATACTGTGTAAGTAACAGTGGTACAAGTATGAGCTGTGAGGTTAGGCATCCTTAAGTTTGAATTGTGTTTCTCAATTGTGTACTACTTACTAGTAAATTATTCTGTACCTGTTTCTTCAGCTGTTCTAAAGGGGATGATAAAAATACCGCTCTCAAAGAGGCTATGAGAATAAACATGTGAAAATGCTGGCTCACTACTGGCATACAGTACACACTCTAAATATTTATTAATCACAACGGAAAGACAAATGACTACTAAAGCAATAAAAGCAAACATAAAAAGATAGGCCAGGCGAGACAGCTCATGCCTGTAATCCCAGCACTTCGGGAGGCCGAGGCCAGTGAATCAGCTGAGGTCAGGAGTGCAAGAACAACCTCACCAACATGGTGAAACCCCATCTCTACTAAAAATACAAAAATTTGAGTGGCGCGGTGACACATGCCTGTAATCCCAGTTACTCAGGAGGCTGAGGCAGAAGAATCACTTGAACCTGGAAGGCGGAGGCTGCAGTGAGCCGAGATTGTGCCACTGCACTCCAGCCTGGGCACAAGAGCGAAACTCTGTCTCAAAACAAAAACAAAAACAAGCAAACAAAAAAAATAAAAGGAGAAAAGATAAACAGGATGGGCACAGTGGCTCACATCTGTAATCCCAGCAATTTGGGAGGTCTAGATGGGAGGACTGCTTGGGCCCAGTAGTTAAGAGACCAGCCTGGACAACATAGTGACCCCATCTCTACAAAAAATATGTATAAAAAAATTAGGCATGATAGCACACTCATGTAGTCCCAGCTACTTGAGAGGCTGAGGCTGCAGTGAGCTGTGATCACGCCACTGTATTCCAGCCTGGGCAGGGAGAATGAGATCCTATCTCAAGAAAAATAAATAAATTAAAAAAAATAAAAATAATACAATGTTAAATTCTATCATTTAAAAATCAACATAAGATTAAAAAGAAAACAAGTGTTCTGTGTTCCCAAATGTTGAAATAAAAAAAAAAAAACAAGGCCAGCATGGTGGCTCAGGCCTGTAATCCCAGCACTTTGGAAGGCTGAGGCGGGAAGATGGCTTGAACCCGGGAGACCAGCATGGGCAACATAGCAAGACTCAGTCTCTATTTTAAAAAAAAAAAAAAAAGGGTAGGGGGGAGGGGAGTCCAGGTGCAGTGGCTCATGCCTGTAGTCCCAGCTATTTGGGAGGCTGAGGCTGGACAATCACTTGAGCCCAGGAAGAGGAGGTTGCAGTGAGGCAAATCATAACACTGCACTCCAGCCTAGGCAACAAAATGAGACCCTATCTCAAAAAAAATGAAAAAAATAGGCTGGGCGCGGCGGTTCATGCCTGTAATCCCAGTACTTTGGGGCGCTGAGGCAGACCAGATCACCTGAGGTCAGGAGTTTGAGACCAGCCTGGCCAACATGGTGAAACCCTGTCTCTACTAAAAATACAAAAAATTAGCCAGGTGTGGCAGTGTGCACCTGTAGTCTCAGCTACTTGTGAGGCTGAGGCAGGAGAACTGCTCAAACCCAGGAGGCCGAGATTGCAGTGAGCAGAGATGCTGCCATTGCACTCCAGCCTGTGCAGCGGAGTGAGACTTGGTCTCAAAAATAAACAGGCCGGGCGCGGTGGCTCACACCTGTAATCCTAGCACTTTGGGAGGCCAAGGTAGGAGGATCACCTGAGGTCGGGAATTCGAGACCAGCCTGGCCAACATGGTGAAACTCTGTCTCTACTAAACATACAAAAATTAGCCAGGCGTGGTGGCGCATGCCTGTAATCCCAGCTATTTGGCAGGATGAGGCAGGAGAATCGCTTGAACCTGGAAGGCGGAGGTTGCAGTGGACGGAGATCATGGCCATTGCACTCCAGCCTGGGCGACAGGAGCGAAACTCCATCTCAAAATAAATAAAAATAAATAAATAAATAAATAAATAAATAAAAATAAAGGAAAAAAACCACAAGATTATTGGTATAATCCAGACTGAATTCAAAAGTGGAGTTTTAAAAGGCAAATTTTCAAATTGATCAGGTTAACAAACTGAGGACAGTCTTCCTTATTCAAGGACGGTTCTCCAGGAATTAAAAGGACATCAAACCTAAATCCATTCCCTCAAACACAAGACGTTCTAGTAATAATTTAGCTGAAGGAAAGATGCAGAAAAGGACTTTTACGAGCATCGTATTAATACTATATGCTTCCTTTGAAATAAGAGAAAATTGGCTGGCTGCGGTGGCTCACACCTGTAATCCCAGCACTTTGGGAGGCTGAGGCAGGCAGATCACAAAGATCAAGAGCTCGAGACCAGCCTGGCCAACATGGTGAAACCTCATCTCTACTAAAAATACAAAAATTAGCCAGGCGTGGTGGTGGGTGCCTGTAGTCCCAGCTACTCAGGAGGCTGAGGCAAGATAATTGCTTGAACCCAGGAGGTGGAGGTTGCAGTGAGCTGAAATCACGCCACTGCACTCCAGCTTGGACGGCAGAGCAAGACTCCACTTCAAAAAATAAACAAATAAATAAAAATAAAGAAAATTAGGTAGGATACGGCGGCTCACGCCTGTAATTGCAGCACTTTGGGAGGTGGAAGTGGGTGGATCATTTTGAGGTCAGGAGTTCAAGACCAGCCTTGCCAACATAGTGAAACCCCGTTTCTCCTAAAAATACAAAAATCAGGCCAGGCGCAGTGGCTCATTCTTGTAATCCCTGCACTTTGGGAGGCCAAGGTGAGCGGATCATGAGGTCAGGAAGTTTTGAGACCAGCCTGGCCAACACAGTGAAATCCCATCTCTACTAAAAATACAAAAATTAGCTGGGAGTGGTGGTGGGTGCCTGTAATCCCAGCTATTCGAGAGGCTGAGGCAGGAGAATCGCTTGAACCCAGGAGGCGGAGGTTGCAGTGAGCCGAGATTGTGCCACTGCACTCCAGCCTGGGCGACAGACCTAGACTCCATCTCAAAAAATAAAATAAATAAATTAGCCAGGCATGGTGGTGTGCACCTGTAATCCCAGCTACTTGGGAGGCTGAAGTGGGAGGATCACTTGAACCCGGGAGAGAAAGATTGCAGTGAGCTGAGATCACACCACTGCACTCCAGCCTGGGCGACAGATTGAGACTATCTCAAAAACAAAACAAAATAAAACAAAACAAAAAACAAAAAATAAAATTGGCCAGGCGTGGTGGCTCACACCAGTAATCCCAACACTTTGGGAGGCTGAGGGTGGACTGCTTGAGGTCAGGAATTCAAGACCAGCCTGACCAACATGGTGAAACCCCATCTCTACCAAAAACACAAAAATTAGCTGGGCATGGTGGTGGGCACCTGTAATCCCAGCTACTCAGGAGGCTGAGGCAGGAGCATCACTTGAACCTGAGAGGCGGAGACTGCAGTAGGCCAAGATGGTGCCACTGCACTCCAGCCTGGGCAACAGACTGTCTCAAAACATAATAAACACAAAAAATTATATTTCTCAGATGAAAGAAATGTGGCACAGGCTTGATAACTACTGCTTTTGACGATGAGTATATGGGAATACTTTCATGTGTATAAAAACATTCCTAATCCATTTTATGTCACATCCCACCAAAACTGAAAACAACAATGCAATTACCAAATTCTGTATCCAAAAGTTTAGTAAGAGAACAGTTAACAAGAGCTATCAAGATGTTCATTCATAGTCTTTAATTCGGAAATTCTACTCCTGGAAATTTATCCTAATAATTTTAAAATTGAAAACTACACTCGTGAAAATGTTCATTGTAATGGCCTTTATGGTAACAAAATAATAAAAATGACTTAAATTTGCAAAACTAGGGGAAAGGTTTTCATGAAATTATGGTACATCTATATAATAGAATATTCACAGCATTAAAAATTATGAAGACCACATAAACACGAGTATGTCTGATACTCTAACGGGGAAAGGGTTTTTTTTTTAATTTTAAAGGTGTGAATATAGACAAGGAACAGAAGGTAGGCAAAAATGAAAACTGCATTGCTTGTAGGTTACTGATAATTTTTCAATTCACGATTTCATTCAAAAAATATTCAGTGAATGCCTACCATTTGCTAGGCACTATTCTAGATGGTTAGAGTGGATCAGTGAACAAAGCAGATTCTTGCCTACAGAGCTTACTTCTAGTGAGAGACAACATATATAAGTAAATTATATAGTACTTAAGAAGAGGTAATTGCTATGGGAAAATAAATTAAAACGGGGGAGAAAGGTAAAGTGGATAAGGAGTGGAAGGAGGCAGATGGTAATAAACCTCACAATATTTGACATTTCAGCCAAGATTTAAATTTTCACATTTATATCATTTAATCAATTTTGTTTCTCATTAATTTTATAAGGTATCAGAAATTACAATTTAAAATCCTATTTAAAAATTTTTAAACAGAAATTACAATCAGATACTTATTACAAAATGTATTAATATAGAAAATTTAGAAAAACCAAAATAAATAAAAATACAAATATAAAAATCCACAGACCTGCCACTAAAAATAGTCACTGTTAACATGTTAGTATATCCTTCTAATCATTAATTTAGGTTATTTGAAATGAGATATGATAAAAACTATTCTGTAACCTGTTTTTTCCACTTTATGATGTATCATAAACAGTTTTCACATCATTAAATCTTTTACGTTAATGGACACAGCATGCAGTTGTCAACCAAGTCCCTATTGTGTTGGACACCTGGGTTGCTTCTTATTTTTCACCATTATAATCAATGCTCATAGCTAAATCTTTGGACATATCCATGATTAAATATTCCTCCCACAATTTTCCATTCTTGCTTATTTAGACATACATTATCATTTTGGCAACTGATAATACACCCTTGTATATTCAGTTTCCTAATTTCTGCTAACGTCAACATAATTGTAATTTTTAATGACTAAAGTTCCCCAGGATGTACTAATTTAATTTACTAAACTACACCCTACTATAAGACATTTAGGTGGTTGTTTTTGGCTTTTCCTATTATAATGCTGCAGTAAATGTCTTCTGGCTTTCAGTTTTATTTTCATTTAATTATTTCCATAGGATAAATTCTTAAAAATAGAATCTACCCTGTGACCCTTGCCACATAGTGCAACATCGTTTTCTCAAAAAGTTGTAAGGATTTTAAATGCCACGAGCAGGTGTAGCAGTTTCACGGCAAATGAGATACCTTAAAAAAAAAAAAAAAAAAAAAAAGGAAATAGTGTTTTAAAAAATAAGATATAAAAGCCGGAAGTTAAAACACACGAAATCTAAAGTCCACCCTGGAAACAGCTGGGGATGGGGTAAGGTGGGCATCAGAATCAAATCTTTTCCTATTTGGGTTCCAGGTGTTACCTCTCCCCCTGGCCCCGGAGAGGCCCAAGATGGAATGTACTAGTGAAGACTGTCATACTGTATAAAGCACCCAGAACAGTGCCTACCAAGTAGCAAGTAGCTCGAGAAGTATTTCTTCCTATCACCTACTTCTCATGACCACCAATATAATTTGGAAATAAGTGCAGAGCCCTCTTCAGAGTAATAAATTCACTGTCGCCTAAATACTGGGCCTCTGAAAAGTGAACACAGCGCAAACATCAGCAGCAAAGATTTCTATCTACTTATGTGTTCCTGAGACTGATAATCCTGATGAAGAATTTTGAGAGAAAATACGTATTGCTGGTTAGAAAGACTAACTACTGGGCATGTTACAATTGAACAAATGTTTAGGTACAGGACCAAACACTACATCACACATATCTGAAATCTAAATCTGGTATAAATTTACGAGACTGAGATGGCCGCCTGGATGGCCAGCCTGAAAGCTGCAAAATGAAGTAAGGTCCTTTGCTAAGAGTTTCTTAGGACTTTTCATTTAATAACAAAGAAGGTGGACAAACACACAGTATAAATATAGCCAGGCCCCCCTCCCCACTAGAGTTGCCAGATTTAGCAAATAAAATACACAACCCACAATTAAATTTGAATTTCAAATTTAGTTGAAACTATGCAACGTATACTTAAAAATAATTGGTTGTGTATGTGAAATTCTAATTCAACTGGGTGCCCCGTGTTTTGTCTGGCAACCCTATCCTTTACACCTACCTCAACTTCGATTAAAGACAGCAAAGTGCCTCCCAGTTCTAACCTCGACTTCTCTGTTAAAAACACAAAGAAACGTGTCAGGTTATGGTAAGAGTTTCTCAATCTGGAAAATAAAATACTCGATGCGAAATCCATAAATGTAAGTTTCATTTTAAAAAGTGACGCTATATAAATGCGTCAAGGAGCCAGGCGGTAAGACTAGAAAAAGGGCATACAGAAATCAAACTACGAAAGCGGTGGGCTCTGGATATGCAGAGGAACTTTCCAGCTAAGAGTTTTGACAAAGAAATATCGCTCGAGGGGCCCCATTTGCCCATTCTGAATTAATGGCCTCGCGGGGCCGAGAGGAGGAGCGCCCGACAAAGCGCCTCCTCCTCCAACCAACCACGACTTCAGCGATCTCTCATAATAGACCCCACACCCTCGGGCCCAGAGCGGCTCAGAGGCCAGCAACTTACACTGACACGGGTAAGATTCGGAGATGAGTTGCACAAAGAAACGCGGCGGGAACGAAAACGGGGAAAGCCCGATGCGAAGCGAGTTAAGAGAGGTGGGCCCCCGCGGGTGGGCTGAGAAGGCAGTGTGGCGGCGGAGACAAGGCCTCAAGGGGCCTCGGAACCGCCATCCTCCCTCCAAACCTAGCTTCACCCTCGCCTCTTCTTTCGCTGATTGTTCCAAGAAATCCCACTACCCTCCCAAACAAGAACCAAGCCGTCCCAAAACTCACCCTCTACCGACTGCTCTCTCCTCGGAGTAACGGCGACGCTACACGGCCTCTCCCGTCCCGAGAAAAGAGCGCGCGACCGCCGGAAACGAGACGACGGAGCTCGGTGCCTCCCAGGGGTACAAAGTGGCGTTCTCGATTGGTTAGCTGAACTGCCAATCAAGGTTTATCTCCCGAGGCGGAATCATTTTTCCGCCATTTCTTAGATTCTATTGGCTGCCGAATGCCAAAGGCTTGCGTTCGTGTGAACGACAGATGGGGACAAAGAGCGAGGCTCTGTACCTAATGCGCATGTGCAAGCGGCCTGGCGCGTGAGACGGAAAAGGAAAGGGGGAGGGGGAAAAGGAAAAGGAGAGGAGCTGGGGCTGGGGGTCGGAAGGAGAGACATAAACGAACTAACTGAAAGACTCAAAGACTAAGTGGTGGGAGGGGGAAAGGAGAGGAGAAAATGGGAGAGGAAAGTGGAAAGAGGGAGAGGAAGGGGAGAAAATGCGCGCGTAGGCGTGCTCGGAGCCGTCCTGCACTGCGCCTGTGCAAGAAGCAAGAGTAACAATGTCATTGTATTCAATGTAATAGATTTGGCCTTTTCCTACTGAAAAAGTGCCCCGCCATGTTTCTTTTTTCACACTTCCTTTTTAGGGCTTGCATCCTGACACTACATACTTAATCAGATTTCTAGGTGCTTCTCCTGTTGCTGGGGCTGCTCATGAAACGCAAATGAAATAGTCAACTCTTTGGTCATGGTTACAGACGGGATGGGGGAGGAGGGGGTGCATCACACCTTAGTCTCTGCGTGATTACACAGAATTGTAACCAGCACCCTCATTTCCATGGTAACCAGAAAACTTAGCAGTCCAAACATCACTATTGTTCCTATGATTTACAGAGAGATTCAACAGGTGTCGTCATTGCCATGGATATGTTGTAGGCCTCTAGATCAGACTGTATATTCCATAGGAGGCCTATCAGTAACTAACCTTCATTGTTTCAGTAATGCCTAACTCGCCCTGCCCCCGTGGTTAACCGAGGACTACAAGGATCAATTGATAAGCATTTGTTGTTAATTCCCATTAATTAATTCACACTCAGGGTTGCAGGGTATCCCAGTGGGCGCCACCTTATGTGGGAACGCAATGATCTAGACTTGGGCTGTTCAATAGAACTGTCTGCAATGATGGAAAGGTCCTATGTCTGCTGTGTTCAATATGGCAGCTACTAACTATAAGTAGCCATTGAAATAGAACTAATGCAACTGAGAACCCGAATTTTAAATTCTGGCTGGGTGCAGTGCTCATGCCTGTAATCCCAGCACTTTGAGAGGCCGAGATGGGAGGATCGCTTAAGCCCAGGAGTTCGAGACCAGCCTGGGTAACACGGCGAAAAACCATCTCAAAAAAAAAAAAAAAAAGCAAAAATTAGCCTGTCATGGTGGAGCGTCCCTGTAGTCCCACCTACTCGGGAGGTTAAGGTTAAGGTGGGAGGATAGCTTGAGCTCGCTCGGGAAGCAGAGGCTGCAATGAGTAGAGATCGCGCCACTGCACTCCAGACTGAGTGACAGAGTGAGACCTCGTCTCAGTTTAAAAAGAAGAAAATTAATACCTACTCATGGAAAAAAAAAATACCCAACAGTATAAAGGAAAAGTCTCCCCCTCTATTCATTCTCTAGAGATAGCAATTATGACCACTTTCTTGCGTTTCTATTTTCTATGTATGTACTGTTTATATTTATTTACTTAGAGACAGAGTCTTGTTCTGTCACTCAGGCTGGAGTGCAGTGACACAAACACGGCTCACTGCAGCCTCTGCCTTTCAGGTTCTAGCGATTCTCCCACCTCAGCTTCCTGAGTAGCTGGGACTACAGGAGTGCACAACTACGCCCGGGGGAGGGGTGCGTTTTGTATGTTTTCTATGTTTTGTAGAGACAGAGTTTCACCATGTTGCCCAGACTGGTCTTAAACTCCTGGGTGTAAGCAATCCCGCCTCCGCTTGGCAAAGTGCCGGGATTACAGGCATGAGCCAGGGCGCCCAGCGGAGGACCACTTTTTTTTTTGGCGGGGGGACGGAGTCTCGCTCTGTTGCCCAGACTGGAGTGCAATGGTGTGATCTCGGCTCACTGCAGCCGCTGCCTCCCAGGTTCAAGCGATTCTCCTGCCTCAGCCTCCCGAGTAGCTAGGATTACGGGGGCCTGCCACCACGCCCGGCTAACTTTTGTATTTTTAGTAGAGACAGGGTTTCACCATGTTGGCTAGGCTGGTCTCAAGCTCCTGACCTCAAGTGATCTGCCCACCTCGGCCGCTCAAAGTGCTAGGATTACAAGCGTGAGCCGCTGTACCTGCCCAGGACTACTTTTTAATGTCAAACATTTTATAGATTGCCACATGATAGTTTTTAGTTATCTGCTGAGTGAGAAAATACATAATTACAAAAAACCACTATAGATTCAATAACATTTTAATGAATTTATACGTTGTTAATAAAATAATTGGAAAGATGTTCATGTAATAACCAATAATTGCAATACCTTATGCAAATAAAAGGTACAGTTAGCAGTAAAGGGTAACAGATCTGCTTAAGTAGATCAGGAATGGCTTCACAGGAAAGAATACCTTTGAATTGGTTTATATATTTATTTATTTATTTTGACACACTATCTGGCTGTCACCCAGGCTGGAGAGCAGTGGCATGAACACGGTTCACTGCAGCCTTGACCTCCTGGTCTCAAGCAATCCTGCTACCTCAGCCTCCAAGTGGCTGGGACTACAGATGCTTACCACCACACTCAGCTAATTTGTTTGTTTGTGTGTTTGTAGAAACGTGGTTTTGCCATGTTGCCCAGGCTGGTCTTAAACTCCTGAGCTCAAGCCATCCTCCTGCCTCAGCCTCCCAAAGTGCTGGGATTACAGGCATGAGCCACCTTCCCTGATATGAATTAGTTCTTGACCAAGAGGATGAAGTCAAAAAGGTCAATATGCAAAGTGTCAGAGGCAGAATGATATGTTTTGGGTAGTTTTTCATGGCTGAAGAGAAGTTGGGAGGCTGAGTGATAGGAAATTAGTCTAGAGACATAGGCAAAGACCAAAAAATTAAGGCCCTGTGCTATGCTTAGAAGTTTGCACTTTAGGCTGGGCGCGGTGGCTCAAGCCTGTAATCCCAGCACTTTGGGAGGCCGAGACGGGTGGATCACGAGGTCAGGAGATCGAGACCATCCTGGCTAACACGGTGAAACCCCGTCTCTACTAAAAAATACAAAAAACTAGCCAGGCGAGGTGGCGGGCACCTGTAGTCCCAGCTACTCGGGAGGCTGAGGCAGGAGAATGGCGTGAACCCGGGAGGCGGAGTTTGCAGTGAGCTGAGATCTGGCCACTGCACTCCAGCCCGGGCGACAGAGCGAGACTCCGTCTCAAAAAAAAAAAAAAAGAAGTTTGCACTTTAATCTGTAAGTGATGGGGAGCCATTGAAGGGTTTAAAACAAATTTATATTGCTTTTTCTGATTACAAAAGTAATATATGCTTTTTGAGGTAAAAATTGGAAAATGCACAGAATAAAAATCATCATAATCCCACTGTCCAGAAATAATTTTTAACATTTTGGTAGTTTTTTCTTTCAGGTATATACACACATGGATAGATACATACATACATACATAGACATATAGATACATAAATACATAAATGGAATGATAGATATATAGAGACAGAGACACAGAGACAGAGAAAATCATTTTTTTCCATCTGTGATAGGATTGAATTTTAGAAAGTCACTGTATTAGTTTCCTGAGGCTGTTGTAACAAATTACCACAAATTTGATGGCTTAAAACAAGAGAAATGTATTTTCTTACAGTTCTGGAGGACAGAAATCTGAAATCATTATCACTGAGATGAAATCAAGGTGTTGGTAGGGGCATACTCCTTCCAGAGGCTCTAGGGGAGAATCTGTTTCTTGTCTCTTCCAGCTTCTGGTGGCTGCTGGCATTCCTTGGCTTGTGGCCCTTTCACTCCAGTCTCTGCCTCCATCATCACATGGCCTTCTCCTCGTCTCTGTGTGTCAAATTTCTCTCTCTCTTATCAGGACATTTGTCATTACATTTAGGGCCCACTGGGATAATCTCTCTATCTCAAGATCCTTAACTTAATCATATCTGCAAAGTCCTTCTTTTCTGCCATATAAATTAACACTCATAGGTTCCAGGGAAGAGGACATGGATATAACCCTGGGAACAGAGTGTAAAATAGATTGGAGGAGTTATGCTAGGAGATAGGGACACCAATTAGGATACAATGATAATAATTCAGGTAAGAAACCAGGAAGTACTGAACTACAGCAGAGGTTGTAGGGGTAAAGAGAAAGAAACCAAATTCAGATATTTAGAAGGTAGGATCAAGGGAACTTAATAACCAGTTAAATGTAGGGGGTAAGGAATGGAAGAAGACTAGAATGATTCCCAGGTTTCTGATTTAGGTGCCTGGAAGTCTGGTTGTGCCACTAACCCGGATAGTAAATAGAGGAAAAAGAGCAAAATTTGGGGAAAGTCAATCAGTGCAGTTTTGGTAATGTTGAGTTTAAGTGTATGCAGAATGTCCGGGTGGAGATAACATGTAATTGGCTACAAGCCAATTGAAATGTAGGTCTAAATGACAAAATAGAGGTCTGGATTGTCGACATAGACAATGTGTGAGTTGTCAACCTAATGTTGGTAGTGGAAGCTGAGGGCATGAGGGAATGAGAAAACTGAAGTTAAAAAAAAAAAAAAAAAAAAAAAGACAACCTAGGACAGAAGCCTGCAAAACATCTACAGTTAAGAGGCAGGTGATGGAGAGGAGTCAGCCAAAGCAACAGAGAAAGAAGGTCCAAGCAAGGCTTTGAGAGGCCATTTTTTTTCTTTTCTTTTCCCCCTGAGACAGTCTTGCTCTGTTGCCCAGGCTGGAGAGTAGTGGCGTGATCTCAGTTCACTGCAACCTCCACCTCCCAGGTTCAAGCAATTCTCCTGCCTCAGCCTCCCAGGTAGCTGGGATTACAGGCATGCACCACCATGCCCAGCTCATTTTTGTATTTTTAGTAAAGACAAGGTTTCACGATGTTGGCCAGACTGGTCTCAAAACTCCTGACCTTGTGATCTGCCCCCTTGGCCTCCCAAAGTGCTAGGATTATAGGCGTGAGCCACCGCTCCTGGTCTTTTTTTTTTTCCCTTGAGTCTCAGAGTGCAATGGCACGATCTCAGTTCACAGCAACCTCCACCTCCTGGGTTCAAGCCATTCTCTTGTCTCAGCCTCCCAAGTAGCTGGGATTACAGGCATCTGCCACCACGCCTAATTTTGTTTGTGTGTTTGTTTGTTTGTTTGTTTTGAGACAAGAGTCCACCCGCCTCAGCCTCCCAAAGTGCTAGGATTACAGGCATGAGCCACCCCACCCAGCCAAGAGGCCATTTTTTTCTAAGTATCATTATTAATTCCATACTACTTGAATACTTAATCAATACTAAGGATTTCTGTCCTCAATAATAAGTAACTAGATACATAAAAAATATCAATCAAGAAAAAGTGAATGGCCCAGTTTGCAACATTCTGCTTTAAGGACTATAAGTGAATGACAATTGTATTCAATATTGTACTTAGAGATTCTAGCTAGAGCAATTGACAAGAAAAAGAAAAGATATCCAGAATGTAAAGGAAGAAGTCAAACTGTATCTATTTGCAGATGACATGATGTTGTATATAGAAAATCCTATGGCATCTACTAAAAAAAAAAAAAACCTATTAGAACAAAGAAATGAATTCAGCAAGGCTGCAGGATATACAAAAGTCAATATAGGAAAGTCAAGTATATTTCTATACACTTGCAATGAACAATTTGAAAATGAAATTAAGGAAACACCACAGCCACAACATGTACTACAAAAAGAAAAAAAATTAAGGGAACTATTCCATTTATAGTAGCATCAGAAAGAATAAAATGCTTAGAAATAAATGTAACAGCAGAAGTATAAAACCTACACTCTGAATACTACAAAATATTGTTTTGTTTAGTTTAGTTATTGAGACGGTCTCACTGTGTCACCCAGGCTAGAGTGCAGTGGCTTGATCTCGGCTCACTGCAACCTCCACCTCCCGGGTTCAAGCGATTCTCCTGCCTCAGCCTCCGGAGTAGCTGGAATTATAGGCGCACAGCACCATGCCCGGCTAATTTTTTTTTTTTTTTTTTTTTGTATTTTTAGTAGAGACAGGGTTTCACCATGTTGGCCAGGTTTTGCCGAGGCGGGTGGATCACCTGAGGTCAGGAGTTTAAGACCAGCCTGGCCAACATGGTGAAACCCCACCTCTACTAAAAATACAAAAAATTAGCTGGGCGTGGTGGCAGACGCCTGTAATCCCAGCTGCTCGGGAGCCTGAGGCAGGAAAATTACTTGAACCCGGGAAATGGAGCTTGCGGTGAGCTGAGATCGTGCCACTGCACTCCAGCCTGGGTAACAAAAGCAAAACTCCATCTCAAAAAAAAAAAAAAAAAAAAAGAAATTAAAGAGGATCTAAGTAAATGGAAAAACACCTGATGATTGTGGATCGGAAGGCCTAATGTTGTTAAAATGACAATATTCCCCAAGTTAACCAAAAATTCAATGCAATCCCTATCAGAATCCTAACTAAGTTATTTGTAGAATTTGACAAGCTGATTCTAAAATTCATATGGAATTCCCAGGGACCCAGATTAGCCAAAACAACTTTGATAAAATGAGAGCAAAATTGGAGGACTCACACTTTCTCTCTCTCTCTCTCTCTCTCTCTCTCTTTTTAACAAGCTCTTGTGAGGCCAAGGACTCACATTTTCTAATTTTTTTTTTTTTTTTTTTTGAGAGAGTCCTGAGTAGCTGGGATTACAGGCGTGCACCACAATGCTCAGCTAATTTTTGTATTTTTAGTAGACACGGGGTTTCACTATGTTGGGCAGGCTGGTCTCAGACTCTTGACCTCAAGTGATCCACCCACCTCTACCTCCCAAAGTGCTGGGATTACAGGCGTGAGCCACTGCACCTGGCCTATAAAACTATTAGAAGACAACATAGAGATAAATCTTCATGACCTTGAATTTGGCAATGAATTCTTAAATATAACACCCAAAGCAAAGACATCAAAAGAAAAAATAGGCCAAGACGGGCGGATCACGAGGTCAGGAGATCGAGACCATCCTGGCTAACACGGTGAAACCCCGTCTCTACTAAAAAATACAAAAAACTAGCCGGGCGAGGTGGCGGGCGCCTGTAGTCCCAGCTACTTGGGAGGCTGAGGCAGGAGAATGGCGTAAACCCAGGAGGCGGAGTTTGCAGTGAGCTGAGATCTGGCCACTGCACTCCAGCCCGGGCAACAGAGTGAGACTCCGTCTCAAAATAAAAAAGAAAAAATAGATAACTTGGACCACATCAAAATGAAAACTTTCTGGGCGGGTGTCCTAAAAAAATTGAAACTTTTATGCTTCAAATTACATTATTAAGAAAATGAAAATTTCAACACGGAATGGGAAAAAATATATGTAAATCATACATCTGACAAGGGGCTTGTATCCAGGATATACAAAGAACCCTTACAACTCAATAATAAAAAGACAAATAAGCCAGGCCTGGTGACTCATGCCTGTAATCCCAGCACTTTGGGAGGCCAACGTGGGAAGATCACCTGAGGTCAGGAGTTCGAGACTAGCCTGGCCGACATGGTGAAACCCCGTCTCTACTAAAAACACAAAAATTAGCCAGGCATGGTGGTGTGCACCTGTAGTCCCAGCTACTTGGGAGGCTGAGGCAGGAGAATCGCTTGAACCTGGGAGGTGGAGGTTGCAGTGAGCCAAGATTGCGCCATTGCACTCCAGCCTGGGCGAGGAGTGAAACTCTGTCTCAAAACAAACAAACAAAACACAAACAAACAAAAAAACACTAGCCCAATTCAAAAATGGACAAAATTTTAAATATATATTTCTCCAAGGAAGATATACAAAAGGTTCAAAGTACATGAAAAGATGTTCAACATTATTAGTCTTCAGAGAAATGCAAATCAAACCTACAATGAGATTCCACTTCACAACCACTAGGATGGCTAGAATCAAAGTCGGATAGTAACAAGTGTGGACGAGGATGTGAAGAAATTGAAACCTTCCTAGTGGGAATGTAAAATGGTACAGCTATTTTGGAAGACAGTCTGGCAGTTCCTCAAACAATTAAACATAGCAGGTGACCCAGCATTTCCACTCCCAGTTATCTACCCAAGAAAACTGAAAATATATGTTCACACAAAAACTTGTACACAAATGTTTATAGCAGCATTATTAATAATAGCCAAAAGTGGAAACAACCCAGATGTACAACTAAATGCATAAATAAAATATGGTCTATCCATACAATGGAATATAATTCAGCCACAAAAAGAATGAACTAATGGTACATTCTACAATGTGGATGAACCTTGAAAATATGCTACTTGAACAAAGGCAACCACAAAAGACCACATATTATATGATTCCGTTTGTGTGAAATGTCCCAAATAAGTAAATCTATGGAGATAGAAAGTAGCATGGTGGTTATTTAAGGCTGGGAGGAAAATAAATAAATACACAAAATTTAAAAAATAAATAAAAATAAGTATCTGAGCCTACTCTGGCTCGAGAGACTTCCCAATCGGCAAAACAAACAAATGAAAAAAAAAAAAAAAAAACCAAGAAAAGGAAAAGGCTGGGAGGATGGGGAAATGGGGTTGATAGCTAAAGGGTATAGGCCTTCTTTCTGAGGTAATGAAAATGTAGCATTGACTGGTAATGGTTACACATATCTGCGAATATACTAAAATCCACTGAATTGTATACACGTATCTGTGAATATACTAAAATCCACTGAATTGTATACGTAATTATTTTTAAATTTCTTTTTCTTTTTTTTGAGATGGAGTCTCGCTGTCTCCCAGGCTGGAGTGCAATGGTGCGATCTTGGCTCACTGCAACCTCCGGCTCCCAGGTTCAAATGATTCTCCTGCCTCAGCCTCCTGAGTAGCTGGGATTACAGTCCCAGGTTCAAGCGATTCTCCTGCCTTAGCCTCCTGAGTAGCTGGGATTACAGGCGCAGGCCACCACGCCTGGCTAATTTTTGTATTTTTAATAGAGATGGGGTCTCACCATGTTGGTCAGGCTGGTCTCGAACTCCTGACCTCGTGATCTGCCCGCCTTGGCCTCCCAACGTGCTGGGATTACAGGCACGAACCACCACACCCGAGCTATTTTTTAATTTCTTTTTTCTAAAATAAATATTTTCCTCTTCTCAGGTGATTTTTTCTAAACTTTTTGAGATGGAGTCTTACTCTGTCACCAGGCTGGAGTGCAGTGGCGCCATCTCGGCTCACAGCAACCTCTGCCTCCCGGGTTCAAGTGACTAAGTGACTCTCCTACCTCAGCCGCCTGAAAAGCTGGAACTACAGGCACGAGCCACCATGCCCAGCTAATTTTTTTTTTTTTTTCAGTAGAGACGGGGTTTCACCGTGTTGGTCAGGATGGTCTCGATCTCTTGACCTTGTGATTTGTCCGCCTTGGCCCCTCAAACTGCCAGCCAATTTTTGTATTTTTGTACACAGGGGTTTCACCATGTTAGCCAGGCTGGTCTTGAACAGCCTCAGGCGGGTCTTGAACAACCTGAGGCGGGTGACCTCAGGTGATCCACCCGCCTCAGCCTCTCAAAGTACTGGGATTACAGGCGTGAGCCACTATGCCCAGCCCGGTTTTTTTTTTTTTTTTTTTTTTTTTTGAGGCAGAATCTTGCTCTGTCACCCAGGCTGGAGTGCAGTGGCACAATTGCTCACTGCAACCTCCTCCTACCCGGTTCAAGTGATTCTCTGCCCCAGCCTCCCCTGTAGCTGGGATTACAGGCATGCACGACCACACCTGGCTGATTTTTGTATTTTTTGTAGAGAGAGGGTTACACCATTTTGACCAGGCTGGTTTAGAATTCCTGGTTTCAAGCCACCCACCCACCTGGGCCTCCCAAAATGATGGGATTTACAGGTGTGAGCCACCGTGCCCAGCTTTTTTTTTTTTTTTTTTTGAGAGGGAGCCTCACTCTGTCACCCAGGCTGCCCAGGCTGGAGTGCAGTGGCGCAATCTCAGCTCACTGCAACCTCTGCCTCTTGGGTTCTAGAGATTCTCCTGCCTCAGCCTCCAGAGTAGCTGGGACTACAGGCGTTCGCCACCACGCCGAGCTAATTTTCTGTATTTTTAGTAGAGATGGGGTTTCACTGTGTTAGCCAGGATGGTCTCAATCTATTGACCTCGTGATCCACCTGCCTCGGACTCCCAAAGTGCTGGGGTTACAGGCGTGAGCCACTGCGCCTGGCCTGAAAAGTTAATATGATCATGTTAATACTATTACTGTCATCCCAAGAAAAATTATATATTTTCTCTCTCTTTTGTTTGTTTGTTTTTTGAGATGGAGTCTTGCTCTGTCTCCCAGGCTGGAGTGCAGTGGCATGATTCCAGCTCACTGCAGGCTCTGCCTCCCAGGTTCCAGTGATTCTCCTGCCTTGGCCTCCCAGGTAGCTGGGATTACAGGCACACGCCACTACGCCCAGCTAATTTTTGTATTTTAGTAGAGGGGGTTTCACCATGTTGGCCAGGCTGGTCCCAAACTCCTGACTGTCACGTGCATCCTTGTGAAGAGAGTCCACCAACAAGTTTTGTGTGAGCAACAAGGCTGTTTATTTCACCTGGGTGCAGGCAAGGTGAGTCCGAAAAAGTAGTCAGCAAAGGTGGGATTATCATTAGTTCTTATAGGTTTGGGATAAGCGGTGGAGTTAGGAGCAATTTTTTGCAGGTAGGGGATGGATCTTACCAAGTTCATTCTCAACGGTGGGAAGAATATTACAAAGTACCTTCCTAAGGGCTGGGGAGGATATTACAAAGTACCTTCTCAAGGGTGGGGAGGGTATATCGTACAAAGTACATTCACAAGGATGAGGGAATATCACAAAGTATATTATCTCAAGGGCGGGGAGGGTGTATTGTCACAAAGTCAATTGATCATTTAGGGTGGGGCAGGAATGGTGGAATGTCATCAGTTAAGGCAGGAACTGGCTATTTTCACTTCTTTTATGGATCTTCAGTTGCTTCAGGCCATCTGGATGTATACGTGCAGGTCACAGGGGATATGATGGCTTAGCTTGGGCTCAGAGGCCTGACATTCCTGTCTTCTTATATTAATGAGAAAAATAAAATAAAATGGTGATGAAGTGTTGGGGCGACGAACACTTTTTGGGGGTGGTATGGAGAGATAATGGGCGATGTTTCTCAGGGCTGCTTCGAGTGGGATTAGGGGCGGCATGGGAACCTAGAGTGGGAGAGATTCAACTGAAGAAAGATTTTGGGGTCAGGGGTGATATTGTGGGGTTGTTGGAAGGAGCATTTGTCCCACAGAATGATTGGTGATGGCCTGGATGCAGTTTTGTATGAATCGAGAAACTAAATGGAAGACACAAGGTCCGAATAAGAGAAGGAGAAAAACAGGTATTAAAGGACTAAGAATTGGGAGGACCCAGGACATCCAATTAGAGTGCCCAAGGGGGTTCAGTGTAATTATTTGCTTGGTTGGCGAGTTTTTGGGCTCTATCCTTGAGTTTTTTTTATGTCATCATATACCAGGCCATATTGATTTAGGTAAAAACAACACTCTTCATTTAAAAATATACAGAGTCCCCTTTTTTTAGCAGTGAGTAAGTTGAGGCCTGGGTAATTTTGGAGGAAAGAGAAAGGCAAAGCTAGCAATTGTTTGTTAAAGGATTAGAAATGGCTAGGAGAGAGTGAGTGAAATTGATAGTGTGGTGGAGATAGCTGGGGAGAGTAGAGGGTGGCATAAGAACAGGAATGAGAATAAGAGTGAGTATAAAAGTAGGCTGGGTGCGGTGGTTCATGCCTGTAATCCCAGCACTTTGGGAGACTGAGGCAGGCAGATCACGAGGTCAGGAGATCAAGACCATCCTGGCTAACATGGTGAAACCCTGTCTCTACCAAAAAATTAGACAGGCGTGGTGGCATGTGCCTGTAGTCCCAGCTACTCGGGAGGCTGAGGCAGGAGAATGGCGTGAACCTAGGAGACAGAGCTTGCAGTGAGCTGAGATCATGCCACAGCCCTCCAGCCTGGGCAACAGAGTGAGACTCTGTGTCAAAAAAAAAAAAAAAAAAAAAAAGAGTGAGTATAAAAGTAAAGAATAGGACTTCATCAGGGTGGAAGTATTGGAGTGTGCCCTGTCAGCAAAGATCATCCATCCACTCCAAGAGGGAGTCAAGAATGGCGGATTGGGGATAATACCAGGAGATATCTGCTACGATGGTTTGGAGGAAAAGTGTAAACCAGCCATGTAAACAAGGGCAGGGCATTTACGAGTAGTTGAGAATGTTGAGTAGGAGTATGACTAGACAGAAGATAGTAGAGATGACAAGTTTTTGGGGTGCAGTCCAATTAGTGGGGGGTGACTGTGTAAAGCCCTATTGTATAGAGTAGGGTAAGGAAGAAGAGACCTAATAAAAATGAAAGGATGTATTAGGCTCATAAGGGTTATTACTGTTCTTCAGAAATGCGAGTGAGTTTAAGGGAAGTAGAGGAGAGTACATGTGACTTCCAGGAGGAAGAGGAGAGATCAGGCTGGCTGTCCGATGGACATAGCTTTATTCTGGAACAGTGAACCCAAAGGGGAGGGTCCTGCTGTTGGACGGCAGTTGGGGTACTATAGATGACTAAGTAGGGTCTGGTCCATCAAGGTTGTAGAGTTTGAGGGGTCAGATTCTCAGCAAGAACTGATCGTCCAGCTAGGGTGTCTTCATATGGCTGGGAATCTGGAGTAGGCAAGAGAAGATTAGGAGCCTGGCGAATTTCCTGTTTAGCCTGCTGGAGGACTGGAAGATAATCAACTAGAGGGCTGGTGTCTGGAATGAGACAGGGCCCTAATAAAAAGGAGCATCCATACAGGAGCTCAAATGGGCTGCACCCTGTAGCATCCCGAGGACAGGCCCCAATTCTGAGAAGGGCAAGAGGTGAAAGTACTGTCCAGCCCTTTTTAAGTTGGAGGCTGAGTTTGGTGAGATATGTCTTCAGAAGATCATTAGTCTGTTCTACCTTTCCTGAAGATTGAGGACGGTAAGGGGTATGAAGGTTCCACTGAGTACCAAGAGCCTGGCAAACTGCTTGGGTGATTTGACTAATAAAGGCCAGTCTGAGCTGCCCATCGTCTGGGATGTGAGAAGCACCTCTGCCCAGCTGCCCACCGTTTGGCAAGTGAGAAGCACCTCTGCCTGGCCACCGCCCTGTCTGGGATGTGAGGAGCGCCTCTGCCCGGCTGCCCCACTGTCTGGGAAGTGAGGAGCACCTCTGCCTGGCTGCCCCACTGTCTGGGAAGTGAGGTGTGCCTCTGCCCGGCTGCCACCCATCTGGGAAGTGAGGAGTGCCTCTGCCTGGCCGCTGCCCCATCTAGCAAATGAAGAGCACCTCTGCCCGGCCGCCGCCCTGTCTGGCAAGTCAGGAGCGCCTCTGCCCGCCCCCCCAACCCCACCGTCTGGGATGTGAGGAGCACCAACTCTGCCTGGCCGCCATGCCATCTGGCAAGTGAGGAGCACCTCTCTCTGGTCACTGCCCTGTCTGGGAAGAGACGAGCACCTCTTCCCGGCTGCCGCCCTGCCTGGGACATAAGGAGCACCTCTGCCTGGCCGCCCACCTTCTAGAAAGTGAGGAGCCCCTTTGCCCGGTCGCCCAACTGACTGGGAAGTGAAGAGCACCTCTGCCCGGCTACCCACCGTCTGGGAAGTGAGGAGAGCCTCTGCCTGGCTGCTGTGCAACCCTCCAAGTGTGAAGTGACAGCCTTGTGTGTGATCTTTCTGCCTTCCCCAAGTTTGCATTTTTGACATTAAAGTTTACTTTTTATTTTTATTTATTTATTTTTTGAGATGGAGTCTTGCTCTGTCACCCAGGCTGGAGTGCAGTGGCACAATCTCGGCTCACTGCAAGCTCCACCTCCCAGGTTCATGCCATTCTCCTGCCTCAGCCTCCCGAGTAGCTGGGACTACAGGCACCCACCACCACACCCAGCTAATTTTTTTTGTATTTTTAGTAGAGACGAGGTTTCACTGCGTTAGCCAGGATGGTCTCAATCTCCTGACCTCATGATCCACCCACCTCGGCCTCCCAAAGTGCTGGGATTACAGGCATGAGCCACTGTAGCCGGCCAAAGTTTACTTTTTAATTAAAATATTTAAGTTGGAGAATTAAAAAAAAAAAAAAGGCCAGTCCATTATTGGACTGTATAGAGGTGGGAAGGCCAAACCAAGGAATTATGTCTGACAGAAGGGAAGGAATGACTGGGGTGGCCTTCTCAGACCCTGTGGGAAAGGCCTCTACCCATCCAGTGAAAGTGTCTACCCAGACAGAGGTATTTTAGTTTCCTGACTCAGGGCATATGAGTAAAGTCAATTTGCCAGTCCTGGGCAGGGGAAAATCCCTGAGCTTGATGTGTAAGGAAGGGAGGGGGCCTGAGAAATCCCTGAGGAGTAGTAGAATAGCAGATGGAATACTGAGAAATGATTTCCTTGAGGATAGATTTGCACAATGGAAAGGAAATGAGAGGTTCTAAGAGACGGGCTAGCAACTTGTAACCTACATGGAAGAGGTTATAAAATGACAACAGAATAGAATGGGCTTGTGAGGCTGGAAGGAGATATTTTCCTTGGTCCAAGAACCATTTGCCTTGAGTGGGGAGGGATGGATAGATGGAAATGTCAGTGGGAGAGTAAGTAGGAGTGACTGATGAGAAGGAGAAAAACTGGCCATGAGGAACAGAAGTAGGTATATTGGCTCCTTCTTTAGCTGTCTTATTACCATAATTGTTGCCTTGAGCAATGGGGTCTGAGGCCCTTTGATGGCCTTTGCAGTGAATGACTCCAGCTTCCTTTGGAAGTAAAGCAGCCTTGAGAACAGTTTTTATTAAAGAGGCATTAATGATGGAGGACCCTTGTGTAGCGAGGAAACCTCTTTCAGCCCATATAACAGCATGGTGGTGCAGGATATGGAAGACATATTTAGAGTCAGTATAAATATTGACACGTAGTCCCTTTGCAAGAGTGAGGGCCTGAGTTAAGGCAATGAGTTTGGCTTGCTGAGAGGTAGTGGAGTGGGGCAGAGCAGTAGTCTCAATGATAGATGTGGAAGACACTATAGTATAGCCTGCCTTTGCTGGTGATTTGCGATTGGGCCTGGGAGAACTAACATCAACAAAGCAAGTGTGATCAGGGTGAGGAACAGGAAAGAAGGAAATATGGGGAAATGGAGTGAATGCCAGGTGGATCAGAGAGATACAGTCATGGAGGTCAGATGTGGTATCAGGAATAATGTGGGGGCCAGTGTAAAACGGTAAGGTCAAGTTGTTTGGACAGAAAGGCTACAGGGTGTGGTCCCGGCTCTTGTGTAAGAATTCCGACCACACAGCCCTGCACTTTGGCTGTGTGTAATGAAAAAGGGTTAGGATGAGTTAGGGAGAGCTAGTGTGGGAGCAGCTTCTAGGGCTGTTTTTAAGGAATGGAAAGAGGAGTGGGGAAAGGATTTAGGATCTATAGGGTCAGCTAGGTTTCCTTTTGTGAGTTTATATAATGGCTTAGTCAGGATGGCAAAACCAGGTATCCAAAGGTGAAAGTATCCAACCATGCCCAGGATGGAAAGGAGTTGTTGGTTTGTAGAAGGGGTTAGGGTTTGAGAGATCAGCTGGACATGATCGGCAGGGAGAGCACACATGTTTTCATGAATAATTATGCCCATGTAGGTAACAGATGGGGAAGAAATTTGAGCTTTGGAGGGGGATGTGCGATGTCCTTTTGAGAACAGATGTTGGAGGAGCAGGAGAGTGTCCTGTTGGGAAGATTTGTAGGAGGGGCTATAAAGTAGAAGATTATCAAAATATTTAATACTTTGAGAAGCAGACAGATGGAAAGAAAGTAAATTATGAGAAAGAGGTTGACTGAAGTAATGGGGACTGTCTCTGAAGGCTCGCAGCAGTACAGTCCAGGAAAGTTGCCGAGACTGATGGGTGTCAGGATCATACCAAGTGAAAGCGAAGAGAGGCTGGGATGAAGGGTGCAAAGGAATAGTAAATAAAGCATGTTTGAGATCTAGAACAGAATAATGGGTTGTGGAAGAGTTGTGGAGGGAAGTATTGAGGATAGGAGAGTATATGGGTTTGGAACCACGGGGTGGATAGGCAAGACAATTTGGTTGACAGGGCGCAGATCCTGAACTAACCTGTAAGACTTGTTCAGTTTTTGGACAGGTAAAATGGGGGAATTGTAAGGAGAGTTTATAGGCTTTAGAAGACCATGCTGTAGCAGGCGAGTGATAACAGGCTTTAATCCTTTTAAAGGGGATATTGGCATTGAGCAGGGTAAGAGGGATTAGGTTTTAATGGGATGGTAAGGGGTGCATGATCGGTCACCAAGGAGGGAGTAGAGGTATTCCATACTTGTGGATTAAGGTGGGGAGATACAAGGGGAGGATATGGAAGGAGGCTTTGAACTGGGGAAAAGGAGGGTGGCAATGAGGTGTGGCTGTAGCCTAGGAATAGTCAGGGAAGCAGATAATTTAGTTAAAATGCCTTGACCTAATAAGGGCACTGGGCAGGTGGGGATAACTAAAAAGGAGTGCATAAAAGAATGTTGTCAGCCAGGCACAATGGCTCATGCCTGTAATCCCAGCACTTTGGGAGGTTGAGGTGGGTGGATCGTGAGGTCAGGAGATCGAGACCATCCTGTCTAACATGGTGAAACCCTGTCTCTACTAAAAATATAAAAAATTAGCCAGGCGTGGTGACAAGCACCTATAGTCCCAGCTACACAGGAGGCTGAGGCAGGATAATGGCATGAACCCAGGAGGCGGAGCTTGCAGTTAGCCAAGATCGCACCACTGCACTCCAGCCTGGGCAACAGAGTGAGACTCCGTCTCAAAAAAAAAAAAAAGAATGTTGTCCAAGTTGGCACCAGGGTTGGGGAGTTTTAAGAGGTTTAGAAGCCTGGCCGTCAATACCCACAACAGTTATGGAGGCAAGGGAAAGAGGCCCTTGAAAAGAAGGTAATGTGGAGTGGGTAGCCTCTGTATTGATTAAGAAGGGGACGAACTTACCCTCCACTGTAAGAGTTACCCAAAGCGTCTGTGATGGTCCAGGAGGTTTTTGAGGTGATTGGGCAGCATCAGTCTTCAGCCACTAAGCCAAGAATATCTGGAAAGGAGTCAGTCAGAGAGCCTTGGGTCAGAGTTCCAGGGGCTCTGGGAGTGGCTGCTAGGCGAGTTGGACAGTCCAATTTCCAGTGGGGTCCTGCACAGATGAGACATGGCTTAGGAGGAATCCCAGGCTGCAGGCATTCCTTGGCCCAGTGGCCAGATTTTTGGCACATGAAGCAAGATCCTGGGGGAGGAGGTCCTGGAGGAACTCCTGACCACTGTGGTTGAGGTGTTTTGAAGTTCTTGTGTGCCGGAGATGTGGTTGGGGTTTTTGTCACAGTGGAGGCAAATAATTGCAACTCTTTTCTATTATTGTACACCTTTAAGGTGAGGTTAATTAAGTCCTGTTGTGGGGTTTGAGGGCCAGAATCTAATTTTTGAAGCTTTCTCTAATGTTGGGAGCAGATTGGGTAATAAAATGCATACCGAGAATAACACAGTCTTCTAGCCCTTCTGGGTCTAGGGTGGTAAAATGTCTAAGGGTTGTTGCCAAATGGGCCATGGACTGGGCTGGGTTTTTGTATTTATTTATTTATTTATTTTTATTTTATTTTATTTTTTTTTTTGAGACGGAGTCTCGCTCTGTCGCCCAGGCTGGAGTGCAGTGGCCGATCTCAGCTCACTGCAAGCTCCGCCTCCCGGGTTTACGCCATTCTCCTGCCTCAGCCTCCCGAGTAGCTGGGACTACAGGCGCCCGCCACCGCGCCCGGCTAGTTTTTTGTATTTTTTAGTAGAGACGGGGTTTCACCGTGTTAGCCAGGATGGTCTCGATCTCCTGACCTCGTGATCCGCCCGTCTCGGGCTCCCAAAGTGCTAGGATTGCAGGCTTGAGCCACCGCGCCCGGCCGGGTTTTTGTATTTAATGAAAAAGAACCTAAATGCTAACTGATTTGGGAGAGGTCAGATAAAGAACAAGGAGCATTAACCTTGACTATGCCTTCAGCTCCAGCCACCTCTCTAAGAGGAGATTGTTGGGCAGATGGGGGAGGGCTAGTCGCAGAACAAAACTGTAAGCCAGACTGGGTGTGAGGAGGGGAGGTGACAGAAGGATTATAGGGTGGGCGAGCGGAGGCTGAGGGAGAATTGGGACCTGGCTTGGCCTGGCAAGGAGTAGTCTGGGGAGGAGGGGAGAGGTCACATGGGTTCGTTAAAAAGGAGGATTCAAAGGACTCAGAGCTTGGGGTGGAGACTGAAGGAAAAGACAGGAGAGAAAGAAGAAAGATTTGGGATGAGTCACATTAGGAACAGAGACTAGGGAGGGACCGATATGTAATGCCTGGACATCAGGCACCTCAGACCATTTGCCCATTTTACGACAAGCATTTTCTAGATCTTGTGGGATGGAGAAATCAAAAGTGCTGTTTTCTGGCTATTTAGAACCATTGTTGAGTTTGTATTGGGGTCAAGTGGTACTGCAGAATAAAATAAGGTGTTTAGGTCAGGTGTGAGGTGAAGAGGTTTTAAGTTTTTAAGAACACAGGTTAAGGGAGAAGAAGGAGGAATGGAAGGTGGAAGGTTGCCCATAGTGAAGGCAGCAAGCCCAGAGAAAAGAGAGGGTAGAGACACATTTTGTGTGTGTGTGTGTGTGTGTGTGTGTGTGTGTGTGTGGTGGTGGTGGTGGGGTGGTACTTGCCACCCAGGGGAGGTGGTACTTGCCACCAAGGTGAAGGATCAAGGCAGGCATCCCCACAGTGATCAGACACCTCTGAAATGTGAGTGAATAACCAGGCAGGCATCCCCACAGTGATTAAACACCAAGGGAAGACTGCCTTCCCGAGTCCGTGACCAGTGCCAGAGTTTCGACTTCATGGATAAAACGCATCTCCTGTCTCTACCAGAAAGGAAAAGGAACTGAAATTAAGGAAGGGAGAGATTAAAGGGTGGAGGGATAGCGAGAGAGGTTGGAGAAGAGAGTGAAAAGACTGCTTATCTGATTTGAAATTGGTGAGATGTTCCTTGGGCTAGTTGGTCTGAGGACCCGAGGTCGTAGGTGGATCTCCTCACAGAGTGAGGGCGAGGAAAGGGGACTGGTCTCCTGACGAAGTCCTCCTGTCCCGGGTTTCGGCACCAAATGTCACACACATCCATGTGAAGAGAGTCCACCAACGGGCTTTGTGTGAGCAACAGGCTGTTTATTTCACCTGGGTGCAGGCAAGCTGAGTCCAAAAAAGAAGTCAGCAAAGGGTAGTGGGATTATCATTAGTTCTTAAAGGTTTGGGATAGATAGTGGAGTTAGGAGCAATTTTTTGCAGGCTGGAGTGCAGTGGTGCAGTCTCAGCTCACTGCAAGCTCCACCTCCCAGGTTCACGCCATTCTCCTGCCTCAGCCTCCTGAGTAGCTTGGACTACAGGCGCCCGCCACCACGCTTGGCTAATTTTTTGTATTTTTAGTAGAGACGGGGTTTCACTGTGTTAGCCAGGATGGTCTCGATCTCTTGACCTCATGATCCACCTGCCTCAGCCTCGCAAAGTGCTGGGATTACAGGCATGAGCCACTGCACCCGGCCTCAAACTTTATTTTTTCACAACAGGCAAACTCACATATAATTTGATCAAACAAATGAAGGTATAATATTTTCTGAATTCAGGGATTTCCATGGACATCAACAGGGACTCTGTAGAACCCCAAGTAAACATCTGAATGGTTAACTCTGAAAGAAGCATTATGCTGCAGACTCTTTAGTGGTCATTTGATTAGGGTGAGGTTCACTCTGTAGAACCAACTCTGGAACCACATGGATTCTGTTGTGTTTTTTTGTTTGTTTGCTTGTTTTTTGTTTGTTGTTGTTTTGAGACAGGGTCTCACTTCATCCTCTGTCACCTAGGCTGGAGTGCAGTGGCACGATCTCAGCTCACTGCAACCTCCGCCTCCCGGGTTCAAGTGATTCTCCTACCTCAGCCTCCCAGGTAGCTGGGACTATAGGCACATGCCACCATGCCCCGCAAATTTTTGCATTTTTAGTAGAGACGGTGTTTCACCATGTTGGTCAGGCTGGTTTCAAACACCTGACCTCAAGTGATCCACCAGCCTCAGCTTCCCAGAGTGCTGAGATTACAGGCATGAGCCACCACACCTGGCCCTGTTTGTTTTTGAGACAGATCGCACTCTGTCACCCAGGCTGGAGTGCAGTGGCATGATCATGTCTGACTTCAGCCTTGACCTCCCATGCTCAAGCCATCCTCTCACCTCAGCCTCCTAAGTAGTTGGGAGGACAGGTACATGTCACCATTCCAAGCTAATTTTTGTTTTTTATTTTGTAGAGACAGAGTCTCACTATATTGCAGGCCACACTCTTCCTTCCCCTGAAATATTAGCCCATTCTATGTTAGAGCCTTTCATATGTGGCAGATACATACTCAAACTTACCAATTGTGGCCACTCTTGGTCTATTCAAAGACAAAATATATATTCATTTTAAGGATACAAAAGCTCCAGTTTGGGAAATCCTAGACCTTCCATGGAACCAGATGTATTTCTCTTAGAATAACAGTAACCAGGCTGGGTGTAGTGGCTCACACGTGTAATCCCAGCACTTTGGGAGGCCAAGGCAGGTGGATCATCCGAGGTCAGGAGTTCAAAACCAGCCTGGCCAACATGGCAAAATCCCGTCTCTATTAAAAATACAAAAATTAGCTGGGCATGGTGGACTATGCCTGTAATCCCAGCTACTCGGGAGGCTGAGGCAGGCGAATCGCTTGAACCTGGGTGGTGGAGGTTGCAGTGAGCCAAGATCACGCCATTGCACTCCAGACTGGGAGACAAAAGCAAAACTCCATCTCAAAATAATAATAATAAAATTAAAAACAAAACAATAACCAGTATCTATTGAGCACCTGTGGTCACGCAGGTGTACATTTCATTTAATAGCATCTCTATGATGTATTATCTCCATTTTACATTTGTGGACACTGAGGTTCAAAGTGGCTGTATAAATACTCAATGGTAGAATTGGGATTTGGATCCTCATCTTTCTGATTGTAAAGGCCAGGCTCTTTCTATGCACATCAGCTCCTTAAAAACAAAATGTTGGCCGGGCGCGGTGGCTCACGTCTGTAATCCCAGCACTTTGGGAGGCCAAGGCGGGCGGATCATGAGGTCAGGAGATCGAGACCATCCTGGCTAACACAGTGAAACCCTGTCTCTACTAAAAATACAAAAAATTAGCTGGGCGTGGTGGCGGGTGCCTGTAGTCCCAGCTACTTGGGAGGCTGAGGCAGGAGAATGGCATGAACAGAGCGAGACTCCGTCTCAAAAAAAAAAAAAAAAAAAAAATTTAAGCCTGTCAGGAGAATCGCTTGAACCCAGGAGGTGGAGGTTGCAGTGAGCCAAGATCACGCCACTGCACTCCAGCCTGGGCAACAAGAGCGAGACTCCATCTCAAAAATAAAATAAAACAGGAAATACAAAATGCAGAAAATTTTATATATATATATTTCAAGACAGGGTCTTGCTCTGTTACCCAGGCTGGAGGGCAGTGGCACAATCTTGGCTCACTGCAACCTCCAGCCTTACCCTCCCAAGTAGCTGGGACCACAGGCGTGCACCACTGCACCTGGATAATTTTTTGTATTTTTGGTAGAGACAGGGTTTCACCATGTTGCCCAGGCTTGTCTCAAACTCCTGAGCTGCCACCACACTGGCTAATTTTTGTATTTTTTAGTGGAGACAGGTTTCACCACGTTGGTCAAGCTGGTCTTGAACTCCTGACCTCAAATGATCCATCCCCCTCGGCCTCCCAAAGTGCTGGGATTTCAGGCGTGAGCCACCGTGCCTGGCCAGCCCTTATTTTTAGGTGCTAATATTTTTTCATGATTATAAAAACAATATGTGCTCAGTAGAATAGTTTAGAAAATACAAGGCTGGGAGTGGTGGCTCATGCCTTTAGCAATCCCAGCACTTTGGGAGGCCGAGGTGGGTGGATCACTTGAGGTCAGGAGTTCCAGACCAGCCATAGCCAACATGGTGGAACCCATCTGTACTAAAAAAAATACAAAAATTAGCCAGGTGTGGTGGCACACACCTGTAGTCCCAGCTACTCAAGAGGCTGAGGCACGAGGATCGCTTGAACCTGAGAAGCAGAGGTTGCAGTGAGCCGAGACCGTGCCACAGCACTCCAGCCTGGGAGACAGAGTGAGACTGTCTAAGAAAAAAAAAGTTTAGGAAATACAAAATGCAGAAAATTATTTTTATTTATATATTTATTTATTTTTTTGAGACAGGGTCTTGCTCTATCGCCCAGGCTGGAGGGCAGTGGCACAATCTCAGCTCACTGCAACCTCCAGCCTTACCCTCCTGCATAGCTGGGACCACAGGCGTGCGCCACTACGCCAGGATAATTTTTTGTATTTTTGGTAGAGACGGGGTTTTGCCATGTTGCCCAGTCTGGTCTCGAACTCCTGAGCTCAAACAATCCACCCACCTTGGCCTCCCAAAGTGCTGGGATCACAGGCATGAGCCTATGCGCTCGGCCTAAATTTTTTTAAATAAAAATTTTATTTATGGCCAGGAGCAGTGGCTCTCGCCTGTAATCCCAACACTTTGGGAGGCCAAGGCGGGTGGATCATGGGGTCAGGAGATTGAGACCATCCTGGCTAGCACGGTGAAACCCCCGTCTCTACTAAAAATACAAAAAATTAGCCGGGCGTGGTGGCCGGCGCCTGTAGTCCCAGCTACTTGGGAGCCTGAGGCAGGAGAATGACATGAACCCTGGGAGGTGGAGCTTGCAGTGAGCTGAGATTGGGCCACTGCACTCCACCCTGGGCGACAGAGTGAGACTCCATCTAAAAAAAAAAATTTTATATATACATATATATATATTTTTTTTATTTGAGAGATGCAGTCTTGCTGTGTGGCCCAGGCTGGAGTGCAGTGACTCAGTCTCAGCTCACCACAACTTCTGCCTCCCAGGTTCAAGCGATTCTCCTGTCTCAGCTTCCCAAGTAGCTGGGACTACAGGCTTGTGCCCCCACACCCAGCTCATTTTGCATTTTTTTAGTAGAGATGGGGTTTCACTATATGTTGGCCAGGCCGGTATAGAACTCCTGACCTCAGGTGATCTGCCCGCCTCGGCCTCCCAAAGTGCTGGGATTACCAGAGTGAGCCACCATGCCTCGCCATTTTTTTTTTTTTTTTTTAAATAGCAGTTTTTTTTGTTTTTTGGTTTTTTTTTCCTGAGATGGAGTCTCGCTCTGTCCCCCAGACTGGAGTGCGGTGGTATGATCTCAGCTCACTGCAACCTCCATCTCCCAAGTTCAAGTGATTCTCCTGCCTCAGCCTCCTGAGTAGCTAGGATTACAGGCACCCACCACCATGCCCGGCTAATTTTTGTATTTTTATTACAGATGGGGTTTCACTATATGTTGGCCAGGCTGTTATAGAACTCCTGACCTCGTGATCTGCCCACCTTGGCCTCCCAAAGCGCCGGGATTACAGGTGAGCCACCACACCCAGCCATTTTTAATAGCAGTTTTAGGCCAGGCACAGTGATTTATGCCTGTAATCCTGGCACTTTGGGAGGCCGAGGTGGGTGGATAGCTTGAGGCTAGGAGTTTGAGACCAGTCTGGCCAACATGGTGAAACCCAGGTTCTACTAGAAATACAAAAATTAGCTGGGCATGGTGGCGCACGCCTGTAATCCCAGCTACTGGGAAGGCTGAGGTTTGAGAATCACTTGAACCTGGGGGGCAGAGGTTGCATCGAGCTGAGATCCCGCCGCAACACTGCAGCCTGGGTGACAGAGTGAGACTCCTTCTCAAAAAAAGAAAAAAAAAAAAAAAAAAAGCATTTCAGCTTCACAGCAAAACTGACAGGTAGGTACAGATTCCCATATACTTCCTTCACCCATGCAGGCACAGCTTCCGTGACTACCAATATCCTGACCAGAGTGGTAAATTTGTTACAATGGATCAGCCTACATTGACACAAGACACTTCATTACTAGCGAAAGCCTGCGGTTTACAAATGTATACCTACATGTATCCACTATTAAAATATCACGAAAAGTATTTTTGCTCTCCTAAAAATCCTCTGTGCCTCCTGCCATTGGTTTTTGTTTTCTTTTTTTCTTTCTTTTTTTTTTTTTGAGACGGAGTCTCGCTCTGTCGCCCACGCTGGAGTGCAGTGGCCGGATCTCAGCTCACTGCAAACTCTGCCTCCCAGGTTTATGCCATTCTCCTGCCTCAGCCTCCCGAACAGCTGGGACTACAGGCACCCGCCACCTCGCCTGGCTAGTTTTTTGTATTTTTTAGTAGAGACGGGGTTTCACCGGGTTAGCCAGGATGGTTTCCATCTCCTGACCTCGTGATCCGCCCGTCTCGGCCTCCCAAAGTGCTGGAATTACAGGTGAGCCACCGCACCCAGCCATTTTTAATAGCAGTTTTAGGCCAGGCACAGTGATTTATGCCTGTAATCCTGGCACTTTGGGAGGCCGAAGTGGGTGGATAGCTTGAGGCCAGGAGTTTGAGACCAGTCTGGCCAACATGGTGAAACCCAGTCTCTACTAGAAATACAAAAATTAGCTGGGCATGGTGGCACACGCCTGTAATCCCAGCTACTGGGAAGGCTGAGGTTTGAGAATCGCTTGAACCTGGGGGGCAGAGGTTGCATCGAGCTGAGATCCCGCCGCAACACTGCAGCCTGGGCGACAGAGTGAGACTCCCTCTCAAAAAAAAAAAAAAAGCATTTTAGCTTCACAGCAAAACTGACAGGTAGGTACAGATTCCCATATACTTCCTTCACCCATGCAGGCACAGCTTCCATGACTACCAATATCCTGACCAGAGTGGTAAATTTGTTACAATGGATCAGTCTACATTGACACATCAGATTAAAAAAAAAAAGACACTTCATTACTAACGAAAGCCTGCAGTTTACAAATGTATACCTACATGTATCCACTATTAAAATATCATGAAAAGTATTTTAGCTATCCTAAAAATCCTCTGTGCCTCCTGCCATTGGTTTTTGCTTTCTTTCTTTTTTTTTTTCTTTTTTTCTTTTTTTTTGAGATGGAGTCTCACTCTGTCGCCCAGGCTGGAGTGCAGTGGCCGGATCTCAGCTCACTGCAAACTCCGCCTCCCAGGTTTATGCCATTCTCCTGCCTCAGCCTCCCGAGCAGCTGGGACTACAGGCGCCCGCCACCTCGCCCGGGTAGTTTTTTGTATTTTTTAGTAGAGACGGGGTTTCACCGGGTTAGCCAGGATGGTGTTGATCTCCTGACCTCATCATCCGCCCGTCTCAGCCTCCCAAAGTGCTGGGATTACAGGCTTGAGCCACCGCGCCCGGCTAGTTTTTGTTTTCTTTGGAGAGGTAGTCTGTCTCTGTCGCCCAGGCTGGGGTGCAGTGGCCTGATCTTGGTTCACTGCAACCTCTGTATCCTGGGTTCAAGCAGTTCTGCCTCAGCCTCCCCAGTAGCTGGGATTACAGGCTCCCACCACTACATCTGACTAATTTTTTTTTGTTTGTTTTGTATTTTTAGTAGAGACAGGGTTTCACCATGTTGGGCAGGCTGGTCTTGAACTCCTGACCTCAGGTGATCCGCCCACCTCGGCCTCCCAAAGTGCTGGGATCACAGGCCTGAGCCACTGCGCCCAGCTGTTGTTGTTGTTTTTTTTTAAAGTGGTGTTTGTGTGTGTGTGTTTTGGTTGTTGTTGTTTGTTTGTTTTTGTTTTTTTGAGACAGAGTCTTGCTCTTTGCCCAGGCTGGAGTGCAGTGGCGCGATCTCGTCTCACTGCAACCTCTGCCTCCCAAGTTCAAGCGATTCTCCTACCTCAACCTCCTGAGTAGCTGGGATTACAGGCGTGCACCACCATGCCTGGGTAATTTTTGTATTTTTAGTAGAGATGGGGTTTTACCATGATGCCTAGGCTGGTATCGAACTCCTGGCCTCAGGTGATCTGCCCGCCTCGGCTTCCCAAAGTGTTGGGATTACAGGCGTGAGCCACCTCGCCAAGCCTTGTTTTTTGTTTTTGTTTTTCAGATAGTGTCCTGCTCTGTCGCCCAGGCTGCAGTGGTGCAGTGAAGCAATTGTGGCTCACTGCAATCTCTGCCTCCTGGCTCAAGCGACCCTCCCCGCAGCCTCTGGAGTAGCTGGGAATACAGGCGCTCGACACCACACCAGGATAGTTTTTTTTTGTATTTTTTGTAGAGACAGGGTTGCCCAGGCTGGTTTTGAACTCCTGGGCTCAAGTAATCCACCCGCCTCGGCCTCCCAAAGTGCTGGGATTACAGGAGTTACTGCGCCCAGCCCACTTTATTTTTTAGAGCAGTTTTGGCATCACTGCAAAATTGAGCTGAAAGTATCAAGAGTCCTTTGTACCCCTCTCCACACACAGACACAGCCTCCCTATCAACATCCTGTCCAGAGTGGTAAATTTGTTGCAGTGATGAATGTACAGTGACACATTATCAACCAAAGCCCATAGTTTACATAAGGGCTTCCTTTTGGTGTTGCACATTCTATGGGTTTTAATTTTTTTTAATGAAGATTTTATTTTTTAAGAGCAATTTTAGTTTCACAGCAAAACTGACAGGTAGGTCCGGAGAGTCCCATATACCCCCTTCCCCCACGCAGTCATGACTTCCCTGACTACCAACATCCGGGTCAGAGTGGTAAATTTGTTACAATCGATGAACCTACATTGACACATCATTACTAACCAAAGCCTGCGGTTTACATTAGAGTTAGTTCACCCTTGTTGTTTACATTGTGTATCTTTGAACAAATGTATATTTACATGTATCCACTATTACAGTATCATGAGGGTATTTTCGCTACTGTAAAAATTCTCTGTGCTGTCTGCCATTAGTTTCTTTTTTTTTTTTTTTAATGTGAGGTTTTGTTTTGTTTGGTTTGAGACAGAGTCCTCCTCTGTTGCCCCGGGCTGGAGTGTGGTGGCACCATCTGAGCTCACTGCAATTTCTGCCTCCCAACTCAAGTGATCCTCACACCTCTGCCTCCTGAGTAGCTGGGACTACAGGTGCGCACCACCACACCTTGCTAATTTTTTGTATTTTTTGTAGAGAAGGGGTTTCACCACGTTTCCCAGGCCACTTTGGAACTCCCGGGCTCAAAGAATCCATGTGCCTCCGCATCCCAAAGTGCCGGGATTACAGGCATGAGTCACTGCGCCCTACCTAAAATGTGGTTGTTAATGACTACGTCCGTTGTATAACCAAAATCCCCTATTATTGGACATTTAGACTGTTTCCTTATCTGTTTTAAAGAGGAGAAAACTAAGGCCCTTCACTTGACAAGTCACTTGTCCAAAGTCACCTGGCTAAAAAGTAGGCAGAACTGAGATTAGAAATCTGGTCTGACTCCAGAACCCATTCTTAGGCCACCACACTGCGCCTAGAATTAATAATACACCACTTAACTCCATTAGATCAGCTCCCCTCAACTTGAAAGATAGTGACCAGGCACCTCCACAAGCAGAGCAGCCAAGGATTCAAGTATATATCGAGGAAGGCAGGCAATATAGAAAAAACTAGGTGGCTCAACTGAGATGGAACAAGCAGAAAACGCAAAGGGGAGGTCCAGGAATAGAAATAAACAGGAGGTAGGAGATGGGTACATAGAATGCTGGTTAAGATAAAGAAAAAGCTGGATTTGGGAAACCTGAAAGTAAGAAACTCTGGCTTTTATCTCTGTATGTAGGAGGGAGCAAAGATAACCTCAAGGCCATGTGGGGAGCTAGGAAGGATAAGGTTTCTGAGAAAAGGAATGAGAAAAGGGAGGGTAAACTCCCGAGGACTACAAGGCCAGGGGAGGCTTTGTGTGGCCAAGAGGAGAGGCCAGAAGTCAACGAGGCAGGCTAGAATAGGCACTGGATACCAAACCTTCCTGTTCCTAAGGAGACTTCCTTCCAGCCTGAGCCTCCTCTGGTAGTTCAGCTACTAAATGCTCTCAGCCCTTAGGGGCTAGGGTGGGAAGTGGGGAGCGGGGATTGTAAAGTGCTCTAACTATTAATATAATGCGGACTGAGAATGGATGCTGGCACACATTTTTTTAAAGGCAGTAGGCTTAACGCTAGTGCCACCTACCCCTACTCCACTTCTCTAGCCTAACCTCAGCCACACCCACATGCTAAGGACCATCCAGGAGGGGGGAGCGTGTAGCGCGCCTGCGTGCTCGTGCGCACGAGAAGCAGAGAGACAGAGACGGAGACAAAAAGAGATAGGGGGAGAGAGAGAAAGAGAGAGCGAGAAGAGAGAGACAGACAAGGACAGAAAGGGGGCGGGAGGAGGGAGAGAGAGACAGAGACAGAGACAGAGACAGAGAGATCAGCCCTGGTGAGGGAGGAAAACTCCAGAGATAATGCAGGGAGCTCCTGCAGGAAGACTCAGGGAGAAGATCCCAGAACTTACCCTAAGACTGTTGAGAGAGTAGGGGGTGGCTTTGCAGGACCTGGCTTGGGGGTCATCAAGCAGTAACGGTTACTGCACAGGCGTTGCCACTGAGCCAGAGCCATTTAACCCGACCTGTGTGGCTGGGGATCAAGCTTCAGATACCCCATAACTCTGACTCTCAGACTGTTTTGGGGGCCCCGGGGCTGCAGACAAGGGGAGGAGGGGCACGTGAGGGCTGGGTCCCTGCCTCCCCCCATCCTCCGCTGTCACTCACTACCCCAACAGTCGCCCAGGGGGCGGGCCCCGGAGAGGTGGGGATGGGGGAGGGTAATCTTGGCAGGCGCCTGCTGCATGGCGTAGGTAGGGACTATTGAGGGGGGCGGACGCCGGGGGGGTGAACACGAGTGGGAAGCGAAGAGAGACACGGGAGGGGGAGGGGACCGGGAACCATTTGAATGAGAGGAGGGGATCACGGGTAGAGTGGGCTCCAGGAGGCAGGGCGGGCAGGGTGTGACGGGGGCCAGACTCTTGAGCCAGGTAAGGGGAGCAGGTGCGTAGATCTGTGTTTTTGGTGGGTGAGCGCACTCGGCCCTTGGATGGAAAGGGGACGCCGCCTTTCCCGGGGGGCCGGCTTCAAAGCTCCAGAGGCTATCTTTTCCTTCTCAACTAACGGGGCCCCGGGCGGGGGCTCAGGCGCCGTCTCCAGTGGCTGTACTCCACTCCGCAATTTCCAGGCGGCCACTGGACTGGGAGTCTCGCGCCGGGGGCCGGCGCTGTCTCGCGAGCCCCCTCCTGGAGCCAGCCAATGGGGTTGGTTGCTGGCACCGCCCGCCCGCCTGGTGCAGAGCGCTGGGCGCTGCGAGCGGCGCTGCCATTTAAAGGGGCCGCGACCCCTGTCCCGGCTGCTAGGGAGGGAGGTGGAGAAGGAGCGCGGGGCCGTCGCTGTCTGCAGTTCTAGGCTTGTAGCCTTTGCACTAACCCTGCCGCAGGTAGGGGTCGGGCCTGCTGAAGCCGAACCGAACCTGCAAGCGGGATCTTGCAGTAGCCGGGAGGCTGTGGGGGGGGGGGGGTCTAAGGAGAGATCGTAGCTCCAAAATGTCTTCCTGTAAATGCCTGAGGTTGGGGGTGGGCAACAGGAGAAGGGAGGACTGGAGGAGCAATGGGAAAGGGGGACGGGGCTGAGGAAGTGGGCGACCTGAAAGGTAACTGGGGGAAGGGGTTGCGAAGGGCAGTTTGTGGGGGCGGGGGAAGGGCCCAGGGAGGACCTAGCAACGCGGGGAGGGGGGGTGGGGCCAGACTGGGTGGGTAAAGACTGGGGAGCTGGGGGGCTCCAGCAGAGTGGGGAGGGAATAGAAACTGAGATCGCGGGGGCGGGAAAGGCTCCTGGTGGCGACGGCCTTAGGAGACTCTAAGGGGGCGTTCAGCCTGAGTTGCGGGGGGTGAAAGGTAAGGGGGAAGGGAATGGGAGTTGCAGTCGAGTAGGGGGGTGGGCGGGTGGAACGACCGACTGCCTGGCCAGTGTGGGCACGGGGCCAGGGCGGGGAACGCCTCTCCCCACTGGGGGCGCTGTATTGGGGGGAGTGGTCATTAGGACTAAAGCCTTCGGAAATGCTTGTAGATTGTGGTGGTGGGGGCTGTTCATGAGAAATCCAAGTGGATGATGGGGTGTGTCTCAGAGCCCATGTAAGAAGGAATTCTGGCTAAGACCACCTCTACTGCCTCCTCTTCTCCTCCTAATCTGCAGTACATATCCAGCCATACTCATGGACCCCAGTGATTTCCCCAGTCCATTTGACCCATTGACCCTGCCAGAGAAGCCCCTGGCTGGAGACCTACCAGTAGACATGGAATTTGGAGAGGATCTGCTGGAATCCCAGACTGCCCCAACTCGAGGATGGGCCCCCCCTGGCCCTTCTCCATCCTCGGGAGCCCTGGACCTGCTTGATACCCCTGCTGGCCTGGAAAAAGACCCTGGAGTCCTGGATGGAGCCACTGAGTTGCTGGGGCTGGGGGGGCTGCTCTATAAAGCCCCCTCTCCCCCGGAGGTGGACCACGGTCCTGAGGGAACCCTGGCATGGGATGCGGGGGATCAGACCCTAGAGCCTGGACCAGGGGGCCAGACCCCTGAGGTGGTACCACCTGATCCGGGGGCTGGGGCAAATTCCTGTTCACCCGAGGGGCTACTAGAGCCTTTGGCTCCAGATTCTCCAATAACCCTGCAGTCCCCACATATTGAAGAGGAGGAGACCACCTCCATAGCTACTGCGAGAAGGGGCTCCCCTGGGCAGGAGGAGGAGCTTCCCCAAGGGCAGCCACAGAGCCCAAATGCCCCCCCTAGCCCTTCAGTGGGAGAGACTCTGGGGGATGGAATCAACAGTTCTCAGACCAAACCTGGGGGCTCTAGCCCCCCTGCGCATCCTTCCTTGCCAGGTAGGTTGCCTAATTATCTGGAGAATCAGGGCTGGGAGAGGGTGGTGGTAAGGAGGGGTGGCTATGTGCTTTGGGAAGTAGTGGGGAGGAGGAGGGTGGGGAGATAAGTGTAGGGATGTGTGTGGGGAAGGACCTGGGGTTTAGGAGGGAGGAGTGGGGTAGTGTGTAGAGGAAGATTAAGGAAAGTAGGGGTGGGCACAGGCTGTGGGGGAGGAATGAGGTAAGGTTTCAGGGAGCGTAGGTTGGGAGGAGTGGATTTGGTGGGAAGGGTTCCCTTTTTCCTGCCCCAATGGGCTTTTGGTGCCAGAGTCCTTCCTTCAGGATTTGGAGGAGTACACCAGGCTTCTTGGTTCTAAGACCTTTACAGCTTTTTGGTTCCAGATGGGAGTGGGATTTCTGGGTTTGATGAATGGTAACTAGGTTCTGGAGCCCCTAACAGCATAAGGATTTCAGCAGAGCGGTAGAAATGCAGGGTCTGGGATTGAGTCTCTGATAGGGGAGAGACAACCTTGACTTGAGAGGCTCTAGTTTCTCCCCTCTTCTGCCTAGTGGTGTGCCTCTATCAGGCTGTGACGAGGGTCTTAGGGCTTATATAACCACCTGAATCCAGGGGAAGCTACCCATACAATGATGCTTCCTTTTCCTTTTGCTACCTTTGGGTGGTTGTGTGTGTTTTTCATTGGTAAAATATAAATTCTTAATGAAAGGTATATTACCTGTGTTTCCTTAACCCCCAAGGATTGGGACAGAAAGCTGGTGGGAAGGATAGATTTTTTTTTCATGGAATAGCTGCACGTGCACCCCCCCCCACCTTAGTACAGAGCCTGAGGTAACCCTGAGAGGGGCCCCAAGAAGCCACAGGCACTCGAGTTTTCCCTTTCAGTTTTGAGTAAGTTCTTCCCCAGGAATGGAGGCGGGGGTTGGGCCGGGGAGGGGGTGGTGAGGGCAGGCTCAACATTTAGGCTGCCTTCTGCTTCCTTTGCAGGAGATGGCCTGACTGCGAAGGCGAGTGAGAAGCCGCCTGAACGGGTGAGGGGGAGGGGATTGGAAGGAGTCTGGTTCCCCCTTAGCTCTGGGAAGGACAGACCCTTCATTTTCCCTCCCAGATGTTGTTCTGTAGAGAGTGTGTATAAGGAGAGTTAGGAGGAGGGAGGGAGCACTAGTGTCTACTGCTTGTTGGGGAGAAAGTCCAGCCTCCTTTTCTTCCCTCCTCCTAAGGGCTGGGCCAAGGGTCCCCACTCTCCCTTCCCCCTCCCATCTTCTATCCCGCCCCCCCAAACCCTGTACTAGTGTTAGCCTGGCCAGGGTGTCAGTTTTCCTCCCCTCCCGTCTTTCCAAGGTACAGAAGAGAAGCGAACGCGTTAGGAGAGCAGAACCTCCAAAACCTGAGGTTGTAGATTCCACTGAGAGCAGTAAGTAGGATTTGAGGAAGTGTGACCTGGGAGTTCTGGGTGTGGAAAAGATCCGAAAGTGGCACGCGGCAGGGCATGGATCTTCTAGCTCCTGTAGTCCTGCTCCATGCAGCGCGTGAAGTGCCTGTCTCCGCTATGGGTTGGCATGGGAACCAGGGGCAGTGGGGGAAATTGAAAACAAGAGCAGTGAGAATGGCGAGTTTCCTGTTTCAGCTATGCCATCTCTGTCTCCGAATCTTCTCATTTAGAGCCTCTCCCTTTCCCTCCCTGGGAGGTTACAGAGTAACCAAGGGAGAGAGACACCGAGGTCTTAAGATACTAATGTAACGAGGGCCAGGGTGTAAAGGCCAGAACAACAGAGATCCCAGGAGAGGGACTGAACTGTTGGTCAGGGGATGGTTGGAGACCTGGTTTGGTGGCCTTTCTCATGTCCACCCCCCTACTTTCGCAGTTCCAGTGTCAGATGAGGATTCTGATGCCATGGTAGATGACCCTAATGATGAGGACTTTGTGCCATTCCGGCCCCGGCGCTCTCCTCGCATGTCCCTACGCTCAAGTGTGTCACAAAGGGCCGGGCGCTCTGCAGTGGGCACCAAGATGACTTGTGCACATTGCCGGACACCACTGCAGAAGGGGCAGACTGCCTATCAGCGCAAGGGGCTGCCTCAGCTCTTCTGCTCATCATCCTGCCTCACCACTTTCTCCAAGAAGCCCTCGGGCAAAAAGACCTGTACCTTCTGCAAGAAGTGCGTGAGGGTCTTGGGGGCTGTGCAGAGGGCAGGGATCTGGGCAGGAGTATGAGTAAGACAGACTGTTGGTAAGAACCTAGCAGGATGGAGCTGGGCGAGAGAGCGATGTAGGGAGGGAGTCAGAGTATTTGGCTCTGTGGTCATTGATCCTGGACGAGGGGCGGAAGCTGAGGAAATGAGAGGGTGGTCTTGAGTGAATATTCAAACCTGTTCCCACCTCTAGGGAGATCTGGAACACCAAGGACTCAGTTGTGGCGCAGACTGGTTCTGGAGGCTCCTTCCATGAGTTCTGCACGTCCGTCTGTCTCTCCCTGTATGAGGCCCAGCAGCAGCGCCCGATCCCCCAGTCTGGGGATCCCGCCGATGCCACTCGCTGCAGCATATGCCAGAAGACTGGAGAGGTGAGGACACTCGATGGGGGCTGATTTACAGAGCCTGGACAGCCCTGACCTGCCCCTCCCATCCTGGGGCTGCAGGGGCCAGGCCCTGTGGAAAGGGGAGTGGGGAGGAAAGGCGGCCATCATGAGGGAGCGTATTCAAGGACACAGCTTCTCCAGGATGCGCACAGCTGGCCTTCTTTACCTCCCAGGACCTCACCATCAAGTCGGCAGCCTGCGGCGCAGGTTGGGGGGTCCCTGGGCCCACTGTCTGCTGTGAAGGTCTAGGGTGAGGTGGGGGGCTGACCTTGCATTGGGGTGGGCGGTGGTGGCCAGGCCCTAGCTCAGGGTGCGTGTGTGTGTGGCAGGTCCTGCATGAGGTCAGCAATGGCAGCGTGGTGCACCGGCTCTGCAGCGATTCTTGCTTCTCCAAATTCCGGGCCAACAAGGGACTGAAAACCAACTGTTGTGACCAGTGTGGGGCTTACATCTACACCAAGACCGGGAGCCCTGGCCCTGAGCTCCTCTTCCACGAGGGCCAACAAAAGCGGTTCTGCAACACAACCTGCTTGGGGGCGTATAAGAAGGTGGGGCCGAGGGAGTAGTGCATTAGAGGGCTGTGGAAGGGGGTGTGGTTCTTGGGTGATAAATAAAGGTGGCTGACAGGTCAAGGACTGGGAGAAATAAAACAAATAAAGGGGGTTTCAATTGTATCTGTTATGTTTTATTTTTGAAGCTGGCTGGTGGATACACAGGTCTTTGTTACATCATCATCTATACTTTTTTTGTATGCCTGAAATATTTCATGTTTAAAACATTTAAAAAATAAAAGTGAAGGGACAAATCCAGCCTCAGCCTCTCCTTCCCCATCCTCACAGAAAAACACACGTGTGTACCCATGTGTCTGGTGCAAGACCCTGTGTAAGAACTTTGAGATGCTATCACATGTGGATCGTAATGGCAAGACCAGCTTGTTCTGTTCCCTGTGCTGTACCACTTCTTACAAAGTGAAGCAGGCAGGGCTCACTGGTAGGTGCAAAGCCCTCTTCTCTGAGTCCCCTGCTGGCCTTCTCTCTACCTCCCATACTCCCCTCTTCCAGAGTAATCCCTGCTGCCCGACCTTAGCCCCAACCACATCTCCCCGTGGAATTTCTGTTCGTCTCCTGCACTGCCTTACACCTTCTGTGTGCTCTCTCTCTCCCTCTCTCTTTTTCTTTTCCTCTCTCTCTTTCTCTCTATGCCCCAGGCCCTCCCCGACCCTGCAGCTTCTGCCGCCGCAGCCTCTCTGACCCCTGTTACTACAACAAGGTTGACCGCACAGTCTACCAGTTCTGCAGCCCCAGCTGCTGGACCAAGTTCCAGGTACTCCAGGCCCTGGATCAGGGATAGAAGGGTGTGGTAACATAAAGAGGGTCGGAGAATTGGGGTAGGCAGGCCTGGGCAGAGCAAAGAACAAGCCTGACTCCCCTTCCCCACCGCTGCACACATCTTGCCCCCTCCCTTACTTGTCTTCCTTCCCTCCAGCGCACAAGCCCCGAAGGGGGCATTCACCTGAGCTGTCACTACTGCCACAGCCTCTTCAGTGGCAAGCCTGAGGTCTTGGACTGGCAGGTAAGAGCCCCACCCCCACCTACATCTTGCCACATGACCAGACTGTCTGAAGGGGTCCTTCCACTTGGCGCCTGCTGAGGCCAGATGTTACAGCTTATCCTCCCTGCCCTGTGCCCCCACCTCAGGACCAAGTGTTCCAGTTCTGCTGCCGTGATTGCTGTGAGGACTTCAAGCGGCTTCGGGGTGTGGTGTCCCAGTGTGAGCACTGTCGGCAGGAGAAACTCTTGCATGAGAAACTCCGATTCAGCGGAGTGGAGAAGAGCTTCTGCAGCGAAGGTAAGGAGATGGGGAAGGGCAGAAGACACGTAACTCCCAACCAAGGAGAATGGAGGAGAAGGGAGGGAGGCTGGGAAAGTGGTCCTTGAGGCAGGGCCTTCTGCTCGGGATGCCCTATCCCCATCTCCCCTAAAGCTTTGGGCACAAGGTGCTGCTTAGAGAGAGGTTTCAGGTGTAGCACCTTGAAAAGGTTGGGTCTCTTGCCCTTGGGTATCTGTGTCTCTGGACTCTCTTTCCTCTTCCCCTCTTTCCAGGCTGTGTGCTGCTGTACAAACAGGACTTCACTAAGAAGCTGGGCTTGTGCTGTATCACTTGTACTTACTGCTCCCAGACTTGCCAGCGCGGAGTCACTGAGCAACTGGATGGCAGCACCTGGGACTTCTGCAGTGAGGACTGTAAAAGCAAGTACCTGCTGTGGTACTGCAAGGTAAGGAGGGTCAGCACGCGAGCGAGGCGGGAAAGAGGGCGGCGGGGAGCACAGGCTGTGGTACTAAGCTCGGGGTGTGGACAGATCTCCAGGCAGGGCAGCCAGCCTTCCATCTCTAAGCCGGCCCGATCTCCAAGCGGAGGAGCATGGCTTATCCCAGGGGAAAGAAAAGGCCCAACGCATTTTAGGGAGGCAGGTCTGACTATCCTTTTGACATCCTCAGGCTGCTCGGTGCCATGCCTGTAAGCGCCAGGGGAAGCTGCTGGAGACCATCCACTGGCGTGGGCAGATCCGTCATTTCTGCAACCAGCAGTGTCTTCTACGCTTCTATAGCCAGCAGAACCAACCCAACCTGGATACCCAGAGTGGGCCCGAGAGCCTCCTGAACAGTGAGTCCCGGGCAGGGGGTACGCTCTGTTAGAGGGGGCCTGGACTCTCCTAATCCTAAGCCTAGCCCCTTTCTCCTTCCTCTTGCATTCACCTCATCCCTGGCCAGATAGGGTGCTAGTACTGTGAACTGTATTCTCTTTCAGCTTCTGAACCCTGCAGGTTCGGAAGGGGAAGTCTTATTTAAAACTTCTTGGAGTTAGCGTCTACTGATTGTCTATGAAATGTATATTATTAGGGAGTGGGTGCCTATCCTGATAGGATGGGGCATATAGGGGTTATGGTTACTTTTCTGAGATAAGGAAATCTCAGCATAAACTCTACCTTTAGTGAGACTGAAGACTGCCATTTCTAGAATGTTGCCCCTGCCCCTCCACAACTCCAGGGATACCCAGGCTATCTAAATGGAAGGTCTCAATTGTGGGTTTTTGGGGAAAATGTAATGTTTCATTCTCAAGGAGCAAAGAGTCTTTTAGGCTACTATTGCTGGGGTACAGAGGAGACTAGATCTGGGATGGCAAGGGGGGCAAATCCTAGAACTTCCCATCTGTATTTGGTGTGCCTGTTAATGAAGCTCTCCTGGAACAGCGGTAAGGAAAATGGAGAGCTAGTCCCTTGGATGAGAGCATTCATTTGTTTTGATCTGCAGGTCAGTCTCCTGAGTCAAAACCCCAGACACCCTCTCAAACCAAAGTGGAGAACAGCAACACAGTGAGGACCCCAGAGGAAAATGGGAATTTGGGCAAGGTCGGGGCAAAAGCCAAGGGGGAGGATAATCTCAGAGGAGGGTACGGCAGTTGGCGGCACAAATGTTCCTTTTTCTTTGCAGATCCCTGTGAAGACCCGATCAGCTCCCACGGCTCCCACCCCTCCTCCACCCCCGCCGCCCCCAGCAACACCCCGCAAAAACAAGGCTGCCATGTGTAAGCCGCTGATGCAGAATCGGGGCGTCTCCTGCAAGGTGGAGATGAAGTCCAAAGGGAGTCAGACAGGTGAGCCAGGGTACCTCGATGCCACAGGCTGTATTCCGGAGTCCTAGGCCTGCCAGCCCTATGTCCGTGAGCTGGACAAGGGGATTCCTTAGGTAGCTGAAGCCTCGTGCATATGGTTGTGCTAGAATCGAGAGGTGTCTTTCAGCCATTGCTTCAAGGGCAGTTTTGTGACACTGAGCACGTTAGAGCTTTTGGCGGGTCCGATGTGATCAGTCCAGCAGGGTCTCTGAGAAGATCCCTTTCTCATCCACAGAAGAGTGGAAGCCACAAGTGATTGTGCTGCCCATCCCAGTGCCCATCTTCGTGCCAGTGCCTATGCATCTGTACTGCCAGAAAGTCCCGGTGCCTTTCTCGATGCCTATCCCGGTAAGTTTCCCTGCCCTTCCTGGCTGGGTCCTCCTTTCCCCTTCCAGGTTTGAGATCCACCCTTTCCCCTTACTCTCATCAACTGTCCCCCTTCACTCTCATCATCTGTCCCCCCCTTCCCCCCAACTGCTGGTGTGGTTCTTGGCATTTAGTTGGGATTCGTGCCTCCAGGTGCCTGTGCCCATGTTCTTGCCCACTACCTTGGAGAGCACAGACAAGATTGTAGAGACCATTGAGGAGCTGAAGGTGAAGATCCCTTCCAACCCCTTGGAGGCCGACATCCTGGCTATGGCAGAAATGATTGCAGAGGCTGAGGAGTTAGACAAGGCCTCATCTGACCTTTGTGGTATGCCATAGATGGTGGCGATGAGGGAGACAGGGTGCTACCAGCGTGTCTCTGCCCGAGGGGGAGCTATTGATGATCTTGGTGCCTAGTAGAATGGGAGGATAGTTGGGATCAGCCCCTGAAAGCTTGTGAGGGTGCTAGCAGGAGCTTGTAGACACTGAGCCCACTTCTTTGCTTCCCAGATCTTGTGAGCAACCAGAGTGCAGAGGGACTCCTGGAAGACTGTGACCTGTTTGGGCCTGCTCGAGATGATGTCCTGGCCATGGCAGTCAAGATGGCCAATGTCTTGGATGAGCCTGGGCAAGACTTGGAGGCAGACTTCCCTAAGAGTGAGTAAGATTGGAGCCGTGCCCACTGGGTATGGTAGCATTCGTGCCATCAGGAAGGGAATGTTCCTTGTGTCCCTGAGTATGACCCTGAAAAGTGTTCATTGTGATTCTAAGACAGAAGGTTCTCACAGGGAGCAGTGCCAGAGATACCAGGACAGGTGCATTCTTTTAGACTTCTGAGTCATGCTTTTATTTTATTTTATTTTTAAACTGTAAAAAAAATAAAAATTTCACTATGTTCGGCCGGGCACGGTGGCTCAAGCCTGTAATCCCAGCACTTTGGGAGGCCGAGACGGGCGGATCACGGGGTCAGGAGATCGAGACCATCCTGGCTAACACGGTTAAACCCCGTCTCTACTAAAAAAATACAAAAAACTAGCTGGGCGTGGTGGTGGGCGCCTGTAGTCCCAGCTACTCGGGAGGCTGAGGCAGGAAACCCAGGAGGCGGAGCTTGCAGTGAGCCGAGATCTGGCCACTGCACTCCAGCCTGGGCGACAGAGGGAGACTCCGTCTCAAAAAAAAAAAAAAAAATTTTCACTATGTTCAACATGTTTACAGTTCAGTAGTTCTCATTGCTGTGTTTTGCGTTCCTGTGACTCTGAGCATGCTTTTCGGTATAGCTTTACTGGTTCCTTTGGCTCATCTAGTGTCCAGTGGGCAAGCAGCAGGGGTGGGGCAGGAGGGCTGCAGGGTTGAGATCTTAAGGAATTGATTTCTTCTTTCTTTCCTTTTTATTAGATCCTCTGGACATTAATCCCAGTGTAGACTTCCTCTTTGATTGTGGCCTGGTAGGGCCTGAGGATGTGTCTACTGAACAAGACCTTCCCCGAACCATGAGGAAGGTAGGGCTGGGGCTACCGTATGTACAAAAGAAGAATGGAGGCCCAAAGGGGAGAGGATGTGAGATCCAAGCCAGCAACCATAGTTTGACCTTCCCTAACCTCCTTTCTCCAACACTAGAAGTACTGAGATAAAGCCAAACTTTACTCTTCCCCCATTTCACAAGGTCATCAAAGCTATTCCTGGGGCTCTGTGCTGTGGAAGCTTGCCGTGTACTTACATCAGCCCCTGCCCTGGCCAGCAGTAAATATGGTGCTGACTAGCTTTCACCTTGCCTCTGGCCTTACCTCTGCCATGCCCCTGCTTTCTCTTCTCCTCCAGGGTCAAAAGCGGCTGGTGCTTTCCGAAAGCTGCTCCCGGGACTCCATGAGCAGTCAGCCTAGTTGTACCGGGCTCAACTATTCATATGGTGTCAATGCTTGGAAGTGCTGGGTGCAGTCAAAATATGCCAATGGAGAAACCAGCAAGGGTGATGAGCTGCGCTTTGGCCGTAAGTACTTGGGGTTGGGGGTAGGGGAGGGCAAAGACAGGGAGGAGGAGGGGAAAGGGAAGAAGGGGCTGGGCCTGTGATTCAGCTGAAGATGTCTAGGAGTGATAAGGGTGTGACGACTTAAGGATGCCCTGTGAAGATGGGGAGGAGTTGTAGATTAAAGGAAATGCTGTCTAGGTTCAAGGTTAGGGGCTTTTTCTGTAATTGTTCAGGAGCTAGGCATGACTAAGGGATGAAGGGGTTAATGGTGGTGGAGCTAAGTGAAATTCTCCATGTAGAGTTTTTCTTAATCCTGTCCCTGCACAACATATCACTGCAGCCAAACCCATGCGTATCAAAGAGGATATTCTCGCCTGCTCAGCTGCTGAGCTCAACTACGGTCTGGCCCAGTTTGTGAGAGAAATCACTCGGCCCAATGGTGAACGATACGAACCTGACAGTATCTACTATTTGTGTCTTGGCATCCAGCAGGTACCTCTCATGCACCACCTTGCTTCCCGTCACTCTTAACACAGCAGGCAGGGTCTAACCAGAAATGATTCTGGGTTGGGCACGGTGGCTAACGCCTGTAATCCCAACACTTTGGGAGGCTGAGGCAGGAGCATCGCTTCAAGCCAGGAGTTTGAGACCAGCCTGGGCAACAAAGTGATACCGCATCTCTACCCAAAAAATATTTAATGAAAAAAAAAGCAATTACTCTGTTGCACTCCCTGTTCCTCATCTTGTCCCCTACCTCAAGCAGGCAGCTTGCCTTTAATCTCCTATTCCAAATAGAACATGAGATATCAATACTTTTCTAAAATCAAAACTGCATTCCAGGACTGTTGGCCAAGGAGCAGTCTTCATTACTATCCAGGTCCCCTTTGTAATATTTAAGCCCATTCTAGGAGGGGAGGGATGGGTGGAGCTGGGATCCTTGAGTGCTGGCGTAATGTTTAGTTCCCCCTGGGAGAAGTCAACCACGTATTACCTGACAAGGAGGTGTGGGCTTCTAAAGAACATCTCCTCCAAGCCTCCTCCTCTTCCAGCAAAGCCTGAGTAGCGCAGAGCTGTAGGTATATCTGGGGGAAAGCACTCGAGGCCTCCTAATCAAGCAACTGTTTCCCATTGTCTCCTAATGATTGACGACACCATACCTGGGGGCTTCAGCATCATTATCTTTCTTCGAGGACCTACAGTCTAGCCTTATGTGTGTCTGTTTTTCTTTCCCCAGTACTTGCTGGAAAATAACCGGATGGTGAACATTTTCACGGACCTTTACTACCTGACTTTCGTTCAAGAACTCAATAAGTCTCTGAGTACCTGGCAGCCCACACTCCTCCCCAACAGTAAGGGACAGGGACGTAGCAACCCCTACACCCTTTTTCCATTCTTCCAATCCACCATCCCAAGAGTCCTGTGCTATTTGGTCTGCCACTCTTCACAAAGGGCCCGAGGGCAGGAGCGTGTAGCTGGATGCCTCAGGGTTTAGAGTTAAAGGAGCATAGGAGCACCTGTTCTTGAACATGAGGAGGGGATCAAGACTTAGGTCTGAAGAGCTATCTCTAGGACCAGAAAAAGATGGCCTGGGTTTGGGTGGTAAGTAAAGAAAGAAAGCAAGAAATCGTGGGACTCCTCAAGGTTTACATTTACCTGTCTACAACTTGAGGGTGGTGAGAGACGTTCCAAATGCAGCAGTGGAAAGTATGTATTATTTAAAAGCCCTGTCCCACTGTGTAGTGTAGCAAGTGTAGCAAAGTGACAGTGTTTTATATATGAAAGTTACTCACCAAATGAGAATGGTGTGGGAAATGAGCAGCGCACATGGGATGGGAAGTGGTTGGGTTTGGGCAGCCACTCCCTCCTGACCCGCCTCTCCCCCTTGACCATTGTAGATACGGTGTTCTCTCGAGTGGAGGAGGAGCACCTCTGGGAGTGTAAGCAACTGGGGGTCTACTCGCCCTTTGTCCTCCTCAACACCCTCATGTTCTTCAACACTAAGTTTTTTGGGCTGCAGACAGCTGAGGAACACATGCAACTCTCCTTCACCAATGTGGTGCGGCAGTCCCGCAAGTGTACCACCCCTCGGGGCACCACCAAGGTGGTGAGCATCCGCTACTATGCCCCAGTCCGCCAGAGGAAAGGGCGAGGTACGAGGCTGCCCCCTCCCCTGTGCTTTTGCCCCGTCTCTGCCTTCCCCTTCCATGCCCTGCCATAACCCACCATACCTGCCAGGTCGGCCCTCTCCTTGGCCCCTAGCTTCCCTCTCCTTCCGTTGCTGTGTGCAGAAAGGGTAGAAACGGCCAGTCCTCCTACTTGATGGGCAGTGGCTGTCGCATAAATAGGAGGTCACCCTGTGACCTCTCTCCCCCCTTTCCTCATTTAAGACAGTTTACTTGCTTGCCTGCTTTTTCTGGGTGGTGGACAGGTAGGAAACCTTTGGGTGTGTTTGACTGTGGGGGGGCGGGTAGACTGAATGAATGACAGGCTTTCTCTGATTCTTTGCTGTCGGGCCTAACAACAACTGCACCTTGGTTTCCATTTTTTCTGTTCTGGATTTCTGTCCTGTCTGAGTGCAGTTCCCAAGGTCCCTTCTCTGGACCCATGCTTCTACCTGGACTAATGCGCGAGGGGTTGGGGCCATAGCTGTTTCTCTATCCCAGAAGGCAAGCCCGCCCTTGCAGTAGGGTCTGTTTTATCAGGTTTTTTGAATAACTTCTGAGATCACCTCTTCAAGACAGCAACTTGGGGGAGATTTTAAAAAGAGTCTTTGGCAGTGGGAACTGGGGAGGGTTGCATAACAACAGCTCGACAGGATGTTGGGTTGGCGTGGGAGAGGGAGACTGACCTCTTCTTCCACCTCTCCATCTTGATGAGACTGTAATTTGTGTCGTGATGCCTTCTCCCTGTGCCCTGGACTGTGCTCTTGGATGATGCTCGTGAAGCCTGTGCTCTTAATGAGTCTGAGTCATTTCCCTCCCCTACAGACATGGGTCCTGGAAAACGGAAGAGAGAAGATGAAGCCCCTATCTTAGAGCAGCGTGAGAACCGCATGAATCCTCTCCGCTGCCCCGTCAAGTTCTATGAATTCTATCTATCAAAATGGTGAGTTGGTGGGTTGGCAGGAAGAGCGTTAGCATGGGGACCCAAGGGATCTACTTTGCCTTGGTACTGATCTTCTGTCCTGCCATCCCCACCCCCACCCCCGATGTTGCAGTCCTGAAAGCCTCCGGACTCGCAACGATGTGTTCTACCTGCAACCAGAAAGGTCCTGCATCGCCGAGTCACCTCTCTGGTATTCTGTGATCCCCATGGACCGCAGCATGTTGGAGAGCATGCTCAATCGCATCCTGGCTGTGCGCGAGATTTATGAGGAACTGGGTCGTCCTGGGGAGGAAGACCTGGACTGAGCTCGTGTGCCATCCATATCCATCTTTCACATCAATGTCTGTCCTGTGGTCATGTCCCTCAGGGTGACAGGCCCAGGAACCAATGCTACTCATTCTGAAGGGCCCTGACTGCTCCTTTCCGCTCACCCATTCCCTGCCTTCTCTAGGAACCCTGGCTTTTATCTTCTTCCATACCACTTGACAACCATGGGGCCCCGGTCTTCTGTACTCAGGGGCTGGTCTCCCAGTGATGGGCAAAAGCCAGCTTGCCCGTTTTCTTTATGCTTCAGAGTAAACCCCTCCTTCTGGGTCCAGACTCTGGGTGGAGTGTTCATAGCTCTGGTGATCCTGTTGGCTTTGGGTTTCCTGACCCATCCCGCATAGGTAAAGCCTCTTGTTCCCAGGCATGACCTAGGGAAAAACCCAGCTGCCTTCTCTGCCCTGTGCCCACTCCCTTCTCTACTCTTCCCCAGCACCACGCAAAAAGGTCTTATCTGAAAGGTATGAAATAAACAATGAAAGCGATGAGGGGACCATGTACATAAAACACAGAGCTTAGACACTCTTCCCCTCCTATGAAATAATTGGTTGTTGGCACCCTCTCACCACCGCGTATCCCTCACCCCCGCCCCCCCCCCCCCCCCCGGCAAGCACCAACCCTTGGTGCTGCAGTTTTTAAAATTTTCCAAATGCCTTTTTTTCCTCAGAGGCAGAGAATGACTAAGTACGGGGAGCAGACTCCTGTTGTGCAGACTCCTGTCCCCTTGGTTTCTGTGTTTGTCTCTCTGCCATCTTAGGTTGCCATGAGCCATGGTGTCAACATGCTTAGCCCCCTCTGTAACTGCCTCCCTTTAGTTCAATGGACAGAGCTCCCAAGGCAAAAACTACCTTCTGACTTGGGTTGAGGCTGGGTTCCCCTCTATTATTCCCCCATCATAAGAGCCAGGCCAAGCCTGTGGGGGCTTGAGTCATGCAGGATGGGATCTGTGGTCAAAGGACAGGCGAGGAGCTGTGGGCACAGGGCCTGCCCCACTGCCTACATCTTCTCTCTTCCCCATCTTGCCTTGGAGGTCCTAGAAAACAATTAACTTCTGGCAAAGGGGGTACCCAGTTCTTTCCCTGTTGACTTTGCTGTTTCCCAGGCTCCTTTTTGTGTTTTTTTTAACTGTCACCAGTTAGCCACTGTTTAAATTGTATATATTGTTCTGAGGCACCTGGCCTGTCCCTTCAGTGAGCCATGCCCACCCTTGTGTTGTAGTGAAAAGCTGTTGTCACGACTAACCTTCTGTCTCTGAAATTGTTTGTTTCAAATAAAGAGTTAAAATTGTCTTTGGTCTTTTGTCTTTTCTGGGTGATGGATATAGAGGAGCAACACTGGATAACATCAAATCTCTCCAAGTGTAAACAAGTCAGGTGTTTGAGAATCATTCTTACTTTATTGTCTTACTTTGAATCTACTGGGAATGTGGTCTTTTTTTTATAACAAGTTCCCAAACACTTAAGGAAAAAAAATACTCACTAGCCATGTATTAAGGACCTATTATGTTTAAAGACCTAGATTACATGCTTCAAAAAAGACAAAGACTGGTTAGACCAGGATCCAATCCCCAGCAGGCTCCCAGGCTATAGGGGAGACCAAATAGTACACAATTAGTCGTAATACAGGCAGAATAAAATAAATAGTGCTATGGGAGGACAGAGGAATAAATTACTCCAGGTTTACAGGGAGGCTGGGTGCGGTGGTTTGCGTCTGTAATCCAGTACTTTGGGAGGCTAAGGTGGGAGGATCCCTTGAGCCCAGGAGTTCAAGACTAGCCTGGGCAACATGGCAAAACCCCATCTCTAATAAAAATACAAGAATTAACTGGGCGTGGTGGCGCACGCCAGTAGTCACAGCCATTGAGGAAGCTGAGGCTGGGGAGGATGGTTATAACGCCTGGGAGGCAAGGTTGCAGTGATCACCCCACTGCACCCATTCTGGGTGACAGAGTGAAACTCTGTCTCAAAAACAGACAAAACACGTTTATAGGGAGGCTATGTGAGGGTTTACCAAGGGAGGTGGAATTAGACCTGGGCCTCAAAGACAAAGTGGAAAGGGTTGGGAGGCCACAGATGTAGGGGTGGGAAGTGCAAGGCTGAGATTTTTCCAACCAAGGGGTGGTAGGCTCAGATCTATTTCTTTAGGGAGACAATCCCCAGAACAATATGAAGAATAGCGAGTGGGAGTAGGCCTGGAAGCCTGGAGATTGGTGGAAGGAGTATGGCTAAGAGGTTCTATGGACCTCAATGGGGACTGTGGGGATAGGGAAGGGAAAAAAAGATAGACTCAAAGTAAATTTCAGGCATTTTGAAGGTCAAGGTTGCAGGATCTGATGAATCATTAGAAATAAAGGTTCTTGGGGGGTGGCTCATGCCTGTAATCCAGCACTTTGAGAGGCAGAGCCGGGTGAATCACTTGAGGTCAGGAGTTTGAGACCAGCCTGGCCAACATGGCGAAACCCCATCTCTACAAAAATACAAAAATTAGCTGGGCATGGTGGCAGGTGTCTGTAATCCCAGCTACTTGGGAGGCTGAGGCAGAATTGCTTGAACCTGGGAGGCGGAGGTTGTAGTGAGCTGAGAGCATGCCACTGCACTCCATCCCGGGTGATAGAGTGAGACTTCATCTCAAAAAAAAAAATAGTAATAATAATAAAAGGTAAAGGCTATAAAGGTTATGGGAAAGGGAAGAATTGAGCGTGAACCCCAGGTTTCTAGCCTTGATGACTGGGAGAGTGAAATGCCTTTAACCAAGATGGGTAGCACAGGCCGGGCGTGGTGGCTCATGCCTCTAATCCCAGCACTTTGGGAGGCCGAGGCGGGCGGATCACGAGGTCAAGACATCGAGACCATCCTGGCTAACATGGTGAAACTCCATCTCTACTGAAAATACAAAAAATTAGCCAGGCGTGGTGGCAGGTACCTGTAGTCCCAGCTACTCGGTGGACGGCCGGGGAGGCGCTGAGGCAGGAGAATGGTGTGAACCCGGAAGGCGGAGCTTGCAGTGAGCTGAGATCCAGCCACTGCACTCCAGTCTTGGCGACAGAGCGAGACTGCGTCTCAAAAAACAAAACAAAACAAAACAAAACAAGATGGGTAGCACAGGGACAAGTGTTTTTTTTGTTTTGTTTCTTTTTTCAGACAGAGTCTTGCTCTGTTGTCAGGCTGGAGTGCAGTGGCGCGATGTCAGCTCACTGCAACCTCCGCCTCCCAGGTTCAAGCGATTCCCCTGCCTCAGCCTCCCGAGTAGCTGCGACTACAGGTGCGCACCACCATGCCCAGCTGATTTTTGTATTTTTAGTAGAGACAGGGTTTCACCATGTTGGCCAGGATGGTCTTGATCTCTTGACCTCATGATCTGCCCACCTCGGCCTCCCAAAGTGGTGGGATTATAGGCATGAGACACCATGCCCAGCCAAGTGTTTTTTTTGTTTTGTTTTGTTTTGTTTTAGGGGTGTGTGTGTGTGTGTGTGTTCTGTCAGGGATAGGAGAAGATTGCTAATAAGTTGAGATTTTTATCACATTGGTTTCGAGACTCCATTGAAACACCCTTGTGGTGCACCATGCAACATGGCACACAGGGAGAACACCCAGATTGAGTTTCTAATCATAGATCTGCCATAAAACCTTGGGCAAGACAACCTTTTTGAGCCTCACCTAAAAAATGAGTTCATATTCTGCCCTGACTTTCTCACAGAAGTGTTGAGAAGGTCAGATGAGACAACAGACACAAAAGAGCAAATATTGATGCTACGTGTTACTGTATGTAGTAGGCAGTTAGAAATTCAAGTCTGAGGCTTAGGAGAGAGATGAGGTGTTAATTTAGAAGTCATCTGCAGAGCTTCTCACTGAAGCTCTGGGAGTAAACAAGGTCACTTGGGAAAATAGAGTGAAGAGAGAAGAGGACAAAAAACCCAAACACAGTACTTTGGAGAATGTCTCCAGTTAACCAGAGAAAGGCACTGAGAGGGAGAGACCAGAGAAGTAGGAGGAGTCCCAAATCTGCCAGACGCCAAAGACATAACCACCTGATGAAAAACTGTCCTTACAGTCCAGGCCAGGATGAAGTCTTAAATTGACCTTCTCCTTCTCCCATTCACAACAGGGCACCAAACTATCCACTTCCTCTTACCTCCTTCCCTTGTTGAAACAGAGAAGGGCCTGATGTCATTTGTTCAACTAGATATCTACTCTGTGCAGAGCCTCTTGTTACTCACTATGAATACAAACATGAATAAGAACCTGGGGTTGGCTGGCACAGTGGTTCATGCCTGTAATCCCAGCACTGTGGGAGACCAAGGTGGGTGGATCATTTGAGGTCAGGAGTTCACGACCAGCCTGGTCAACATGGCGAAATCCCGCCTCTACTAAAAATATAGAAATTAGCTGGGCATGGTGGCAGGCCCCTGTCGTCCCAGCTACTCCGGAGGCTGAGGCAGGGGAATCGATTGAACCTGGGAGACAGAGGTTACAGTGAGTTGAGATCGCACCACTGCACTCCAGCCTGGGTGACAGAGCGAGACTCTGTCTCAAAAAATAAAACCAAACAACAGCAACAATAACAAAAACCTGGGGTCTACTCTTGAGAAGTTCCTAGTCTGATAGGGAAGACCAGGGCTGGGACTGGGTGAGGCAACTGAGGCACCTAGGGTGAAAAATGTAAGGGTACTTGCTCTCAGGGTCACATACGTACAGGGTGGGCATTTGTATGACCCTGAGAGGGAGTGCCTCCTTACATTTGCATTCTAGGTGCCTCGACTGCCTCACCCTAGTCCTGACCCTGGGAAAGACTCATATGTCAATAAAATAGCCAAGGTAGAATGTAATTGTTTCTCACTCTCTCCCAGGAAATCAAGAAAGATTACAGAGGTGGCCGGGTGCAGTGGCTCATGCCTGTAATTGAGACCAGCCTGGCCAACAAGGTGAAAACTCTTCTCTACTAAAAATACAAAAATTAGCTGGACCTGGTGGCGGGCACCTGTAATCTCAGCTACTTGGGAGGCTAAGGCAGGAGAATCACTTGAACCCGGGAGGTGGAGGTTGACACTCACTCCAGCCTGGGCGACAGAATGTGACTCCATCTAAAAAAAGAAAAAAGAAAAAAAGAGAGGCCGGGAGTGGTGGCTCATGCCTGTAATCCCAACACTTTGGGAGGCCGAGGTAGGCAGATCACGAGATCGGAAGTTCGAGACCAGCCTGGCCAAAATAGTGAAACCCCGTCTCTACTGAAAATACAAAAAATTAGCCAGGCGTGCTGGCGGGCATCTGTAATCCCAGCTACTCGGGAGGCTGAGGCAGGAGAATCACCTGAGCCTGGGAGGCAGAGGTGGCAGTGAGCCTAGATCGCGCCATTGGACTCCAGCCTGGGTGACAGTGTGAAACTCCATTTCAGAAAGAAAGAAGGAAAGGAAGGAAGGAAGGAAGGAAGGAAGGAAGGAAGGAAGGAAGGAAGGAAGGAAGGAAGGAAAGAGGCCAGGTGCAGTGGCTCACGCCTGTATTCCCAGCACTTTGGGAGGTGAGGCAGGTGGATTACGAGGTCAGGAGATCAAGACCATCCTGGCTAACACGGTGAAACCTTGCCTCTACTAAAAATACAAAAAATTAGCCGGGCATGGTGGTGGGCGCCTGTAGTCCCAGCTACTCTGGAGGCTGAGGCAGGAGAATGGCGTGAACCCAGGAGGCAGAGCTTGTAGTGAGCCGAGATTGTGCCACTGCACTCCAGCCTGGGTGACAGAGCGAGACTCCATCTCAAAAAAGAAAGGAAAGAAAGAAAGAAAGAAGGAAGGAAGGAAGGAAGGAAGGAAGGAAGGAAGGAAGGAAGGAAGGAAGGAAGGAAAGAAAGAAAAAGAAATGGTTAGTGCTTTGCCTTTGGCATCCACCAGATGTGAATTCCAGTTCCCTGGCTCAGCCCTTTCTTTCCTGTGTGACCAAGGCAAGTTACTTAACCTACTTGAACCTTGATTTCCTTGTGTCTAAAATGGGAACAATACGGAGCTTGCCTCAGTGACAGTGAGGATTAAAGGAGGTAATGTTTAGCGCAGTGCCTGGCATGGAGCAAGTGTTTTAATCCAAGTTCACTCTCCTCCACATTTTCAGTTAGATTCTGGCAAGGCCTGAAGGAAAGCAGCAGTGGCAATGGGGATGCTGAGGAGAAAAGAGATTTGAGAAAGATTTGAGAAGCAGAATTACCAGAACTTGTTTGTCGGTTAATTGATTATATTTTAGTGTGAATGAGTTCTCCCAGGTATCTGCATTTCAAGACAATTATCTCTAACTGAGGAATGAAAGGCTTTGTCCTTTGAAGAAAGCTGGAGCAGAAACAGAAAGGGATTAGGGGAGACTGCGGGAAAATAAAGTGTGTTTGGGACCCCTAAGGTGGAGGGAGAGAAAGGGCGACAGTTTCAATAGCTTGTCTTGACTTAGGCCAAACGAGGGTAAGGGGTTCCGAATAACTGTCTCTCCACATCTTCCCTGTACTCCTCAAGTTGCCTCCCTTCCCAGGGATGGACAATTTCTGGATCCTGCTCCGGGTAGACCTCCTGGGAAGGGCCCTCTCCCCACAAAACTGCCCTTCCTTGCCTGAGTGCAGGGCAGCCCCTTCCTCAACTTTCACCATTTCTCTCTCTTAACCTTAGGGGTCCTGTACAAACATGTTGTTTTCCAGCACATTAGTACTTAGGGATATTTTAATATCATACTGTGCTCCCCACCCCACATGCCCTGAAACACTTCCTAAAGCAGCATAGAGTTGTTACTTTGTCTTTTTCGTTTGTTTGTTTTTGTGTTTGCTTTTTTTTTGAGAGGGAGTCTTGCTCGGTCACCCAGGCTGGAGTGCAGTGGTGCCATCTCGTCTCACTGCAACCTCCGCCTCCCGGGTTCAAGCGATTCTTCCGTCTCAGCCTCCTGAGTAGCTAGGATTACAGGCATGTGCCATCATGCTTGGCTAATTGTTGTATTTTTCGTAGGGATGGGGTTTTGCCATGTTGGCCAGGCTGGTCTGGAACTCCTGCCCTCAAGCAATCCACCCGCCTCGGCCTCCCAAAGTGTGGGGATTTACAGGTGTGAGCCACCATGCCCAGCTAGAGTGGTTACTTTGGAATAGAGGAAACAGCACAGGTTTTGGATTAGAATGGGACTAGGTTTTAATTCTAGCTCTGCAGTGCAACCTTTGGACATATTACTTAACTTCTCTGAGTCTCCATTTCCTCATCTACAAGTAGGGGGATAATAATAGCTACCTTGCCAGTATACATGTCAGTGCTTAATTCAGCACCAAATCTGGCACATATTAGGTGCTCCATAGTATGGTGCCCCTGGCCCACCTAAGTCATTTCTAAGCCTGGTCATAAAGTTTCAGACCATATTATGATTGGGAAACATCCTTTTCATTAAAACTACATTAAGAGTTAAGGCACTTGGCCAAGCGCGGTGGCTCACGCCTGTAATCCCAGCACTTTGGGAGGCCGAGGCAGGCAGATTATCTGAGGTCAGGAGTTGGAGACCAGCCTGGCCAACATGGTGAAACCCCATCTCTACAAAAAAAAAATACAAAAATTAGCCTGGCGTGGTGGCACACGCCTGTAATCCCAGCTACTCGGGAGGTTGAGGCAGGAGAATCGCTTGAAACTGGGAGATGGAGGTTGCAGTAAGCCAAGATCACACCATTGCACTCCAGCCTGGGTGACAGAGCAAGACTCAGTTTCAAAAAAAAAAAAAAAAAAAATGGGCATTCCCCTCATAGCCATCCTCCCACATACATGTGAATGTGGTCATATGTGTCAACACAATGATACATATGCATGCAAACATACAGACTTGCTTGCTTAAGCACACGCACATGACAATGGACAGTTAGATAGTCAAGAAAACATGTTAGGCCAGGCACAGTGGCTCATGCCTGTAATACCAGCACTTTGGGAGGCTGAGGAGGGAGGATCACTGGAGCTAGGAGTTTGGGGTTGCAGTGAGCTGTGATGGCACCACTGCACTCCAGCCTGGGCAATAGAGTGAGACCCTGTCTTAAAAAAAAAAAAAAGCAAGCATGTTAATTAGGTGAGAAAGAGTTTAACGCAGTGTTTGAGAGAGTTGGTGAATAGCTGGAGAAGCAGTGAAGATGGCAAGATGAAATAATAACTGCAAATCCTTGTGTAGGACTTACTATGGACCAGGCCTTGTTTGAAGTGCTTTATATATAATGAACACATTTAATCCTCACTACAGCCCTGTGACACAGGTAGTCATGCTTTACAGATGAGGAAACTAAGGCCTAGAGTGGCCAAGTAACATGGTCAAACTCACACAGGTAGGAAGTAAACAATTTTTTTTTTTTTTTGAGACGGAGTTTCACTCTCGTTACCCAGGCTGGAATGCAACGGCACGATCTTGGCTCACTGCAACCTCTGCCTCATGGGCTTAAGCTATTCTGCCCCAGCCTTCCCGAGTAGTTAGGATTACAGGCATGCGCCACCACGCCTGGCTAATTTTGTATTTTTAGTAGAGACAGGGTTTCTCCATGTTGGTCAGGCTGGTCTCGAACTACTGACCTCAGGCGATCTGCCCACCTCAGCCTCCCAAAGTGCTGAGATTACAGGCGTGTGCCACTGCACCTGGCCAACAATGCTCTTAATCACTATGTGACACTGACTTTTCACAGGGGCTTCAGTTGTGGTGAAAAAAATGGAGAACAGTTGGTCACCATCATATGTAAATTACCCTTTCTCCTTGAAGTCCACTTTCAAATAATTCTGGTCTTTCTTCCATAGTTCACTGTCAACTTTAACATATCTGTTTGTGCAAAGGTCTGCCCTGATCTGGATCTCCTGAAGACCTCTACAGTCCATCCATGATCATGAGTACAGAATTGCCTGTTAATCTAGTAGGCACTTAACTTTTATGTCAGAAGGGCTTCTACACGTGATACTGGAGTCCAGACTCCTGTGCAAACCTGCATGCATTTCTATGAGAGTCTTCACTGACCAGCCCCGACCTGCTTTGCCAGTCTCATCTCCTACTGCAACCACCCCACTCCCCATTCTGCTCTAGTCACAGTGAACACACTCTACTCTCTCAAGACTCTGAACCTTCGCACATGCCTGTGTCTTCTTCCCTGCTGCCCTGAATTCCACAGGCTACTAAGCACCTACTATGTGGTAAGCTTATGCAAGTGATTACCACACAATGGTTTCTTTCTTTTCCTCTCTCTTTTCCTTCCCTTTCGTTCTCTCTCCCTTTCTTTCCTTCCTTCCTTCCTTCCTTCCCTCCCTCCCTCCCTCCCTCCCTCCCTCCCTTCCTTCCTTCCTTCCTTCCTTCCTTCCTTCCTTCCTTCCTTCCTTCCTTCCTTCCTTCCTTCTGATGGAGTCTTGCTCTGTCAGCCAGGATGGAGTACAATAGCATGATCTCAGCTCACTGCAACCTCCGCCTCCCGGGTTGAAGCAATTCTCCTGCCTCAGCCTCCTGAGTAGCTGGGATGACAGGCACGTGCCACCACACCCAGCTGATTTTTCTATTTTTAGTAGACACAGGGTTAAACCATGTTGGCCAGGCTGGTCTCCAATTCCTGGCCTCAGGAGATCCACCTGCCTAGGCCTTGCAAAGTGCTGGGATTACAGACGTGAGCCACTGCGCCTGGCCTCTTTCTTTTTTTAAGACACAGATTTTATGAGCTAATCTTTCTTCCCTCCTTCCTTTCCTTCCCTTCCTTCCTTCCTTCCTTCCTTCCTTCCTTCCTTCCTTCCTTCCTTCCTTCCTTCCTTCCTTCCTTCTTTTTTTTCAGTCTCACTCTGTCACCCAGGCTGGAGTACAGTGGTACGATCTCGGCTTACTGCAGCCTCTGCCTCCCAGGTTCAACTGATTCTCTTGCCTCAGCCTCCTGGGTAGCTGGGACTACAGGTCCCCACTGCCACACCTGCCTAATTTTTGTATTTTTAATAGAGACAGCGTTTTGCCATATTGACCAGGCTGGTCTTGAACTCCTGGCCTCAACAGATCCGCCTGCCTCAGCCTCCCAAAGTGCTGGGATTATAGGCATGAGTCACTGTGCCTGGCCTGTGTGCTTTTCTTTTTTGTGTGTGTGTAGTGGTGGTGGTGGTGGTGGTATTTTTTAGAGACGGGGTCTCACTGTGTAGCCCAGGCTGGTCTCCAAGCGATCCTCCCACCTCATCCTCTCGAGCAGCTAGGATTACAGTTGCGAGTCGCCGCACCTGGCACCACATAGTGGGATAAGTGCTCTTATCACATATACCACAGTCATACTGTGGGAATTCAGAGTGGAGGGGAAAACTCGTTCCCTCCAAGGGACTTGGTCAGCGGGGAGAGAAGAGTTGACAGCTTCACAGAGGAAATGACGTTTAAGATGAGTTTTGAATGATTCGGAGTTGTCTAGTCAAAGGAGGGAAAGGAAACCTCAAATTACCTTTGGCTCTTCCACACCCCACAACTCAGACATGAAGTCCTGTTGTAGGTTCTACCCACAATGTCTCTCACACCTGTCTCTTCTTCATATTCCTCTGCCACTGTCCTAGTTCTACAGGTCCCACTTGGGCTATTGCAACAGCTCCATAGCTGGTCTTTTTTTTTTTTTTTTTTTTGAGATGGAGTCTCGCTCTGTCGCCCAGGCTGGAGTGCAGTGGCCGGATCTCAGCTCACTGCAAGCTCCGCCTCCCGGGTTCACGCCATTCTGCCTCAGCCTCCTGAGTAGCTGGGACTACAGGCGCCCGCCACCGCACCTGGCTAATTTTTTGTATTTTTAGTAGAGACGGGGTTTCACCGTGGTCTCGATCTCCTGACCCTGTGATCTGCCCACCTCGGCCTCCCAAAGTGCTGGGATTACAGGCGTGAGCCACCGCGCCCGGCTAGTTTTTTGTATTTTTTTAAGTAGAGATGGGGTTTCACCGTGTTAGCCAGGATGGTCTCGATCTCCTGACCTCGTGATCCGCCCGTCTCGGCCTCCCAAAGTGCTGGGATTACAGGCTTGAGCCACCGCGCCCGGCTTTTTTTTTTTTTTTAAAGACAGGGTCTCACTATGTTGACCAGACTAGTCTCAAACTCTTGGGTTCAATGAATCCTTCCACCTCAGCCTCCCAAGTAGGTGGGACCACAGGTGTGCCACTGCACCTGGCAGTACCTGGTCAATCTGTCTCAGTCTTCAATCCCCAATCCAGTCTCCATGCAGCTGCTGACTGACCTTCCAAACACACAAGTTTGAAGGTATCACTCCCATCATACCTTTTCTTTCCTTTTCTTTTTTTGAGACAGAATCTCGCTCTGTCACCAAGGTTGGAGTGCAGTAGCATGATCTTGGCTCACTGCTACTTCTGCCTTCCGGGTTCAAGCGATTCTCATGCCTCAGCCTCCCAAGTAGCTGAGATTACAGGTACCTGCCACCACACGGGGCTAATTTTCGTATTTTTGGTAGAGATGGGGTTTCACCATGTTGGTCAGGCTGGTCTCAAACTCCTAACTTCAAGTGATCCACCTGCCTCGGCCTCCCAAAGTGCTGGGATTACAGGCGTGAGCCACCGGGTCTGACTTTTTTTTTTTTTTTTTTTGTGATAGAGCCTCACTTACTCTGTCGCCCAGGCTGGAGTGCCGTGGCACGATCTTGGCTTACTGCAACCTCCACCTCCCGGATTCAAGCAATTCTCCCGCCTCAGCCTCCTGAGTAGCTGGGACTATAGGCATGTGCCACCACTTTTGTATTTTTAGCAGAGACAGGGTTTCATCATGTTGGCCAGGATGGTCTCGAACTCCTGGCTCCGAGTGATCTGCCTGCTTTGGCTTCCCAAATTGCTGGGATTACAGGCATGAGCCGCTGTGTCCAGCCAACTCCTGTCATATCTGTAGGGTATTTTTCGTCTGTTTTATTTGCCCTTTGCTGGAATGTCCCAATCCATTCTCCATTTGACCCTGTACATTCTTCCTGGCCTACTCCAGGAATCAACAGGAGCTCAGTTTCGTACGATTGTATAGCCCCTTCTGCACCGTAGGCCAGGTCTGGCATTTAAGTACTGTGGAGTCAGTAAATGGAGCAAACATTCCCCTCTAGCCCCCACTGTGTGCACCCAGGCTATCTGATTGAACATCTGAACCAGTTTGTGGTTGCCATGCCAATTCTCTATGGATACCGCAGCTTGCTTTCAAATCCCAACTCAGCTGGCTGGAGGCCTTGATTACTCTCCTAGTTCATCTGCCTCTGTTCCTTTGCCCCCCAGCTCCTGGCGTCTCTGTGCACAGACACCTCTAAAAGATCATAGACATTCTTAAAAGGACCAGTTCCATGAGATACAGCATGCAAGAGCTTCCTGTTACTAGGCCTTTTCTGCCTCCTGATCAGACCCCTTGAATATTGATCCTTAAATGAATCATGCTCAGGTTTGCAACCTCTCTTGGACTTTGCTGTTTGGACTGGTGTCCACTCCTTGGGGGAGCCAACACTATTATTGCCAAATCGTTTTAACTAGCTTCAGCCTACCTGAACCAGCCTCACTCCTTTCTGGCTCAATGAGAATTCTAGCATGTCGTAAGGCCATGGTCTCAGTGCTTACGATACTATCTCACCTTACTTTACCGTTAGTTCATAACCAGCTTTTGAACACATCTTGTCTGATTCTCACACAAGTTCTGTGAAAGAGGTAGAGAGGTTATTATTAACTCTCTATTGGAGATGAGGAAACAGACCTGGAGAGGGTAAATATCACGTGTCCAAGGGAACAGAGCTCATCAGTGGAGAACAAGGTCTCCTAATTCCAATGTCCTCTTCAAAACCCAGGTCACTCAGTACATTGAATTTCTACTGCGTGGCAGAGAGCATGCCTCATTTGCCTCGACGTCTCTCTCTTATACTCTTGTGACAGAGCCTGATTTGAAAAGTCAGTCTTGGAGTCAGTCTAACTCTGCCTCCTACCTCCCCGAGACATTGTGTCCACCAACTGCCCTCAAGGTTCCTTGGGCCTGCTCCTACCTGGTTCATGGGACCCAAGAATCCTGTGTCTCTCACTTGGGCTGTAACACCCTGCCTGATAGCTTTATTGTCCCACCACTGCCCCCTGGAGAGGAAAGCCTTGATCTAGAGTTGGAGTCTCTTTCCAAGGGGGATTGGTAGAATCTTACAAGAGAAACCACATTTCTGATGTGATGGTGGGGTTAGCATTTCTCAATGTGGAGAGGGCATGAGGTTCCCTGCTTCCGCCCAGGGCCAGGATGGAATTTTCAAAAGAAAATATTTCTCCTGATGGCATGTTGTATGGAGAGGGGATGTGTTTGTTGTATTGCTGTGGGTGAAGAGAATGGATTTTGATAAGAAAAGGAATCTTTTCCACCGTGAGGGGGTGGGGACCTCTCCTATGATGGAACATAATGTCAGTTTCTAAGGGGAAAGGAAATTTCTTGTAGGAAAGGAATGTTCCTCTTTTAAGGCCGAGGAAGCTCTCTCTCAGGGATTGCTAAGTGTGGTGGAAAGGAATACTTACTCTCTCCTTTCTTTCAATTTTTTAAAAATAGAGATAGGGATAGGGTCTTGCTATGCTGTCCAGGCTAGTCTTGAACTCCTGACCTCATGCAATCCTCTTGCCTCGGCCTCTAAAGGTCTCCTTTCCTTCCCTCCTTCCCTTCCTCCCTCCTTTCCTTCCTTCCTTCCTTCCTTCCTTCCTTCCTTCCTTCCTTCCTTCCTTCCTTCCTTCCTTCCTTTGTTTCTGTCTTGACAGGGTCTCACTCTCTGGTCCAGGCTGGAGTGCAGTGGCATGATCACGGCTGACTGCAGCTTCAACCTCCTCCTGGGCTCAAGTTATCCTCCCACCTCAGCCTCCGAAATAGCTTGGGACTACAGGCACATGCCACCACATCTGACTAATTTTTTTTTTTTTTTTTTTTTTTGTAGAGATGGGGTCTCTCTATGTTGCTTAGACTGGTCTCAAACTCATGGGCTCAAGTGATCCTCTCTCCTTGGCCTTCCAAACTGCTGGGACTACAGCCACCACATCCAGCCTTCCTTTTTTTTTTTTTTCTAAAGGAGAAATCTCAAATAAGGAAAACTTCCATGCTTTTTCTCTGAAGAGGAAAAACTGTTTCAAGGGAGAAAAATTCATATGAGATTGTGTCTGATTTTCTCTCCCTTTCTGATATCCAGCACTTCCTACATGGAGTCCACATACTCTCAGAGGGAGTGACAAATAATTTCTCCTGTTTGGAGGTGAGGAAGCTGAGGAGGCAAACTTGCCATGGGGGAAACTTTTACTCTGAGACGCTATTTGTGGGGGCAGTGACTTTGAGGAAACCCCCGTGAGGCTGCGGGAAGATGATGCGTTGTTACTTGGGGAAGTCTTTTAGGAATCCCAGAAGCACAGAGTGTTGAAGGATGCTGAGAGATGTGCTGGGCCAGTTCTCCTTAGTTCATAAGGAAGCTGAGGCTTGGGGAAGGGAATGCCTTGCTGCTAAGTGACAGCACCAGGACTCCAGCGCAGCTTTTCCAAGTCTCAACCTGGGGCTTTTCCTGCCACAGCTGACAGGGAAGGGTGATGCTGGTGAGGAAACTGCTGCTGTGAAACGTTTGACCTGTGTGGAGGCATCTCTGGAGTGGGAAGCATTGATTCCTGAGAGAAGGAAACTGGGAAAGAGGATGGAATTAGGGGCTATGTCCAGAGGAAAGGGGCCAGGGTCATCGTGCAACCCAACAGGTGGACTGTGGGACATCAGCTTGTAGGGGATGCTGAGTTTGGAGGGAGTAAGGAGATAGTTCTCCAGGTGTGTGGGGAAGGGGCTCTCACCGAGGTGCCCAGGGAATGTGTGCCACTCTCTGGGGCATGAGAAATTTCCCTATCATTTCTTGTCTCTTCAGAGGGAGTTGTCATTTTTAATCTTTTCAAAATCAGAGGATGGAGGTATGTCAATTAAATCCCAATAAAGCTGTTATTAGACAACGAAAAAGACAAGAACCACAACAAAAACAACAGGGCGGAATGGCTCAGCGGCTGGCTTTGCAGCCCAGAAGTGTAGTGGTTCCTCATTTGCAGCTTCAGCTACTCAAGTAACTACTTCTTTTGCCCTATTCCTTTCTTAATCAGTAAAAACCCAAGGCCAGCTCATCCTGGGGGAGGTCAGAGGTTGCAGGAGAAAGAACTTGACAAACACACGAGCCACCTCTTCATTTACTGTAAAATCCTGTTTAATGTGTAACATTTCAGGCAGAGAGAGGCCTTGGGGACTAGAGGAAGAGGCGGCCCTGACCAACCCCCGCTCCAACTTATCTGCCTGCTTCTCCCTCCCTAACTCCCTCACCCCAGACACCTCCTCCTTTTCCTTGTGGCCAGCGAGCACTGTTCCTCCTTTACTAGTGCTCGCCACCCTCCCTTCTCCACCCACATGTCCACAGTACCCCCGCCCTCCGCTCCACTTACCCACATCCCTCCCAACTGATGTGACTCCAGAAACAGGGTATCTGACAGCACAGGGTTAAGATTAGTTTCATAATTGGAGACGCTGTCGGAGCATCCCATCTCTTGTCCCCAATGGTCCCAGAGAGAGGGAGAGGGAAGAGGGAAGGGTGCAGGCAACAAGGGCAGCCCACACTCCCAGTAACCTTGAGCACTGGCATAGGTGGCCTCCAACTCCCCACCCCTCCAGCTCCTCAAATGGAAGGCCCTGGGAGGAAGGGAAGTAGCCAGGGAAGGAAGGTTTTGATGGAGTAATCCCCAGCAGGCAGAGGCCTGTGCACCGGCGGGGAGAAGGAGGGGCTCGCCCAGGGCCGGGTCGGGGGTGGGATGGGAGGTTGCCTGGTATGTGGCATCAGCAGGCCGAGCAGCGGTCGCTCTTCTCAGCCAGCCCGGCCCCGGTGCCAGGGCTGCGGCGCAGTATGTCTTTCAGGGAACCATCCTGCTCGCTCAGCAGCTTGTTGATCTCATTCTGCTTGTATTCAGGTGAGAGGCGGTGGCCGAAGCCCGAGCCCTTGCGGGAGGGTGGATTGGAGCGGCGCTGGGCTCGGCGGGCACAGGCCCGGATGATGAGGTACACCACCTCGGCCACATTGAGGATGATGCAGATGCCGGAGGCGGCTAGCATGAAGACGGTGAAGACGGTTTTCTCAGTGGGGCGGGACACGAAGCAGTCCACTGTGTTGGGGCAGGGGTAGACATCGCACTTGACCAGCCGCACCATGGCATAGCCAGGGTAGAGCAGATAAAAGACATACATGAAGACGGCCTCAAACAATAGCCGGAACACCACGCTGATGACATAGGTCCACCACAGTGTCCCTGAGATGTGGACCTTGTGCCTCTTCACCTCCTCCAGGTGTAGGGGGTCCCCATGGCCCTCAAGCCGTAGCATTTTCTTCTCTATGTGTTGCTGGTGAGCCACGTGCATGGCCACGAGGAGAGCTGGGGTGGAAACTAGGATGAGCTGCAGGGACCACAGCCGCACATGGGAGATGGGGAAGAACTGGTCATAGCAGACGCTGTTGCAGCCAGGCTGGAGTGTGTTACAGATGAAAGAAGACTTCTCATCACCCCACACACTCTCTGCAGCCACCACCAGCACCATAATTCTGAAGATGAAGATGACTGAGAGCCATACTCGTCCAATGGCAGTAGAATGCCGGTTCACGCCACTGAGCAAGGTGTACAAACCTGTCCAGTTCATCCTGCCTCATTCACACCTGCAAAACACCAGCCATGAAGCAAGCTGTCAGAAAGCTGGGGTGGAAAGTCGGGTGCCATAGCACTGCCTGCGCACTCCCCCCACCCAACTCTTCCAAGAGCCAGTAGCAGGAAAGGAAGGATGGTCATGACTTTCCTCGTCACCCCATCCCCTTGCCAGCTTCTCCTCCTCCTCACTCACTTGACTTGACCTCCCTGAGCCCCATCCCCCTTCTTTGCTTTCATCCAACATTCTTTTCTCGCCAGCCCCTTTCTTTGCCAAGCCCATCTTGTTCTGATATCAGCCATCCCCTATGTCTCCCTGTTCCCTAGCTCCTTAACTCCAGACCTGGGGCAAACTCAACAAAGCCCTCTTACCTTGGGAAGCGCCTGTCCCTGAGGCCACCCAGACAGGTCCCCTATGGTCTCATGTCTGTGCAGGGGGAGTGGTCCCTGGGCTCCGCGCCTGCGTCCCAATTCATCACCGCCCGGTGCTGGGGAGTCATATGCTGCTTTATACCCAGTGTCTGCACAATGAGACCTTTGTGGGGCTCTGAACAACGCCCTTTAGAATTCAGATCAAACGCCCTGACTTCCGCCCACCCTACACACAGAGCACTTGTGTCCCAGCGCCGGACACCCAGCCTGCACCCACCTGTTCTGTGCCCGCCCGGTCCATCGCCGCACCCGCCCCATAGCCCCACCAGAAGAATGGCCACGTGGGGGAGGGAGATAAAACTCAGGCAGGTGGATGTGAAGAGGGGACCTCAGGGGACCCGGAGGCTCTGGGCTGAGGCCCTTCCCCATGGCCCCATCAGAAGTTTAAGGTCAGCAGGATTTTCCCTGAGGCTTAGTTAGATCCCCTCCGGAATATGGAGAGGAAAGAGAGCTCATTTATCAAGCCAGGAACTGTGCTGAGTGTTGTTCCACACCTTTTTTCTTTCGACCCATTTAGGAAGCCTGTTATCCCATTTTCCAGATGAAGAAGCTGAAGCTCAGGTAAGTAACTCCTCAAGGTCACACTGTTACAAAGCGGTAGTATAAGTAGGATGAAACAATGTCTCTGAGACAGAAGTCTTTCTACAGCAGGCTCCTTGTGCTTCTGCAGATAGTGTCCTTAGAAAGCAAAGGCTAACCATTAAAAAAAAAAAAAAAAGGCCGGGCGCAGTGGCTCACGCCTGTAATCCCAGCACTTTGGGAGGCCGAGGCGGACGGATCACAAGATCAGGAAATCAAGACCATCCTGGCTAACAAGGTGAAACCCTGTCTCTACTGAAAATACAAAAAATTAGCCGGACGTGGTGGGATGAGCCTGTAGTCCCAGCTACTTGGGAGGCTGAGGCAGGAGAATCACTTGAACCCAGGAGGCCGAGGTTGCAGTGAGCCAAGATTGCACCACTGAACTCCAGCCTGGGCGACAGAGTGAGTGAGACTCTATCACAAAAACAAACAAAAAAGCAAAGGCGAATGTTAACCATAAAGGCACAAGAAGTATGGAAGCTGTCAATCCGTGAGCACTTTCCAACTCCAGTGTCATGGAGCAAACCCTGGCCGTCTCTCTTTGAGTTTCAGGAAAGGGAACTCATGCAGGGGGTGGTCAAGTGGGCACACGGTGAGCATAAGCCAGAAGGAGAAAGCAAAAGGTCACCGAGCAGGCCGGGCGCCGTGGCACACGCCTGTAATCCCAGCACTTTGGGAGTCTGTGGCGGGTGGATCATTTGAGGTCAGGAGTTCGAGACCAGCCTGGCCAACATGGTGAAAACCCGTCTCTACTAAAAATACAAAAATTAGCCGGGCATGGTGGTATACACCTGTAATCCCAGCTACTCAGGAGGCTGAGGCAGGAGAATTGCTTGAACCTGCGAGGTGGAGGTTGCAGTGAGCCAAGATCATGCCATTGTACTCCAGCTTGGGTGACAGAGCGTGATTCCATCTCAAAAAAAAAAAAAAAAGTCACTGAGCAAACAGAGGGTCAGGAGATAGGCTGTGACTCTTACCTACAGTCACATAGCTTTAGGTTTGGATTCTGGTTCTTCATTTGGTGTGACCTTGGGCTAGCTACTAAACTTCTCTGAGCCTGCTTGTTCATCTATAAATGAGATTAATACCCAGGGTTATTGTGAGATTCAACGAGGCAATCTGCAAAAGTTCTTAGCCCAGCTCCAGGATCATAGTTGGTGACCAAAGGGGTTAAGAATCTTCTCAGGGGCCGGGCACAGAGGCTCACATCTGTAATCCCAGCACTTTGGGAGGTTGAAGTGGGCAGATCACTTGAGGTCCGGAGTTTGAGACCACCCTGGCCAACATGGTGAAACTCCATCTCTACTGAAAATACAAAAATGTAGCCGCGTGTGGTGGCGCATGCCTGTAATCCCAGCTGCTGGGTGGGAGAATCACTGGAACCCCGGAGACGAAGGTTGCCGTGAGCCAAGTTTGCACCACTGCACTCCAGTCTGGGCGACAGAGCAAGAGTCCGTCTCAAAAAAAAAAAAAAAAAAAAAAAAAAAAAATTCTTCTCGGGAAGAGAAAACAAAGTTGCCTTGGGGGAGTAAATGGTCTGCCAAACCCAAGATCTCTCCTTTTTCTCCCTAATGCTGTAGGTGTTTTTTTTTTTTTTTTTTTAGAGGGTGGGAACAAGGTCTGGCTATATCACCCAGGCTAGAGTGCAGTGGCACAATCACTGCTCACTGCAGCCTTGACCTCCTGGGCTCCAGCGATCCTCCCACTTCAGCCTCTCAATTAGCTGGGACCACAGGTATGTGTCACCATGCCCAGCGAATTTTTCTTTTTTTTTTTGTAGAGGTCGGGGGCTCGCTATGTTGCCCAGGCTGGTCTTGAACTCCTGGGCTCAAGCAATCTTCCCACTTTTGCCTCCCAAAGTGTTGGGATTACAGGCGTGAGCGACCTTGAGCAGCCCCCGATGCTGTTGTTGACCTATAGGGTCTGTCTGAGACCAGCCCCCAACCCCAAGTGCATATTGTAACCTCGTGGTTTCAGGAGCTTGCCAGTTGCTCTAGGGAGGAAATTCTCCTCCATCCCTTAGGCAGGCTAAGAAGGCTTCTCCCATCTCTTGCCACTTCTGCCATTAAGTTGCAAGGAGATCATACTGGCAGCAGGAAACTGAATGTGAGGAGGACATGCAGGCCTGGACCATAGGAGATGCAGTGATCCCTGGAGTCATTTCCTGACCCCAATGCCATGCTCCACAGCAGAGCAAGTGGTTGTGGAAGAAGCCTCATATTCAGCCCTGGGTGGTCCTCTATGCTGTAGAGGAAAGGGGTGGGGTAACAGCAACTGCGAAAGTTGGGAAATGGGATGAAAGAATCAGGGGAAAGAAGGACAGTCCACAGGACATAGATTACTTCTCAGAACAAGGTTTCCTCATCTAACTAACTAAATAAATAGCCTTAGTGAGTTCATGTCATGTGCCAACCAGCATGGGGAAGCAGGGATATGGGTGCCCTTTCTCCCAAGCCTAGGATTCTACATGCAAAGCTGTTGCACTAGGCATCACAGCTAGCCATAAAGAAATGCTTCAGAGGCTGGGCACGGTGGCTCATGCCTGTAATCCCAACGCTTTGGGAGGCCAAGGTGGGCAGATCACGAGGTCAGCAGATCGAGGCCAACATGGTGAAACCCCGACTCTACTAAAATTAGAAAAATTAGCTGGGCATGGTGGCACGCACCTGTAATCCCAGCTACTCGGGAGGCTGAGGCAGGAGAATCGCTTGAACCCAGGAGGTGAAGATTGCAGTGAGCCGAGATTGCACCACTGCACTCCAGCCTGGTGACAGAGTGAGACTCCGTCTCAAAAAAAAAAAAAAAAAAAAAAAAAGAAAAGAAAAGAAAAAAGAAATGCTTCAGGTGGTGAGATGTGTTACACTCTAGAACAGGTGGCCAGAGAATTATTAATAACTGGCTGGGTGCAGGGGCTCACGCTTGCAATCCCAGCACTTTGGGAGGCTTAGGCGGGCAGATCACTGAGGGATTTGAGTCCAGCCTGACCAACATGGTGAAACCCCGTCTCTACTAAAAATTAGCTAGGTGTGGTGGCGGGCACCTGTAATCCCAGCTACTCAGGAGGCTGAGGCAGGAGAATTGCTTGAACCTAGGAGGCAGAGGTTGCAGTGAGTGGAGATCCCACCACTGAACTCCAGCCTGGCGGAAAGAGTGAGACTCTGTCTTGGGAAAACAAAACAAAACAAAAAACCTAGGCCAGGTGCAGTGGCTCACGCCTGGAATCCCAGCACTTTGGGAGGCTGAGGTGGGTGGAAAACGAGGTCAGGAGATCGAAACCATCCTGGCTAACATGGTGAAACCCCGTCTCTACTAAAAATACAAAAAATTAGCCGGGCGTGGTGGCAGGTGCCTGTAGTCCCAGCTACTCGGGAGGCTGAGGCAGGAGAATGGCGTGAACCCGGGAGGCGGAGCTTGCAGTGAGCAGATTGTGCCACTGCACTCCACCCTGGGTGACAGAGCGAGACTCCGCCTCAAAAAAAAAAAAAAAAAAAAAAAAAAGAAAAGAAAAACAACAAAAAAAGGCCAGGCACAGTGGCTCATGCTTGTAATCCCAGCACTTTGGGAGGCAGAGACTGGTGGATTACCTGAGATCAGGAGTTCGAGACCAGCCTGACCAACATGGTGAAACTTCGTCTCTACTAAAAATACAAAAATTAGCTGGGCGTGGTGGCGCATGCCTGTAGTTCCAGCTACTCAGGAGGCTGAGTCAGGAGAATCACTTGAACCCGGGAGGCAGATGTTGTAGTGAGCTGAGATCATGCCACTGCACTCCAGCCTGGGTGACAGAATGAGACTCTGTCTCTTAAAAAAAAAAAAAGAATAAAATAAACAATAATAATAATAATAATAATAATAATAGAATAACCTGGCCAGGTTCTTTTTTTTTGAGATGGAGTCTCGCTCTGTCACTCAGGCTGGAGTGCAGTGGCATGATCTCGGCTCACTGCAAGCTCCGCCTCCCGGGTTCATGCCATTCTTCTGCCTCAGCCTCCCGAGTAGCTGGGACTACAGGTGTGTACCACCACGCCCAGCTTTTATCTTTTTATTTTTATTTTTTTTTGTATTTTTAGTAGAGACGGGGTTTCACCATGTTAGCCAGGATGGTCTCGATCTCCTGACTTCATGATCCACCTGCCTTGACCTCTCAAAGTGCTGGGATTACAAGTGTGAGCCACCGCGCCTGGCCCCTGGCCAGGTTATTCTTAGGCAACACAGGGAGACCCCTGTCTCTTAAAAAAAAAAAAAAAAAATTAAAAGGAGGCTGAGGTGGGAGTATCGCTTGAGTCCAGGAGTTCAAGACCAGCCATAGGCAACATAGTGAGACCCCATCTCTACAAAAAAAGAAACACAAAAATTATCCAGGCATGGTGGCTGGTGCCATTCACCCATAGTCCTAGCTACTCGAGAGGCTGAGGCAGGAGGATCTCTTGAGTCCAGGAGGTCGAGGCTGCAGTGAGCTTCAATTGTGCCAACTGCATTCCAGCCTGTCTCAGAAAATAATAAGACCTCCCAACATTGTAGCATTTTTATTAAAAAAAAATTATTGAGTACCTGTTATATGCCAGGCCCCTGCACATGCACTCTCGTTTAATCCTCAAAAAAACTTTTTGAGGTAAGTTTTGATTTATCCTCGTGTCACAGATGAGCAAACTGAGGCAAAGAAAGGTGAAAGGACTTATCTAAGAGTCACATAGTCAGTTAAGTGATAGAGCTGGGATTTGAGCCAGATCAAGCTGACTCCAGAACACACACTGTTTTTTTCTTTTGAGAGCGAGTCTCGCTCTGTCACCCAGGCTGGAGTGCAGTGGCGTGATCTCGGCTCACTACAAGCTCCGCCTCCCGGGTTCACGTCATTCTCCTGCCTCACCTCCTGAGTAGCTGGGACTACAGGCGCCCGCCACCACACCTGGCTAATTTTTTGTATTTTTAGTAGAGACGGGGTTTCACCATGTTAGCCAGGATGGTCTCGATCTCCTGACCTCGTGATCCGCCCACCTTGGCCTCCCAAAGTGCTGGAATTACAGGTGTGAGCCACTGCGCCTGGCCACACACTTTTGTTTTTTTTGAGACGGGGTCTCACTCTGTAGCCCAAGCTGAAGTGCAGTGGCACGGTCTCGGCTCACTGCAAGCTCTGCCTCCCAGGTTCACATGATTCTCACAGAGCACATACTTTTTCCCATAAGCTCTACTTGGCTAGAAGTATAACTTTACTTTCTGTGGGTATTTTTTAGGAACAGGGAGATTAAAAAAAAAAAAAAGAAGGAACAGGGAGGGAGATTCGAAACTGCTATGTCCTATTTTCTTTTAGCCCCTTCTCTCCTTTCCTATCAATTGACAACTCTTTCTTTTCTTTTCTTTCTTTCTTTCTCTCTCTCTCTCTCTCTCTCTCTCTCTCTCTCTCTCTCTCTCTCTCTCTCTCTCTTTCTCTCTTTCTCTCTTTCTCTCTTTCTTTCTTTCTTAGATGAGTCTTGCTCTGTTACCCAGGCTGGAGTGCAGTGGTGTGATCTCGACTCACTGCAACCTCCGCCTCCCAGGTTCAAACGATTCTCCTGCCTCAGCCTCCCGAGTAGCTGGGATTACAGGTGCGTGTCACCATGTCTGGCTAATTTTTGCAGTTTTAGTAGAAATGGGGTTTCATCATGTTGGCCAGGCTGGTCTTAAAGTCCTGACCTCAGTTAATCCTGCTGCCTCAGCCTCCCAAAGTGCTGGAATTACAGGTGTGAGCCACTGTGCCTGGCCCAGCTCTTTTTTTTCTAAGGTACTTTTATTGTAGCAATTGACAACTCTTTCCCTCTCCTGTCCCAGGATTTTTTGCTGCCTCTTGATTTGGTCTGCTTTTCCCTTTCCTTACCTTTCTTGGGCTGCTTTCTCAAACTGCAAAGCAAACCTTAGCTGTTCTCTTTTTTCTGCCCTTCAGGGGTGTGCCACAGACATCCTGGCCACCCCTGAGTTTCTAGGTTCTTGTAACTCTCCGCCTCTTTTTTTCTTGAGGCTTCTGGGACATAGCCAGTAGCTCCCTGTGGGGCCTCTAAGGACCCTTGTCTGGGTGCTGTGATCTCAATTTTTGCTGTTCCCTTTGGAAGGAGAACTGATCCCTATGTCAACATCAATGCCTCAAGGATTTCATTCTAAAAACATCCAGGGGAGTGACCTAATTTTGAAATCCAAACTGTTTTTGTGACTTTGGGTTAAAGTCCAGGTATTGATATCCTCCGTGTTGCTGCAGGTGTGTTTTGCTCTCATGTTTAATTAGACAGGACTTCTCTGGCCTTGTCAGGCTCTGGCCCTAATTTAGATTTGGCCAAATTTAGATTTGCCCTAGCACTCAAGCACAGTGCAAAATCAGGTGATCTCACTTAGTCCTTACAACAGTCCTGTAATATTATCCCCATTTTTCAGACAAGGAAGTTGAGGCTCAGAGACGTTAAGTAATTTGCCTCAACGGCAATTGCACTGCTGCTAAATGGTAGAATCAAGTTCTGAGTTTATTTTCTTACCTCAAAGTATTTGTATATAGTGCTGCTTATGGTGGCCTCTCTTCCTTTAAGGAGTTTGCATTCTAACTGAGACCAGGCCTACTATTCAAAAACCGATACACTTTCCTGCATGTGCTGGCACGTACACACACACACACACACATTCGTTTAGTCTGTCTCTGTCTCTCTCTGTTTCTGCCCTCACCTCCTCCCTATCCTTCTAACTACAGGAAAATCCTTGTGATGTGGGGTTTGGGGAAGAGGGACGGGCTGGGATGGATGGGGTTACATTCAGCCTGCGACTCCATGCTCCCTCCCCCATTTCACAGGCAGTCACTCGTCAGGAAGGGACATGGGGTTTTCTTTGAGATTTACTTAGGAATTTCTGGCTGCCTTCATCAGTTTGGTGTGGCTAAGGCCAAACTCCTCCAGCTCTCTTCCCCTTCCCCTGCTTCTCTCTCTTGCCTCCGTCCTGTGGTTCTACAGTATCTCAGTCACTGGACTTAGCCTCTCCACCCTGCCATGCATATTCCGTGGCCAGGCTTGGGTCAGGTCCAGTCTGACCCAAATTGGAAAGCTCATTCCAATTTGTTCTTTCCCCGTCTCTGCTGCAGTCTTTTCAGAGAGCTTCTGCTCATGCCAGCTCCCTTCCCCATTGTTTGGACGCTACTCCCTTACTCTTCCATCACCCACCTGATTTCCTGTTGCTCTCTGCTTGGGTTATTATAACAGCTGCCATTTATGGAGTGCTCCCTGTGTGTATAGTCACAGACTCTCACGCTCACAACAACCCCGTGAGCCAGGAGCTATTGTCTTCAACTCACAGGTGAGGCAATGAAGGCTAACAGAAGCTGAGTAACTTACTACACAGGTGGTAAGCAAGTGCTGCGAGTAGGAAAGAGTAGGAATCGTATTGGCCCCTCACCCAAGCCTGGGTCCCTTTTCCACTGCCAGGCTGCATTCTAATCTATACTTCTCTCCATTAAAACCCCTCTTGTCTGTATTCTCCTCTCCTCATCTCGTTTTCTAAGTTTACACATTCTGCTGTGCCATTCCCAACAGCTGCAAAACTTTCTTTTTTTTTTTTTTTCTTTTTTTTTTGAGGCGGAGTCTCGCTCTGTCGCCCAGGCTGGAGTGCAGTGGCCAGATCTCGGCTCACTGCAAGCTCTGCCTCCCGGATTTAGGCCATTCTCCTGCCTCAGCCTCCCGAGTAGCTGGGACTACAGGCGCCCACCACCTCGCCCGGCTAGTTTTTTGTATTTTTTAGTAGAGACGGGGTTTCACTGTGTTAGCCAGGATGGTCTCGATCTCCTGACCTCGTGATCCGCCCGTCTCGGCCTCCCAAAGTGCTGGGATTACAGGCTTGAGCCACCGCGCCCGGCCAGCTGCAAAACTTTCAAACAGCTGGGGAACACCTCTCCTTTAGATCTCCAAATCGGCCGGGCATGGTGGCTCACACCTGTAATCCCAGCACTTTGGGAGGCCGAAGCGGGCAGATCACCTGAGTTCGGGAGTTTGAGACCAGCCTGACCAACATGGAGAAACCCTGTCTCTACTAAAGATACGAAATTAGCCAGGCATGGTGGGGCATGCCTGTCATCCCAGCTACTCGGGAGGCTCAGGCAGGAGAATCGCTTGAACCCAGGAGGCGGAGGTTGCGGTGAGCCAAGATTGCGCCATTGCACCTCAGCTTGGGCAACAAGAGTGAAACTCTGTCTCAAAAAAAAAAAAAAAAAAAAAAAAAAAAAAATCTCCAAACCATCAATTACTCCAAGTTCAACTTGAGTCTGTCTGCCTCCTTCAAGAAAGTGGAAACACACGCTCCCAAATCCTTGGCCCTGTTGGCTAGCCCTCTGCAGCCCGCTGAACACGCTTTATTCATCCACTAGCAGCACCGTGTTGGGTGCATGCCTGGTTTGCCTTGTAATCAAGGAAGGAAAACAGCACCTGGCAGTGCCCAACATTCCCACTAAACCCTAACCCTGTGCGGCAGGAAATGTCTCAGAGAGACAAACTTGGCCACCTTGCACCTAGGGGGTCCCTCAAGTCTTCCTGCGAATCTGACCCTATGGAAATAAGGGGAATCTCTGGCTGAAGGAAAAAAAGTGAGAGGAGAAGCAACACCGAACTTGGAAAGAGGCTGCAGAGAGAGGCTAAGCAAGCCTGGCACCTGGTAGGAGGGGCCTCACCCCAGCTTCAGAAGGAACCATGGAAGGGACCTAAGTGACTGAAGGCGGAGGTCAATAGAAGGCAAGACCCGGCCCCTATTTCCGGCCCCCTGTGCCACATCAGCCCTCCCTGGCCCACCTCCCTCAGCCCCCAGTCTCCTCACCTCCCTGTCACTGCCACACCTGGCTGCTGCTGCCCTTTCCCAGAGAATGTCTGCAGGTGTGTCTGCCCTATGCCACCAGGTACTGTCAGCCCAGCCCAGGGGAGGGACAACGAGCTCAGGGCCAGAGCCAGAAATGGCCCACAGCCCAAGAGGAACCAGACAAACATTAACCAGCCCCACCTCCTCCCACATACAGTCATTAAACACGATTGATCCTCTGAGTGCCCTATGAGTTTGGAGAGACAGATCACATAGCCTGGAGTCACTGCCTTGTCCCAGAGGAAGAGAGGCATCATTGTCACCCACCCATGTTTAGTCTCTCTGGGAGACTGAGCTGGACCTGTGCTCCTCAGCATCCCTCAGGCTTCCCCCATGCCCTAGCCTTAGGTAGATCCACAGTGCAGGCAAGCTGCAGAGATGGATCCTGTACAGGCTGCCATCCTGGTCAACCCTTCTAGCTCCCAGCCTCTGAAACTATATGACAGGGCTGGGTATGGTGGCTCATGCCTGTAATCCCAGCACTTTGGCCAAGGCAGGAGGATCACTTGAAGCCAGGAGTTTGAGACCAGCCTGGGTAACATAGTAAGACCCCATCTCTGCAAAAAGTATAAATAAATAAACACATTCTATGACAACGGGGAGGAAAAAGCCACGGGTGATGCCTGCTGGCACCTGAGGTCAAGATGGGAGCTGGCAGTGCTTCCCACCATATGGCAGTACCAGGGTGCCCTTCAGCCACTTGCTTATTGTCCACATCCTGAGTGGCTGGGGACGGACCAAAGTATTTCTAATCCTATCCCAGAACCCTAAAACCTCAGAAATTGCTTTCTACCCTCAAGGCCAAGGCAGTTGAACTGCAAAGTGTATCATGTGCAGCAATGAATCTTGGCAATCATTAAGGTAAACAGAGAATGTCAACCATTAACTGAGGGATCAGTCTAGTTTCAAGGTCTGTACCACTGACGACTTACCTGAAGACCCTGCTGGGTTCTGTGGCCTGAATGGCAGCGGAGAAATAAGGGAAGTTAGCAGAGAAACTGGCCCCCTGCCTTCTGTTCTTCACTCCAGCTTGAGCTCACTGCTAGAAAGGGAGTCAGGGCCTCAGCTTTCCTTAGCCAAACCTGGGCATATGGATACATCAGTCCATGAGTGTTGGACACCTACTAGGAACCCAACAAAGGGCTACGTGCCAGGTGCAGGTAGCAAAGGAGGTGAAAACATCCCAACTGTTCATAAGAGATTTATCAACTTTTTGTTGAGTTGCAGTCTCACTCTGTCACCCAGGCTAGAGTGCAATGGCGCAATGTTGGCTCACTGCAACCTCCGCCTCCCGGGTTCAAGCGATTCTTCTGCCTCAGCCTCCCAAGTAGCTGGGATTACAGGCGCCTGGCTAATTTTTGTATTTTTAGTAGAGATGGGGTTTCGCCATGTTGGCCAGGCTGGTCTTGAACTCCTGGGCTCCAGTGATCCGCCCACCTCAGCCTCCCAAAGCACTGGGATTACAGGTGTGAGCTATCATGCCCTGCCGAACTTCTGGAGGAGAGGCGACCAAGACCCAATAAATTGCTGTGAAAAATATCAGTGTGTATTCAATCATGTGGTTGTAACTTTGATTCCTGAGAGAGTCCAGAGAAGGGAATGATGAGAGTAAACTGAAGTGATCAGGGAAGGCTTCCTAGAGGAGGTAAGGTTTGAGTGGAGACGTAAAAGACAGGTAGGAGCCGGAAGGGGAAGGACAGGGTTAGCATTCCAGGGAGGAGGAACAGTGTGAGTGAAGGCACAGAGTAGGAAGGAGCAAGGCATATCTGGGAGCCAGTAAGGAGGCAGGACTGTGTTGAGGAGCTCTGGAGGAAACTGTCAGTCAGTTAAGAGGCTTAGAGTATGGAGGACATTTAAAGCCAGATAGGGAATCCTTTAGTTGTGCCTGGTAAACCTGGTGAAAGGCAAAACTGAGCTGGACATCATGGTGGGTGGGGGACAGGCTGAACACCATTCTTCCTTCTGAGAGTACAAGTTGTAGTGGATAAAGAGGACTACCGTTTCCCGAGTACTGAATGCATAAAAGGCAATGTTCAAAGTGTTTTGTATTACTTTGTTTGATTTTCAAAATAACCCTACAAAGTAGGCATTACTAATATTCTCATGTTACAGGGGAATTAAGGCACACAGAGGTTAAGTGACATAATTGAGGTTAGCTGGCTACTGGTAAGTAACAAAGCTGGATTTGAACCCAGGCAGTCTGGCTCCAGAACTTGTTCACTTGACCACTATATCACAGCTGATGAGCTCTACAGGGTCCCACTGAGAATCTGAGTTAGAGGTGGTCCCTAACTCCAGAAGATTCTAAGCTAACAGGACAGATGAGACACTCACCTGAGTAACTACAAGGGAGTTTCTCCTAAATGCCATATGTAGATATGAGATGCCAGAAGTTCAGATGCAGAAGAAAAGGGTAGGTTTAACAGAAAGGCAGAGTTGGATGTGGGTCATAAAGGAGATGGAGGGACAAACATTTCAGGTGACAGGAAGCTGTGAGCTGTGTTTGGGGAACGGTAGGCAGACCTGTTTGACCAGAAGAGAGAGTTCCTATACATAGCGGAGTTCCTAGGAAGGGAAACTACAGGTTAATATTAGTGTGTACTCATTGTTCCTTGGAGCTCTGGCAGGATTTCTTTGTGGTGCTTATAGTTCTAAACTATAGGAAGTCTATTTGGATACTTTGTAGCTGTATAAAATATACCGTTGCTAGAATTGACCTGTCTGCTGCCTGTTGACTGTTACTTGAGCCCATCTTCTGGATGGAGTGCGGTTGCTAGAGAGAGGAAAGGTAAAGAGAGAGAAGGGAGGGAAAAGAGGGAGAGCAGGCCAGGCATGGTGGCTCAAGCCTGTAATCCCAGAACTTTGGGAGGCCGAGGTGGGCGGATCACGAGGTCAGGAGATCGAGACCATCCTGGCTAACACGGTGAAACCCCATCTCTACTAAAGATACAAAAAATTAGCCAGGTTTGGTGGCGGGCGCCTGTAGTCCCAGCTACTCGGGAGGCTGAGGCACGAGAATGGCATGAACCCGGGAGGTAGAGCTTGCAGTGAGCCAAGATCGCGCCACTGCACTCCAGCCTGGGCGAGAGAGCAAGACTCTGTCTCAAAAAAAAAAAAAAAAAAAAAAAGAGGACAAAGGGAAAATGACTACAGCAAACAATGTAAATCCATTTGCTCCTGTGATGCAGCTGAATTCAGCTGCTACCTGGAATCCTAAGCAGACTTCCTTCTTTTTTTTTTTGAGACAGAGTCATGGTCTGTCACCCAGGCTGGAGTGCAGTGGCGCCATCACAGCTCACTTCAGCCTCTACCTCTAGCTACCTCCAGGGCTCAAGCAATCGTCCCATCTCAGTCTCCCAAGTAGCTGGGATTACAGGTGTGTGCCGCCACACCCGGCTACTTTTCAAATTTTTTGTAGAGATGGGGGTCTCGCCATATTGACCAGGCTGGTCTCGAACTCCTGAACTTGAGTGATCTGTCCACCTTGGACTCCCAAAGTGCTGAGATAACAGGTGCTCTGCCCAGTCTTTCTCATTACAATGAATGTTTTGGGGGAATATTTAAAAACTTTACAACCAGGCGCAGTGGCTCATGCCTGTAATTCCAGCACTTTGGGAGGCTGAGGCGAGCAGATCATCTGAGGTCGGGAGTTCGAGACCAGCCTGACCAACATGGAGAAACCTCGTCTCTACAAAAAATAAAAAATTAGCCAGGCGTGGTGGTACATGACTGTAATCCCAGCTACTTGGGAGGCTGAGGCAAGAGAATCGGTTGAACCCGGGAGGCAGAGGTTGCAGTGAGCCAAGATGATGCCATTGCACTCCAGCCTGAGCGACAGAGAGAGACTCCGTCTTAAAAAAAAAAAAAAAAAAAAAATCAGCCTGCTTATTTCCTGATATTCACTCAAGGAAATCTTCATTAAATCTTGAGACAGGTAAGAGACCCTAAACACAAGCCTGCTGTCTCCAGCATGGCTCAAACATCAGCCCAAACAAGGGCTTTCCTCATTCCTGTTCCACCGAAGACCAAGAGAGTTGAGGGAGCAAACCGATCACATTATTTAAAAGCACATCTTACGACCGACATTGTCATAGTTCCGAGCTTTAGGCCTCATAAACAGAATCGGCAGCCTGGTGAGAGCTCTGCTCATTACATCAGGGAGTTGTGGCAGCTGCCTCAGCAACGGCAATCTTGAGGCTTTCTGGGATGGCAGGCAGCAGCACAGCCTCGCATGTGGAGTCCATCATCCAGCCTGTCCCTGGGTCTCATTACCGAACAAAATGTGGCATTTTGTATGGCTTTGATCAATGAGACAGCATTGCTGTATGACTCAGAAATCAAAGGGACAGCTTCCAATATAAATGTTGTTTATGACACACAGGCAAAAACTCTTCCCAAATGGGTCCATAGGCTTAAGGAGATGGCTAACGCTGAGAAGCTACAGAACATTTCCCAAATCCCCACGCCAGCTCAGGCTGTGGAAAATCATGCAAACTGTTCCCAGTGAGAGGTGCAAGGGAAACATGGAAGTGGTCTTGTACTCATAATTGGTATTATTTTTCACAAATCCTTTTCAAAAGGCCACATGATCATATGAATGAATCTATGCCCCAGGAATTCATATTCTTTGAAGAAGCCAACTAGAGGGAGTTATCAGTATTTTTCCAAGGAGGTTTCTGAAGAATTGTACCAGATAGTGCCCCAATTCACTTGAGAGTTAGACATATACCATTTACTCTAAGGACAGTTTGGAGTGGAGAACAAAAGCAAAGTTGAAACTGGGCGCAGTGGCTCACGCCTGTAATCCCAGCACTTTGGGAGGCTGAGGTGGGTGGATCACAAGGTCAAGAGATCGAGACCATCCTGGCCAACATGGTGAAACCCTGTCTCTACTAAAAACACAAAACTTAGCTGGGCGTGGTGGCGCGCGCGTGTAGTCCCAGCTACTTGGGAGGCTGAGGCAGGAGAATCACTTGAACCTGGGAGGCAGAGGTTGCAGTGAGCCGAGATCGCGCCACTGCACTCCAGCCTGGCAATAGAGCAAGGCTCCGTCTCAAAACAACAACAACAACAACAACAACAACAACAACAACAAACCGGAGCTCTAATACATCTTCGTTCTTTTTTGTTTTTGTTTTTGAGACAGGGTCTTATTTTGTCACCCAGGCTGGAGTACAGTGGTGCAGCAATCATGGCTCACTGCAGCCTTGACTTCTTGGGCTCAAATGATCCTCCTGCCTTGGCCTCCCAAAGTGCTGAGATTACAGGCGTGAGCCACTGAGCCTGGCTCATCTGCATTCTTTTTTTTTTTTTCCCAGATGGAGTCTCCCTCTGTCACCCAGGCTGGAATGCAATCGCACGATCTCAGCTCACTGCAACCTCCGCCTCCCAGGTTCAAGTGATTCTTCTACCTCAGTCTCCAGAGTAGCTGGGATTACAGGCATCCACCATCATGCCCAGCTAATTTTTGTAGAGATGAGGTTTCACCATGTTGGCCAGGCTGGTCTTGAACTCCTGACCTCAGGTGATCTGCCCACCTCAACCTCCCAAAATGCTGGGATCACAGGTGTGAGCCACCGCGCCCCACCCTTCATTCTTTACATCCATCTTTTTTCTCCCCTTTGGTGCCTGACTCAGGACCCTACATTCATATTCTAACTAACCTACTCTCCTCAATCTGTTTTTTGTTTGTTTGTTTGTTTGTTTGAAGATGAGGTCTTGCTATGTCAACCAAACTGACCAGGCTAGTTTCAAACTCCTTGGCTCAAGTGATCCTCCCACCTCTGCTTCCCAAATTGCTGAGATTACAGGCATGAGCCACTGTGCCTGGTCTGAATTTGTGTCTTGCACCTGAACAGAACAATCAGAACAATCTTGCTCCCAAGTCTTCTGGCCAAATATTTTGTCTTCCTATTTCTTTCTTTCTTTTTTTTCTTTCTTTGTCTTTTTGAGACACGGTCTTGCTCTGTCATCCAGGCTGGAGTGCAGTGGCACTTCCATCTCAGCCTCCTGAGTAGCTGGGGCTACAGGTGGGCACCACCACACTCAGATGATTTTTGTATTTTCAGTAGAGATCTGGTTTCACCATGTTGGCTAGGCTGGTCTCAAACTCCTGAGCCAAAGCCATCCACCTGCCTTGGCATCCCAAAATGTTGGGGATTACAGGCGGGAGTCACTTTTTCTTTTCTTTCTTTCCTTTTCTTTTTTTCTTTTTCTTTTTTTTTTCGGAGAGGACATCTCACTCTGTCACCCCGCAGGAGTGCAGTGGCCTGAATACAGCTCACTGCAGCCTCGACCTCCTGGGCTCAAGCGATCCTTCCGCCTTAGCCTTCTGAGTAGCTGGGACCACAGGTGCATGCCACTATGTCCAGCTAATTTTTTATTTTTATTTTTGTAGAGAGGGGGTCTTGCCATGCTGCCCAGGCTGGTCTCAAATCCCTGGGCTCAAGCAATCATCTCACCTCGGCTTCCCAAAGTGCTGGGATGACAGGCATGAGCCACCATGTCCAGCCTCCCTTTTGTTTTCATCTTTGCCTTTCCCTTTGATAGACAACTACAGTTTTCCTGTAAGGCTTTGCCACCCTGGACCTCCTCGGGTGAAAAGCTCTTCTAGCTGGATACCTGTAGGATCCTCCTCCCTCTGCTCATCGCAGAAGCAGACACATCCAGAATAAGGATTCCACAATCTTGGGATCCCCTGCTTCAGATATAAAGCAAGGGCTTTGAAGACGCTTCTGAAGGCTCTCTGAAGATGCCTCCATTTTGGTTGTTTTCTTCCTACAAAAGACAAGGATAATTGAGCTACTTCATTGTCTCCTAGGAAATGGGTGTTCAGTGGCATTGCATCTGCCAGCATGAGGGCACTTTGCAGAATGTCAAGCAGTTACTTATTTCTGAATCTGAGCTTGTGCTTTCCAATGAACGTAAACAGCTTTTTCTCACTGCTGACATTCCACTTCACAGTGCTGGGGCTGAGTGGAGCCATAGAATGCACTGGGGTTTGGCTTATTCCTAGAGAAACAATATTGTCTCTGCAAATGAGCTACACATATTGATAAAGGAGCCCTTATTGACTGGGCACGGTGGCTCACACCTGTAATCCCAGCACTTTGGGAGGCCGAAGTGGGCAGATCACAAGGTCAGGAGTTCGAGACCAGCCTGGCCAATACGGTGAACCCTATCTCTACTAAAAATACAAAAATTAGCCAGGCATGGTGGCAGGCACCTGTAGTCCCAGCTACTCGGGAGGCTGAAGCAGGAGAATAGCTTGAACCCAAGAGGCAGAGGTTTCAGTGAGCTGAGATCGCACCATTGCACTCCAGCTTGGGCGACAGACTGAGACTCCGTCTCAAAAAAAAAAAAAAAAGAAGCCCTTATTACCTTATTGTTTTGTTTCTTTTTTTTTTTTGAGGCACTTAAGACATTTTATTCAGTATTTTGTGATATATAGATGCAGACTAATAATTTCCTATCCAATACTTACAGTCTGTAAATTCTCAATACTTTGCCTAACTGATAATAGATGTTCAATAAATGTTCAATACTACTCTTAAACCACAGTTTTGTTTTTCAGTTTGAATAGAATTGATCTTTTAAAGCTTAAACAATACCACAAAACCTTGTTATAATTCAGTTGCCTAGTTTCCAGGTAGGTCAATTATTTAGATAGCAGCAATCAGCATCATGACTTTAAAAGATACATGCCATCTAGAAAACCGAAGATATTACTATCACCTGGAGGTAAATGTCATTGAATGACCTCAGGCCTTTAGAAGAACTCAATTTTTTTTTTTTTTTTTTTTTTTTTTACAGTTTATATACTATTACTTTATTGATTTGGATTTTTTTTTAATTATACTTTAAGTTCTAGGGTACATGTGCATAATGTGCAGGTTTGTTACATATGTATACTTGTGCCATGTTGGTGTGCTGCACCCATCAACTCGTCAGCACCCATCAACTCGTCATTGACATCAGGTATAACTCCCAATGCAATCCCTCCCCCCTCCCCCCTCCCCGTGATAGGCCCCGGTGTGTGATGTTTTCCTTCCCGAGTCCAAGTGATCTCATTGTTCAGTTCCCACCTATGAGTGAGAACATGCGGTGTTTGGTTTTCTGTTCTTGTGATAGTTTGCTGAGAATGATGGTTTCCAGCTGCATCCATGTCCCTACAAAGGACACAAACTCATCCTTTTTAATGGCTACATAGTATTCCATGGTGTATATGTGCCACATTTTCTGCCGAAACCTCCACAGAAGCCACCGTGGTTCCCCATCCCAGGGCCACCAGAGCCTCCGGGTACCCCGCTGCACCGGCGTCATCCGCCATTTGGTGTTTTCTCGGAGAAGAAGCGCCTTATTGTTGTTACATGAGTCATACGAACTTCCATAACTAGTTCATACTCATCACAAGCCTTGGAGGCGGAGTTGGGGGCGGGGAGGAGGCGTGTGTGTGTGTGTGTGTGTGTGTGTGTGTGAGACGGAGTCTTCCTCTGTTGCAGTGCAGTGGCATGACATCAGCTCACTGCAACCTCCACCTCCCGGGTTCAAGCAATTCTCCTGCCTCAGCATCCTGAGTAGCTGGGATAACAGGCGCGTGCCACCACACCCAGCTAATTTTTGTATTTTTAGTAGACACGGGGTTTCACCATATTGGCCAGGTTGGTCTTGAACTCGTGACCTTGTGATCCACCCACCTCGGCCTCCCAAAGTGCTGGGATTACAGGCATGACCACCGCGCCCAGCTATTTTGCTCAGTTTTAATAATGATAGGTTTATTGGCGGGGCACGGTGGCTTCACCCTGTAATCCCAGCACTTTGGGAGGCTGAGGTGGGCGAATGGATAATCTGAGGTCAGGATTTCGAGACCAGCCAGGCCAACATGGCAAAACCTCGTCTCTACTAAAAATACAAAAATTAGCCAGGCATGGTGGCAGGTGCCTGTAATAATAATAATAGTAGTAGTAGTAATAATAATAATAAGTTTATCTCTGATTCTGAGGAGCAATTTCTGATGTTGATACCCTGAGCTGGCTACCACTTCCAATTCCGCATTCTGCTGTATATACCCCTTACATTGAAAAACTGGATGTCAGATGACCTTCATAACCTACTCCCTTCAGCATGTTCAAAGCTACCACACTTAGTGTGGGATTCCCAAACTGGAAGATTTTTTTTTTTTTTTTTTTTTTTTTGAGACGGAGTCTCACTCTGTCGCAGAGGCTGGAGTGCAGTAGTGCGAGCTTGGCTCACTGCAGCCTTTGCCTCCCAGGTTCAAGCGATTCTCATGTCTCAGCCTCCTGAGTAGCTGGGATGATATGTGTGCACCACATGCCTGGCTAATCTGTTTGTATTTTTAGTAGAGACAGGGTTTTGCCATCCTGGCCAAACTCATCTTGAACTCCCAACCTCAAGTGATCTGCCGGCCTCGGCCTCCCAAAGTGCTGGGATTACAGGCGTGAGCCGCAGTGCCTGGCCCCCAAATTGGAAGATATCTTAAACCGGGATTCTGCTCTCTCTCTTTTCCTTCTTAACCACATATTTTGAAAGACACTTTTTTTTTTTTTTTTTTTTGAGATGGAGTCGCGCTCGGTTTCCCAGGCTGGAGTGCAGTGGCCTGATCTTGATTCATCACAACCTCTGCCTCTTGGGTTCAAGTGATTCTCCTGCCTCAGCCTCCCAAGTAGCTGGGACTACAGGCGCCCACCACCATGCCTGGATAATTTTTTTTTTTTTTTTTGAGACGAGTCTCGCTCTGTCTCCTGGGCTGGAGTGCAGTGGCGCGATCTTGGCTCACTGCAAGTTCCGCCTCCCAGGTTCATGCCATTCTCCTGCTTCAGCCTCCCGAGTAGCTGGGACTACAGGCGTCTGCCACCACACCCAGCTAATTTTTTTGTTTTTTTTTTTTTAGTAGAGACGGGTTTTCACCATATTAGCCAGGATGGTCTCGATCTACTGACCTTGTGATCCGCCCGCCTCGGCCTCCCAAAGTGCTGGGATTACAGGCGTGAGCCACCGCGCCCCACCCGCTTCGCTAATTTAAATTTTATTTTTAAATTTTTAGTAGAGATGGGGTTTTGCCATGTTGACCAGGCTTGTCTCGAACTCCTGACCTCAGGTGATCTTCCCATCTCGACCTTCCACAATTCTGGGATTACAGGCATGAGCCACTGCACCTGGCCTCAATGACAACTCTATATTTGCTGTCTACACTTCTTCGTTTCCTATTTACTCTTCAATTCCCCTCCAACCTGGCTTCCTCCACCACTCCCCATTTCATTTAAATGGTTTTTGCCAAGGTCACCTTGTTGCTAAATCCAATGGACACCCTTCAGGACTAGCCTCACTGCACTTCTTTGAGGTGTTTGATACAGTTGACCATTCCCACCTTCATCAAACATTTCACCCTTTTATTTTTCTCCTTTTTTTTTAACCCCCCAGAGACGGAGTCTCGCCCTGTCATCCAGTCTGGAATGCAGTGACGCGATCTCGGCTCACTGCAACCTCCGCCTCCTGGGTTCTAGCAGTTCTCCTGCCTCAGCCTCCCAAGTAGCTGAGACTACAGGCACATGCCACCACGACCGGCTAATTTTTTGTATTTTGGTAGAGACAGGGTTTCACTGTGTTGCTCAGGCTGGTCTCGGACTCCTCAGCTCAAGCAATCCACCTGCCTCGGCCTCCCAAAGTGCTGGGGTTACAGGCGTGAGCCACCATGCCCGGCTGTAATGCCTGTTCTTTACAGAAAAACTGAGAAGTACAAAGAAAATCACATGGACACAGAGAGGGGAAAAACACATACTGGGGCCTATTGGAGGGCAGAGAGTGGGAGGAGGGAAAGGATCAGGAATAATAACGAATGGGTACTAGGTTTAATGTGTATAGCAAACCACCATAACACAAGTTTACCTGTGTAACAACCTGCACATGTACCCCTGAACTTAAAAGTTAAAACATAAAGAAAATAAAGAAGAAATAATGGTTTATAATAAAATAAGAAACTGAAAATTAAAAAAGGAAAATCAGCCAGGCATGGTGGCTCATGCCTGTAATCCCAGCACTTTGGGAGGCTGAGGCAGGCAGATCACCTGAGGTCAGGGGTTCGAGACCAGCCTGGCCAACATGGTGAAACCCCCGTCTCTACTAAAAATAGAAAAATTAGCTGGGTGTGGTGGCATGCACCTGTAATTCTAGCTACTCTGGAGGCTGAGGCAGGAGAATTGCTTGAACCCAGGAGGTGGAGGTTGCAGTGAGTTAAGATTGTGCCACTGCACTCCAGCCTGGGCAACAGAGTGAGACTCTGTCTCAAAAGAAAAAAAACAAGGAAAAAAAGAAAAAAAAGAAAAAACAAAATCATAAGGGTAAGGGTGAAAATAAAAATAGTCACCGGGCACAGTGGCTCAAGCCTGTAATCCCTGCACTTTGGGAGGCCAAGGCAGGCAGATCGCTTGAGGCCAGGAGTTTGAGACCAGCCTGGCCAACATGATGAAACCCTGTCTCCACTAAAAGTACAGAAATTAGCCGGGCATGGTGGTGCATGCATGTAATCCAAGCTACTCTGGAGGCTGAGGCGCAAGAATCGCTTGAGTGGCTGGGCGCAGTGGTTCACACCTGTAATCCTGGCACCTTGGGAGGCCGAGGCAGGCAGATCACGAGGTCAGGAGATCGAGACGATCCTGGCTAACACGGTGAAACCCCCATCTCTACTAAAAATAAAAATAAAAAAAATTAGCTGGGCGTGGTGGCAAGCGCCTGTAGTCCCAGTTACTAGGGAGGCTGAGGCAAGAGAATGGAATGAACCTGGGAGGTGGGGCTTGCCGTGAGCCGAGATCATGCCACTGCACTCCAGCCTGGACTACAGAGCGAGACTCTGTCTCAAAAAAAAAAAAAAAAAAAAAAAAAGAAAAAGAAAAAGAAAAAGAATTGCTTGAACCCAGAAGGCGGAGGTTGCAGTGAGCTAAGATCACGCCACTGCACTCTAGCCTGAGAGAGAGAGTGAGATCTCATCTCAAAAAAAAAAAAAAAACAACCCAAAAAACAAAAAACATTACTAACAGATGTGAAACCTTAAAGTCATTTTTCTTTTTCTTTTTTTTTTTTTTTGAGACAATCTCGTTCTGTCCCCTGGAGTGCAGTGGCACGATCACAGCTCACAGCTCACTACAGCCTCAACCTCCCTGGTTTAAGTGATCCTCCTATCTCAGCCTCCTGAGTACCTGAGACCACAGGCATGCACCACCATATCCCGGTAATTTTTTAATTTTTTGTAGAGGAAGGGTCTCACCTTGTTGCCCAGGCTGGTCTCAAATTCCTGGGCTCAAGTAATCCTTCCACCTTGACCTCCCAAATTGCTGGGGATTACAGAAGTTAGCCACTGTGCCCAGCCCCTTAAATTCATTTTTCAATAAGAAATATATACATATATATATATGCTTTTAAAATAAAATTGTCATCACATGAGACATTATTATTATTTTGAGACAGAGTCTTGCTCTGTTGCCCAGGCTGGAGTGCAGCAGTGCCATCTCGGCTCATTGCAACCTCCGCCTCCTGGGCTCAAGTGATTCTCCTGCCTCAGCCTCCCAAGTAGCTGGGATTACAGGTGCGCACCAACACACCCGGCTAATTTTTGTATTTTTAGTAGATACGGGATTTCAGTGTTGGCCAGGCTGCTCTCAAACTCCTGATCTGAGGTGATTCACCCGCCTCGGCTTCCCAAAGTGCTGGGATTATAGGCATGAGCCACCGTGCCCGGCTTTTCTTTTTCTTTTTCTTTTTCTTTTTCTCCTTCCTTCCCCTTCCCTTTCCCCTTCCCCTTCCCTTCCCTTCCTTCTTTTTTCTTTCTTTCTTTCTTCTGACAGGGTCTGGCTCTGTCACTCAGGCTGGAGTGCAGTGGCGCAATCTTGGCTCACTGCCACCTCCACCTCCTGGGCTCAAGCAATTCTGCCTCAGCGTCCTCCCCAGTAGCTGGGATTACAGGCATGTGCCAGCAAACCCGGCTAATTTTTGTATTTTTAGTAGAGACAAGGTTTCAACACGTTGGCCAGGCTGGTCTCAAACTCCTGACCTCAAATGATCCATCCGCCTCAGCCTCCCAAAGTGCTAGGATTACAGGAATGAGCTCCCGCACCTGGCCTAGACAAAATACGTTTTAAGGACAGGGAACCATTCATCTTTGTATTAGCACCTATGTGCCTTGCACATAGTAGGTGTTTAGAATATGTTTGATGATGATTGACTGAATGAATGAATGAATGAATGAAGGTGATCAACAAAGAAATGACTTGAGGCCTTCAAGCTGTCCTTCAGCTGTCAGCATGAGAATCCAGTCATCTTTTTATCTTGGCCACATTTCAGGCAGCACTTCCAGAATTGGAATGATCTGCACAGCAGCCTTAGCTATTATAAAAGCTGTGTCCAGTATGGCCTGGAGAGACCATAAAGGTGTGTCACACATGCCAACCTACTTGGCCTGCATCATCCATCATGGTTACCCACTCTTCCAAGGTCAAGAATTCCTTTCCAGGGAAAGATTAACTTCTGGATCGTGGTAGCCTCTTTTTCTGAATGGCTCCAAGGAGCTTCTGCTTCCACTTCCTCACCTCTTCAGCACCAGTTACTGCTGTCTTGTAACCCACTGGCTTGTAACCCACTACTTGTAACCCACTAGCTTGGGATGATGGGCCTGCATTGACTTAAGGCTGATTTTTAATTTAATTTAATTTAATTTAATTTAATTTTATCTATTTATTTTGAGACAGAGTCTCACTCTGTCGCCAGGCTGGAGTGCAGTGGCACAATCTCAGCTCACTGCAACCTCTGCCTTCTAGATTCAAGTGATTCTCCTGCCTCAGCCTCCCGAGTAGCTAGGACTACAGGCACGCACCACCACGCCCAGCTAATTCTTGTATTTTTAGTAGAGACGAGGTTTCACTATGTTGGCCAGGATGATCTTGGTCTCCTGGCCTCATGTTCCTCCTGCCTTGGCCTCCCAAAATGCTGATATTACAGGCGTAAGCCACCGTGCTCAGTTGGACCTCAGCTGATTTTAAAGAATGCATGGACAGGCCACGCTTGGTGGCTCACGCCTGTAATCCCATCACTTTGGGAGGCCGAGGCGGGCAGATTACCTGAGGTTAGGAGTTCGAGACCAGCTTGGCTAACATGGTGAAACCCTGTCTCTACTAAAAATACAAAAATTAGCCGGGCGTGGTGGCACACGCCTGTAATCCCAGCTACTTGGGAGGCTGAGGCAGGAGAATTGCTTAAGCCTGGGAGATGGAGGTTGCAGTGAGCTGAGATCACGCCACTGAACTCCAGCCTAGCTGACAGAGTGAGACTCTGTCTCAAAAAATAAATAAATAAATAAATAAATAAATAAATAAATAAATAATAAAGAAAGAAAGAAAGCGTGGACAGTCCAGGCTTGGTGGCTCACGCCTGTAATCCCAGCATTTGGGAGGCCAAGGTGGGTGGATCACCTGAGGTCGGGAGTTTCAGACCAGCCTGACCAACATGGAGAAACCTCATCTCTACTAAAAATACAAAATTAGCTGGGCGTGGTGGCACATGCCTGTAATTTTAGCTACTCGGGAGACTGAGGCAGGAGAGCCACTTGAACCAGGGAGGTGGAGGTTGTGGTGAGCTGAGATTGCACCATTGCACTCTAGCAACAAGCGAGAAACTCTGTCTCAAAAAAAAAAAAAAAAAGAATGTGTGGACAAGAACCTTATTTGAGTTGTCACCCTTCCTACCTCATACCTCATTATCCTCAAGCAAACAGTCAGGTTGAAAGTTACTGAGGCTGCTCTGAAGCAAATTGTTGGCGATTTTCCAACAAGGTTTCCCAGATTCTCTTCTCTCAACATATCACTTCATGTTCAGAAACAGGAGTGGGTATTGCTGAATTACTAATGAAACTTGGCACCACAGATTTCATTTCAATAAATATTTGTTAAGTTCCTGGTACCTATCGTGTACCAGGAGCTCTGTTAGGGGCTGTGGAGGATGCAAAAGGAATGAGATGAGTCTCATTGGTTGTTTAAATAAGTAGCTCTACTACAAGGTAAGTGAAATCAGTGTCAAACAGAGGTATTAGCAATATGTTATGGGAACACAGGTGAAAAGGGGAAGGGAGATGGGAAGTCACATTTACTGAACACCTATGACAGGAAGTCTTGTCACACATGTTTTCACAGAGATTAATTCTGACTAGGGGAATCTGAAATGATTTCATGCACTAGGACGTTTGAGTTGGGCCTTGGAAGGTGAGTAGTAGACATTGGATCAGGAGAAAATCAAAGGAAGAACGCTTGAAGTTGAGAGGACAGCGTGTAAAAAGGCAACAGGGCATGAAAGTGCATAAGCTGTTCAAGGAACACAGGGTACTGGATATGGCTGGGCCATAGGGTATAAAAGGGTAGTGTGGGTAATGAGGCATGGAAAGGTGGGCTGGCACCAGATTTTGGAGGAGTTTTAGTGCCTGGCTTGGAAATTTGAATTTTATTTTTTATTTTGTAGGCAGTGAGGAACCACTAAAAGCTTTGCAGTGAGAAAGACAAGGTGGAAACAATGCTTTAGGGCGATTAATGTGGCAGGATGCACTGGGGAACTAGGTAGGCTAGAGGCTGCAAAGGTAGGTAGGAGGCCATGTCAACAATCTAGGCATGAGATTATGAAGGTTTAATCTAGGGAGGTGGCAATAATGATGAAAAGGAAGTGACAAATCTAATAAGATTGCAAGAGGCAATGTGGTGTGGTACAAAGTACATTGGACGGGGTTTCCAATATCCCTGAGTTCTAGTCTTTTTTTTTTGTTTTTTGAGACAGAGTCTCACTCTGTCGGCCAGGCTGGAGTGCAGTGGCGTGACCTCCGCTCACTGCAACCTCCACCTCCCAGGTTCAAGCAATTCTCCTGCCTCTGCCTCCTAAGTAGCTGGGACTACAGGCGCCCACCACCATGCCTGGCTAATTTTTGTATTTTTAGTAGAGATGGGGTTTTGCCATGTTGGCCAGGCTAGTCTTGAACTCTTGACCTCAGGTGATCTGCCCACCTCGGCCTCCCAAAGTGTTGGGATTACAGGCGTGAGCCACTACGTCTGGCCCCCTGGGTTCTAGTCTTGACTTCTATTCACAGGCTGTATTGCCTTGCCTCCCACAGACTCAATTTTTTCTTTCAAAAAAGGCGAAGCTGGCCCGGCATGGTGGCTCATGCCTCTAATCCCAGCACTTTGGGAGACCGAGGCACGTGGATCACCTGAGGTCAGGAGTTTAAGACCAGCCTGGCCAACATGGCGAAACCCCCTCTCTACTAAAAATACAAAAATTAGCCAGGTGTAGTGGCACGCACCTGTAATCCCAGCTACTCAGGAGGCTGAGGCAGAAAAATTGCTTGAACCTGGGAGGCAGAGGTTGCGGTGTGCCAAGATCGCGCCATTGCACTCCAGCCTGGGCAACGAGAGCAAAATTCCGTCTCAGAAAAAAAAAAAAAAAAAAAAGGAAAAAGAAAGAAAGAGAAAGGAAAAGGCGAAGCTGGGAGAAATAAATACCTTTAAGGTTTCCTACAGCTGGAATGTGCTTAACGACTATACTGCAAGGGGCTTTATGTAGGACTAACTGACCAGACTTGGTAAAGGATTAACTAGGAAAGTGGAGGTGCCATTAATAGGATAGTGGAGTCAAAGAGGGAAGCTAGTTGTATGGGGAAAGATGATGTGCAGACATGCTGGGTGTGAGGTGTTAGTGGAACATCTAGCTGACTGTACAAAGGGTGGGATAGCAGCTCTGAAGAGAGGCAAGGGTGGGAGAGATTTCGATTTGGCAACCAAAAGCCTGAAAGCAACACTAGAAGCTATGCAGACTGATGAGTTTATCAAAAGAGGAAATGAGTATATGAGAGCAAAGAGCGAAGAACCATGGGAAGTGAGAGAAGCTGGTGGGGGGAAGACAAGGAAGGAACAACTGACTGTGAGCCTTGAACAAGCTACTTCCATTTTCTGACTCTTTAGTCTCCTCATTTGTAAAATGAGGGGGCTGGAGTAAGTAAGCTCTATAAGGCTCTCAGCTGTGACATCTATGCATAATCACAGAAGATCGAAGTGTACAGAACACCATGGAAACTGAAGAGAGATTCTGAAAGGAGGCTTTAAGAGGTCACTTGCATCCAATGCTGCAGAGGCATCAGAGACTGAGGACTTAAATGAAGCCACTGATTAGCAATTTAAAGATCCTCTCCAAGGTAAGGACCCCTCCCTCTCAAGCCACTAATTTTCTATGACCTTTCTCCTACCATCTCTAAATGTGAACATTCTGTAAAATTCCGTTCTCTGGCCGGGCGTGGTGGCTCACGACTGTAATCCTAGCACTTGGGGAGGCCAAGGCGAGCGGAGCACCTGAGGTTGGGAGTTTGAGATCAGCCTGACCAACATGGAGAAACCCCATCTCTACTAAAAATACAAAATTAGCCGGGCATGGTGGCGCATGCCTGTAATCCTAGCTACTTGGGAGGCTGAGGCAGGAGAACCACTTTAACCTGGGAGGTGGAGGTTGCGGTGAGCCGAGATCGTACCATTGCACTCCGGCCTGGGCAACAAGAGCAAAACTCCGCTTCAAAAAAAAAAAATTTTTTTTTCATTCTCTGCCCTCCACAGATACTTGGTCACACTCCTATAGCAACTGTTATCTCTACAAGGTGGATCAGAAATCTCTGGTTCACACCTTCCTTTCGCACCTCAGTTCACATTTCCAACTGTCTATTGGACGTTTCCACCAGTCACTGAAATTGAGCTTGCAGTAAAATTAGTAATACTAATGATAATAGTATGATTTAAATTTAAATTGTATTAAATTAAATAGTATTATTTAAATTATTAAATTTAGCTTGCAGTAAAATTAATAATACTAATGATAATAGCTAACACTCAGTACTTAATTGTGAGTCCTGTACTAAGCATATCACATATGTTATCTTCTTTACATCCTATAACAATCCTACAAAGTAGGTATTTTATTATCCCCACTTTGTCGATGAGGAAGCTGAGGGTCAGAGATTTTTTCTTTTTTCGAAACAGAGTCTTGCTCTGTTGCCCAGGCTGGAGTGCAGTGGCGTAAGCTGGAGTGCAGTGGCGTAAGCTTGGCTCACTGCAACCTCCGTCTCCAGGACTCAAGTGATCCACCCATCTTAGCCTTCTGAGTAGCTGGGACTACAGGTGCCTGCCACCATGCATGGCTAATTTTTCTATTGTTTGTAAAGGTGGGGTTTCACCATGTTGCCTATGGCTGGTCTCGAACTCCTGGGCTCAAGTGATCCTCCCGCCTCGGCCTCCCAGAATGCTGGGATTACAGGCATGAGCCACAGCACCCAGCCCGGAGATGTTAAATAATGTCCAAGGTCACATAACTGGGGTGTCATGTAGTCAAGATTCTTCCTGATTCCACAGCCTGAGAGCTTAATAGTTTCACTATAATCGATCTAAAAATCAAGTCATTATCTTTATTTCCTAAATCAGATCACCTCCCTTACTTCTCTATTTCTACTTCTACTTCACTCTCCCCCAGCATTTTTTCACTGGCTTAGAACAGGCCCTCATCCCCTCCTGCTCAGACAATTATGAAAGTGTCTCAAATGGTCTCGCCACTTGCAATTTTACCCTTCCAATTCCGGACATGTGATCAATCCAGCTTAAAAAAATCTCTGAAGGCTCCCATTATCTAGATTACAGAATAAAGTCCAAACTCCTGAACATGGCTAAAGGAGTCCCTTCACAGTCTAGCCCCCAGCAGCCTGCAGTTTAGCTGCACTGAACTGTTAGTCATCCCCAACCATGTCACAGACATTTACATCTGAATGCCTTTGCTCATGTGTCCCTCTACCTGGAATGCCCTCCCCACTCTTCACTGGGATAACTTCTCCTCATCTTTCAAATCCCAACTCTAACGTCATCTCCTCCGTGAAGGCTTCTCAGATTCCCAACCCCTTCTTCTGATAGAAATTATCTTCCCTTCTTGTGCTCCTGGATCTCGATGTCTGTCTCTTACTACACTATGAGACCTTGGGGGTGATGACCACATCCTGTTCCTTTTTTTTTTTTTTTTTTTTTTTTGAGACAGAGAATGAGGTATGACCAAATAGTTTTAAGGAGCTAAGGTTGACTTTATGGACCAAATGCTAAAAAAGCCCTCGTGAGAAAACTGGCCCGGTACCTTGCTTACAGGGATTCCAGCCTTATTCTTGTTTACAAAACAAGCCTGGTCTCATTAGTCAGTGTTATTGCCCAGGCGTGCGGTGGCTCATGCCTGTAATCCCAGCACTTTGGGAGGCTGAGGCAGGCGGATTACTTGCCCAGGTAAGTCACAAGGTCACTTCTTGGCAGAAACCTTAAGATATTTATGGAACCTTGAGAAGAGAGGAATTCACCCAAATTTATAGATACCACAGGTGAAATCTGGTCTCAAGTTCTTGACTTGATTCCTAACCTCCAGAAGACTTTTAAAAATCTGATATGAGATTCCAGGCTGGGCACTGTGACTCATGCCTATGATCCCAGCACTGTGGGAGGCCAAGGTGAGAGGATTATTTGAGCCCAGGAGTTTGAGACCAGCCTGGGCAACATGACAGAACCTCATCTCTACCAAAAATATAAAAAATTAGCCAGGCGTGGTGGCATGCACCTGTAGTCCCAGTTACTAGGGAGGCTGAGGTGGGAGGATCATCTGAGTCTGGGAGGTCGAGGCTGCAGTGAGCTGAGATTGCGCCACTACACTGTAGCAGGGGTGACAGGACGATACCCTATCTCAAAAAAAAGAAAACACACCGGGCGCGATGGCTCACGCCTGTAATCGCAGCACTTTGGGAGGCCGAGGTGGGTGGAACACGAGGTCAGGAGATCGAGACCATCCTGGCCAACATGGTGAAACCCCGTCTCTACTAAAAATACAAAAATTAGCTGCGCATGTTGTCGTACGCCTGTAGTCCCAGCTACTTGGGAGGCTGAGGCAGGAGAATCCCTTGGACCCGGAAGGTGGAGGTTGCAGTGAGCTAAGATCATGCCACTGCACTCCAGCACTCCAGCTTGGCCACAGAGCGAGACTCCGTCTCAAAAAAAGGAAAGCAAAAAAGAAAAAAAAAGAAAGAAAGAAAAGAAAAGAAGGCCGGGTGCGGTGGCTCGCGCCTGTAATCCCAGCAGTTTGGGAGGCCAAGGCAGGTGGATCACTTGAGGTCAGGAGTTCGAGACCAGCCTGACCAACACGATGAAACCCTGTTTCTACTAAAAATACAAAATTAGCCAGTATGGTGGCACACGCCTGTAATCCCAGCTAAGTGGGAGGTGGAAGCAAGATAATGCTTGAATCTGGGAGGCAGAGGTTGAAGTGAGCCAAGATCACGCCACTGCACTCCAGCCTGGGTGACTGAGCGAGACTCCATCTCGAAAAAGAAAGAAAGGAAAAAATAAAGGGCTGGGTATGGTGGCTCACGCCTGTAATCCCAGCACTTTAGGAGGCCGAGAATGGCGGATCATGAGGTCAGGAGATGGAGACCATCCTGGCTAGCACGGTGAAACCCCATCTCTACTAAACAATACAAAAAATTAGCCGGATGTGGTTGTAGGCGCCTGTAGTCCCAGCTACTTGGGAGGCTGAGGCAGGAGAATGGTGTGAACCTGGGAGGCGGAGCTTGCAGTGAGTAGAGATCGTGCCACTGTACTCCAGCCTGGGCAACAGGGCGAGACTCCATCTCAAAAACAAAAAAGGAAAAAGAAAGAAACAGAAATCTGTCTCAAGATGACTGTGTTGAATTTCTTGAGAGAAAGAATGTTGGTCTCTAGTGTGACATACTCCTCATGGATTTTTTTTTTAGGGTGAGTTAGATTATTGTTGCTTCGGAAGAGGCAATATTACAAAAAGAGGGAAGGAGTTGATTTAAAGGCAATTTAAAGAAAAATGTTAAGTAAATAATAGTACAAGTAGTCATGCAAATAGAGCAAAAATTGTGAATGTGATACTTGAATAACTAAAGTTTGGGAAATTTTGCCAGAATATTCAGGTGAGAACTAAGCTAAACTGTGTCCTGGGAGAGTCTAGCAAGACACTCTTGCATTTAATTGTGAAAAAGGTTAAATTACCAATCCAGTTGGTATGGTATGCGGGGGACAGATTCCTCATCCTGACCTGCTGGACTCGAAGGCAAGGCTGAGGGGAGCATAGCCTCAGAGTACAGGTGCGTGGGCAGGCTCATCAGCTGGACTCATCAGCTCATCATAGGCAGGAACAGCTGGGGTGGGGCAAGGACGAGGATAAAGGCAGAGCAGCCCCAAACTTGCTAGCTCTAGATCTGTGTTTCCAGTGCTCTTCTAAACATCTCTTGGATGTTCCTCAGGCACCTCTACTGATGTGCTGAAGTCAGCTTGTACTGGCAGCCAATTGTTAATTTTTTTTTTTTTTGAGATGGAGTCTCGCTTTGTTGCCCAGGCTGGAGTGCAGTGGCATGCTCTCGGCTCACTGCAAGCTCCACCTCTCGGGTTCACGCCATTCTCCTGCCTCAGCCTCCCAAGTAGCTGGGACTACTGGCGCCCACCACCACGCCCGGCTAATTTTTTTTGTATTTTCAGTAGAGACGGGGTTTCACCATGTTAGCCAGGATGGTCTTGATCTCCTGACCTCGTGATCCGCCCGCCTCGGCCTCCCAAAGTGCTGGGATTACAGGCGTGAGCCACCGCACCCGGCCTGTTTTTTTTTTTTTTTTTTTTTTTGAGATGGAGTCTCACTCTGTCACCCAGGCTGGAGTACAGTGTTGCAATTTTGGCTCACTGCAACCTCTGCCTCCCAAGTTCAAGCAAATCTTCTGCCTCAGCCTCCCGAGTAGTTGGGTAGGCAACACAGCAAGTCCTCATCTCTACACAATACTTTAAAAATTAAGAAAAACAAATAAAAATTAAAAAATAGGCTGGGAGCAGTGGCTCACGCCTGGTAATCCCAGCACTTTGGGAGGCCGAGGCGGGTGGATCACGAGGTCAGGAGTTTGAGAACAGCCTGGCTGGCATGGTGAAACCCCGTTTCTACTAAAAATACAAAAAATTAGCCGGGCATGGTGGCGGGCAGCTGTAGTCCCAGCTACTCGGGAGGCAGAGGCAGGAGAATTGCTTGAACCCGGCAGGCAGAGGTTGCAGTGAGGTAAGATCACGCCACTGGACTCCAGACTGGGCGACAGGGCGAGACTCCGTCTCATAATAAATAAATAAATAATGAAATAAATAGATAAAAATTAAAAAATAAAAAATTAGCCTGGTGTGGTCCTAGCTATTTGGGAGGCTGAGGCAGGAGGATCACTTGGGCCCAGGAGCTCAAGGCTACAGTGAGCTATGATCACATCACTGCACTCTAGCTTGGTGACAGAGTGAGACCCTGTCTCTAGAAAAGAAAGAAAGAAAGAAAGAAAGAAAGAAAGAAAGAAAGAGAGAGAGAGAGAGAGAGAGAGAGAGGGAGGGAGGGAGGGAGGGAGGAAAGAAGGAAGGAAAGAAAGAAAAGACTATTCTATTCCAATAGGGAAGAAAGGTGGAGTTCAACTCCAAATACAATACAAATACAGTAAGGACACGTGGGGATTTATTTATAGCTGAGGAGTGGGGTAAGGGGTCAGTGGATGGACAATTACTGAGAGGAGACATCAAGAGTAGGACTAAGGATTTAGAGATCAAAAGTAGGGGAATGGCCGGGCACAGTGGCTCATGCCTGTAATCCCAGCACTTTGGGAGGCCGAGGTGGGCGGATCACGATGTCAGGAGTTTGAGACCTGAGTGGCCAACACGGCAAAACCCCGTCTCTACTAAAAGTACAAAAATAGTAGCCGGGTGTAGTGGCAGTCGCCTGTAATCCCAGCTACTTGGGAGGCTGAGGCAGGAGAGTCGCTTGAACTGGGAGACAGAGGTTATAGTGAGCTGAAATCGTGCCACTGCACTCCAGCCTGGGCAACAGAGTGAGACTCTGTCTCCACAAATAAAATAAAATAAAATAAAATAAAATAAAATAAAATAAAATAAAATAAAATAAATAAATAAATAAATAAAATAAGGCCGGGTGCCATGGCTCATGCCTGCATTCCCAGCAGTTTGGGAGGCCGAGGCGGGCGTATCACAAGGTCAGGAGTTCGAGACCAGCCTGGCCAATAGGGTGAAACCCTGTCTCTACTAAAAGTACAAAAAATTAACTAGGCGTGGTGGCGGGCGCCTGTAGTCTTAGCTACTCAGGAGGCTGAGGCAGGAGAATTGCTTGAACCTGGGAGGTGGAGGTTGCAGTGAGCCGAGATCATGCCACTGTACTCTAGCCTGGGCGACAGAGCAAGACTCTGTCTCAAAAATAAATAAATAAATACATAAATAAATACAATACAATAAAAAAAAGTACAACAATTAGCCAGGCGTAGTGGCGGTTGCCTGTAATCCCAGCTACTTCTGGGGCTGAGGCATGAGAATCGCTTGAACCCAGGAGGCAGAGGTTGCAGTGAGCCAAAATCGTGTCACTGTTTTCCAGTCTGGGTGACAGAGCGAGACTCCGTCTCAAAACAAACAAACAAAACATCCAAACAAACAAAAAAAAAACCAAAAAGTGGGGCAATGAAGAACTTGATCAGATATTAACGAGATGGGGATAACTTAGCAGGATTCCCTGCTAAGACTTGACTGGGCAGGACAAGGAAGGACAAGGGCCAATGTAGAGGCCTAGTCAAAAAGAGAGCTCAGAGGAGCCTAAATAAAGTTTGGTCAATGCGAGATTCTTTTTCAGTCCTTCCTCTTGTTCAAGGCAAGAAGTGACATTCTTCTTTCCTCTGAACAATTTAAAATAATTTCTTATTCAGTAGCCTTTTGTTCATTAAGGACCAGCTGAACCATGTGTTGAGACTTGGTAGTAGAGGATATTTGCAATCAGGTATTTAATGAGGGTGGTTTCTGTGAAAACAAAAGAAAAAAAAAAAAGACTGATGGTTGGAGCAGACTATAAATTCATGAGTCCAGAGGACAACCAGTTGAGAAGATTTCTATACACTGGGCTTGAAGCATCTTTAGATGGTGGAGTGAGGACTGCAGTGGCAAGCCAAGGGATTTTCTGATTTGCAGTTTGCATGGTTATTTCCTGGAGCGAAGCATGGAAGAGCATGGAAGTTCCACTGAACTTCCTGAGTGGCCCACACAGCAGCAGGCATGAAGGTTGTTCATACATGATCGGCTTTGGTGATGAATCCTCTTGAAGTTTTATATCAAGGTGTCTTGCTTTCGCTTGTAGGGCTTCTTTAGATCCTGGGGAGAAAGAAAGTCAGCTACAAGACAATCTAGAGTCCCAGTAAGGATCTAGGCAGTCAGGTTTTAGTTCCCAGTGTCACCAAGTCAGGAGGGTGGGAAAATAATTGGAAAGATCAATTTAGAGAGTTGTAGCTAGATATTGAAGGAAACTGGAAGAATTGAGAATTTGTTGAGGACTAACAAAATGCACAGGACAGCAGAATCTAGTCCAACTTACAGGTAGATAACAAAGTAAAACGTAAAATGTAGATTGCCAAGTGGTGAAAAATATTTCAAAGACAATGAACAGGACTAGAATCTAATAACCCACAAGGGTGTGCTAAAGTTTTCTATTGAAACATAAAATTTCTTTCTATAGTCACCCCCTTTTTTGATCAATGACAACCAAAATCAGTGTGCAGAAGGGGAGTTTAAAAACAAACAAACAAGGCCCAGCACGGTGGCTCACACCTGTAATCCCAGCACTTTGGGAGGCCGAGGCAGGGGAATCACCTGAGGTCAGGAGTTTGAGACCAGCCTGGCTAACATGGTGAGACCCCATCTCTTCTAAAAATACAAAAATTAGCCAGGCATAGTGGCACGTGCCTGTAATCTCAGCTACCCGGGAGACTGAGGCAGGAGAATCGCTTGAACCCGGGAGACAGAGGTTGCAGTGAGCCGAGATCATGCCACTGTATTCCAGCCTAGGTGAGAGAGCAAGACTCTGTCTCAATTAAAAACAAAAAGAGGCCGGGTGCAGTGGCTCACACCTGTAATCCCAGCACTTTGGGAGGCTGAGGTGGGCGGATCACGAGGTCAGGAGATTGAGACCATCCTGGCTAACATGGTGAAACCCCATCTCTACTAAGAGATACAAAAAAGAAAAAAAAAAAAAAATTAGCTGGGCATGGCGGCGGGCGCCTGGCGCCTATAATCCCAGCACTTTGGGAGGCTGAGGCAGGAGAATGGCGTGAACCTGGGAGGCGGAGCTTTCAGTGAGCCAAGATGGCGCCACTGCACTCCAGCCTGGGTGACAGAGGGTCGTTTTGTTTTTGTCTCAAAAACAAAAACAAAAACAAAAACAAAAAACAAAAACAAACAAAAAATCATCAGAGTAAGATTATTCTTTTTTTTTTGAAATGGAGTTTCACTCTTGTTGCCCAAGCTGGAGTGCAATGGCGCAATCTCAGCTCACCGCATCCTCCGCCTCCCAGGTTCAAGCCATTCTCCTGCCTCAGCCTACCAAGTAGCTGGGATTACAGGCATGCACCACCACGCCCAGCTAATGTATTTTTAGTAGAGATGGGATTTCTCCATGTTGGTCAGGCTGGTCTCGAACTCCTGACCTCAGGTAATCCACCTGCCTCGGCCTCCCAAAGTGCTGGCATTATAGGCATGAGCCAGCCATCACACCCAGGCCAGTAAGGTTATTCTTGTTTACACAACAAGTCTGGTTTCATTAGATTTGGTGTTATTGTTTGGGCATGGTGGCTCATGTGTGTAACCCCAGCACTTTGGGAGGCTGAGGCAGGTGGATCACTTGAGGTCAAGAGTTCGAGACCAGCCCGGCCAACATGGTGAACCCTGTTTCTACTAAAAAATACAAAAGTTAGCTGGGTGTGGTGGCAGATGCCTGTAATCCCAGCTACTCCGGAGGCTGAGGCAGGGGAATTGCTTGAACCCAGGAAGCAGAGGTGGCGATGAGCCAAGATCATGCCACTGCACTGCAGCCTAGATGACAGAGTGAGACCCTGTCTCAAAAATAAATAAATGGGCCAGGTGCAGTGACTCACGCCTGTAATCCCAGCACTTTGGGAGGCTGAGGCGGGTGGATCACTTGAGGTCGGGAGTTCGAAATCAGCCTGACCAACATGGAGAAACCCTGTCTCTACTAAAAATACAAAAAATTAGCCGAGCATGGTGGTGTATGCCTGTAATTCCAGCTGCTCGGGAGGCTGAGGCAGGAGAATCGCTTGAATCCAGGAGGCGGAGGTTGCAGTGAGCCGAGATCGTGCGATTGCACTCCAGCATGGGCAACGAGAGCGAAACTCCGTCTCAAAATAAATACATAAATACATAAACAAAATAAATAAATAAATAATAAATAAATAAAATAACTTGGGGTTATTATTTACATAAGAGCAGGAAGAATGGTATGTGGCCACATAGGACTTTTTCAGTTTGCTTTGCTGTAACTTTTAATAAGGAAACTCATATTAGTTTTTTCTTTTCTTTTCTTTTTATTTGAGATAGGGTCTCACTCTGTTGCCCCAGCTGCAGTGTAGCAGCGCAGTCTCGGCTCACTGTAGCCTTGACCTCCCGGCCTCAGGTGATCCTCCCACTTCAGCCTCCCTAGTAGCTGGGACTGCAGTTGCATGCCACCATCCCTGGCTATTTTTTTATATTTTTAGTTGAGATGAGGTTTTGTCAGGTTGACCAGGCTGGTCTCAAACTCCTGGGCTCAAGCAATCCACTCACCTTGGCCTCTTACAGTGCTGGGATCATAGGAATGAGCCACGGTGCCAGGCCTGGAGTTTCATATTAGATTTTTAAAAGCCATCTGGAGGCTAGGAAGCCAAGCCAAGAACTTGTGACCAGATTTTACCTGCAGTACTTATAAATTTGGGTGAATTCCTCTCTTCTCAAGGTCCCACAAATATCCTAAGGTTTTTGAGCCTGCCTGCCATGAAGTGACCTTGTCTTACCTGGGGAAATGATCCACCCGCCTCAGCCTCTCAAAGTGCTGGGATTACAGGCATGAGCCATCATGCCCGGGGAATAACACTGAATCTAATGAGACCAGGCTTGTTTTGTAAACAAGAATAAGGTTGGGATCCCTATAAGCCAGGTACCAGGTCAGTTTTCTCATGAGGGCTTTGTAAGCATTTGGTCCATAAAGTCAACCTTAGCTTCTTAAAACTGTTTGGTCATATCTCATTCTATGCATACTATTCTTGAATATGACATTCCGGTCAGAGTCCTGGTTATAGAACCAATGTTTTCAATTATGTCCTGTTAGAAGAGGACAGATTCTTATTGAATTTATGCAGATAATTATATTGCCATGAAAATAAGAGTACTCAATAAGAGTTCCCAAATTCCATAGGAATCAGTCAGGGAGAGAAGATAAATATCTCATTTCTGTTTATAAAAGCTGGGCACGGTGGCTCATGCCTGTAATCCCAGCACTTTGGGAGGCTGAGGTGAGTGGATTACCTGAGGTCAGGAGTTCGAGACCAGTCTGGCCAACATGGCAAAACCCCATCTCTACTAAAAAATACAAAAGTTAGCCAGGTGTGGTGGCACCGCCTGTGATCCCAGCTACTAGGGAGGCTGAGGCAGGAGAATCACTTGAATCTGGGAGGCAGAGGTTGCGGTGAGCCAAGATCACGCCACTGCACTCCAGCCTGGGCGACAGAGTGAGACTCCGTCTCAAAAATAAATACATGAATAAATAAATAGGCCGGGTGCGGTGGCTCACGCCTGTAATCCCAGCACTTTGAGAGGCCGAGGTGAGCGGATCACGAGGTCAGGAGATCAAGACCATCCTGGCTAACACGGTGAAACCCCGTCTCTACTAAAAATACAAAAAAAAAATTAGCTGGGCGTGGTGGTGGGCGCCTGTAGTCCCAGCTACTTAGGAGGCTGAGGCAGGAGAATGGCATAAACCCTGGAGGCGGAGCTTGCAGTGAGCTGAGATTGCACCACTGCACTCCAGCCTGGGCGACAGAGCAAGACTCCATCTCAAATAAATAAAAATAAACAAATAAATAAAAGTATAATCTACTAGTTGTTATGAGTATAGATAGCTGAAAAGAGAAAAGGGCTTTCTTAAATCCAGCAGCAATATTCTAAATAAAAACCATAATAATCTTTCATCAGTTTATTCAGTCCTATGTAATTAATTCTTTTTCTGTTAAGATACTGGGTTAGCAGTTTTGTGACCCCATCGGCTTCTCCACTGGAGTTCTGGAAATCTCGACTTAGTCCAGTGGTACAGTCTCAAAGTTATTTAAGCAATGCCATCAGAAGCCTGTGCTCTCAAAGTATCTGGTATAGTTCTTTCCATGGGTCTCTGAGACCAGTTGTTAAAATTTTAGGAATTTTTCGAGTGATTGATGTCACATTAGGGGTGGCTTGAAATTAGGGGTGGGAGTATTTACCACAGGAATTGGTTCATCAAGGCTTTTCCCACCATCTACAGCCAGTAGTTAAATGTCTTCCAGCACACCACTGGGTACCTCCAACTCAACATATGCCAAACTGAATCACTTATCTCCCTCCGTAAAACCTGCTCCCCATCCTAGATTCCCAGTCCCTATGTGAATGATGTCACCACAGGCCCAGTTTCTCAAGCACAAAATTTTTTGAGTTGTTTATGACTCCTTTTCCCCCCTCACCGACAACATCAATCACTGAGTCTTGTCAATTCTCCTTCAGAAATGTTTTCCCAAACTAATCTTCTCTGTCACTATCTTAGTTCAAGCTCTTATCATTTTTTTTTTTTTTTTTTGAGACGGAGTCTTGCACTGTTGCCAGGCTAGAGTGCAGTGGCGCAATCTTGGCTCACTGCAACCTCCGCCTCCTGGGTTCAAGTGATTCTCCTGCCTCAGCCTTCCGAGTAGCTGGGACTCCAGGCATGTGCCACCATGCCCAGCTAATTTTTGTATTTTTAGTAGAGGTAGGGTTTCACCATGTTGGCCAGGATGGTTTCGATCTCTTGACCTTGTGATTTGCCTGCCTCGGCCTCCCAAAGTGCTGGGATTACAGGCGTGAGCCACTGCGCCCGGCCGCTCCTATCATTCTTTTTTTTTTTTGCCTGCACAATTGCAAGAACCTCTTGGGTTATCTGCCTGCCTCCAGTGCATCTGGGTACTGTCCCTTGCGGTCTTTCTAAAACACCCCAGTGTAATCCAGGTACTTGCTGACATAAAGACCACAGCTGGCCCCCCTTTACCTATGGGAGAGTATCCAAGATCTTCAGCAGCTCTCAGAAAAGCCTTTAAAATTTTGCCTTAGGTCTTCTTCAGATTCATGTTCCCCACCCCTCCCTACCATGTACCCATTGTGCTGTATGAATTGCTTACTGTCCCCGAAATGTGCCTTACTCTTTCAAAACTTTATTCCCTCTGTCTGAAATCCTCCCCACCACTCTGAGCCTGGAAAATTTCTCTTCTTCTTCTTCTTTTTTTTTTTTTTTTTTTTTTGAGATGGAGTCTCCCTCTGTCGCCCAGGCTGGACTGCAGTGGCATGATCTTGGCTCACTGCAAGCTCCGCCTTCCGGGTTCACGCCATTCTGCTGCCTCAGCCTCCCAAATAGCTGGGACTACAGGCGCCCGCCACCACGCCCGGCTAATTTTTTTGTATTTGTAGTAGAGACGGGGCTTCACTGTGTTAGCCAGGATGGTCTCAATCTCCTGACCTCGTGATCCACCTGCCTTGGGCTCTCAAAGTGCTGGGATTACAGGCGTGAGCCACCGCGCTCGGCCAAAATTTCTCTTCTTTAAAGACCCAGCTCAGAGTTAATATTCTTTGTGGGCCAGGCACAGTGGCTCATGGCTGTAATCCCAGCACTTTGGGAGGCTGAGGAGGGCGGATCACTTGAGGCCAGGAGTTCAAAACCAGCCTGGACAACATGGTGAAACCCTGTCTCTACTAAAAATACAAAAATTAGCTGGGCATGGTGGCCCATGCCTGTAATCCCAGCTACTCAGGGGGCTGAGGAAGGAGAATCGCTTGAACCTGGGTGGCAAAGGTTGCAGTGAACCGAGATTGCACCACTGCACTCCAGCCTGGGCAACAGAGCGAGACTCCATCAAAAAAAACAAACAAACAAACAAAAAAAACCCAATTATTTGAGAACTCTGTCAGGATTAAGTTAGTATTCCCCACCCCCATCCCCACACTGTCTGTGCCTCTAATATAGAACTTATCACACAGTATTGGAGATACCTGTAAAACAGGTCTGGCTCCCCTGCCGGACTGTGTGTTACCTCAGAGCTTAGCATAGTACTTGGAACATGGCAAGAGCTCAAAAAATGTTGTTGAAAGAGTAGATTGAAGGGTGAATGAGTGAAGCTGGTCCCTGCTCTCATAAGACTGTTTCCTGCTTTGTTGTACAGAAGCCCCTACCTGAAGCATCTGTTCTGGTGCCCCCAGCTCCTGCATCCTACCTTAGTGCCCTGTCTGGCACCTTCATCTTCACAGGGATAGTGCTTGTCTAGCTCTTGCCAGACCTTTTGACACCTGGCATCCTTCCCTGGAAGCCCAGGCCCCATGGCAGGGCCTCTGTCACTGGCTGCCAGACACTCTGGCTGCCAACCACCTGCCTGTCTGGGCTTCCTCCTGGCTTCTGCTGCATCCTGGTTACCCAGATGCTTGCTCTACCTGCCTGTCTAAATAGCTGGCTGAGGCTCTGCTTCTACTTCTGGGATCTTCTGCTTTACCCTGGACCATCTGTCTGCTCTCACAGTCCTGACCCTCCCTGTTCTAGCATCCCCTGTCACCAAAGGAATCCAATTTCTATCACTGTCCTGCTAAAAGATAAGGTAGAGCATACTGATTAAATGCACAGGCTCTAGACTTTAATTTCCTAGATTCAAATCCCACTTCTTTCACTTACAACCAGTTGTGTGGTCTTGGGGTAAGTCATTTCATCTCTTTGAACCACAGCTGGCTCATCTGCAAAATGGGCATGATAATGATACCTACATCAGAACGTCACTGTGAGATTTAAAGACGATAACATGCTTAATATAGTAGCTGGCACCCAAGTAAATATCCAAGAACTATTTTCTATCATTATTGTTTTTATGTTTCCAGTATCTACGACAGAATTGGCACTCAACAAATGTGTGTTGAGAGGGGAGGAGGAAAAGAAATAACAATCACTGGTTATTCCATTTCCTGATCAAAGTCTATTCCATTTGCTAATCCCACTCCCACCTCAGGAGGCAAGTACCTTATCACCATTTGGTTCTGTCGCTCAGATATTTCTGCAATCCCATGTCCTCTAGGAATCCTGTGCAGTCGAGAGCCAATAGCTTTCCTGGTCCCAATCTGCCTAGATAAATAAAAAACTCTCACAATTGTCCACTCCCACTTTTCATCTGTTACATGCATTTATCCTGATTCCTTCCCCCTGAAATTGCACTGATCTCGGATGTGTGGCTGGTGTGAACATTTGTGGATTACATATTTTACACATGAACCTACTTCTCCCCACCCTGCATATATGTGCTTTCTGCATTTTCTTTCTTTTTTTATTTTATTTTTTTGAGACAGGGTCTCACTGAGTGCAGCGGCACAATCTTGGCTCACTGCAATCTCCGCCTCCCAGGTCCAAGCGATTCTCCTGCCTCAGCCTTCTGAGTAGCTGGCATTACAGGTATGCACCATCATGCCCAGCTAACTTTTGTAATTTAGTAGAGACAGGGTTTCGCCATGTTGACCAGGCTGGTCTGGAACTCCTGACCTCAAGTAATCCGCCTGCCTCGGCCTCCTAAAGTGCTGGGATTACAGGCATGAGCCACCATGACTGGCCGCTTTCTGCATTTTCAGTGTCACTCAGCCCTTGTTGTCTCTGATTGTCAAGGCAACGACTGCGTGTAAACTAATGTGGACGGAGTATTGGACAGAGAAATGCCTTAGAAACGTTTTGTGATGAAGATGAAGGAGAGGCGCTGGAAGCAGAAGCTGGGGAGGGGGTAGGATTTGTGTCTCCACTTACTCTTCACCCCAGCAGGGACAGAAAGCATGCCTCCTCTTTCCTGTTCATTGGCTACATTCCTCTCTGAGGCCAGAGGGGCAAGCTGGACAATGCAAATGAACTTTGGATGAGACTTAGCCAAGGGGCCTCCAAAGGGAGAGCAGCAGGGCTGCTTAGGAGGGAATCGAAAAATAAGGTGGCCACCTATTTCTTAGCACCTTCTTTGTTTTCCCAATCGGCAAACTCCTCCCCTCTCCTGGAGATCCAATACCAAAATGCAAAAGCTCTCTCAGAATATGTGCCTGAGTCTGAGAGCACTTTGCAGACTGGGAAGCCCCTGAGTCTCTAGCCTTTGGTATGATACTCAGGCTCCGGGGAATTGATCCTGCACCCATTATTCACAAAGCTCTATACAAGGCAGTGTTAAACTTAGGTCAAACTGCAAGTTTTCAATCACATGCTTTAGCTGTGGGATGAAGAGACACAGCAGAGAAGTGGTGATGGTTGCGTGAGCATCAAAGAGCAAATGAGACTACAAGCAGCAGCCCAAAGGGGGCAAACTTAGCCAGTCTCTTGCCAACTTCCCACTATGGATGTTCTATTGGCTTCATTTGACCCTATCCAGGAAAGCTAGGATTTCTTGTGCAGGTGGAAGTCCATTCATTCGCCTATTTCAGGAGTTTGGGTCCAGAACAGCTTGTTATTTCAGTCTCAGCTCCCTACTTTTCTTACTTCCCCTACCGTTCCCCCTCCTCCTATTAACGACTGAAGGTCTGTTTCCTCTTTAGGGCTGTAATTTTGCATTTGCAGTCCCCGGCAAAACTGTCATACGTGCCCACTGCAGGTGCCCACTGCAGATGCCCAAGACCCGGAGAAATGTTTGTAAACCTTCAACCCTGATTGTACTTCCCCGGACTCCTCTCTCGGTGGGGCTGGCGGTTGGGGCAAGGCAGCTGACCTTTGCTAGGGACTCAGAGCTGCGGGGGGTCTGGAATTGAACTGGAAACCGAGAGGCAAAAGCCCCGCTGTCGTTTCTCCCGCCCCTGCCCCCACCCCGATCTTGCGGAAGGGAGAAAGCTCAAAGAACAATGAGGGGTTAAGCTCCTTATAAGGAAATGAACCTCCTCTTTCCTGTGCGGAAATTGTGCTTTTTGCTTCTATATGTTCAAAATACACTGTAAAAAACGATCCTCGATAGGATTCACCAAATCCATTTCCCTAGAGCAAGGCGGCGGAGGTGGGGGGTGGGCGTCAAGTGGGAACGAGGCGAGAGAGGACGGGAGGGGCGGGAATCAGGCGAGCGTGTGAAGAATTTGAGGGATGAGTCATCAAAAAGAAGCTGGGAAAGGGAGCGGAACTAGTAATCCGAGCTGGGAAGCAGACGAACATTCATTAGACGCAGATTGTGTCAATCACGTTTGCTCCGCAAATGACCTGAGAGCCTACCCGGCCTCTCCTACCGGAAAAAGGGTCTTAGTGGGCGGTCTAAAGCTTTTGAAATCGGAAAAGGCGGAGCGCGAGAGAGCCGTCAGGGCAGCCTGATGCAGCGCAGGCGTGCTCCGCAGAAAGATGGCGTTTGCCATCAAGGTCACATGGCCACTTTAGGGGACTAAAACGAAATACTAGCTGATATCAACAGGAACTGCCAGCACAGGATCAGATTTTTCAGAAGCAGTCTCAATTCTAAGTGTCTTTTTCTAATTAGAATCGAAAGCACATTTATTTGTATTTGTCCAAACACATGTCCTAAGTCATCAAAACTATGTGAAGGGGTAGAGTTTCACTGGGGGTCTTCTCTTTCCGGAGGCCTGAAAAGGGTGGGAGGAGGGTGGGGGAAACCCAAGGGCCAGGGTGACTGTAGAACCGGCAAGCAGCACGTGCCAGGATAGAAGGCACCCACTAGGGTCTCTGCACTCAGAGCAGTATGGGAAACTGATTCCACCAGGGACTGTGAAACTCAGTAGATCTGTTAGGCTGGTGCAAAAGTAATTGCGGTTTTTTGCCATTAACGTTAATTGCAAAAACCGCAATTACTTTTGCACCAACCTTCAGGTTCGGGTCTAGGCAGCTTTGTCTAACCTCTGACCTATCATTAATTGGGAAAGGTTGCCCTGGCAAAAAAGGATTTGCTAAGGTGCCCTATACGTTGAACCAGATAACTTCCTCTATTAATTTTTTTTTTTTTTTTTTTTTGAAACGGAGTTTTACTCTTGTTGCCCAGACTGGAGTGCAATGGCACTATCTCGGCTCCCTGCAACCTACGCCTCCCGGGTTCAAGCAATTCTCCTGCCTCAGTCTTCCAAGTAGCTGAGATTACAGGTGCCTGCTACCACGCCTGGCTAATTTTTTGTATTTTTAGTGGAGACAGGGTTTCACCATATTGGCCTAGCTGGTCTCGAACTCCTGACCTCAGGTGATCCACCTGCCTCAGCTTCCCAAAGTGCTGGGATTACAGGCGTGAACCACTGCACCCGGCCTCCTCTATGGTTAAGCTTTATTTATTTATTTATTTATTTGAGATGGAATTTCGCTCTGTCATCCAGGCTGGAGTGCAGTGGCTCAGCTTAGTGCAACCTCCACCTCCCGGGTTCAAGCTATTCTCCAGCCTCAGCCTCCTGAGTAGCTGGGATTACAGGAGTGTGCCACCATGCCCAGCTAATTTTTGTATTTTAGTAGAGATGGGGTTTATTTTTATTTAGTAGAGACAGGGTTTCACCATGTTGGTCAGGCTGGTCTCAAGCTCCTGACCTCAGGTGATCTGCCCACCTCGGCCTCCCTAAGTGCTGGGATTACAGGTGTGAGCCATCAGGCCCGGTCAACTATGGTTAAACTTTAGTTGATACAGGATAAGAAATGTGAACATTGTAAGCCCATTTGTTTGTGTGTTCTCTTGTTACCTTTTTTGGTTACTCTCTTATCCATTAGTGTCCTAGCAAATGTTACTTTTCAAAAATTGCAGCCTTGTCTTAACTAAAAGATAAAAAGGAATTTGTTTACTTCTTAGCCAGTACAGTTAGAGGGCATGCACTCTGGCAGCCCTGTAATGTAGGGACCAGGGAAGAATTGAGGCAAATAAAAGTAGTGATCCATGAATTGAAGCATGCTAATCTAGCTGATGGTTTCTTTCTTTTGCACTTCTGCCATTTTCATGCCCCTCACCTGCAATTGACAATCCAAACTGAGAGCTGGTCCAGGATTCTCCAGCACCCAGAAGAGCCTGAGGTGGACACAACAGAAACTCAGACTTTAAGGGTACCTAGGAATGGAAGTAGTGGCAGAAGGATTAACCTTTTCATTAGCTCAGTCTTGTCCTTGCTCAGCTCTGGCCATCCCAGTTCAAGCCATCCCCTCAAACTATGCTCTACTAATACTCCTTTATAAGACATCATCAGACCACTCCAGTTTTTTTCTGTTTTTGTTTGTTTGTTTGTTTGTTTATTGTTGTTGTTGTTGAGACACAGTCTCATGCTGTCTCCCAGGCTGGAGTGCAGTGGCGCGGTCTCAGTTCACTGCAACCTCGGCCTTCCAGGTTCAAGTGATTCTCCTGCCTTACCCTCCAGAGTAGCTGGGATTACAGGCACCTGCCACCATGCCTGGCTAATTTTTTGTATTTTTTGTAGAGATGGGTTTTCACCACGTTGGCCAGGCTGGTCTTGAAAATTCCTGACCTCAAGCGATCTGCCCACCTCGGCCTCCCAAAGTGCTGGAATTACAGGTGTGAGCCACCACACCCAGCTGCAATGTCAGTTTTATTGATCCTTTTGAATCTATTTAGGAAAGGGGCTTGAGGGAAAAGGGGGCCACCATCTGTTCTATTATCAGAGGCACCGTTTTTCCCTCCCCTAACCTTTAAGAGGGGCTGTAGGATTTCTAAGTGTAGTTTCAATGAACAGGTTTCTTACGGAGGAGCTATTCTAGCTCAGTCATTCTAGAATAGTATAGCCCACTCAGGAAGAAACAGCACTTAAACTTGAGCTGAGTGGGGAACAAGACTCATTTACTCTTCCTCCCTTGGCCACCCTAGACAATCATGACAATTTCTCTTGGTCACGTCTGAGAGAGAGGTATTGTAATAATCTTTTGTGGATACTCAAGCCATCATAAGAGAATGCGTGTGGGTGGAGAGAGGGGGACATGGCAAACCCAGTCCTGTAGTATTCTGGGGAAAGTACTCTGAGGGAAGATACTCTGTTTACCCCAGGGGTGCTCTGGGGAAAAATAGAAACTTTGGTAACATAGGAAAGGATGGCTATGAGGCCTGGTGCAGGACTTTCCCTTTCCTCCTCTTCTTTTCCATTTACACAGACCCCAGAATGCCTCTGAATGACTAGCTCTATCCTGCTGGAAGGAAGATAGCCCCATCCCTAGATGCTGGGAAGCAGTTCAGTGCTCTTGATTTAGGAAGGAGGGGGAAGGCAGCTTCTACACGAGGGCGCTATATTCTGTCTTGGACACCAGATGGCACCAAATCATAACCATAGCTCCAAAGAAACCATCAGGAAATGGACCTTGAGAGCCCTTGAACTATTTTCCTCTCCCTCCCCACTCCCCACATGAAATTGAAGAGTATGAAGCCTTTCAGATATGGTGGATGACCCTCCTTCAATTAAAACTCTTAAATTCTTAAGCCAGAGCCACTTCCAGCTGAAGATTTTTAGGATTTATTATTATTATTTTTTTGAGACGGAGTTTCACTCTTGTGGCCCAGGCCGGAGTGCAATGGCGTGATCTTGGCTCACTGCAACCTCTGCCTCCTGGGTTCAAGCGATTCTCCTGCCTCAGCCTCCCGAGTAGCTAGGATTACAGGTGCCCACCACCACGCCCAACTAATTTTTGTATTTTTAGTAGAGATGGGGTTTCACCACGTTGGCCAGGCTGGTCTGGAACTCCTGACGTCAGGTGATCCGCCCGCCTTGACCTCCCAAAGTGCTGGGATAACAGGCATGAGCCACCGCGCCCGGCCAATTTTTAGGATTTAAATATGGCCTTAGTCCCTGCTCTTCCCAGAGACCTATTTTTCAGCTTCAGAAGAGTTTCGAAAAGGGTGATTTTCCTAGAACCTTTGTGGATGCCTCCACCCTCCAGAAGAGTTGTTTTTCTCCAAGGAGGTCAGTTGAACAGTGGACATGAGACCTCAGAGGCTCTGCTTAAATTCTAGTCCTCATTCTGAAGGACTATATGCTCTACCCTGGGCATGCTGAAAATGACCGTGTCTAAAAAAGTTGTGATGTGGCTGACCAGCCTCATTACTTCTTACAATCAAACAGGCCTGCTTCCAGCACCGCAGACGCGTTCCATAAATACCCATTCCTAGACTCCTCCACCTGGAATGCTGTCCTCTCTCAGCCGTGTCCATGTGTCAGATCCATCCCATTTGTCAGGGTACAGATCAAACTCTTTGAAGCCTCTCTTTTGGTTCCCCCCAGTCTGAAGGGCCTGCTCCCTCTTCTGAATTACTGTAACAACTTGGGTCATTTGCCCTGTTATACTTTATACCATGGCTATTTATGAACATATCTCCCCTACAGAACTGTGAGCTCCCTGAGGGCAAAGACTATGTCGTATTCATCTTTTTATAGCTTATACTGAGGAACACAGTAGGCATTCAGTCATAATAATAATATCTTACATTTGTATAACGCTTACAGTTTCCAAAGCACATTCACATACATCTCATTTAATCCTCACAACAACCCTGTGAGGTAGGTGTAATCGGCCTGTCCCTATTTTACAGATGAGCAAACAGACTCAGAGACGTTAAACACTTCAACCAAGGTCATCCAGCTAGGAAGAGGCAGAGATGGATCTGAATGCATGTTTTCTGACCCTAAGTCCAGTTATTTCAACTTTCTACATCTGAGCTGTTGGTTGGAAAATTCCTTCTTGGAGACTGAAGCCACAGGGCTCATCCTGGGGGCTGGGGAGAAGGGAGGAGAAGATCTAAAGGTCAAACTCCTTTCGTTCCCACTCCCTTCTCCTCCCCACTCCCTGTTTCCAAAAAGAATTTCAAAATGCAATCTTGTTTTGTTGAAGAATGCCCTGGCGTGAGATGTCCTTGTAGATAAGAAGGAAAAATGTGGGGTGAAGACAGGACAGTTGGGTGTATTCACAGCTGGTGACTAATGGATCTTTGTCAGCCTGGAGGGAGGTCCTTTGCCTAGCCAATAATTTAATTAATGACTTGGATGAGGACATTGATGGCACACTGATCAAATTTGCAAATGACGTGAAGCTGGCTTCAGAAAGAATCCCAAGAGTCCATAATGAACGAGGAAGATGAAATGTAAAGTTTCATAATCAAGTTTTTAAAACCAAATGCTTAAGTGCAAGGTAAGAGAGACATGTGTGAAAAGGTTTTAAGTGTTTGGAGTAATTGTAACCTCATTATTTTTGACACTAGCTGCCCCAAATGCTAATATGTTAGGGTCTGGAATGGGAGAGATTACAGTTCTGCTTTCCTGTCTGCTCATTAGACCACAGTGGATGATTGTCTTTAGCCTTGGATTACCATATATGAACAGGGATGTTAGCAACCTGGAGCATGTACAAAAGCAAGAGACCAGAAGTGTGGGAAGACTTGAAAATCACTGTGTATGAATGACTGGAGCTATTTAACCTGGAGTAGGGATCAACAGGGTGATGATGGTGGTTCAGGATCCAGTTTTCAATACAGGTTTGAAATATTGAGATAGGTCATGGTGGTTCACGCCTGTAGTTCTAGCACTTTAGGAGGCCAAGGTGGGAGGATCACAAGAGCCCAGGAGTTGGAGACCAGCCTGGGCAACATAGACCCCTTCTCTATAAAAATATTTTTAAAAATTTTTGGCTGGGTTTGGTGGCACACGCCTGTAATCCCAGCACTTTGGAAGGCTGAGGTGGGTGGATCACAAGGTCAAGAGATCGAGACCATCCTGGCCGACATGGCGAAACCCCATCTCTACTGAAAATACAAACATTAGCTGGTGTGTGCCTATAGTCCCAGCTACTCGGGAGGCTGAGGCAGGAGAATTGCCTGAACCTGGGAGGCGAAACTTGCAGTGAGCCGAGATCACGCCACTGCAGTCCAGCCTGGATGACAGAGCAAGACTCCATCTAAAAATAATGATAATAATTAAAATAAATAAAAAAAATTAAAAAGAGAAAACAATACAAGTATTGGAAGAGTCCTCGTATAGAAGGGGGATTCACCTTGTTTTGCTTTGTAACAGCGTGCAATCAGGAGCAATGGGTGGGTGCTGTGGGAAAGCTGATTTTGAATCAACATAAGGTAGAACTTCATAATGGTTTAAGATGCTATAATATGCACTAGTCTTTTTGGGGAGGACAAGAATTTCCTATCAGTGGAAGTATTTAATATTTAAGCAGAGGCAAAATAACTACTTGGCAAAGAGATTGCAGAAGGGAATAAAGCACCAGATCATAAGGGAGGGGAACTAGGTAACCAGTAAGGCTTCTTCTTTTTCCTTTTTTTTTGAGTCAAGGTCTCTCTATGTCACCCAGGCTGGAGTGCAGTGGCTCGATCACAGCTCACTGCAGCCCCGACCTCCTGGGTTCAAGTGATTCTCCCACCCCAGCCTCCTGAGTAGTTGGGACCACAGGCATGTATCATCACGCCTGGTTAATTTTTTTGTTTTTTAGAAACAGAGTGTTCCTATGTTGCCCATGCGGGTCTCAAACACCTGGGCTTGAGATCCTCCCACCTCGGCCTTCCAAAGTGCTGAGATTATAGGTATGAGCCACCGCACCTAGCCTAAAGCTACTTCTGACACTATAATTTGGAAATTCAAGTCGGGGCGGGGGGTGGTTGGAGGCGAAAATAGTTGTAGCCCTCAGAGTAGGTACCTCTGAACTAGTTATTATCTTTGCTTCCAGGCTTTCCTCCTCCAGCTCACCTTGCACGTAGGCTCTAGAAATATTTTCTTGAATATTCTACCATGAGACCTTCCAGCTCAAGTACGATAGAATCTCAGTAACCCTAAAGGTCATCTGGTTCAGTCCTTTATCAGATGCTTTAATCGTCTTTGCATCACCAACATGGAGTCCCTGCTTGAATATTTCTGGTGATGGAGAGCTGCCTACTTTTAGGGGCAGTCCATTTTAATTGCAGAGAGTACTACTAATACTAGAAAGTTCTTCCCAAACACAGCAAAATGCTTATGTTTAGATGTTGGGATTAGGACATTTTTCTTCTGTTTCTGAAACTGTTGGTAATACATTTTAAAGGACTTCAAGAGGCTGGAATCAGGAGCTGAAACTTTTATTATAATTTTTCATTATAAAAAAGGAAGGAAAAGGAGCCTCTTCCTTATGTTGAACCCAAATCTGCTTTCCTATAATTTCCATCCATTAGATCTTGGAGCTCTGAAGTCACACGGAACAAATCTACTGTGAGCCCAGTAATTATTCACTGACAGTAGACAAATTTCTCCTGGGATTCTTCAGTCCTCTCACTCTTCTCTGGATATAGTTTTGTTAACATCTCCCTTGAAGTCTGGTGCTCGTAACTGAACACTGGGCGTCAGATGTGGTCTGATCAGTGCAGAGTAGCACAAGATGATCACCTCCTTTGTTCTGAAAGTTGTACTCTTAGTAATATGGCCCAAGGTCACAATACTTTTTATAGCAACCAAACCACACTTTCAACTCATAAGCTTTCATTCACTCTAAAACCCCTCTAAGCCACATCTCTCACATCTTACATTTGTACTGCCACATTTTGAAGTTCAAATAAGGGACTTTACCAACTTTGTGTAATTCGTAAATTTGATCTAGTGACATTAAAACAGAACTATTTTGTATGTAGTCATTCAACCAGTTAAGAATTCGCCTAGGTTTATCTTTATCCACCCCACATGTATACATGTTGTCCCAAAAGCATTGAGAGAATGTTTGTTTGAGCTTCAGATACGCTGTGGGTGATAACTTTTCCCTCCTCTACCTCTCTGATCACTCTGTCAAGGGAAATTAACCCAGCGGGGCATGATTTGTTTTTCCTGAATCCATGTGGGGACTGCGTGATCATTGTTTCTTTCTCTTTTTTTTTTTTTTTTTTTTTTTTTGAGATGGAGTCTGGCTCAGTCGCTCAGGCTGGAGTGCAGTGGCGCGATCTCGGCTCACTGCAATCTCCACCTCCCGGGGTCATGCCATTCTCCTGCCTCAGCCTCCGGGGTAGCTGGGACTACAGGCGCCCACTGCCACCACGCCCGGCTAAATTTTTGTATTTTTAGTAGAGACGGGGTTTCACCATGTTAGCCAGGATGGTCTCGATCTCCTGACCTCGTGATCCGCCCTCCTCGGCCTCCCAAAGTGCTGGGATTACAGGCGTGAGCCACCGCACCCGGCCGTTGCTTCTTTTTGTAAGTGCTCACCAACCATCCTTTTAATCATCTGTCCTAGAATCTTGCCCTCCATCAATATCAAACGTATTGATCTAAAGTTTGTGGAGTTTACCTTTTCCCATCTGTCAAAGTGGGGCCATGTTTGCCCATCTCTAGGCTGCAGCACGTATCTCTTCCCTTCTCTATGGGGTTTTCAGGGCCACCACCCGTTGTCCTGCAATTTGAGCTGCAAGTCCTTAAGTGCCCTGGGATGTTACTGACTCAGACAATGAAATGGAGTTACTCAGGGCAGCTTACGGCTCTCTTGGACTAGACTGCCTTCAGGAGCTTCTCTCTGGTGTTCACCTTGTCCTTTCTAGTGTGAAAATCCTTTTCCTTGTAGAAGAGAAGGAGGAGCTGAGGAGGCTTTGTTGTTCCACCATAAAACCATTCGCAAAAGAGTTCAATCAGGGTGTCCAGTTGCTCATTCAATAGTAGCCAAACTCTTCTGCTGTGAAGATCTTCATGAGCTGCCTCACCAAGCTGATTTCCCACCATTTTGGCCAGTCCCCTCAAGCACACCTAGACCTTCTCATCTCCATGATTTGGCTGTGTTTTCCCTCCAATGCCTACTCTATCCACCCACCCACCCCAATCCCATCATAGCCTCTTTTACAGTTTCTCCAATCCCTTTAACCTTTACCATACAATTGAAGCACATGCATTTCATTCATTTGATTGTGGTTCCGTTTTGTTTTCCTGACAGTACGCAACTGGTGTCTTCTATCCCCCATAGTATGTAAACTAGCACAGGGCCAAGCCTACGGTCTTGGTAACCATACTTCAAGCTATGGAGATTTCCACAGTGACCAACCTCTGACCCTTCACACACACTACAAATTCAGATCATATGATAGCTGTGTCCAGCTCCTTAAAAGACTAAAATAGAAACCAGATAAATCTAGGGATGTGGACTGACCCAATCTAGGCACTAATGCTTTTTGTAATGTTAAATAAAATCCAAGTATATCCTCAACTTCACTTCAAACAAGGAGCTGGGCTTTTTAGCTGGGCCCAGGGCCAGCTGTCAGCAACAGGGCTGAGAACCTGAAGCTACATGGGCATGGAATTGACTGTCAATTAGATTGAAATCCTGCCTGTCTTGGAGATCACCTCTTCCACCTAGACCTTTCAAAAGTGTGAAGACCAATTGTAATCTCTCACTGATGGGTCCCTAATAGGATTGGAGCTGGTTTTGCTATGGCGCCTTGAGTTCTTAGAGGAGAGGCAGTGTCTAAATCATCCCAAAATAGAGAGCCCTCCTAACTTGGAGGTACACTCCCCACTCCAGAGCGGGAGGCCAGGTATGGTCTCAAATAGGAGGCCACGTAATATCTCAAATGGACCAATCAAAGGATGGAACATAAGAACAAAGACTCTGGATTGACTTCAAAAGGTCAATTGGGAGGTCGAGGTGGGAGGATTGCTTGAGCCCAGGAGTTCGAGACCAGCCTGGGCAACATGGTGAAACCCCATCTCTGTTAAAAAAAAAAAACAAAAACAAAAACAAAAAAAAACGGCATATAATCTAGCCCTCTGCTTTCAGGAAGATGAGAAATACCAGTGCTTCCCTTAGTAGCCATTCACTCAATTTGGCAACTGTTATTGAGGACTCACTAGGTGCTTGTGATCATTTCCTATTCATAGCAAAGTTATTCCTTGTATGTCACTTGATCTCATTTTCCCCTCTATCATTCCCAAAAGAAATGGAGAACAGGTCATCAGCTCTGTCCTTATTTAGGAGTTAAATTTTGAAGATGGGTATAGCACACTTTTCACATGGTAGGTGCTCTACAACCATTGAATGTTACCTCATCAGCTTTTTCCTTTCTAGATCACACACACACACTCACACATACACACACACACACGCACACACAGCACCCAGTCCTGTGGCATTATTTATGCTCTTCTCCAGATCCTCTCTAGCTTTCCACTTATGCTAAAAATGTGTTGGTCAAAGGTAGACCCATCATGCTTTGAAAGGTATGACCAATGGCAGGTAGAATGGAACAAGTCGAGTGGGACTGTGGCAAGGGTCATGTAGTGCTGGGTGGCATCCTAGGTCTGTTTCTAATACTAACTGTGACGGGCTTTTCTGGGCCCATTTCCCCAACTATAAAATAAATGGGTTGGACTAGATGACTCTCAGGTGACTTCTGGTTCTAAATCTCACACTTGGATGGCTTCTCAGCTCCTCCATGCTGTGTTTTTGTTACTATATGCAGGATCCACATTAGAAAAAAGAAAGGAAAGAAGGGTGGGAGGAAAGGAGGGAGAAAACCAGTTTTATATCATGGACTCACTTGTGATGTACCCTGACACCATCTCCCCAGTTCTTCTTTTTAACTATACTTGTGTCAAGTCAATCACTGCCCATCTCCCTTGTCCAGTGTACCATATCAGTGTATTAGTTCTGGGTTTTGGTCTTTGTGCACACTCCCTGTGTTCGTCCTCTCTGAACATGGTCCTGCTTGTGATGGTTCATCTCCCTCATTTTGTCAGGGTCATTTGAAGAATTCTATTCCTGCTTTCTGAGGTATCAGCAACCCCACCCAACTATCATACTTGCCGAGCACACTCCCAGTTGTCTTTCAAGTCACTGAGAATAATATGAAATCCCATAATGCTAACCCTGTGGGGCCCCACTGAATCCATGCCCCAGGGTTGACAGGGAGTCACTGATCACAATCCTGTAGAAAAATCGCTCCCAGGGCCCCAAGGACTTCTCCAGTTCTAATTCACAGAGCAGCAAACAAGTATTCCTGGGGAAGGAGAGGGCCCCTGCTCTGTCAGTCATTCAAGGCCAGGGAGTCCACGTCTGACGCTGCACTGGATTCAGATAGGAGAAAGAATTTCAGCATGTTAGAGGTCAAACCTCCTCCCAGCCCCCAGTCCAAGGTGAGGGCAGGGTGGTTGCAGCAGAGGAGGAGGAGGAGAAGAAAAAGGAGGAGGAGGCCGCAGCGATGGCAGAGGAGGAAGGAAGTATTTTTGCCATTTCATTAGGAGGCCTGAAGTGCTGAGAGGAGGCTTCAGCCGCAGGAACCCAGCGCGCTGGGGGCAGGGGGATGGGAAGAGCAACCTGATTAAGATTGGAGAGGCCTTCACGCAGGGGCCGCCAACCCCCGCCCAACCCCGCACAGTGCAGCCCAGACTCATATCAGCTTAGAGATACAGGAGGCAGGGGGAGACTGCCTGATTCCCAGCCCACAGGGGCACCCTGTTCAGAGGTCTGTTGGGGCAAGGCCTGTGCAAGGGAGGCAGGTTGGGAGTGCTAACTGGATTTTTTATTTTTATATCAAGACACTGTGTTTAAAATTTTTACAAAGGACAAACTCCATGGGTTTCCGTTAGTGTTTTAAGAACTTTTCTTTAAAAAAAAAAAAAAGCCAACAACAACAAAAACACCGCCTTTTTGAAAGAGAAATGACAGACACAAAAGAGACCGTAAAGAAAATGGGGTGAATTTCTGATAGCATTTCCCCAAGGGCAGAGGCAAAACCCAGATCAGACCCGGGGGCCCAATAGTGATGTGGCTTCCGTAGTACCTTGTTCCCCAAATCTAAGGTCCCCTGGTCTGGCCAGGCCAACGCTGTTGGCTTCTGGGGAAGCAGGTCACCCTGAAGGCTCTGCAGCCCTCCACATGGACACAGAGAGCGTTGGAGATCTCTCCCCGACGGCCCTCCAGCCCCATCCAGCGCTAGCCCCTTTCTCCTTCCACCCCATGGTCTTGCTTGAATCTGTTTCCTTCCTGGGGGTCCTGTTCCTTGGTCTGATTGTGTGAGCACTGGGGGTCCTAGAGCCAGAGAGACCTTCGGGCCTGGAGCCCACCCTTCCAGAGCCTCTTAGCACTCACGGGTTGGAAAAGCATTTGTTCCAAAATTAAAAAAGAAAAATCAACAAAACAAGACCCAGAAAAGAGACCAAGTCCTGGGGAGGAAGAGCTATTCTGCTCTTTAAAGCTCCCAAGTCTGGAGTTGGTCGGTGGTGCAGTTCCAAGAGAGGCCGAAGGCGAGCACCAAGGGGGTGTCCAGCTGTTGCTTTCAGGCCCCCCAGGAGTGTCTGTGGTCAGGCTCAGGGAGCTGGCTTCAGCTGCTGTTTCATGGATCCTCGGTTTCCCAAGGACTCATCTGCGTCCCCATTTAAAGGGTTTGTTCAGGTTTACTTCTGTATTTGTGTTTTTGTACATGCGGGTGCATGTCCACATCTGTCTATGTTTGTGCGGGTGGGTCTGCTGTAGGGTGTGGGTGCGTGCGTATACATATATGTGTGTGCGTGTGTCTGCGTGTGTGTGTGTGTGTGTGCATGTGTTCCTGGATCTGGGAGGGAGGGAGCTGGGACATTGGCTGTGCTCTGAGCTGGAGCTATACCCGGGTAGTGGAGTGTGAATGGGGTAGCCCGGTACTGTTGAACCCTGCAGCAAAGGTGTTATAGGGGTGCAATGTCTGCAGCCCTACCAGGGAGTTGGGGATCATAGTGATGGTGTTGGGGGTCATGAGTGGGATGTCATCTGGGGAGCGCCGCAGGGTCAGGGTGTAGTCGGGCAACGCAGTGAGGCGCAGCGTGTCATGGGGGGGACCGGCCTCACACTCGTGGTGGGTGGGGCCCAGTTGTAACGCTGCCAGCTCCTCCTCTGGAGCAGCTCCCAATTCCGGGGCCCCGGCTCCCCGCTGAGGGCTAGGCTGCCGCAGGGGTTCCTGGCGCCGTTTGTCCTTACGGTAGTAGAGGGCAGCGAAGGCCAGAACGTTAAGGAACAGGAGGGAGGCCCCCACGGCGATGGTGACACTTAATTCAGTGGAGTAGTCACGAGGGTTCTCCACCAGGAGTGGCCCTGCATCCTGGTCCCCGTTCCAGGACCCCTGGGCATTCTCGTTGCTGTAGGCAGGTGAGATGGCTGGCCGCTTGGTGCTCCAGGTCTTGCCATTGGGCCTGCGGGTGATGTGGGAGCTGTGGGTGGTATCCGGAGGCGGCACTTTGGTGGTGGTGGACGTGTAGTGGAACATGTCATGCAGGTTGTATAGGTGGGGCACCAGATGTTTCCAAAAGGCCACTTTAGTGGCCCGGTAATGATCTCGGACCCTTGGTTTCAGCCCGATGTGAAGGTAGAGCTGGTCTCGGGGATTGTATTTGGACCAGGCCACTTCCTCAAAGCGGTTGGCCTTGGTGTGAATGAACTTGGTGTCCTGGGGGACCGGCTTGTTGGGATCCCTGAAATACCACATGGAAATCTGGGGTCACCACTCTATCTGGTTGAGGAAAAGGCCCAGCATTTTTCCTGTGACAGCCAAACCTCTTTCCCAGTTCAGAACTTCCCACCGTTTCCATCTTTTTCAGGGTCCCCCTGCTCTGCCCACACCTGCTTCTTCCCCAGAGCCTGAACTCCTATCTCCTCCTTCCCGGCACTCATCCTTTAATATTAAGGCTATAGATGCTTTTTCTTTGCACATGCTACTAAGCATTTATCAATCTTTTCAGCTGCCCAGTTTTGCCAGGAGCCCCCTAATAAAGGCTCTTTCTTTCTTTCATTAAGCAAGCAGAAATTGCTGAACCTGAAGTCTCTTTCTTTCTTTTCTTTTTTTTTTTTTTTTTTTTTTTTTTGAGACAGAGTCACCCAGGCTGGAGTGCAGTGGTGCAACCTTGGCTCACTGCAACCTCTGCCTCCTGGGTTCAAGCAATGCTCTTGCCTAAGTAGCCAGGATTACAGGCGCCTGCCACCACACCTGGCAAATTTTTTGTATTATAGTAGAGACAGGGTTTCGCCATGTTGGCCAGGCTAGTCTCGAACTCCTGAGCTCAGGCAATCCGCCTGCCTCACCCTCCCAAACTTCTGGGATTATAGGTGTGAGCCTCTGCGCCTGGCCCTGAAGGCTCTTTCTGAAGTACTGCGTTCCTATTTCGCGTGACCTCTGACCAGCAAACCTTGAATCCCGTAGTTTGTGTGTTTGTGTGTGTGTGTGTGTATGTGTGTGTGTGTTTGAGATTAGGTCTCGCTCTGTCACCCAGGCTAGAGTACAGTGGCATGATCACAGCTCAGTGTAGCCACAACCTCTGGGGCTCAAGCGATCCTCCCACCTCAGCCTCCCAAGTACCTGGGACTACAGGTGCACACTACCATGCCCAGCTAATGCTTTTCCTTTTAGAGACAGGGTCTTTCTGTGTTGCCGTGGCTGGTCTTGAACTCCTGGGCTCAAGTGATCTGCCTGCCTTGGCCTCCCAAAGTGCTGGGATTACAGCCGTGAGCCACTGGGCCTGGCTCAATCTCATAGTTCTTCCAGTAACTCTCATTCCTTCCTAGTCCCGATGCTAACTGAGTTCTGAGCCTCAACAACATTTTTGAAGGAAGGAAAAATGGCATGAAAGACTCAGGAAGGGGAGGTAGGAAGATGAGTGAAGGGGTACCAAGCAAGATTTTGGGAACATCTTAGGAAGGGATATGATGGAAGAGATTTAGCTAGAGGAGCGGAGGGGAGGGCATGCTGGGGTCTCAAAGAAGAAAAAAACCCTATTTTCTCCTTACCCAGTCTTGGCAAAGTTGGTCCAATAGGTCATGACGACAGCACTGAGCATAACATCATTCTTGGAGAAGTTGCAGGGGAAAAGGTCAGTGGGGCCTACCATAGGAACCCCAAAAACATAGGGTACTTCATCCCCATGAGCTGCATCTGACCAAGCAGGCTTCATGAGGCTCTGGCAGTGATGATAGAAGGCGTAGAAGTAGGTAGGTGAGCCGTAGCGGGCGTGCAGATCGGCTGTCACCACTGAGGGCTCTACCCACTGGTGGTCAGTGAAGAGTGCCACCAGTGTTTTACGGCGGGTCTCAGGGTTGTCACGGTCTGCCCAGTCTGTATACATGAACTTGATGGTCTCTCGCAGGGTGTCCTTACCCTCAGGATAGCCATACAGATTGTCCACAAAATTGGAGACAGAATAGTCAAAGTCAGTGCCAGAGACACCATCCTCAGGGTCCACCACCCCTTCCACAAACTTGAGACCCTCGCCCTGATTGACACCTAGCATGATGTCATAGTTGAGGAACTCGCCCTGCTCCATGAGGATCTCAGGGTCATCAGGAATGACATCACCATCAATCACAGGGCCAAAGGCCACGTGATAGCGGGCTGGCTGGATGTCCTGCTCTACCAGCTCCTTGGCACTCTTTTGCCGAAGACAGTCCACCATATCCACGGTGTCCAGCACATTGCATCCCACTTTGTCTGCCAGCAGGCTGGTGTACTTCACTGGTTGGTAGTTCACAGCCCAGCTGGACAGAGCAGAGCCACTTTGGATGATGGCTCTCTGGAAAAGTCCTACAGAAGACAGGTAGCACTAGGTCAGATCTGTCGTGTCATACATAGCCATAAATCCCCTCATTCCTTTGTCACTGAGGCTGCCCCATGGTTTAAATGGGCTAGGAAGGGGGAACAACTCTTTTGGCAGGGGATGATGTAGGGCCAAAGGAGGGGTTGCTGAACCCCTTCCTTGACAGCTTCCTCCATCCCTTCCCTGTCCTGGTGCAATGACTGGTAACTTAGGGGTTAAGGCAATGTCAGGAAGAATTAACCCCTTGGATCCCAGACGTCAGCCCCCTTATGCCGCCTCTCTTTATCTCTCCTTGTCTTCCCCTCTTGCTTCCTGCCCAGCTGGGCCCAGCTCTGTGCCAGCGCACCACCAGGGAGCTGGCACTTGCACCACAAAGGAGTCTTTTTCATGAGAGATGAGAAATGCAGGCAGGCAAGAGCCCCACATTCTGAGGGTTTGGGGAAGGAGCCCAAGGGCAAAGGCCTTGGGGTCTGAAAGTCTCCAGGGAACCTGTGCTCCCCGTCTGTGGTCTCCACTGAGACTTTGCTTTTTTTTTTTTTTTTTTTTTTTAGAGATGGAGTTTCACTCTTGTTGACCAGGCTGGAGTGCAATGGCGGGGTCTTGGCTCAATGCAACCTCTGCCTCCAAGGTTCAAGCATTTCTCTTGCCTCAGCCTCCCGAGTAGCTGGGACTACAGGCATGCGCCACCACGCCAGGCTAATTTTGTACTTTTAGTAGAGACAGGGTTTCACCATGTTGGTCAGGCTGGTCTTGAACTCCTGACTTCAGGTGATCCGCCTGTCTTGGCCTCCCAAAGTGCTGGGGTTACAGGCATGAGCCACCGCACCTGGCAGAGACTTTCCTTTTATCTGAAGCTACTGATACTTCAAATTCAGATTTTCCCCCAGCAGAGAGGGAACCAGTCCCCCAAACTCAAAAAGAAGATAATTTTCCCCCTCTAGGAACAAAAAAAAAAAAAAGGATATCATTCCCTCCCTGGCCCCAACATTCCCAAGGGAGAATTTTCCCCTTAGGCACACAATTTCATTCCTTTAAGAGAAAGCCAGTTTGCATGAGTGGAAAGAGAGGGAAAGAAATGATAGATTACTACTTAAAAGACAGCCTCATTTTCCCAAAAATTATTCTCCATGCATCAATTACAGAAAAACAGAGAGAACAGGTCTTTAAAGAAGTCAAACCTTGGCCAGGCACAGTGGCTCACGCCTGTTAATCTCAGCACTTTGGGAGGCCGAGGTAGGCGGATCGCCTGAGCTCAGGAGTTCGAGACCAGCCTGGGCAACATGGCAAAAACCTGTCTCTACAAAAAAAAATTCTCCCCAAAATTAGCCGGGCAATGGTGGCATGCACCTGTAGTCCCCAGCTACTCTGGAGGCTGAGGCAAGAGGATTACTTGAGCCTGGGAGGCGGAGGTTGCAGTGAGCTGTGATCGCACCACTGCACTGGGAGACAGAGCCTGGGGGACAAAGCGAGATCTTGTCTCCAAAAAAAAAAAAAAAAAAAAAAGTCAAACCTTCAGAGACACAGGCCCCCTGTGAGACAAAGCATAGCACCACTCCAGGAAAGGCTTTCTTCTCCTGGGGGAGGAGTCCCCAGTCGGAGGAGGCACAGAACGTTTTTTCAGACCAAGGCACCCTTGCAGCCTGTCATTTCACCCTCCTTTGGGGAAAAAGGGGAGATTCCTCTTCCCACTATGGTCACCTAGGAACACAGTCTCTCTCTTTAGAGATGCAGATCCCACCTGAGTCCTCCCTCACCAGGGTAGTCCCTGGAGGGGCAAAGACAGAATTTCTAGGTCAAAGAAGGTGCTGCTTCTCTCTCAGAGAGACAACTTCTTCCGAGAGACAGAAGGTCTTCCTGTGAGAATGTCCCTAACTCAGGGGGTTAGTGTTCAATTAAAAAAGAAAGAAAGCATCCTCGCTCACAGATTTCCTTACTTCAGAAAAGGGCACCTATTTCAGGAAGATCTTTCCTTCTTGAGAAGCTCAGCTTTGCCTCTTAGAGATAGAATGTTCCCTGTAGTCCAGAGGTGGAAAAAACATTTCCTGCCGAGCAAAAAGGACCTATTCTGCTCTCTTGGAAGGGTCACTGGCAAAGGGACCCACCACAAGGAGGGAGGCCAAAAATGAAAATCTCCCCGGCAGCTTGCACAGTCCGGGAAGAGGTCTGGAGTCCGATAATAGACCATCGTCCTATGGAAGGAGCCCACCTCACGGGTTAGGGACTCTCATTTCAGATCCACTTTCCCCTCTAGGACGTTTCCCCTCTTGTACAGACTTGTTCTTCAGAGAGAAAGGCAGAGAACAGGTGTTTCCTAGACCTAGAAACCAATTTCCACCCTATATCTCTACTGTGAAGTAACATGTCCTTCCCGTACTGAAAGATCTCCCCCAACCCCTGTCAAACTATTGTCCTCTGAGGGGGCAGTTGTTCTATTCCCACTCCCCCAGATAAGACTCCCACATCAGAAGGAGAATCTTGCTTTCCCGGGACATAAATGGGATTCTCTTCCTTCCCTCTCCAGCTTTGGGAGAAGTACTTCTCCCAGAGGAACATTTCTCTTCCACTTCTTGCCAAAGGGATACCAAGCTGGTAGAAGAGAGCTGGCCGATTCCCTTGGATGCCCTGGGGCATGGATGGAGCACGCTGGGCAGCCAGCACTTGGCTAGTTCATGTTTTGCCCCATGAGTTACTCACCCTCTGAGTGATGTGACAACGTGAGGAGGCTGACGCAGGATGCACCAATGCCCGAGCCAAAGACGGTGATCCGGCGGGGGTCTCCCCCGAAGAAGGCAATATTCTCGCTCACCCAGCGGAGGGCCTGGATCTGGTCAAGGAGCCCATAGTTGCCCTTGGCAGCCTGATCTCCAGTACTCAGGAAACCTGGATTCGACAAAGGGCATGAGGACAATGAAGGCAGAGGGATGGAGGATTTGGGTGATGACGGCAGGCAGGGTCAACAGGGGAGGTGGGGATAGAGAATGAGCACGCAGTGTAGTTCTTCCCACCTAGCTAACTTAAACCAGTGCTCCTTTCTGCAATGTCCAGCATCGTCAACAGAGGAGGGGTCGGCTCCCTGCCTCCCACCTGTTATCCAGCTTGGAAGGAGGGGTCTGCAGACCATTTGAAGTGGATGCCTCCAGGTAGGAGACAAACTGCAGAAACCGCAAATGTCTAGAACTCAGCATTCTGAGCTACTATTGAGGACCTTACCCTAACATCTGGCAAGATAGAATGGAAACCCTGGAGTCAGACAGTCCTTGATTTGAATCCTGGCTCTATCACATCTCAGCCATGTAGCCTTGGGCACTTAGTTTAAAATCTCTGAGCCATAGTGTCCTCTTCTGTAAAATGGGGATACAAATACCTCACAGGGTTGTAACAAGGAGAAAACGAATATAATCATCTAGAACATGCTCAGCACATTGTAGCTCTATAGTTACTCCTCTTTGCCCGTTCTTCTCTCTCCAAAGGAAGTGTAGATGATCCCAAGAGGCAACAATCCCTAAACTCTCCTTGCCCTTCCTGTTCAAATCAGTCCCTCTCCACTTCTTTCTGGGGCCTCGATGGCCCCCTTCCCCTCATTTTCAGGGCAGGTCCTCATTTCCCTCCCTTGGAGGCCTAACGAATCAGAAACTCTGGGGGTGAGGCCCAGCAATCTGTGTCAACAAGCTCTCCAGGTGATGCTGACACCTGCTAAAGTTGAGAAACCACTGGATCAGACCATCTTTTTCATCTGGTGGAGAAATAGGGAAGTAGTGCAGTGCGTTACCACAGAAACAGGTCTTCCCGCCCCCCCACTGGAATTTGCTGCTGAGGAGACATGTCACCATGGAGACTACCTTCCCACCCACCTGCTGGGATTTGCTGCTGTGGAGACTTGTTGCCATGGAGACTACCTTCCTGCCCACCTGCTGGCTATCCCACAGAGATGTCCTATATTCCCCCCTACTCTGCTTCCATTTTAGACTGATCCTGCGGCCTTATTTCATCTCTCTTCCCTGAATCCTTGGGTCCGTTGGAAGGCTCTGTCTTCTCCTGCCATAGGCTTTTGGAAGAAGTCTTTGGAGGTGGATAATTGTGGAGCTCCTACACATTGGAAACCCACACTTGGATCAGTATTTTTACTCCCCAGTTAAAAGCTCATTCACAGCACCTGGAATCAACTTTGTGAGAGGCCATGTTGGAGAAGGCTCCCAGAGCTCATGGGGAGTTCTCTGGTGGTCCTTGCAGTCCATAGGCAGAGGCTGAATTCAAATAGACTCAAGCAGTCACAAGACCTCACCACTGTCTTTCTCAAGTCCTTCTGTACCTAGCTTCTGCAAAAGAGCTCATCTCATCCTCTTCAAGTGTGTTATTAATTTACCTCTGGTACAATTAAGTATGTAAAGTACTTAGTTATTTCTCCCGGGCCCTAGTCACAAGTCCTCTTTAGCCCCAGGTTCCAGAGGAGGAAATGAGAATGAATTAGAGAAAGCCTGCATGAGGATGAACAAAGGAACCCTTGCTCTTCCAGACAAGGAAACCAGCTTTTCCTTTGTGTGGCCCATTCAGAAATTGAAACTGCTCCTTTGAGTCTTAAAAACTTGGCCGGGCACAGTGGCTCACGCCTGTAATCCCAGCACTTTAGGAGGCTGAGGTGGGAGGATCACTTGAGGTCAGAAATTTGAGACCAACCTGACCAATGTAGCAAGACCCTGTCTCCTTTTATTTTTAAAACAAAATAAATTAGCCAGTTGTGGTGGTGCATGCCTGTGGTCCCAGCCACTCAGGAGGCTGGGGCTGGAGGATGATTTGAGCCTAGGTGTCAAGGCTGCAGTGAGCTGTTATTACCCCACTGCACTCCAGCTTGGGGGACAGAATGAGACTCCATCTCTAAAAAAGCAAACAAACAAAAAAATCCCTCAAAACCCCAACTCTGTTGACCATGATCCAACCCAGCTGCCCAAGCCTTGGGACCCTCTGGCAGAAATCACTGTCCTTCTTTCAGTCCACCCTCCCTCCCCTCTCCTTCCCCTGTATTCTCCTTTCCTTTTCTTTCATTTAGGCAATAGTGGTCTTGGCTTCAGCCTTTTCCAAGGCATCATTTACTGAAATGTGTCAAATATGTCTGCCCTGATCAGCAGGCAAAGCCTGCATTTGGATGTAGTAGAGCAGACTTCTCCAACATCTATCAATTTCCTGGGTTAGGAACAAAGGCCTGAAAGGGCTGGATGGAGGATTTTTTTTTTTTTTTTTTTTTAATTTTTTTAGGAGTTTCACTCTTGTCGCCCAGGCTGGAGTGCAATGGCACGATCTTGGCTCACTGCAACCTCCGCCTCCCAGGTTCAAGTGATTCTCCTGTCTGAGCCTCACAAGTAACTGGGATTACAGGTGCACGCCACCACACCTGGCTAATTTTTGTATTTTTAGTAGAGATGGGGTTTCGCCATGTTGGCCAGGTTGGTCATGAACTCCTGACCTCAGGTGATTGGATAGAGGCTTTGACCATCACTCTCTGCTCCCTCAGATCCTATGAGCCTCTGGATAAGGGGCCCTGAAGCATGTGGATGATGCCATGTCAATGATCCCTACTCCACGAAGAGTCCTACTTGAAATACCATCTCCAGGCCAGGCGCGATGGCTCATGCCTGTAATCCCAGCACTTTGGGAGACCGAGGCCGGCGGATCACCTGAGGTCGGGAGTTCGAGACCAGCGTGACCAACATGGAGAAACCCCGTCTCTACTAAAAATACAAAATTAGCCAGGCACGCCTGTGGCACATGCCTGTAATCCCAGCTACTAGGGAGGCTGAGGTAGGAGAATCGCTTGAACCTGGGAGGCGGAGGTTGCAGTGAGCTGAGATCGTGCCATTGCATTCCAGCCTGGGCAACAAGAATGAATCTCCATCTTAAAAAAAAAAAAAAAAAGAAGAGAGAGAGAGAGAGAGAAAGAAAAAGAAATACTATCTCCAACAGGCTCAGGAAGATGACAGCAAACCTGACCAACCGCAAGCACACAAAATCTGGCATTCTGGGAGAGGTCACTCACTGCTAGTTCCCAGTAACTCAGCCATCCACAGAAACCGTGTGAGAATGAAGGCTGAAATACCCAACTCCATAAACTGTCAGAATAAATCGGAGCCAGTCTCCCTGGGCCCAAGTTTATACTGTAGTTCATGGTAAACTGCTCGTCAACAGAAGATGGGGGAATCTGGCAGATTGCAACAAAACCAGATATTTGTGTCACTCAAGACTTGATGTTTACTGGGTTTTCGGTTTGCCTGGAGGGTACCTGAGCAAGCACGTAGGATTCAATTCTGGAACCTGGAGTAAAAACTTGGCAAGTTCCTGCTTGCTCAGCCTCAGGGATATCCACATCCTATATCCTGCTGGAGTCCCTTTCTTTGTTGGCCTCAAGCCCAGTGGGGCCTTCTCAAATAATAGCTACCCCCTGCCTTGGAGAGGATTCATGGATTAGCCTGTGACATTCTCAACATGCATGAATCACCCAAGATATCTAGAAAAGCACCTTAGAGGCCGGGTGTGATGGCTCATGCCTATAATCCCAGCACTTTGGGAGGCCGAGGCAGGTAGATCACCTGAGGTCAGGAGTTCGACACCAGCCTGGCCAACATGGTGAAACCCCGTCTCTACTAAAAATACAAAAATTAGCCGGGCGTGGTGGCAGGTGCCTGTAATCCCAGCTACTTGGGAGGCTAAGGCAGGAGAATTGCTTTAACCCGGAAGGCGGAGGTTGCAGTGAGCCAAGATTGCGCCATTGTACTCCAGCCTGAGTGACAGAGCGAGACTCTGTCTCAAAAAGAAAAAAAAAAAAAGAAAGAAAGAAAGAAAAAGAAAAGAGAAGAAAAAAGAAAAGCACCTTAGAGTGATCCGCCTGATGAGTTCAGTGCTCAGGAAAGCTGATGGGAAGGAGAGTGAATGAATGCCTGTGACTGGGGTCCAAAACAAGCCACCTGTTCTGGGATGCTTTGGGCAACAAAACAACAAAGGCTCCACTACACAGGAAAATTCCCAAGCATCAGGGACAAACCCATGTTCTACATCTGGTGTCAAGAGACAAAAACATCTTATATGTACCCAGGATCCAATATGGGCTTATTGATTATATTTGTGTTCCAAAACAGGAACTGAAGGGTATGTAGGAAGTGGTGAGGAACTTCTGAGCAAATCTCAGTATAGGACTCCTTCTGAGTTTTCAGTAATATTTGATCATCAACTGCTTAAGCCCAAAGAAGAATGTTCCTGCCCACCAGATGTGCTGTTCTGGTTATTCAAATGACAGGGGGCTGTCAAGTGCGAGTTCTTAACCTGATTTTCATGGATGAACTTAAGGGGGATCTGTAAAATTGTTTTTTCTTTCTTTCTTTCTTTTTCTTTTGAGATGGAGTCTCACTCCGTTGCCCAGGCTGGAGTGCAGTGGCATGATCTTGGCTCATTGCAACTTCCGCCTCCCAGGTTCAAGCGATTCTCCTGCCTCAGCCTCTTGAGTAGCTGGGACTACAGGTGCCCGCCACCACGCCCAGCTCATTTTTGTATTTTTAGTAGAGACAGGGTTTCACCATGTTGACCAGCCTGGTCTTGAACTCCTGACCTCAGGTGATCCACCCACCTCATCCTCCCAAAGTGTTGGGATTACAGGCATGAGCCACTGCACCCGGCCCTGTAAAATTGTTTTCTTAAGCATGTGTGTGTCTGTGTGTGTGTGCGCGTGCATGTGTGCATCGTTCCAGGGGAGAGTCCAGAGCTTTCATCAGAATCTCAAAAGGGTCCAAGACCCCCCAAAAGGTTAAGAACTTCTGGTGTAGAAGCTTAAGGATTACGGCAGCTGAAGGACTCTGAAGTAATCAGCAAATCAGGATATCATACGGAATGCTCACCAGCGACAGCCTTCTGTGCGGCCCGCAGTTCCCAACTGACACTGTGGAGAGTTCACATCCTACGTGAAATGCCGAGCCTCTCTCCAAGTCCTAAGTCTCTCCTTCTGTCTCCTCTCTGCTTCCTTTCCCTGACTCTCTCGTCCTCTCCTTTTCTTCTCTTCTCTGCTTTCTCCTGTCTCTCGCCCTCTTTTCCGTGCTCTCTTTCTTCATCCCTAGCTGCTCTGAAGCATATTTTTAATATTCTTTGTATTTTCCAGTAAACCTTATAGAATGGAGCATTGTGTTTATATTTTTTTAAGCAGCTGAGTTGAGTGTTTCCTGTCACTCTAAGAAAAGAAAGTAGCAAAATTACTTTTGGCTTTGAACTACCGTGTACATGTGTCTGTATATCTGTTTGTGATTACATTTGCACGTTCATTCCTCTCTAGAAACTATGGAGCCCAGCTGGGCGTGGTGGCTCATGCCTGTAATCCCAGCACTTTGGGAGGCCAAGGCAAGTGGATCACTTGAGGTCAGGAGTTCCAGACCAGCCTGGTCAACATAGTGAGACCTTGTCTCTACTAAAAATACAAAAATTAGCTGGGTGTGTTGGTGCACATCTGTAATCCATAATCCCAAATTGCTCAGGAGGCTGAGGTGGGAGGATCACTTGAGCCTGGGAGGTCAAGGCTGCAGTGAGCCATGATTGCACCACTGCACTCCAGCCTGGGTGACAGAGTGAGACTCTGTCTCAAAAAAATTAATTAATTAATTAGTTAATTAATTAAAAAAGAAAGTGTGCAGCCCTAGTGTGCGGGTTTCCAGCCACCTTCATGGTACCATGAGATTCAACAGGACAGAACAGCTTACAAGAGCCTCACCATGGTGTCTGAGGTCATGCAGAAAGACAGAGGGGCAGGGACAGAACCATGACATCCCAACATCCCAAGCCTACCAGACCCTGGGGAGACCAGCGTGAATGGCCTGCATGCTCCATATTCAGTGTCCCAGGTGCCAATGAAGGGGACACAGACTTTGCTTTTTTCAAGGAATATCATTTCTGCAGTTTGAACCCCAAAAAGGTACCTTCCTATCTCACATAGTATTAATTGTAAGCCAAGAGAAGATTGCCATTCTGCGCATACAACTGCACCCAGAAGTGAAATGCAGCCCCGGGGCCTCTGGGATTGGAACTGACAAAGCAATATAGTCAAGAGAAAATTAAAAGCCAGGCGTGGTGGCTCATGCCTGTAATCCCAGCACTTTGGGAGGCTGAGGCGGGCAGATCACCTAAGGTCAGGAGTTTGAGACCAGCCTGACCAACATGGTGAAACCCTGTCTCTACTAAAAATACAAAAATTAGCCGGGCATGGTGGTAGGTGCCTGTAATCCCAGGTACTCAGGAGGCTGAGGTAGGAGAATCACTCGAACCCAGGAGGTGGAGGTTGCAGTGAGCCAAGATAGTGCCATTGAACTCTAGCCTGGGCAACAGAGCAAGACTCTGTCTCCAAAAAAAAAAAAAAAAGAGAGAAAAAGCAAATTAAAATAAGGCCAGCCGGGCGCGGTGGCTCAAGCCTGTAATCCCAGCACTTTGGGAGGCCGAGATGGGTGGATCACGAGGTCAGGAGATCGAAACCATCCTGGCAAACACAGTGAAACCCCGTCTCTACTAAAAAATACAAAAAACTAGCCGGGCGAGGTGGTGGGCGCCTGTAGTCCCAGCTACTCGGGAGGCTGAGGCAGGAGAATGGTGTAAACCTGGGAGGCGGAGCTTGCAGTGAGCTGAGATCCGGCCACTGCACTCCAGCCTGGGCGACAGAGCGAGACTCCGTCTCAAAAAAAAATTAAAATAAGGCCCTTGAGGTGGGAGGATGATCACTTGAGCTCAGGAGTTCAAAACTGGCCTGGGCAAGAGTGATACCCTGTCTCAAAAATTAAATAAAAATGAAATGAAATAAAATACGGTCATGTCCCCTAACTAGCCATGGAATAAGCCATGCCTAACTGCTGGTTTAGCACCTATATGCCTACAGACCTGACCAAGAGCCTATACTCCCGCTGAAACTTCCTCCAGGAAGAAGTTGGCTTCTTCATGCCACTACAGGGATGGATGCGAGGCTTGGGGAAGCATGAGCAGGGCCCTGTGTGCTTAGTCACCCTCTCTGAGGCACTCATTTACCTCAAGACCTTCACCATAGATAGGCATGGGTGGTCACCAAGGAAGGTACAGGGTTCAGGGGCAGCCTAAATGCCTGACACAAGCTTGTGCACAGCAGAGAATGCGCGGGTGAGGAGGTGTATAGGTGCATAGGAGGAGGCACTGGGGCAATGAGCGCGTATGAATGGGAGTATGTGTGCGATGGGTGGGAGCGTGCAGGGGACATGCATAGACAGAGTACAAGGAGTGTGTATGTGTGCATATACAGGGTAAGGAAGTGTGGGGGGACTTGGGGGGATGCGGTTGGGCGTGGGTAGAGGCGTGTGTGCATGTATGGATACAGGTGCTGCCCCATGTACATGGATGTGTATGCATTTGTGGGGTGGGGTGAGGGGAGAAGTGCATGGGTGCGTGCTGGGTGTACATATGCAGGCTGTGTATGGAAGAGTGTGCACATGTATAGGCACGCATGCGCGATGTGTGTGTGTGGGGGGCGTGTATGTGTAGGGGAATGACATAAGGGCAGTATGTGGGATGTATGTAGATGTGGATATGGTGTGTGTGTAGTATCTGTGTATGTGTAGGGTGGGACAGTGTGGACAAACAGGTAAGAGTATATGTGTGTAGGGAAGGGGAATGTTGGTTTGTGTTTCTGAGGAGATAGGGACAGGTGTGTGTGGTAGCAGGTGGATGTGTAAAGTGGATGTGGAAGTGGGGTGTGCAGGGGGATGCGGGCATGTACAGGTATGTGTGCGGGGTGGGTGGAAGGAATATTTATATACGTTTAAGGTGTATATGTGTGGAGTTTGGGTGTGGACGTGGATGTGCAGGGTGTAGGTTTTGGTGTGGGCTGTAAATACGGGGGTAAAGTGTGGGTGTGGGTGTGTATGCGTCGTGGGTATGGGTGTAGATGTGGCTACAGAGACACGGGGAGAAGCACATGAGCATGTGTGTGCACATGCAGAGGGTGAGAGCCATCTGCGGGATGCAGATGTGGAGTACACAGACCGTGCGGGTGTGTGGGTGTGCGGGTGTGTGAGTGTGCGCGTGTGCGGGTGTGCGGGTGTGTGGGTATGTGGATATGTGTTCTGGAGAGACTATGTGAGTGGAGTTACCTGGAGTGCTGGGAGAATGTGTTTCTGTGTGAGGGGCCTGGAGATGTGAATGTGGGGCTAGGTGTGTGTACTTTGTGGGGGTGAGTGAGAAATCACCGTCTGCCTGCAGGTGCATGGCGGGGTGGATGTGTAAACACGTGAAGGTAAATAGGTGTGTGGTCATGGAGTGGACTGGAAGGAATATCTGTGCATGTGTGGGGTGTTTAGGGATATGGGGCGGGTGGGTAGAGGTGAAGACAGGACAGTGGAAAATTGAAGCATCCTACAAAACCCAGCCAAGTGAAAGTCTGGAAGCAGAGACCTGGCTTGGGACCTGAGAGAAGGTGTGAAGTTTGAATGAATTTCCAGTGGCATCTAAACCTTCCAAGAAAGGGCCTGGGGATATGGGGAAGCCCCTAGCATTTGGGTAGGGGCCAGAGGATAACACCATTTTGACTGTGGTTATTAGCACCAGCTAGAGAAGCAAGGCTCTCTGTTTTTAAATTCTCCAGCATTCTTTCCTCCCCTCCTTGAGAAGCCAGTCTTCCTTCTAGGCACCAGACAGGGAACCATACCTAGCACTCCAACCCGATAGTTGAGGGTGATGACGATGACATTGCCATAACTGGCGAGGACGCTGCCATCAATCATGTTGCCTGTCCCTTCCATGTAAGAGCCTCCATGGATGTAGACCATGACGGGTTTAGCACCACTGTCCCGGATGTCTGCAAGGAGAAGGGGTGAGACACAGGCTGGGTGGGATGCCCTTCCTCCCCAACCCCCGCCAGCCTGGGGGGTGGGTGCGGGCAGCAAAGCTATCCCAGGTGCCAGGACACCACCGCCATCCCTGAGGGCAGGACTCGTGAGGCTGCTCAACCTGGAGCTCAAGCATCAGCCTGAGACAGTGGGACTTCAGTGATGTTTTTGAAGGCTCTGGATTCAAGTGTCTCCCAGCTGAAGGCAGCCAGACATGTGATATAGCCAGGCCTCAGTGGGCCATGGCTGGGCCCTGGGGGAGGGGGGCAGCAGAAAGAGGAAGGGCTGGTCCTTTAGCCACATCAGGTGAGTCGCTGCCCTGGGCACCCAGGAGTCCTGGGACCTGACATGGCTTTAGAGAGCAGGAGCTGGGGAGCCCTGAAACCCCCAAGACTAGACCAGTTACATGGAAAAACGGCCATTGGCAGCAGCTGGACCCCCAGTGCAGACAGAGACAAGAGGTGTGGGAATAAGGGGTGGCACAGGGAGAGAACAAGGAAGGATGTGGGGAAAGGGGAGTGAATGGCAGAGATAGGGTGGGGGGAACCTTGTTGACATGGTTTCTTAGCCATGTGCCCATTTCCCCATTCTCCCCGGGCAGACTTAACCAGAAGCATTGGGGATGGGGCAGAACTGAGAATGACAGAGCCTGCTCCCAGTCAGCACCAAGATGAAGATGGAGCCTCCCCAGAGGCCATTCAACAAGGGACCATCAAGCAGCTGCTCCCAAGCCCAGGCAGCACAGCATCAGGGCTGGGGCAGTCAAGAGAAGGCTCCAGGCCTGATCACCTCTGCCTGTAGCCTGTCAGTCTGTGAACTGGACCAGTACTCTCTGCCATGCCAGCACAGCCCTACCCATCACCACTGGGCCCCCCTGAGCTGCCTGGCCCCTTCGGGACAGAGGGGCGGGGCCAGGGCATGGAGGAGGAAGGGATGCTCTCTGCTGCAGAGCAAACAGAACTTGTTTCTCCAAGGAGGAAGGCTGGTCCGATCATTGCCCAAGGATCTTATGCCATTTATTGATGGCTGTGGTGTCCTGGCCTTAGCCTGGCATTTTAGCCCACTCTTTCTGGCCTTGCCTTGTACCTACTGCAGCCCCTGGCCCCGAGACCATCACTCTCTTTTCTAGGATAAGGCTGGGGAGGTTCTGGTGCTGCTTTTCCAGACCCTTTGGTTGTCACTGCCTCACTCCCCAGTTCGCCGTCCTGCGGGGTCCCTTTCCCAGAAGCCAGGCTCCCTGTGAGACACAGGGGTCTCTTCACTGAAACACAGGTAATCTCCTTGCCGTTCCGTTGCCTTTGTCCTCTCCCCACCCTCAGTGGTCTTGCTTTCTCTCCACTCTCCCTGCTGCTCAGTAGGGGCAGGTGCCTCTGAACCACAGAAGATGGGGAAGGGGCGGGAGACCCAGGCAAGGAGGATGTCCTCCCCATGGCTCTGCTTGTGGTCCCCTGCTCCTGCCAGCCATATCCATCACCCCGGAACTCCCAGTGGCCAACAGGGCCAAAGACAGATGAACAGCCCAACGGCCTTGTACAGGAACAGAAACACACCAACGGACAGACAGACAGACAGACGGGGCTTCTCCCCATCGAGAAGGGGAGGGGCTCTGTGCCATGCACCAGCCGCCGCGCCCTGCAGCCCCCAAATACCTTCATCTTCATCCCCGTCATTATCCGCTAAGTCCTCGCCCTGTTTCTTAGCGCCGGATCCTGGGGACCAGACACGGGGAGACACAACAGCACAGAACAGAGAACAAAACAGAGAGAGAATTCAAAAACAGCATGACTGCAGTGTGGCCCAGCAAGCCAGCTCCGGGCCTGGGCCCAGGACAGGCAGGAGGGATGGCAAGAACTGAGGGAATGGGTGGGCTGAGGCCCAGACCTTCACCAGGATGATGGTGTTGCGGGTCCCTGCTGTGCTGGCCTCTCTGCACCGCCCTGCCCCGCCTCCCTGTCCCCAACAGCCCATCTCAACCAACTACCTTTCCAGTGAGGAAGGAGGTAGCAGCAAGTGGGCCAGGGCACAGAGCCAGAGACCCACTCAGGGGAAGGATTCATTCTGGGTGGAAGGGGCTGCTCGTGTGTACACAGGCAGGTTGAGCTGGAGAGCAGGGTCAGGTACCAAGGGTGAGGGGCGACATTGCCAGCAAGTGTGGAGGTTGTGGATACGAGGTACTTAGGGCAGAGATGTGTACAGGGACCCCAGGCCTGAGCTCCTGGGGCCCAGTGGGCAGGTTCAAGCTGGGCCTCAGCTGACCCTGATCCCCACAGGAGAAAATGGGAGATGAAGCTTTCCCTCTGGTCTTCCTTGTTGGAGCCCCTGCTCTGGTTAATGGCAAATGGGGTTCCTGCCCACAGGAACCAGTGTTGAGAGCAGCAAGCATTGCTCTGAGATGTAGAGAGAGCCAGAGAGGGACAGAGGGAGAGAAGAAAGGGGAAGAGGAGAAAGGGATGGTGAGAGAGAGAAAAAAAATAGAAGAGAAACAAAGAGATAGGAATAATGGTCACAGCTCCAACCATGTACTGAATATTTACCATGTGCCAGACACTCTACTTCTGCCATATTGTTTGATCCTTATACCCCAATGAGATAGGTCCTATCCTTATTCCTGTTTCACTGATGGGGAAACTGAGGTTCAGAGGGGTAAAGTGACTTGCTCAAGATCACACAGCTAGGAAGTGCTAGAGGTGCAATTCACACCCAGGTCTGCTTGACTCCAAAGCCCATGGTCTTTCCACTGCATCATGCCACCTTTCTGGGGTGGGGGAAAGGGGAGGGGAGGGAAGAATTAGATGAGGAAAGCAGTGGGGCATGGAGGGGAGGGGAGAGAAGGGGAAAGGAGGGTAGAGAAAAAAGAAGAGACTAGAGGTGAGAAGGGAAACATTTAGGATCTGGGGCTAAGCTGGCACAAATTCTCCTTCCTGTTCTAAGGAGGCTAGAAGTGCATCCTGGTGATGGCCAAGGAGGGAGAGGACCGGCTGTCTGGATGCTGGTCAGTGTGTGGAAACAGAGGGGGCTGTGCTGCCACCCCAGGGCTTGCTCTCTTGCATCTATGACATCAGATACCCTCAGCCTGGAAGGAGCAAAGAGCCCTCTTTCCCAGCCGGTCTGGACTCTGATGACTAGATTTCCTTACAGCCATTCATCAAAACAGGAACTGCCCTCATCCTACAAAATGGCTTTTCAACTAGGACAAGAGCACAGCTCTAGGGGAGAAATTGCCTCTGGCTCCCTGAACTTCCGGTGGCACCTACCGTCTTAATACATTAGCTCAACACCTGCCACTGCTGTCCTCAGAAACCTAATGGGACATGGGTATCATCCCTCACACTGTGGACAGCCTACCAAACGGAAAGGAGTCACTTATCCCCAGACACGAATTCCTTCCAACTTGATGGGGTGAGGTGTTGGGGAGATGGGGCAGGTCTTCCCCAGGAAACCCTTCATTTCCCATCATCCCTGACTTAGAAGATACATCCCTTGTGAACCCCTCTGAGAGTGTCCCTGGGTTGCTGCATTGTCCCAGCCTCCTTCACACAGATGCCTCTGCTCCTCCAGCCTGGCACTTGCTGAGCAGCTCCTAGCTGCCATGCCTCTTACCCAGGCCAGCCTGACTGCCGACCACCATTCCCAGACCCTGTGCCGCTGAGGGATCCCAGCCAGGCCAGCCCCCAGACCTCTGCACACCACAACCCTAACGACCTCTGGGGATGGGTCTCCCTCAGGAGGTGGGATTTGTCACTCTTCCAAATGGCCACCAGGTCCTGGGTAGGGAACTAATTGAACAGCGAAATGACCAAATGCCTTCCCTTGCACTGTCTGGAACCCACTTCCTGATTGGCCCATGGGACTCAGGGAAACCAGCTGAGTTGTTTTTTTTTTTTTGTAGATGGAGTTTCACCCTTGTTGCCCAGACTGGAGTGCAATGGCACCACCTCAGCTCACTGCAACCTCCACCTCCTGGGTTCAAGCGATTCTCCTGCCCCAGCCTCCCGAGGAGCTGGGACTACAGGTGCGTGCCACCATGCACCTGTATTTTTAGTAGGGATGGGGTTTCACCATATTGGCCAGGCTGGTCTCGAATTCCTGAACTCACACTTGAGTTCCACCCACCTTGGCCTCCCAAAGTGCTGGAATTATAGGCATAAGCCACTGCGCCCGGCCAAACCAGCTGAGTTTTAATACAAGGCTAAGAGCTTCTTCAGAGCAGTGATTAGGCCTTTAGTCATTTCTAGATCTTTCCTCTACCTCACATCCCTCCACATCCCAACAACACCTAGCACATGGCCTTGCCCACAGTCAACAATCACAATCGGTAAATGTGCATGTTTGAGCCGGGGCTTCCAGTCTGCTCTCTGGCCACACTCTCAGGGCTGGACTGGACAGCCCAAGGCTCTTACTGGGAGATCATTCTTCCTAAGAAATGGTTAATGTGAATGCCATCTCCTCTCCTGCAGGTTTCTTTTCTTTTCTTTTCTTTTCTTTTTCTTTCCTTTTTTTTTTTTGAGACGGAGTTTTGCTCTGTCGCCCAGGCTGGAGTGCAGTGGCACGATCTTGGCTCACTGCAAGCTCCGCCTCCCGGGTTCACACCATTCTCCTGCCTCAACCTCCCAAGTAGCTGGGACTACAGGCACCTGCCACGACGCCCGGCTAATTTTTTGTATTTTTAGTAGAGATGGGGTTTCGCCGTGTTAGCCAGGATGGTCTTGATCTCCTGACCTCGTGATCCGCCCACCTCAGCCTCCCAAAGTTCTGAGATTACAGGCGTGAGCCACTGTGCCCAGCCACTCCTGCAGGTTTAAGAGACCTTCTTCCTGAATTCAGTTATAGACTAATGGAATGCTAAGGCCAGAACTGCCCCTACCAACCTCAGATGTGGAAACAGAGGTTCTTGAATGAAAAGACTTAGCTAAGGTCTCGCTGTGAGTTGGCAGCAGAGCTGGGACTCAGGCCTTGTGCTTCCCAGACCTGTACTCTTTCTGCAGCACCATGATGCTTCTGAATTACACGAAAAACATCAATTGCCTATAGTGTGTGAGGTCCTGGGTGGGATATGGGGCTGTGGTGAAATACTATCCCTAGAGCAGCAGGTCTTACTCCATGCTCAGGTGTGCATTAGAAGCACTCAGGGCTCATGTTCGACATATAGATTCCCAGGCTCTGCCCCCAGAAATTCTTATTCAGTAAGGAGCACCCCATCCCAGGAATCCTGACAACCCCATTCTGAGAAACCCTGCCCTAGGACATCAAAGGAAAACAAACTCCCAGCTTGCCAGAGGGTTGTAGGGATCAAGCTGTGATTTTTCCACCTGTTCCTTAGGCTGTTACTGTTCCAATTCTCCCCAGTCCAGTCACATCTCACCATTTTTTTGAGTTGGGGAGATGGGAATGAGCAGATGGGAGTTGCTTCCGTGTGCTACAGTGGAAAGAACATGTCCTGAGGGTCAAGAGACCCAGGTTTTGGTCCCAGCTCTGCCACAGACCAGCGACGGGGGCCTTGAGCAGCAACAAGTCACTCCCCTGGGCCTGTTTCCTCATCTGTAAAATTGGGATACTGATTCCTGCCTTAGATGCTTCCAGAGATATAGGGAGGATTCTACAAGGTAAATGCCAAAGCACTTTACAGAAAACATAAAGTGATATTCCAACAGGAAGAATTATTATACAGGGGGAGAAACTCCTCTCAGCATGAGGGTAAATTTAAAATTCAGGATCTTGTGCCTCCTTTAAAGTCCATAGTTCCCACAGACCCCCAAGTTCTGCCACCAGAGCAGCCTGGGTCTATCAGCTACACTCTGGCCAGAGGTGGTGGGGTGGGAGGCAGAGGTGTGTATGGCAGGAGTTATTAAACCTGTGTACACGTGTTTGGTCTAAGCTTCAGGGTGGGACAATTGAGTCTAGACTTTCAATCCAGGAGAAAGAACACAGAAGGGATGGTCTTCTGGCTCCACCCACTAGGAAAAGGGTGGAGCCTCTGGCTCCATCTTGGCTTCCTAGAGTTTCTCCTGAGGTGTCACCGAGAGAGCCACTGGCTCTGCCTTTGGCACACACTTTAGGGTGGAATTTGGGGCTGGGAATATTGGAAGAAATAGGGTTGCTGCTTCTGCTCTGAGGCTGCCTTAGGCCACCAAATCCTCCCTGCAAGGCAGCCAGGGCCCTTGGATGAGGTGGCGCTTATGCCTGCTCACTGCCCCCTGAGCCTGGGCTACTTAGAGGAAGGCTGGGTCCTGGGGGCAAGGGCAGGTGGGCAGGCAGCCCTCCCTCTCTCTCTCTCTCCCTCCCCGCCGGCTCGCTACCTACCTCCTTTCCTACAAATTTTCTTGTTGGGCTTTCGGGCGCATTCCTTGGAAATCCGCTTTACTGTAAAATGAATAAAAAACTAAAAAATAACAGGAGGCCTCTGCCCAGGGGCATGCACCCCCCACCCCCCAGGCCCCAAGAGCTGAGCTGCTCTGCAGGCGGCACATGGCAGAGAGCCTGTCCCACCATCTCCTTGTTTCTGTCACTTACCTTAGTGTGACCCCCGCGGGAGGAGGCATCAGCTAGTGAAAGAGGAGGCACCTAAGCGTTGCCCACCAGGCTTGCCCCCCGCCCCCCACACACCCAGCGTCCTTGGCCACACACACCTACCACCTTTCGAAGCAGGTGGAATGGCAACAGGGGGGCCTGGTGGAGCCAGCATCCTCCCGCGGGCAGCTGCCAGTCGTGACCCATACTCCCCCAGGGGACCCCCATCCAGCACTGGACCTAGACCCATCAGAGCTCTCAGGCCGGGCCAGGCCCCTCCTGGCAACAGTGTCACTCACACATGGGAGCTCGGACAATGCTGGGAGAGGGAAGAACGGGGAGGGGGGTGGGAGGCCAAGCAGAGTGATGGTTAGAAGCATTTTCACAGACAGACAGACGCATGCTGCAGGGCACACAACCACATGCAAGCCACAAACACAACAGGGCAGGCGGGAGGCAGGGAGGGCACAGTGCCTGGCCGCAGTACTCACCATCCTCCGTCGGCACATAGACGTTCAGGTAGAGACAGTCTTCGTTGGGCTCCTGGATGTAAGTAGCGACGATATCCAAGTTGGCAGTGAACCAGACTGGCAGCATGACTTCGGGCACAGCTGTGTGGATGTTCTGGGGGCACACTGGGGGAAAGTGTGTGGCGTTCCGGATGCCCGACCAGGATGGGGGTGGTTCAGGGGGCAGGAAACGTTTCTCGCCGATCGGGGGAGCTGCGTAGGGCACCCCCAGGTATTGGTCCACAGGCCCCAGGATCTCACTGGGCAGTGGTACCCGGGCACCCCTTAGCTTCCCAAAGTGAGTGTTGACTGTGGGTGCTGGGGCCTGGGTACTGGCTCTCAGCGCCAAACTGAGGAACCACAGGGTGAGGCACAGGCTCCTGCCAACCGTGGGCTTGGGGCTCAGGGACAGCGAGGGCGGGCCAAGCCGCAGCCACATGTTCCGGGCAGGGGGACTGGCAGGAGAGGCAGACTCCAGGGTCACAGCATCAGCCCAATAGGCAGCCCCTTCATGGCCACACTGACTTGAACCTCAAAACTGAGCTCTCGAGGGACACCTACAGGTGCCCAGCAACGTAGAGAGCAGGTCGTCCAAGCACCACAGCTTCAGAAAGGGGACTCCCTCAGGGCCAGACAGGCCTGTGGAAAGAGGGAAGTATGTGTCATCCAAGATGGTCTGGGAGGGCGACAGAGTTGGTCTTTGGGGGCCCCGCTGGGCTTGGGCTATTCTCTTATAGGCAGGAGAGGTTTCACATGGCCAGGGGCCCAGGGACTCACAGATGATCCACTGCCAATCAGAACTATTCTATGTGTCTGGCCATGGCTGGAAAATCCAAGGGGTTTGACAGTGACAGTTGTTGCCACTGCAAGTTCCCGGTGCCCAACTTCAACCCCACAGCCAAAGAGGTTCATCAGGGTCGGCTGGAGCCAGAGTAGCGTGTGACAGCCAGGGGGTGGGGAGAAACAAAGATGGAGCTCAGGTCCCTGGGCATGCTGCTTGAACAGAGCTGTGTAGCCCTTGGGACCTGGTAAGCCCACACAGGGACCTCCACTTCAGGACAGGGTGGGATTGTCAACCTCACTCCGGGACACTAAGACACAAGAACAGAAAGCAGCGAATCGGCAGAGTCCCACAGAGAGACTCCCTCACCCTCAGGCAGGGCAGAGGGCAGGACAGCCATTCACCGGAGTCCCTGGACCCTCCTGCGCCCCTTCTGTACATTTCTCCTCAGCCCTCACTGCTCCCAAATCCTTAAGCCTTGGTCCTTTCAGTTGGCTCTCTCTTAATTCACACCGAATTCCAGAAGTGAGGTAGAAAGAGTTCTGCCTAGCACCCTAGGCATTGTGGATGCTTTTCCGGTGTATTATAAAATAAACAACGGAGCGTGGGGAACACATATTCAGAGACTCATAGAAATAAACTCACAAAGACTCAAAGAGGGAATGAGAGAGACCAAGCTAGGATCACAGACACTGCGATATTCACTCACAGAGACATACATTCCAAACCCACAGAGATCCCCTCATATAGTCCCACATTCTGAGACAGAGCGTCTCACACAGCCAGAGCCTCACAGAGTGATACATTCAGAGACACACACAGAGACTTACTGAAATATAATCACACATACCCGCATAGGTAAATATCCAGACACATGCAGCATAATGGTGACACATAGGTGGAGACAGAAACAGAAATAGCAACACACTCAGACACACAGGCCTTCTGACACAGTTACACAGTCAACACATAGACACAGGCACACACAGATACTCCCGCATGCTCCCGCACACACACGCACACACACGCACACACATGCACACGCACGCCACATGCACATTTAGTTTTCCTCCATTTCTCCCGCCTTCCCAGATTGCAGGCCTGCTCCTTTAAGAACTGGCTGAAGGGGTGGGGGAGGGAGATTGGGAACGCCCGGCAATCAGCCACCACGAGAGGGGAATGAGAATGTGTGTGTGTGTGTGTGTGTGTGTGTGTGTGTGTGTGTGTGAGAGAGAGAGAGAGAGAGAGAGAGAAAGAAGAAAAAGGAAGAGGAGGGAGGGCGGGTAAAGTGGCTTAAGGGGTGGGGGCTCAGAGGAAATGAGGAAATGGGGAGCAAAGTATTAGGGGGGAAGATCCCAGACACTGCCCAGAATGCACCCGGGTCGGGGGAGGAGGGGAAGGGGAAGGAAGGGGTAGGAGTAGGGAGGTGGGGCAGGAGGGAGTGGGTGGGTGTGTGTATGGGGGGGGATAGTCCGCAGCTGAGTTCACACAATCCCCCCATTCACCGTCTCCATGGCAACTCCAGGGCACAGACCGCTCATTCACACAGCTTCCCCGCCAGCAACCCCCCCACATTAACCCCCTCGGTGCTGCCCCCACCCCACAAATTCCATTAACCCTTTCGGGATGACCCCCTCTCCAGTAACCCTTCGGCGCCAAATGCCAAATTCTCCTTTGAGTCAATTCCCTGCAGCCCCTCCCCCGTGAACACCTAGACAATCGGACCGACCCCCAAACGCCCTCTGTACCCTAGGACCCACTGTGAATCCCCAAGGCCAAGATCTCCATCCTTGCCCAACTTGCAATTTGGGAGAAGACAAGGGGAGGCAGCAATGCCGGGGATGAGAATGGCATCTGGGGGTACTTTTGGGGCTGCAGAGGTGTTGGGCGCGGGGCATTGTGCAGGAATGGACCAATATTGAGAACTGCAGTATTGGGGGCTATGAGGGCTTGGAATGGATTGGGGGATGGAGTTGCACTGGAATGGGGGAGGATAGGATAAAGGCCTCCATTGGGTGGGGGGGCTGCAGAGAGTGGGGGAGGGAGCCTGGCTATGAGATGCTATGATGGAAGGGGGATGGAGCTGCACTGCAGGGGAGGGGGGACTGGCAATGTGCAATCCCGGGATGGGGCTGGGGGCCCTCAAGAGGGGTATTTTGATGAACATGCGGGATGGGCTGTGGAAATAGAGGAACCATGGGCGGGAGGATGATAGGGATGCGGGATTTAGGGAGGAGGTAGAGGAGAGAACAGAAGCGGGGGAGGATCGGGGGTCAGGGGTGCCGATGGAGAACATGGGGTTGAGAGGGATGGGGGCCACTGGCTGGGGAGTGGAGGAGCCTGGGATTGGGAGGGGTTAGGATGGGGGCAAGGTATGGGCAGCTAGAGGATGAGAGACCGGGGCAGGCGGCCTCACCTGTTCCCCGGGCTGCTGCAAGCGACTGAACCGGGCCACGGACCACCCATATCGCCTCCAGGCCAAGGGCTCCGCACCCGAATCCCCGAGATCAGCTCTCCGGCAGCCTGGCTGCTGTGCCCGCGCACCGAGGGGGCGCGCTGCGCGTGCCCGGACACGGGGGGGCGCGGTCCCTGCCATTAACTCCTTTTGTGCCAGAGATGGCTCAAGTCCTGGGGCATGGCCCAATTCCCCCCATGCTCAGGCACGTTCCGCTCCCTCTCATGCACGGGCACACACACACCTCAGATTGCAAGCTATCAGACAGGTGATCTTCCAGGGCAGCTAGCCCAAACTTTACCTGCAAAGCTTGAGACCTTGACCCAAAGGGAGAAACTGAGGCACTGCCTGCAGGAACCCTCAGTCATACTACACGAAAACATACCTCCACCTCAGTCAGCATCCCTTCTCAGCGCCAGCACCTACCCAAGCAGCAACCAGTGGGGCCACTCTGCTCTCATCCTGTCACTCTCCCAAAGGTCAGTGCTGTTCCCTTCTGCTGCTTCTGCTGGGGCATGTCAGACTCAGACTGTCAGCATGCCAGTTGTCTGACCATTTCAGTCTCTCCCCTCCAGGTTCAGTGTCTTTGTGTCTTGTGTTTTTGTATGTGGCGCACCTGCCGTTTGTTTAGCAACCCCCAAGTTCCGCTGAGTGTCCCTCATCCCAGCCAAGCCTGTACTCCTGTGACTCCCCAGAATGTTTGTCAGGATAGAGTAAGGGAGAAGAAAGTTTCGGTCACGTTTGCCTTTACGCTGTCAAGGAGTTCCATTCCTTGTGCATGCGACTCTTAAACTTGGTAAGTCCCATATAAGCAAGGGCTTCGTGGGCCTCCAAGAGGGCTATTTTATTTTTTATAACTTGGGTATTGATTGGCGCTCCTGGTTTTGCCAGCACACTAGACACTTCCCAGTAATAGGGTGCAACGATGGCTTGCATGTTATCCTTAAGTTGTCAAATCATCCTGTACCACCCACTCACAAAGCTGAGGCTGATCCTCTTCCAGCCCTAGCTAGGCAGGGCAGAAGACTCCAAGACTCCAAGACTCCATTGTAGTAAATAAGTTGGCTCTCCTGGACAGCCTTGGATCTAGAACTCAAACTGGAAAGCAAGAGGGCGAGAATGGCCCTGCCACAGCTCTAAATGTGACTCTGGGGTAACAGTTTTGAGTTTTCTCTACTGTAAAATGGGAGCGAGCAACAGTCATCCTGGGTAACTGCCAAGGTGGGTCATGTGAGAACAGGCAGTTCTGGTGGCAGGGCAGAGAGAGAAAGGGTGCTTATTTTTACTGGTCTTTCCTCCTCCTAGAACCAACCGGTCCTTGCATGACCTATTCTATGATGGCACATGCCAATGGAAGGCAATTTTTCATCCAGGCATGTGACTCTCAGGGAAGTTCTCTGTCCTATGAAAGGTATGCCACTTGGTGCATGATGGGGACCACACAAGATGACAAGAAGCGTAGGCAGTGTCTGTCAGCTCCACCCTCCCCAGCTTGTTTGAGGCCCAACATCTGGGGTGTTGTGGAAGAATCAGGTTCCATTGATGTTTCCCCTGGCCTAATGGCCCCTCCTCAATCCCAATGGTATATCCCCCATGGAGGAAAGCTTATGGCTGCAACATTTAGTTGAGAAGGTTCACTGCCGCTTCTTAAAAGACTAAGGGGCCAGGTGTGGTGGCTCATGCCTGTAATCCCAGCACTTTGGGAGGCTGAGGTGGGCGGATCACCTGCGGTCAGGAGTTCAAGACCAGCCTGGCCAACATGGTGAAACCCTGTCTCTACTAAAAATACAAAAATTAGCCAGGCGTGGTGGCATATGCCTGTAATCCCAGCTACTCGGGAGGCTGAGGCAGGATAATCACTTGAACCTGGGAGGCGGAGGTTGCAGTGAGCCAAGATTGTGCCACTGAACTCTAGTCTGGGCAACAAGAACAAAACTCCGTTTCAAAAATAAATAAAAAGAGACTAAGGGCCTGTACTTTAACGTGTTGCCATGCTGAAGAAGAGGAAGAGAGGGTAGCAATCCAATTAGAATTAAGAAATTTAGGCCAGGCACGGTGACTCACGCCTGTAGTCCCAGCACTTTGGGAGGCTGAGGCAGGCAGATTACAAGATCAGGAGTTTGAGACCAGCCTGGCCAATATGGTGGAACTCTGTCTCTACTAAAAAAAAAATACAAAAATTAGCCGGGCGTGATGGCACACACCTGTAATCCCAGCTACTCAGGAGGCTGAGGGAGGAGAATCGCTGGAACCTGGGAGGCGGAGGTTGCAGTGAGCCGATGTTGCACCACTGCACTCTAGCCTGGGCGACAAAGCGAGACTCCATCTTAAAAAAAAAAAAAAAAAAAAAAAAAAAAGAAAGAAAGAAAAAAAGAAATTTAGAGTGTAAGGTAAACAGGGGAGATGATTGGAATAGAATGAAGACTCTGACTTGTTGATCCAGCCCCCAGCATTTTCCCAAGAGACCACCCTTCCCAGACATGCAGAACTCACACACTCCCTTTGCAAAGAAGCTCTGTGTATTGGGTGCAACAGCTCTGGGGTCTCTATATAAATAATATACAAAACCCAACAGCTCAATGCCTCACATTAACAAAAATACTAAAAACTTATTAAAAACGGAGCCTGAGGGAAGGGCCCCAACCACTACTGGTGCTAGCCCAGGAACGGGATTGGGAATTAAGAGGAAAGGGTGGGGCCACATCCAGTGCACAAGCAGTTCCTCCAGGTGGCTCAGTAGCGTCCAAATATGTTGGTACTGGGCTGTGGCTGGGTATCTGTGAAAAACCAGAGATTATCAGGGATGGAAGACCAGGCAGGGGTGTGGGTATGCACGAGGAAAGCTGTTCAGGTATCAAGGGAAGGGGATGGAATGGAATGCCTCCTCTCATAACCTGGGCCTGAAGCCATCTTTTCAGCTACTTTGGCCCACCCCGCCCCCTAAATTTATTCCATGGGGTTCTCCTTGGGAAGGCAGGCAGGCTTACTGGAGAGCTGTTGTTGAAGTTGCCGGACCAAAGCTGCTGTCTGTTGCTGCTGCTGGGTCTGCTGAAGCCCCTGGCGCTGGAACTGGGTGGAAATAGGAAGTGGAAGACTGAAGTCTAACTTTTCTCCTTCTTCAACTTCCTTTCCCAATCCGTTTGTTTTTGTTTTTGTTTTTGTGATGGAGTCGCGCTCCATCCCCCAGGCTGGAGTGCAGTGGTGTGATCTCGGCTCACTGCAACCTCTGCCTCCCAAGTTCAAGCAATTCTCTGCCTCAGCCTCCCAAGTAGCTAGGATTACAGGTGCCCACCACCATGCCTGGCTTTTTTTTTTTTTTTTTTTTTTTGATTTTTAGTAGAGACAGGGTTTCACCATCTTGGCCAGGCTGGTCTCAAACTCCTGACCTCAAGTGATCCACCCGCCTCGGCCTCTCAAAGTGTTGGGATTACGGGTGTGAGCCTTGCGCCTGGCCTCCCAATCCCTCTTTAGGGTGCCATGCCCTGCCTCCCACCTCTACCCTATTCCATACTGTCCCCAACCCAGTTCACTGGCTGCATGCCCAACCTGGGCAGTTGTCCCTGAGCCTGGGGCTCTAGTCCAGTAGCTACCTGGGGCTGGGACTGGGGCTGGGGTTGGGGAGGAGCCGCCTGTTGCTGCTGTTGCTGCTGGTGTTGCTGTTGTTGCTGTTGCTGCTGCTGCTGTTGCTGTTGCTGTTGCTGCTGCTGCTGCTGCTGTTGCTGCTGCTGCTGCTGCTATAAGAACATAAAAGATACTTCAGAAGGAGCAGAGGGAGGAAGCTAAGACTCAGAACTGGAGGGCTGAGGGCAGGGGATGAGGAAGCAGGGTGGGAGCTCGGGGTCTACTGCCTTCCCTTTTTAGACAGCTGCCCAGAAAGAAACCAAATCTAGGGTACCCAGTGGACAATGTCCAACTCTCTCCTACTATGATTCCCAGAAAACAAAAAGGGGGAGGGTAGGAAACAAACTTCTCCAGCACCACTAGAGGCCAGCTGCTCTGCTAGGTGTTTTGATACACTGCCTCGTTTAGTCTTGGTAACTGTGTGGGAAGAACTTGTGCCTCTCCTCTTCCCTGGGCTCCCAGGTCCCAGGGGAAATTTCCCCAGTGCCTTACCCGCAGGATCTGCTGCTGCTGCTGCTGCCGGATGTGGTACTGCTGCTGCTGCTGTTGCTGTTGCTGTTGTTGCTGCTGCTGCTGTTGCTGTTGCTGCTGTTGCTGCTGCTGTTGCTGCTCAGGTAGGATGGCTGTTGAGCGGACGCCTGCCTGGACGCCCTGGGCACTCATTGGAGTCATGGTACTTATCATGGGTGTCTGCTGCAGTGTCTGGTGTGAAAACCTCCAAAGACAAGAGGACCAGAGGTCAAGGCGGGAGGGAGGTGGGGAGAGGGGGTCAGTATAAACCTCGGGTTCCTGACCTGAAAGAAACGTTAGCAGGTTATTTCATTCATTCCTCTTGTCACTAACCAGACTTCCAGTCTGGGGAATAAGTTGCATAAGATGATACTCTATTTTAGTGTCTCATAACCTTAATGGTTAGGAATTTTTCAATTCTGCATTAGCTATTTTTTCTCTTACAAAAATGAAAAATAGGGCTGGGTACGGTGGCTCACACCTGTAATCCCAGCACTTTGGGAGGCTGAAGCGGGCGGATCACTTGAGGTCAGGAATTTCAGACCAGCCTGGCCAACATGGTGAAACCCCATCTCTAGCAAAAATACAAAAAAATTAGCTGAGCGTGGTAGTGGGCGCCTGTAATCCCAGCTACTCGGGAGGCTGAGGCAGGAGAATTGCTTGAACTCCAGCCTGGACGACAGAGCGAGACTCTATCTCAAAAAAAAAAAAAAACAGCTAGGCATTCTATAAACACTCATTGAGGTTTTTTGCTGTTGCTGTTGTTGTTCCCCAATAACATTTCAAGTTGTTCTACTACACCTGTATATCACTGCAAGAGTCTACTGGCCAGGCTCCCCGTCTCAAGTCTTCTTTTTTCTTTTTGAGACAGAGTCTCACTCTGTCGCCCAGGCAGGAGTGCAATGATGCAATCTCGGCTCACTGCAACCTCCACCTCTCAGGTTCAAGCAATTCTCCTGCCTCAGCCTCCCGAGTAGCTGGAATTACAGGCGCATGCCACCACACCCAGATAATTTTTGTATTTTTAGTAGAGATGGGATTTCACCACGTTGACCAGGCTGATCTCAAACTCCTGACCTTAGGTCATCTGCCCACCTGGGCCTCCCAAAGTCCTGGGATTACTACAGGCATGAGCCACCGCGCCCAGCCTGAAGTCGTCTTCTTGCACCTTCCAGTACACATGCTATCCATTCATTCCAAGGAGTCTTGCAACATACCCAACTCCTCCTATCACTCGTCTGATCAAAAGAGCCCTTTCTGGGACAGTGTCTCAATTCTTCAGCTGAGCATTCAAGGCCATCTCTCAGCCTGCCCCCTCCTAGCCTAGCCCCAGTGACTTCCCCAGCACAGATTTTACACTCCATCCAGGCCCTTCTCCCCAGACACCATCCTCATTCTTGTCCCCATGTCTTTGTTCATGTTACATCCTCTACCTGGAATGCCCTTTCCTCTTCTCCACAAATCCCAATCACAGCTATTCTTCAAAGGCCAACTCAAGTCTGACCTCCTTCATGAAACATTCTCTGATGAGTCAGGCCCACAGATATTACCCCGTACTTTTTCTCAATCCGCATTTTACCTCATAGCATACAACTGTATACCTGATTATATCTTTGCTCAGAGTGTTCTCTCAATGTTCTTCTGTAAGACTCATCTCCCCAGCTATAGTAAAGATTCTCTGTAGTGAGGAACTATGCATTTTGGGGTTTTTTTCCTATCTTTCTTCACCTCACCCAGTCCTGGTATAGTGCTGGCCACACAATGGGCAGTTAGTCCACTCCCCAGTGTTCTTATTCCCAAGCTTTGGAGTCTCTAAACACGGTTACAAGGCCTGAACTAAGGCTTGACTAACATTAACCATGGTGGGAGGATTCATTCATTAATCCATCCTGGTATTCAACCTGGTATTTAAAGCCGGTACCAGCTTTAGGACTCCTTATCATGTAGTTCATCTATGAACTCCAGATATTTTTTTTCTTTTTCTTTCTTTTTTTTTTTTTTTGAGACAGTGTCTCACTCTGTCACCACTGCAGTGCAATGGCGCAATCAATCTTGGCTCACTGTGCGATTACAGCTCACGGCAGCCTCAAACTCCCAGGCTCAAGCAATCCTCCCACCTCAGCCTCCTGAGTAGCTGGGACTACAGGCATGCACCACCATGCCCGGCTAATTAAAAAAAAATTTTTTTTGACCAGGTGTGGTGGCTCAGTTCAAGACCAGCCTGGGCAACATGGCGAAACCCCATCTCAACTAAAAATCCAAAAAATTAGCTGGGCGTGGTGGTGTGTACCTGCAGTTCCAGCTACTTGGAAGGCCAAGGTAGGAGGATCACCTGAGCCTGGGAGGTCGAGGCTGCAGTGAGCCATGATCATGCCACGACACTCCAGCCTGGGCAACTGGAGTGAGACTCTGTTTCAAAAAAATATGTATTTTTCTTTTTTTAGAGATGGGATCTCCCTATGTTGCCCAGGCTGGCCTCGAATTCCTGGACTCAACTGATTCTCCCACCTTGGGCCCCCAAGTGCTGGGACTACCAGTGTGAGCTACCACACAGCCCAGATTTTTCTATGAGTCAGATAAACAATTTCCCCTCTCTGGGCCTCAAAGAACTGTTAAGGAAGTACACGTGAAACTATTGGTCTCCAGGGTCCCTTCCAGCTCGAGACTTCTGTGGTTATGAGCTATGTGGCCAGATAAGTATTCTTGATGTCTCCGAAAGTTCTGACCAGTCCCATCACCTTCAGGCACGGGCTTTCCCAAGTCAAATGCTCCCTTATACCTCTGCATCTCTTCCTAGCTCACCACTACTTTGGGTACCTTTGAGTGGAGGTCAGTCCATGTCCATAGGTGGGGGCCTGCTGGTGCACATAGCCACTGGGCCGCTGTTGCAGGTGGCGGGTAGGATCTACAAGAGTAGGATTGGTAGAAGGGTGGGTGCTCTGGTAAGGCTGGCTGGAGTAGCTGGGGGGCACCATGGTACCTGCAGGGCCTGTGTGTTGCTGCAATCCCACATGAGAAACATAAGGAGTATAGCCCTGGAGGGAAGGAGGAGAGAGGGAATCAGGGCTGAGAGTATGCAAAGCAGCTTGCCTCATCCCCCGAGTCTCACAATCCCAGGCTCTTACCTGGGAAGTCTGCAAACCGTAGGAAGAGCTGGGAGTCATCTGATGGACAGATGACTGTCCCAACATGCCCTGACTCTGCTAAAGGGAGAGAAGAGAACAACTCAAACTCAGGAAATGCTTGCTGCCATCTCATCTCTTGTGTCTCCTGCTCTGAGTGTCCTTGTGAAGATCCCGTGTCTCCTCAGTCCTGTGACCCTCAAAAGCCCCTCTCCCTGACAGCCCTCCCTACTGCCCCTCTCACTATCTTTGCCTGGAGCTGTTGGCGAAGGCGCTGTCCTTGGGGCACCGCAGGTTGCTGCTGCCGGTACACAGAGGTCTTATAAGAGGAGGGTTCTAGGCCCATGACGCCAGTCATGGTTGTGGGCAGCACTCCAGGGTAAGTCGGTCGGGTGGGCAGCTTCTGCATTGGTAAGCGCACAGGGCGGTATGGGTCCACACGAGGGCCACCTGGAAAGGAGAGTGGGCTGACCTCTAGGCTCCTCATCCCTCTGTCTCTTGCTCAGTGTCCTTGACATCCATAGCTCCTCAGGGGAATGGCATCACCCTTTGGGCAGGGGGAGTATACACCTAGGTCCCTCCAGCATTCCTAGTGGCTGGCACTCACCTGCAGGTAGTGGCTGGTTCTGGGTGTACAGGCCTATGGAGCCTTGCCTGTAATTAAGGTGGGTTATGGAACCAGGGTTTGGGTGGTGCAGGAGGTCTGGAGGCACTGTCACACCATAAGGGCCGCTCCGACCCGGGCCCATTCCATAGTCCTGTGTGAGTGACAGAAGAAGAGGGTGAGTGGGTTGTAGCTGAGTGGGGTCGGGGAGCTGGGGGAGAATGAGGTAAAGAGGAGCTGGATTCGTACATGGTTAATTTTTATTATGATTCTAATGGCACCCCTTCCTTATGCGCCCCCACCCCTCCCACAAACCAGAAACTGGAGCGTCATGAAGAAAGAGGCTGTGGGAGAACTGTCATGGGGGAGACGCTCACCTCTGTCTTGGCAGCTGGCTGGCTGCGTTTCTTGCCCTTGGTGGACTTCTTCTTGCGTTCCTCAGTACTGGGTGGAGCAGCCCCCGGTTTGTCAGTTTTGGGGGGCTCTGGAGCCTTTTTCTCAGGCTCTAGCAGGGTAGGAGCAGGGGGCTCCTCATCTTCTGGGGGCAGTGGCAGTGGCTCCAGGTAATAGGCGCGGGGCCGGGGCCTCAGGTGTGTGTGGTAGAGCAGCAACCGCTGCTGCTCCTCTCCTCGGGCCACTCGCCGGTCCACCCGCACTGTTCCAAACCAGCCCCAAGACAGCGGTGCTGACGGCTTCAACCCCTCAAAAAGATCCCAGGGCGAGATCTTCTGTTTGGTGGAAACCTGTAGACCCTGCTCCAGAAAATGAAAAACAATAAGCTGTTGGGACTTAGAAAACACAAGAGAGACCGCAAGCATTTGTAGGAGTGGGTAGAAAGTCATAGGTAGATTCAAGAGAGATGGTAAGAAACAGACAGACACGGATACACACATACATGCAGAAGAGAGTTATGCGGGGAGAGAGTGAAGGGTGGGGGACAGGGAGAGGTGTGGAGGCGCAAGATGAAGCCAGCCAGGACCAGGAGAGGAGACGAATGAACGGGGGGCGGGCGGCGGGCGTGTAGGGAGAGAAGCCGAGACCGGGAGAGAAAGGGGTTGGGGAGAAAGCCAGAGAGGAAGTGGGGAGGGAGAGGGATTGACATTCAGAGGCAGACAGAAAAAGGAAGGCAGAGAAAGAGAGAGAGGAAGGCAGGGAGAGATTCTGCCTTTAGGCAGGCAGAGAAAGACAGAGTCAGAGAGACAGAGAGAAACAGGAAGAGAGACAAAAAGGTGGAGAGACAAAGAAAGGCAAACGAGTCAGACACGGAGAGAGACAGAGACAGAGGAAAAGAGACAGATGGACTAGGAAGACAGATGAAGAGAATGTATATATGAAGGAGTTAGACTTTGGGTTTTAAACTATACACAATAATTATGGTTACTCAACAAATACGCAACTGACAGAGAGGGAAAAGATAAAACTGTGCCGAGATGGGTGGGTGTAGGGAGAGAAACACAGAAATAAAAGAGATACAGGCTGTCGGCCAGATAGATGGGTGGGGTAGGACATGAGGCAGGTGGAGCAGAGGAAAGAGGAGGTTAGGGTATTGAGAAATGGGTGGTATGTTAAAAGGTGAGGGCAGGGTGAAGGAAAGAGGGTGGGACTCCAGAGATGGAGATGAAATGTAAGGAAAGTTAAGTGATTTGCTGAAAACCCCAGAGATGGTGTTCACTGGCAGAGACTGGATGGGCTCCTGAATCTGATGAGTCTGTTGGAGCTACAAAGCTGATGCAGGGAAAGTTCTTGCCCAAAGGGGAAAAAAGGCAAGGGACATGGGCAGACAATGGAACATGCCTCCTTCTTGAAGATGGAATCGAAGCCAGCAATCTTGTTGCCCTTGGTATCAATAAGGGAGCCCTGTGGCTCACACGTGATGACATCTCGGGTCTGCTTGGGCAGTGGCAGCAGCTGGCGAACCTTTTCCAGACTGTCTGACTGGCGTTCCCCCAACTCCTTCTGCAGGCACAGGAAGATGGGACAAGAGTTCACAGATACAGAAAACAGGGATGGGAAGTCTCAGGGGACAGCACGGAACTTGGCACAGAGAAGACCCCCACTCAGTAAATGCTCATGGCATGAGTAACAAAGAAAAGACAGACGTGAGAAGGAAAGGTAGAGGGCTCAAGCCAGAAGCAAGTTCCTGAGGCTGGACAGCAGATTCCGGTTCCCGCAAACCTTGTCCCTGCCTCCTCTGCTCACCTGTAGCTTCTTTGCCAGGTTCATGTATGCACGCTTGTTTTCCTCCATGCTACCTTGGGAGATGCTAGACATGTCTGCAGCCAATGTCCCATTGATGAGCACGCTCAGCATGTCCAACACAGTAGTGAAGAGCTCACTGAGACAGGAAGCCAGAGAGAAAACCAGAGAAGAAAGAGGTGAAGATAGAAAAAGGCCTCAGCAGAGGACACAAACAGGGAGAGGTGCTTAATATGTCATCCCGAGGGCACCAAAACCGTATGGGGAGCCCAGGGCCACGGAGTCCACAGTAACAGCCACACCAATCTCAGTGGGTGCACCTGACGTGGGAGTAGGGGGAGCCTCTTGGGTATGAAACTGCAGGGAGCAGGTGGGGATGCTTTACTTGTTGGACTGCATGTCGACAGTGCCGCTGATGATGATCTCCAGGAGGAGCATGGCCCACTCCGTGGTCTGCTGGGTGCTGCGCTGCACCGTGTCAAACATGCCCCCAACCTGCCAGGGCCACAACAAGTCAGTCAGACGGCTCAGGGACAAGGCCAGAGTTTAAGGAAAGCTTAGTTCAAATCTGAGTTGGGACGCCTGAGTTCATGCTTGAGTTGAACCTATGATTTACTATATGATCTCAAGACAATGAGGGAATTCTTGACATCTCTGGGCCTCTGTTTCCATACTTAGAAAGTGATGGGAGTTGGACTGAATGATTTCCAGGATTCCATTCAACATTCCACAATGGGTTTCCAGTGCTTCTAGGGCCCAGTCAGAATCTAGGATACTGAGGCAGAGTCCCTGCAAGGATCCAGGGTACATAATCTATTGGACCATGACCACAGTGATACAGCCCCCTTAACCACTTTCAGTCCCTGCATCCTTTCAGAGAACACGGTTAATACTTCAAGACTCAGGCCGGGCACGGTGGCTCATGCCTATAATCTCAGCACTTTGGGAGGCTGAGATGGACGGATCATTTGAAGTCAGGAGTTCAAGACCAGCCTGGCCAGCATGGTGAAACCCCATCTCTATGAAAAATACAAAAATGAGCCAGGTGTGGTGGTGCACGCCTGTAATCCCAGCTACTCAGGAAGTTGAGGCTTGAGAATCACTTGAACCCGGGAGGTGGAGGTTGCAGTGAGCTGAGATGGTGCCACTGCACTCCAGCTTGGGTGACAGAGCGAGACTCCGACTCCAAAAAAAAAACAAAAAAAAACCTTCAAGACTCAGAATAACCTGGGGCCTCTATCCTTACCCCCATTCTCCCCAACCTGAGGCTTTTGCACTCTGCATTTCCAGCCCTACCCTCTTCCTTCTTTCCCTAGCTGGCCTTCTCACCAGGTTGAGCCGCAGTTTGAGTGCCTCATGCATAAGCTGCTTTGGTTTGCAATCATCTAAGTACTGGTCATCTCGCCAATTATTCACAATCTAGAATAGAAACAAATAAAATATGCAGTTCAGGGATCTTCGTGTTTCCATCTCACAACAGCCAATATGTTTATCAGAAAGTACTGAAGTTTCCAAGTACAGAGTAACCCCTTAGGTGCATCCTTCCCTGCCCTCCTGCCCACCTCCATGGCCCAGAGATCTGTACCTGGTGCACCTGGCTGTAGAGGGAGGTAAGGAGTCCCTCGCGTTGTTCATCCTGCCCTTTCAGACATGTTAGCACCAGTGATAAGAAGGGCTGTTGGCTCAACAGGGACATGCTAGAGACAAGAGAGAAAAGAGAAGAGAAGAGAGAGAAGAGAAGAGAAGAGAAGAGAAGAGAAGAGAAGAGAAGAGAAGAGAAGAGAAGAGAAGAGGAGGAGAGGAGAGGAGAGGAGAGAAGAGGAGAAAAGGGAGACTGTGGGTTGGGAGTCAACTTCCAACCTCATTCTCCAGACTCTACTCTCCTAAGACCTAGCCTCTTGCTCAGTCATGCCCACTCTTATCCTCTGATTTTCCACTTTCCTATGATGCTTCTCCTTAGCCCCAATTTTATTCTTCCCCAGGCCTGCCTTTTCTCCTTTCTACCTCTCAATCTTGGTCCACTCCCTAAGCCCCTTTACCTCTTCTGCTTTTGTCGATCACGTTCTTTGCGTGAAGAGGAACCCAGGTGCTGACCCTTCTCCAATTCCTCCCCAGCAGCCTTTAACACATGTCCCTGGACTGAGGTGGGCAGTTTAGCAATGAGGGGGGCCACCAGCCATACACCAGAGCGCTCTAGAGAGCTGGAGAACAGAGGACACAGGGTCACAGGGGAGCCAGGCAAGGCTGGAACAATCCATCCTCTCCTTTCCCTGATGGACATGCTGGTATCTCCACGCATCTGACATCACTCATGCTACCAGCAGAGAAATTCCTAAGGGGATGGGTCCTAACATGTTTCTATCCGACCTGAGCACAGGCTTGGTCTTGCTGCTGCTGGGCATGTTGCTTGCAGTACTTCCAGAAGATGACCCTGTCTCTGCTGACTGTTGGAAAACCTCGATTGTGGCCTTGGCAATGTTCTCCAAGAGGGAGTTCATCTCCTGGGGAGGATGAAAGGCACAGAAGTGCTAAAATAGGTAGCTAAGGGTGAAGGAAAGCAGATGGTAGGAGAGATGGGAGATGAGGGAGGACAGCACTGGCGGAGGTTGATGGGGAGATAGGAACCCAACTCTGTTGGGAATCATGTCCTCTAGTACCTCTGTATTTCTCCAATTCCTCATTGTCTTCTCCTTTACATACCTCCTTACATCTATGGCCAGATAAACAGGCTCCACCACCACCACCAAGCTTCCCCACAGCTCACAGCTCCAACACTCTCAACCCATTTCCCTTATCATCAGCTCCACTTGTTCACCATTTTCCCATCCCCTCTTATCTCTCAGCTCAAGAGCCCAAGGGTAGGATCTAGGTTCTTCTGTGGTGGACCGCCTCCCTGACACATGGAGCTGAACGTGAACACAGGAAAGGGAGGGTCCAGGCACTACTCACATTGTTAGGGGTCTGCTTGATCATGAGCTGCAGCTCCAGGGAAGACTGGCGCATGGTCCACTGGTCCAAGTTCTGTGATAAGAGGCCCCACACCCAGGCTAGTAATCATCGTGTTACCCCCCAGCTACCCACCAATCTGAGGCCAATTCCTGTTCTCCTGCAACATTGAATCACAGACTCCTGGAGGTCTGAAAGGGACCTCTATGTCTCCATCTTTAAGAAAGACTACATTTAGGGAGGCTGAGGCAGGCGGATCACCTGAGGTTAGGAGTTCGAGATCAGCCTGGCCAACATGGCAAAACCCCATCTCTACTAAAAATACAAAAATTAGCCGGGCGTGGTGGTGGGCGCCTGTAATCCCAGTTACTCAGGAGGCTGAGGCAGGACAATCGCTTGAACTTAGGAGGCAGAGGTTGCAGTGAGCTGAGATCATGCCACTGCACTCCAGCCTGGGTGACAAGAGCAAGACTCCGTCTCAAAAAAAAAAAAAAAAAAAAAAAAGACTACATTTAAATAGTCCAAACTAGTTGAAAATCTTTCCAATTTTTAAAACAGTTCAGAAAGATTTCACATCTTTCCCATCCCTTCGTATCAGGAAGTTCTGCTTAATGCTTAACCTTGAAATCCTTGGTGTTAAAGTCGAAGCCTGCTTCTCTCGTTTTAGACCAACTGCTCAAAGTCCCTGACAGGACCTTTATAAGACAATCTCTCAAAGTCCTGTAGAGACCAGAAGGCTACTGTTAGCTAATCTCTCTTCGACACTGTCTCTTCTGGGCTGAAGAGACTTTATTCCTTTAGCTATTCCTCAACGGCTTTATTTTTCCACTCTCTGGTCATCTGAAGGTGTGAGGCAATGTGAAGTGGAAAGTGCACAGACATGTCTGGGTTCACATATTGACTCTAAACTTATCAGCTATGTGACCTTAGACAAGTTACTTAACCTCTTCAAGCCTCAGTTTCCTCATCGGTCAAACAGGGAGGCTCATCTACTTCATAGGGTCATAAAGATTAAATGAGGAAATGTGTGCGGAGTACCTAGCACAGTACCTGGCACAAAACACATGCTCAGCAAGTAGTAGCCATTACTACTCAGTTCTGAGCCATGGCCAAAATGCCAAATATACAAGGCCCACGCCTAGGCCTCCCAGATGCTATGCTTCCCATTGATAAGCTAGATTCATTCCAGATAGCTATGCCCTCACCTAATACTCTTACACTGGAGTCTAGACCATATTGGACTTACTCCTCAGCCCACGCTGGAGCTGTTTCTCTCGCTACCTCTCCCCTCCACTATATCCTCGTTTGTCTTCCTCTCTACTTAACTCCCCCTCTCCTTTTCTCAAGGTTCCTATTGTTTCTCCCCAGATTGGGCCCACTGCTTCCTCTGCGGCCCCCACAGTCTTGGCCTACCTGGAGAATGCGCTTTATGCGCTGCCGCTGGGGGTTTTCCCCATCCTCATTGTCCAGCAGTCGATGTGGGTAGCAGATGAGCTGCATGAGGCGCTGAGCCTGGGCACTACTCAACACTGGGTCTTGCAGGTCATTGCTGTCCTCACACAGCGACTTAAGGCAACGTTCTCCTACCCATTCCTGAGGAAGCTGACAATCAGGGACTGGGAGCAACCAGTGAGGGGGTTAGGAATATGGGGGATCGGCTGGAGTTGGTAAGGAACACAATGTATAGTAGGGAGGTGGTGTGATCATGGGCTGGAAACAGGACTATATTACACAGAGGCATTTAGGAGGTGTGAGAGGAAGGTGAGACTGACCTGTTGGCAGATGCTGCGCAGCACGTACTTGGCATAGACATCCAGACTGGCTGTCTCCACAGAGATGTTGCGGCCACCCTGCCTCCGACCACCACTGCCACCTCCTCCCTCCTCCTCTGGAAGTTCTTCTGTTCCTCCTGTCACAGTGAAGCCTGAACCTTTCAGTTCCGCATCCCCTGTGGTTCACGGGTGGGAGATAGGGAGGGCAGAGTGAGATTGGAACACTGTGTGGAGACCCACCCTGGGCCCACAGAGGCAGAAACACCCCAAATCCTGCCCTATGGGACAGAAATATACTTCTCTCCCTCCCCTCCTCCCGAAAGGTCAGAGAGACCACCTTCAGAAGGGAGAAAGACTGTCCCTTGTAGTTTAGCTGGCACTCCACCCTATACACACTTCTGGCACCACTCCCTTCCTACCCCCGTACCAAGTACAAACACAGCCTTGAGAACAGCAAACACAGCTCCATCCACGATGCGGTTCTGGGAGGCAGCCAGCAGGTGGCGGTCACAGGAGGAGCGGATTCCTACTGTAGGCTTGTCTGGGGAAGGCGATGAAGTCAGGGGAAGCAAAAGTAGAATCCATGGAGGCAGGGGAACCACACTTTCTACTGTTGGCTGGTTCAGATCAGGGTCACTTACTTCCATCAGACTGGCAAGGATTGAGCTGCGGTGTCTTGAAAAGGTGAAGGAGGATGCGGCAGGTAAGCCGGGCCCCTGGCTCAGAGTCCTGTTCACTACAAGCTAAAAGGAAGACAAAACAGATCTGGGAAGGATGAAGCTGAACTGCATGTGGTTTGTATGTGTGCGTGCCTGCATGCATGCAAGTGTATGGCAGGGGCATGGGAAAGAAGATGAGGTAAAGTGAAAGGAGAAAAAGCAAGATAATATTGAAAGCGAGGTAGAGCAGAGAACTGTTATGCAGTCGAAGGGTCAGAAATTGGAAAGGTCAGGGCTGCAAATCCAGGGCTAAAAAACAGGTTCCTTCTAGCCTTCAGCATACCAAAGGACTGGCCTTCTGGGGAAGGCCAGGGAGCCGCAGCAAGGTCTCCCACAGTGAACAATGAGAGGATGGCCGTCCAGTGTGTATTGAAATTTGAGGTCTAGAAATGCTAGGGGTTACAGATTGGTAGTTCACCAGCATTAAGGAGTGAAGGGATGGCAGCACAGCGAATCAGATCTTCCAGAAGCAAACACTGCCGAGCGATGAGGATGGCAACAAAAGTAGCCAACGAGTCATGAAAAGACAGGTCACTGACCTGGAGGAAAAAACAGACAGACACCACAACTCAGAGTGGAGGCCCACTCAAAGCAGTGTGCCTCCACTCTATGGAACTCTGTCGCTGGTCAGAGGATCATGACCAGCCCCTGCCCTGGTCACTGCTCCACTAGCAAGACCCCACCCCAAGTCTCACATCTACATTGCAGAGGAGGTCGTTGAAACCACAAGTGCCATTGTTAGAGGAGCAGCACAAGGCCTTAAGCACTCCTAGCCATTCTGCACTCAGTGACTTGCAATAGCCGGTCAGCTCTGCACACAGGATTGCGATGTCATTCACCCTAGGGAAAAGTACAAATGCCCTCAGGAAAAACCTTGCTCCACAAAACCTCAGACCCATTAACTTCTCATCTCTGCCCCAGTATATAATCAAGGTTGCAGTACCTCCCAGATACCTCAGCCCTCCCTATCTCAGGTGGGGGCATGGTGCCCTTCCTCACTCAGTACACCCCATACCTATCGGGATCATGGTGCCCCACACAGACGTGCATAAGGGCATTGCAGACAAAGCTGTAGCGGTTAGCAGGGTTCTCACTAAGACTCTTGCCTAGCCCTGTGTAGGTGAAGGTGTGAGCTGCAGGGTTCTCTAGAGTGTCAATCATGAACTCAGGTGCCCAGCGCATATTTGATTCCGATGGCTCCACGTTGCAGTAGATGGTGTTCTTCACCTTTGAGCAAAAGTCGCTGCAGGGATGGAGGAAAGGAGATAGTAGTGTTGAAGAAGGTCTGCTGAGGTCGAGGGATGGTCAGGAAATGGGAGAAAAGAAAAAAAGGAAAAAGTGAGGGATGAAGGATCTTGGGACAAGAAAAGGGAGATGGGACAAAACGGACTGGGCAGGAAAGGAACCACATGGGAATAAGGAACTGGGGCCTCTGAAGGCAGCGAGGAAGAGGGGGAAGAGTTTGGGCCCCACAGATATAGGCAGGGGGCAAGCCTGCTGAGAAAGAGGGCCCACTCTTGGTAACACAACAGTATGTGGAGGACACAGTCCACAAATGACCCTAGACAGGCAGCAGGGTCCCGGGCCATGCTCTCCTCCTGAGTTGGGTGGTTATGGGAAGAAGGGAGTAGGTCCCACTTGCTACCCCTTACCTTCCACCTCTCTTACCTGAAGAGCTCCCCAAATTTGTTCTTTAAATGGCTACAGGAGGTGTACAGATCATAGAGATAAGCAAGGATACAGCGCTCTGCAGAGGAGCCATCGGACCGGTTCATCCCATGCTTCACAACACCACACAGCCTGCATGAAGAAGCAAGGTTGGGAGGGTCAGCAGATGGTATGCGGGCTCCTCCAAATGGATTCAAGCCTCTGGGAAATACCATTCCTTTCCCATCTGAGTGGCAGGCACTTCCCCAGAGTGTGAGGAAGCGCATGCTCTTCCCAGGCCACTTCCACCAGCATTCGCCAGAGCTTTGTTTCAGTTATTCCAACGTCCTGCTTACCCCTCAAAGACCTGTGCCATCTGGTCCTGGTTGAGGATGAGGCAGGCATGATAGTGCCGCAGGACAGCCACGATGCACAGGCACAGGCTAGTAGTGTAGCTGCCCACCAGATCCGAGGATTTGAGAAGCAGCTCAGCCTCAACTACACTCAGTTCATTCAGCAGCTAGCAGAGTGAACGGGGGTGAGAAATGCAAAGAGGCCCCTCATGTTACATAGAACCCACTTTCCTGTGCGGACGCTGGCAAGGCTGGGCCTGAGCCCCTTCCTGCTGGAGCCACCTCAGGATAGAAGGGCTCGTTACCCTATGCCACGGTCCTTTAGTCTATCAACAACACCTCTAACCAGTATCCAGGATACAGTTCTATGAACTCCACAGTGGGAGGACGGTCTGTGTCCAATGCTCTAATCTGCCTCTTGGCCTCCCCAGGAAGCACTTGTCTCTATTCCTACAGTCTCAGCTTATGTTCCACTTCCCCCGTGCTAGTCTTTCTGCCCCTTCAAATAGCCTGGGAAACTGGCTGGAGCATTTACCCCTGTCCTTATGACCCTCCATAGCCCCTATAATGGCACGAACTCCTTCCTCCACCCTCATCTTCCCAACTTCCCCACCTGAATGGCAAAGTCGATGAGGCCACTGATGCTGAGTGAATATTCCATGAGGTCGAAGATGAACTGCACATGCTGCACCAGAGGCAAGTGGTATGACATGCCAAGGGCAAAGCTCGTGATCTGTTCCAGAACATTCCGGGAGACCTGATAAGGGCAGTGGGAGTGAGACGGGAGTGGAGAGAGGAAAGAACCAGGGAAGAAGGAAAGGATGACAGTGGAAGGGGATGAGACCAGGAGGCTTAGCCTGCCTAGCGGGGAAAAGATAGGGAAGAAAAGGAAAACAGGAGAGGAGGCCAGAATGTGGGAAAGGGGCTGGGCTTAGGCCCACACCTGAGCCGTGACCTGGTGTTGGTCATAATGTGAAAGGTGCTGGAACTTAGCAAAGATATCTTCAGCAGTGGGGAAGGCTTCAGGCCGGTTGCGTCGCCGCTTCTGCCCATCCTCCCCACCTGAGGGGACAGTTGAAAGGGACCAGTCAAGATAGGGAAGATAACTAGTTGACCAGGGGTGGGGAGTGGGGTATGGAGAGAAGGCTATGGGAGGGAGGGAGGGAGAGAGGGGAGGGAGGGAGGGAAGGAAGGAAGAGGGAAACAGGGAAGGGAGGGTCAAGGAAGGGATGGGGGAGGAATGAAGGGAAGGGGACAGTGAAGCAAAGGTTTAGAGGACCACAGACTATGTGGACCTTAAAGGAATATGTACAGGGAGGTGCTAGGTTGAGGGAGGGAAGGGAGAGGGAGGGAGGGCAGTATGGGGCTTACTGTGAGGTACCTAAGAATGTCAGGTCTCCAGGATTCAGAGGCACAATAGGAGCAAGCTGGTCTGTAGAGGGGGGGAATGAGGGGGGAAGTTTCAAAAGGACTAGAGCTCTCAGGAGACTCCAAGAGACAGGACATTGGGACATGACTGGGGAGTTCCCTATGCTGGGGAAGGGAAGACTGACTAGGGCACTCTTTGGGGGAGATCTGTTTAAGGAGCCTCAAACCCACCAGTTTCTGCTGTCCCCTTGCGGTTGAGAACCTTCAGGATATCCTTGGTGATTTTCTTGATGGCATGGCGGGCATCATCTCGCTGCTTTCCCACCCCAAACAGTACGACCAACCGCTGGTTGCACTCATGGCTGCATGACTCCTCCTGCATCCCAGCAGCACTATCAGACTCCAGCACTGATCTCCTTCCCTCCTCTTGAAATCATGCTCCACACCCCTCAGCATCCACATGCTAAAGCCCTTCCTTTTCCCAACCCACATCCTCAGGAACAGCTCCAACCCCTCAGCAAATTCCTTGGACAGCAATCTAGGTTCAAAACAGATCATCACAAGGTGCTGGGGAACAGTACCTGGGGGATGGGAAAGTGGGTGGCATACTGCACGTGTCGTGGCTGGTCGTAAAGAACCCCAAGGGTCCCTTCGATCTTCTCCTTGGGTGGGGGCTTCACCTCCTTCTCGACATCTGGCTTCTCAGGGGATGGACTGCCCTTCCCCTCACAGGGCATAGTAGGGGAGAACAACTGAGAGAAAGGTGAGAAGGCAGAACATGAGAAGAAGGAAAGGGGATGAGCGGGGATAAAGAAATGCCAAAAGTAGGCATAATGGGAAGATCAAAGGAGCCAGATTCTGCCACGCTCAGGATTGAACTTACTGAGAAATCAGGCTTCTCCATGTCCTCAAAGAGCACACTGGAACTAGGGTCAATGTCCATAGATTCTGAAAGCCCTGGATCCTGAGGGCATAGAACATAAGCAAAGTTGCTTTAGCCCTAGGGAGCGGCTCCCACCATCTAGAAAACTTCATGGGGGAATTGGAGAGAGAAGATCAGATTGTGGAAAGCACAGGATCTGGAGTCAAGTCATCCAATCACTTAACCAGTATAGGCCTCTGCTTCCTTCAGCTTGAAAATGGGGATAAGAGTACCTCACAAGGCTGATGGGAGGAACCAATGAAACAATTGATGTGATAGTGCTTGGTCAATCACCAAGTGCTAAGAAAATACTACCCCCCTGCCCCACGCAAAAGACGCTCTTAGAGGCCTCTGGGAGCCATGAAGATAGAAATGTCAGAAGAAACGATCTAGGGCAAGGAAAAGCACACTCACTTCCAGCTTGCTGCTGCTGCTGCCTTCAGCCTCCTTGTGCTCTGGGTCATCAGCAGGATCATCAAAGGGAGAGGGAGGCCGGGGACCAGGGGCTCCAAAGGCAAGGTCCCCTCGGGAGATGAGAGTGCAAGTATACATGTTGTGGGAGAAAACATCATGTCGAATCAGTTCACAGAACAGCAGTACTAAGTTAAAGAATTCCACCCGCTCACTCTCACTTCGGGGGTCCGCTGGAGGAAGGGAATGAGGAAACATGAGTTAGGAGAACACAAAAAGGTGGGCCAAAAGAGAGAGGGACACACCTAAGGCAATAATAGGAGTGATAAAATAAAAATCCCAGAAACTGTCGAGGGACAAAGTGTGGTTGGTTACCCCACATGCTGCCCCACACACCATCTCAGAAAGGAATGTAACATCTTTGTTGCAATTTACGCAGTGAAAATGCTTCAATCACAAGCTCTTGTTTTAATCCTTCTCTGTATTTCTCTACTTTAACTGTAAGATGATCAGTTAAAGAGGATCACTAGAACTACACCTAAAAGTCATTCTGCATAGAACCCAAGAGAGAAATATACTTTTTGATGACAGTGGCGGGTAACTGAGTCTAGGCAGATGCAACTAGAGAGTGGTAGGGGTCCGTACTCAGCATGGGAGCCTGTGTATCCAGAAACTGCAGGAGGACATCCTGGAAAATGGGAGCACTAGGAGCAGAAAGGGAGCCAGAGGCGATGGAACCCTTCTCATCTGCGGCTTCTGATTCTCCACAACGCTGCAAGATGACAGAACAAATTGTAGAACTGACTTTTACCTGCTTCTTCACTCCTCAATGTGTAGGCCTTAAACTACTACCTGCTTGACCTCTACCCCATGCTTTTCATTTTCATTCCCCTGCTGACCTCCATCTTCTTTACCACCTCCCAACTGAAGCCTTGATGTTATCTCTAATTCTGATAACAATCCACTCTTCTCTACTTTCACCTCATGTCCGTAACTTTGCCTTTAGGTTCTCTTCCACTTCTTTACTCTGTTCTCACACCTTCAACTCTGGTCCCTTCACCACCTCCATCTCTTGGTCTCCAACCCCAGTAAATTCCTTCCCATTGGCCAATCTCATTCTCTTATCTCTGCCCTCTAACCTCAGCCTCAATCTCCGCCTGTCTCTTCTCCAGGAGCTTGGCTACCACCATAGCACGATGCCGACCAGAACGCTTGCAGCTGACAGCCCATTCACATAGCAATGACACCACAGCATCATCATCTGAGGAGATCTGGAGACCAAAGGAAGAGAGGGAGGAGTTAGGGGTGGGGACAAAGAAATGAGTTCCAATTTCCTGAAGACTGCACTCCATCATAAAACATTCTGGGCCCAGTAAGATCATTTCTGCAGATATGCTCTGCTTTCAATGCCTCACCATGACTTCCCCTCAGACATATTATTGCTCTTGCAATGTTTTTTGCTCCTTCTATTCCCCTTTTCGCTTACCTCATGCCCATCCTTGCTAGGCCCCAATCCAAAGATTCGGTTACAAAGTGAGTCAAGAGAGTTGCTGAAGTCAGAGCGCTCAAAACTATGGCTGTCCAGCACTTCCAAAGTATGAAGCACCCGTCCAATGGTGAAGCCTAAGGAGGAAAAGTGGTAAAGGGGACTGAACTAGAGGCCCAGTGCATTCTGGCTCTCAGATCTACATGTCCTTACTATCTCCATCCTTTCCTCAAACATACTTCCTATTATCTGTTCTCCGACACATACCTGCAGTAGCTTCCTGGCATTTATCGAAAGACCAGCGAACTTCAACTGCCTGTCCCCGCTCCTTGATCTGCTGCTCGATCTCCCGCAACTTTGCACGGACCTGCAATGTTAAAAAGGAAGGCTATAAGGATGTACCAAGGCATACAAAAGGCCAGAACCCCAGGCTAGAAGAATAGTACCAGACTCCAAATCACTATTTCTGAGAGAGTACTTTAGCCTCATAGCCCAATCTGAGAGTACCAGGCGAGTGGTCAGACATACCTGCTGAGTGAAGGCACTGTTACCCTCTGGCATGGGCAGGTTGGAGGGGGCAATAGGCAAGTGGTCAAGTGGTGAGCCGGTCTTAATTCTGCTATCAGTCAGTGAGTAGTGCCAAACCAAGGCACTAGGACAACACAGGAGGATGGTCTGCCAGATAGAAACAGCTAAGTCCAACTCGTTCACATGGCTACCCCTCTAGAATCCCATTCTAAGACCAAACCCGTAGATTCCAGATCCAAAGTTATTCTGACTGGGCCCCCAAGACAGGCATCACTCCACCCCGATCCCCTCCCTTCACTCACTTTCCTAAAAGGCTCTGGGCCTACTATTTAGCGCTGGAAGGGAGAGAGAGGCTGGTCAAAACCCCTAAAGGGGACTAACACCCCATTACCAAGAAACAACCACCTCCAAGCAAGTACTCAGCACCTACTCCCACATCCAATTTGGAATTACCCCTATTCTCTGGGATGGGCACCCGATTCTTCTCAGATTATCTCTCAATGCTTCCTTGGGCCCGCCTAGTACCTACCTGTAGGATACAGCTGAGGCCAAAAACCAGGGGCCGGTGCTGAGGGCACATAAGCAGGTCACTAAAGGGAGTCGAGGGGGTGCTGCTAGTTGGGGGCTGAGGAGCAGGGGTGGTGGGTAGCGAGCTTGTTGACTGAGCAGATATAACATGAGATGAGTGACTGCTCACACCATCTAGCTGCAGGGCCAGTCTCCGTGTACAAAAGTAGGCAAGGCGGCGGGACAGGTACGCAGACTGAACAAATTCCCCAGAGTACTGTGAAGACATGACCATCAGAGCCCCTAGTTCTCTCCAGGGGACCCTGCTCTGACATTTTATTCTTCCTTAAATCCTTCTTAGACTCCCCCTGCCCCACCACCACCAAAATTCCAAGCCTTACTCGGAGAAGCAGGGGCAGGAGCAGTTTAAGCAATTCATCTTCTCCAGGGCGGATCTTCTCAAAACACTCAAGCACCCAGGTCAGGAACTCATGTCTGTCCAGCATTCCATCCTACGGGTACCAGGGGAGGGAAGAGGGGACTATTAGAGATGAAGCAGATAAAGTAAATGAAAAGATGAAGAGAACCACAACTGGGGCAAGGTGGCAAGCAGATTCTGTTCTCCACTGGCAGAGTACAAGTTCAGGCTCAACCCAATGCCCCACACAGCATGCCCTACTCCCTACCTGAAACATGAACATGGCCAGCTTCTCAGTGTAATCCCACTGCCGGATTGCCACCTCTACATCATGGGGCAAGGGCCCTATCGTGGAACCACAGCCCCCACTTCCTGCAGGCCCTGGCCGGTAGTATTCAGCCATCTTCTGTAACTGCTCCCATAAGTACTTGGTGATGATCTGAGTCCACTCTGGAGGAAACAGGGAAAAAGGGCTATTTGATACTATCCTTCTGCTTAAAATTTCCTTCTACTGGCCGGTGCAGTGGCTCACGCCTGTAATCCCAGCACTTTGGGAGGCCGAGGTGGATCACGAGGCCAGGAGTTCGAGACCAGCCTGGACAAGATGGTGAAACCCCGTCTCTACTAAAAATACAAAAACTAGCCGGGCGCAGGGGTGGGCACCTGTAATCCCAGCTACTTGGGAGGCTGAGACAGGAGAATCACTTGAACTCGGGAGGTGGAGGTTGCAGTGAGCCAAGATCCTGCCACTGCACTCTAGCCTGGGTGACAGGGCAAGACTCTGTCTCAAAAAAAAAAAAAAAAAGAATATCCTTCTACTTTCTACTTAGAATACCTTACCCCCACTCCCAATCACCCACCATATTTGTAAATTCAGTTCATCCTTTGTCTCTAGTCAAATCCCACCTTCTTAAAGCCTTTCCGGGGATCCTCATAAGAAAGTAATCTTTTGTCCACTCAAAGAACCTTCTGCTCCTAGCTTGACATTCACCACTTTCTATATTTAATTATGTTATTTGTACATATACCTTAGCAGCCCTGTTAGACTACTAGTATCCTAGGGGCAGAGATTATGCACTGGACGTCTTTGTAGCCCAGTATATGCGCACAGTAGACACTCAAATTTCTCAGTGTTTACTGATCAAGCAAATGCAAGAAACAAGCAGAAACAAGGAATCTAGATTAAGAAGGAGGATGTTTGCAAGGGTGTCTCTATCCCTCCTTGAAGCCATCAGCCGTACACCTGGTGTTAGGAGTTACTCACCCATGAAAGGGTCAACATGTCTCTTCTTAACCTTGGTCTCGGAGATTGCTGCATAGTAGGCACAGGTCATCTTAATGAGCCAGGCAGCCCGCATCACAGGCACTGTGTATTTGGCTAAGTACCCAAACACTTCTTCCTTCTTACTGAAAATGGGGACCTGGATGGACATTGCAAATAGTGAGGTCTCTATTATCCCCATGAGCTGACACCCATGTAGCTTAATATGGGAATAGGAGGGTACTTGGTACCCTATGCTCCCTCCTTGGCCTGAAGGACAGGAAACAGTACCTTACCTTTTTGGCTAGTTGCGTGAGTGGCTTGGTGCCAGCCAAGTCAGTGAACCAAGTATTAATGGCACTCTGGGATCGTGCAGTCACCAGCCAGAAGTTGTCCTTCTGGTTCACTTGGGGCTTCCTGCGACCAGTGTCAGGGAGGGTATTACAACGTAACTTCTCTGCAATAATGCTGCTGAAGTTGGAACTGATCTGAGGGAAGAAAACTGTACCTCAGGGTGGGAAGAAGGGGCAGACAGGTGGCCTGCCTTTTGCTGGGCAAATGCCAATGAGACAGCATTAGGTCATGAAGGCAAACTCAGCCACTTAGGTTGTCCCTATAAGTCTTCCCTACCCAGGGCCTTTGCTCCTTCTCAGATTCTTCCAGCCTTTTCCTTCAGCCTGGCAGAGTTGTCTCACCTTGGCAGGATTGAAGCTGACGTTCTTGGCACTGCCATGTTCATCCCCAGAGACAGCAGGCTGGTTATTGAAACCTTGTTTTACATTCAAGGCCGTCAGTTCATCCTGAGGCAGGAAAGCGGCGTTTAGTTGTTTTTTCCTTAGGGGGAGGGGGAGGGGATGGGAGAGTAGGGCAGGAGAAGCGAAGGAACAAGGTGAAAGGGCAGGAGGAGGGTTCCGTGTAGAACAGATCGTTACTTAAAGCTGGGCCCTTATATTCACTTGGACCCCACCCTCACCCCCATGGTCACTACGATTCCCAGTCACCCAGGGCGCCCTCAAACATCACTCTTCTCTTGCGAACATCCGAACAGCCGTACCCCACCAAGCTGTCTCAGACAACTTTCTGAGATGTGTGTGGAGGAGGGCGCTTCTGGTGCGGCCCCTACACCACCCCCTATTCATACCTTGGAACCCCCCACCGCGCCCCGTCCTGCCCTCCCACGCCAGCCCACTTTACTCTTCCCCCTTTCGGGACTTTCGCTCTCACCGAACCGCCCCGCCCCCCATTCCCAGCCGTCAATGCCTCCTCCTAGGCTGACCGCGTGCCCCCGGCCCCTCCAGAGCCCCGATTTTCGAACGCACCTCCTTCTGTTTGGGGTCCTGAGGGTAAACATCGGGAGGCCCCAGCCGCGGCCGCTTCAGGGGCCGGTGTTCGTAGCTCAAGATCCCGAAGGCCGCCATCTTGCCCAGCCCGTAGCGCCGGAGGCGCCAGCAGGGCCAGGCTGACTAGGGGAACGGGAAGGGGGAGAGGGAGCCGAAAAGGGGGGCGGTGGTTGAGAGGACGGCGGCCGAGAGACAACAAGGGGGCACGTTAGAAACTCTCGACCATTGCCGGAAACTACCGAGGGAAGCCGAGGGACGCCGGGAACCATCGGACAATACCGACCGCAGAGGGGGTGGGGCCTGGCCCGGTGGGGGCGGAGCTCTGTGCCCCGGGAGTTTTTCGGCGGCGGCGGCGGTAAGTTGATTTCACTCAGCAAAAATCTATGAAACGTTCCGGAGGCGCAGAGTGAGCTGGGGATGCAAACCAGGGAAGAGGGAGGCCTCTGTGGTGCTGAGTTCTGACTGGAATTCGGTTCCCAGAGCCTAGCTCGATTTTGGCCTAGAAAAGTCTTAAATAATATTTGCATTGGTTAGGAACTCCGTCTATTACAAATCAGTTCGTTTCTTAGTTCTGGTATCTGAAAAATAGGTGCGCTAACACCTCCTTCAAGGGGCTATTGTGAACATTAGAAACTACGTATGCATGAGAAAGAACCTATTAAACCCTGAAAGGCTGGCTCTAATCCCTCAAGGTCTACCATCGAGTTGTCTAACCTTTTTTGTTTGTTTTTTCTGCCCAAGGGTACTGCAGAGTAACTTTTTTGATTCACAAACCCTTAAAGCTGCTAATGAAAGCTATGGACCTTCTTCCCAGAAATAATAATAATATGCATATATTGACATGCAAAATGTTACTTTAGATTCTTAGATCCCCTGAAGCTCATCCATGTATCCCCTAAGGGTCCATGAACTCCAGGTTAAGAACCCTTGGTCTAGCGAAAGAGGCACCTACTGTGTCAAATGCTTTTCAGACACTATCTCCTTTAATCTGCTCACAGCCTCATGAGTTAGGGATTATTATTGGCTCGATTTTGCAGATGAGGAAGCTGGTTTTCAAAGTGTGAAAATTCACTTACCCAGTATTATACAGCTACTGAATAACAGAGCTGGCACTAAGATTCTCAATTGCAGAGCCAATATCCTATTGTCGTATTGCTATTTGTTTGTTTATTTTGAGGCAGGTTCTCCCTCTGTCGCCCAGGCTGGAGTGCAGTGGCGCGATCACGGCTCACTGCAGCCTCAACCTCCTGGACTCCAGCGATCCTCCTGCCTCAGCCTCCCAGTAGCTGGGACTACAGGCGTGCGCCACTGTGCGGGCCTTGTATTGCCTTCTAGAGAAAAGACAGCCAGTGTGCTATAACAAAAGTAGCAAATAACAATAAACAAAAATAACACCAGTAACAAAAATAAAATGCTATTGAATCACAATGGAAAGAAAAAGTAATTCAAGGCGGGAGCGATGGCTCAGGTCTGTAATTCCAGCACTTTGGGAGGCCAAGGCGGGTGGATCACTTGAGGTCAGGAGTTCAAGACCAGCCTGGCCAACGTGGTGAAACCCCATCTCTACTAAAAATACAAAAATTAGCTGGTGTGGTAGTGGGCGCCTGTAATGCCAGCTGCTCGGGAGGCTGAGGTAACATTTGAACTAACTCTGAAGGATATTTTTATTTTTGTTTATTTTGTTTTATTTCTTTATTATTTTATTTATTGCTTTTATTTATTTATTGCTTCGCTCTTGTTGCCCAGGCTGGAGTGCAGTGGCATGATCTTGGCTCACTGCAACCTCCGCCTCCCAGGGTCAAGTGATTCTCCTGCCTCAGCCTCCCCAGTAGCTGGGATTACAGGCTCACGCCATCACGCCTGGCTAATTTTTGTATTTTTAGTAGAGACGGGGTTTCTCCATGTTGGCCAGGCTGGTCTCGAACTCGTGACCTCAAGTGATCCTCCCACCTCGGTCTCCCAAAGTGCTGGGATTACAGGTGTGAGCCACCACGCTCAGCCTGAAAGATATTTTATTTATTTATTTGTTTATTTATTTATTTATTTATTTTGAGACGAAGTTTCATTCCTGTTGACCAGACTGGAGTGCAATGGCGCGATCTCAGCTCACTGCAACCTCTGCCTCCCTGGTTCAAGCGATTCTCCTGCCTCAGCCTCCTGAGTAGCTGGGATTATAGGCATGCGCTGCCATGCCTGGCTAATTTTTTCTTTTTCTTTTTTTTTTTTTTTTTTTGTATTTTTAGTAGAGATGGGGTTTCTCCATGTTGGTCAGGCTGGTCAGGCGATCCACCTGCCTCGGCCTCTCAAAGTGTTGGGATTACAGGCGTGAGCCACCGACCTGAAGGATATTTTTAAAAGATAATTTTTCTTTTCTTTTCTTTTCTTTTCTCCTTCCCTCCCTCCCTCCCTCCCTCCTTCCCCCCTTCCCTCCTTCCCCCCTTCCTTCCTTCCTTCTTCCTTCCTTCCTTCTTCAGGGTCTCACTCAGTGGCCCAGGCTAGAGTGCAGTGGTGCAATCTCACTTCACTGCAACCTCCACCTCCCAGGCTCAAGCAAATCTCCCACCTCAGCCTCCCAAGTACCTAGGACCACAGGCGCCGGCCACCACACTTGGTTAATTTTTGCTTTTTTTTTTTTTTTTTTGGTGGTGACGGGGTTTTGCTGTGTTGCTCAGGCTGGTCTCAAACTCCTGGTTTCCAGCGATCCACCCACCTTGGCCTCCTAAAGTGCTGGGATTACAGGCGTGAGCCACAGCACCCGGACTAAAATAATTTTTTTTTTTTTTTTTGAGACGGAGTCTCGCTCCGTTGCCCAGGCTGGAGTGCAGTGGCGCGATCTCCGCTCACTGCAAGCTCCGCCGCCTCCCGGGTTCACGCCATTCTCCTGCCTCAGCCTCCCGAGAAGCTGGGACTACTGGCGCCTGCCACCACGCCCGGCTAGTTTTTTTTGCATTTTTTAGTAGAGACGGAGTTTCACCGTGTTTGCCAGGATGGTCTCGATCTCCTGACCTCGTGATCCGCCTGCCTTGGCCTCCCAAAGTGCTGGGATTAGAGGCGTGAGCCACCGCGCCTGACCATAAAAGAATTTTTTAGAGCAGTTTTAGGTTCACAGCAAAATTGAGAGGAAGGTACGGAGAATTCCTATATACTGTCTGCCCTCACACATAGATGGTATATTTGTTACAGTTGATGGACCTACCTTGAACATCATTACCCAAAGTTCATGGTTTACATTAGAGTTCACTCTTGATGTTATCTTATACAGTCTGTGAGTTTGGATAAAAGAGTAACATGTGTCCACCTTTGTAGTATCTTACGGAATATTTTCACTGACCTAAAATCTTTTTCTGCTCCATCTATTCATCCTTCCCTCTCCGACAACCCCTGGCAACCACTGATCTTTTTACTGTCCTCCATAGTTTCGCCCTTTTCCAGAATGTCTTATAGTTGGAATCCTATAGTATGTGGCCTTTTCTGCATGACTTCTTTCACTTAGTCATATGCATTGAAGTTTTCTCCCATGTCTCTTCACGGCCTTAATAGCTCATTTCTTTTTGCACCGAATAATATTTCACTTTCAGGATGTACCACAGTTTATGCACTCCCCTACTGAAAGACAATTTGGTTGCTTCCAAGTTTGGGCAATTATGAATAAAACTGCTATAAACATCCGTCTGCAGGTTTTTATGTGAACACAAGTCTTCTCCTTTGTTAATACCAAGGAACATGATTGCTGAAAGAATATGTTTAGTTTTATAAGAAACTACCAAACTGTCTTCCAAAGTGGCTGTATCATTTTTGCAATTCCACCAGCAACAAATGAGAGTTTTTCCTGTTGCTCCACATCCTTGCCAGTATTTGGTGTTGTCAGTGTTCTGGATTTGGGCTTTTTTTTTTTTTTTTTTTTTTGATACAGGGTCTCACTTTGTCACCCAGACTGGAGTGCAGTGGTGCAATCTCGGCTCACCACAACCTTCACCTCCCAGGCTCAAGCAATTCTCCTGTCTCAGCCTCTCAAGTAGCTGGGATTACAGGAATGCGCCATTACTGCCTGGCTAATTTTTGTATTTTTAGTAGATGGGGTTTCACCATGTAGGCCAGGCTGGTCTTGAACTCCTGACCTCAAATGATCCACTCACCTTGGCCTTCCAAAGTGCTGGGATTACAGGTGTGAGCCACTGTGCCCGGCCTCTTTTTTTTTTTCAAACAAGAGATGGGATCTTGCTGTGTTGCCACAGCAATCCACTCACCTCAGCCTCCCAAAGTGCTGGGATTTCAGGCAAGGCATGAGCCACCTTGCCCAGTTGATTTTGGCTATTCTAATAGGCATGTAACCCTGAAGGATTTATTTTTTATTTTTTAGTTTTTAGGCAGAGTCTTGCTCTGTCACTCTGGCTGGAGTGCAGTGTGCGATCTCAGTTCACTGCAACCTCTGCCTCCTGGGTTCAAGTGATTCTTGTGCCTCAGCCACCTGAGTAACTGGGACTACAGGTGAGTGCTACCAAACGTGGCTAATTTTTGTATTTTTGGTAGAGACGGAGTTTTGCCCTCTGAAGGATTTTAGCCTACGGAAAGGAAGAGACTAATTCCAGAGAGAGTCAATGCGTTTGACATATCCTGTGTGGCTGGAATTGATCACTGGAGCTTGGACTTTATTCTGAAGGCCATGAGTAGCTTTTGAAGACTTTTAAGTTGGAGAATGCCCTCTGTAGTGGGTTGAATGTGGCCTCCAAAAAGATATGTTCACTTGGAACCTGTGGATGTCACCTTCTTTGACAAAAGGCTTTTAGCAGCTATAATTAAGGCAAAGCTCCTAGGAGACAACACCCTTGATTAGGATGGGCCATAAATCCAATGACAGGTGTCCCTGTAAGAGAAGAGAAGGATAAAGGAGATGTAGAGAAGAAGAGGTGATGCAAAGATGGGGGTAGAGATTGGAATGATGTGTCTGCAAGCCAAGGAGCACCAAGGATTGATGGCAGCCACTAGAAACTAGAAGAGAGGCATGGAACAACTTCTTCCTCAGTGCCTCCAGAAGGAACCAACCCTGGCCACACTGATTTCAGACTTCTGGGCTCCAGAACTGTGAGAGAATACATGTCTTTTTTTCCCCCCTTTTAAAAAAAATATTTATTTATTTATTTATTTATTTATTTATTTATTTATTTAAGATGGAGTCTCACTCTGTTGCCCAGGCTGGAGTGCAGTAGCACAATTTTAGCTCACTGCAACCTCTGCCTCCCAGATTCAAGCGATTCTCGTGTTTCAGCCTCCTGAGTAGCTGGTATTACAGGTGTGCGCCACCATGTCTGGCTGATTTTTGTATTTTTAGTAGAGACGGGGTTTCACCAGGTTGGCCAGGCTGGTCTCAAACTCCTCAAGCAGTCCACCTGCCTTGGCCTCCCAAAGTGCTGGGATTACAGGCATGAGCCACTGCACCCGGCTGAGAGAATAAATTTCTGTTGGTTTAAGTCACTCAATTTGGGGATAACTATGGCAGCCCTAGCAAACTAATACATACTAAAGATACATACTAAATACTAAACTGGGCCATATAGTCCAGTTTTCCTGAGACTCCCAGGCAAGTGCTCTTTTTCTTTGCTTGGTATCCTACCTCACTTTCTGTCTGGTAAAATTACACTCATTCTTTTAGATGCCACTGAAATAGCACCTCTTCAGCACAGCCTTCACTAAACTACTCCTCTCTCCATCTTGGTAAATTTAGTTACTTCCTCTTCTGTGCTCACATACTTTGTAGTATCTCTACATTTATGCTATAGGACTTGTTACACTATATTGTATTACTTGTTTATGTCTTCCCCACTTTTTTGTGAGCATCTGGAAATATGAGGATGTCTTATTGGTCTATTTCCAGAACATAAGCACAGTGCCTGGCACATATTAAAGACTTAATAAATGTTTGCTGAATAAATAGTTTCTGATTCTCCAATCAGCTCTGTGTTTTGCGGGAAGGTAAAACTGGCAACAACTTGAAGAATGGATTAGAGAGCAGAGGACCTTTTGAAAGGGAGGCCAGTTGGTGGAGTCTAGAAAGAATCATGACTAGAGCTAATGAAAGACTGATTTAGCAGAGTGGCTGTGGTAATGGAAAGGAGGAAACTGTTGGGAGAAACACCAGAGAAGCAGAGTGGGTTATATTCTCCGGGTGAGAGAGGAGGAGAAATTGAAGCTGATTCTGAGGTTTCAAGTTTGGGTGACCGAAAGGGTGACGATACCATCGACTGAGGTGGGGAAGGCAGGAAGAGAAGCAGAGTTGGGGGAAGATGGGAAGCTTGAAGCTAGTATTGTTGTTCCTCCATTTCTAGAATCTTTTTCTATTATAAGTCACACTTCCTCACCAGTCTTAACAGGGACCCAGCTCAGGCAGCAGCTAAGGGTGGGTATTCTGGTTTGGATTAGATCAGAGGAAAGACAGCTGTATATGTGCCCACAGGAGCCAAGACGGTATTTTCCATCCTCCCAAAACAGTAGAGCTTTGACAGAGATTTAAGGGTGACCGAGTCAAGGAAGAGGCATGGCATAGGATGGTGATGTCGGGGGTGGGGTTCAGAACTTCCATTATAGAAGGTAGTGATTTAGAGGAAAAGGTGGTTGAGAATGGTGCTAGTGGTAGTGAACAGATCCTTCCCAGGATCTAGGTGGACTGAGGATTTTTGAGTCTCTGACACTATTGTATATCCAGCCTTAGTTTATGTTTACCACCTTACAGCAGCACCTAATCTCTGAGAGGACTTGGCCTTTGTCACACAGCACACATTTGCCACACCCTCTGTAAAGCCCTGGTTTATAAGGTTCTTTCCACCGGAAGCTATGACAGAGGAAATGTGTGGGTGGGGAGGGGTGGTGGGTGAGGGACCCAGGTTCCTGACACAGACAAACTACACCCAGGGAATGAAGAGCAAGCGCCATGTTGAAGCCATCATTACCATTCAGATCCCTCTTAGTCCTGCAGCTGCCCCTGCTGGGAGTGGCGCTGAACACGACAATTCTGACGCCCAATGGGAATGAAGACGCCACAACTGGTGGGAAATCTGGGACTGGAGGGGGTTGGTGAGAAGGGTGGCTGTGGGAAGGGGCTGTACAGAAATCTGGAACCTGCCACTGGCCATTACAATCATGTGGGCAGAATTGAAAAGTAGAATGGGAAGGGGAAGGGGGAGGGTTCCCTGCCTCATGCTACTTCTTCTTTCTTTTTTGTTTGTTTCTTTCTTTTGAGGCAGGGTCTCGCTATGTTGCCCAGGCTGGTCTCAAACTCCTGGCCTCTAGTGATCCTCCTGCCTCAACCTTTCAAAGCACCAGGATTACAGACATTAGCCACCATGCTCAGCCTCTTCCTTCTGACCATCATTTCTTCTCTTTCCCTCCCTGCCTTCATTTTCTTCCCAATCTAGATTTCTTCCTGACCTCTATGCCCACTGACTCCCTCAGTGTTTCCACTCCGCCCCTCCCAGAGGTTCAGTGTTTTGTGTTCAATGTCGAGTACATGAATTGCACTTGGAACAGCAGCTCTGAGCCCCAGCCTACCAACCTCACTCTGCATTATTGGTATGAGAAGGGAAGATGGGGAGGGGAAGAACAAGAGGTGGGTTGGATCAGAGACCAAGAAAGAGGGTAGCAAGTCTCCCAGGTGCCCCACTGTTTTCTCCTGGGGTAAGTCATAAGTCGGTTGAGGGGAGATGAGGCTAGGCTCTGGATAGCTGTGGTACCCAGATTGGCCCCACTGTTCCTCTTCCTTCCAACCTTTCTCCTCTAGGTACAAGAATTCGGATAATGATAAAGTCCAGAAGTGCAGCCACTATCTATTCTCTGAAGAAATCACTTCTGGCTGTCAGTTGCAAAAAAAGGAGATCCACCTCTACCAAACATTTGTTGTTCAGCTCCAGGACCCACGGGAACCCAGGAGACAGGCCACACAGATGCTAAAACTGCAGAATCTGGGTAATTTGGAAAGAAAGGGTCAAGAGACCAGGGATACTGTGGGACATTGGAGTCTACGGAGTAGTGTTATTTTATCATAAGGGTAGATGGGCAGAAAAAAGGAGGTAGGGGATCAGGATGGGAAGGGAGGAGGTATTAGGGGCACTATCTTCAGGATCCTGACTTGTCTAGGCCAGGGGAATGACCACATACACACACATATCTCCAGTGATCCCCTGGGCTCCGGAGAACCTAACACTTCGCAAACTGAGTGAATCCCAGCTAGAACTGAACTGGAACAACAGATTCTTGAACCACTGTTTGGAGCACTTGGTGCAGTACCGGACTGACTGGGACCACAGCTGGACTGTGAGTGACTAGGGATGTGAATGTAGCAGCTAAGGCCAAGCAAGTGGGGCTAAAGGATTCAACCAGACAGATAGGAGGACCTAATATCAAGCTCCTGTTCTCTGCCTCCCAGCTTCTCTGCTCACTCCCTACCCTCCCTCCTCCAACTCCTTTCCCTGTAGTCCCCAGTGAGTTTTCTTTTTTTCTTTTCTTTTCTTTTTTTTCTTTCTTTCTTTTTTTTTTTTTTTGAGACGGCCTCACTCTGTTACCCAGGCTTGAGTGTAGTGGGGCGATCTTGGGCCCACTGCAACCTCTGTCTCCCGAGTTCAAGTGATTCTCCTGCTTTAGCCTCCCGAGTAGCTGGGAGCATGCACAGCCATGCCTGACTAATTTTTGTATTTTTACTAAAGGCAGTGTTTTGCCATGTTGGCCAGGCTGGTCTTGAACTCCTGACCTCAGGTGATCTGCCCACCTTGGCCTCCCAAAGTGATGGGATTACAGGTGTGAGCCACCATGCCTGACACCAGTGAGTTTTCATTAAGGATTCCCTACCCATACTCTTCCTGATACCAGATAAACAAGTAAATAAAAGGAAGCCATTAAGGGGATCCAGAGGGGAGGCATTAGATTCAAGTCAGTGAAGGGAGCAGTGTGGCTTGAGTACTCAGGAGAGAGAAACTGGGAAGTAGCAGAGATGATACTGGTGGGTGTTCAGGGGTATGTTTTAATTCTCTCTTCTCTCATAGACACCTACTTTCCCTCATCCTCTTTTTCCTCAAGGAACAATCAGTAGATTATAGACATAAGTTCTCCCTGCCTAGTGTGGATGGGCAGAAACGCTACACGTTTCGTGTTCGGAGCCGCTTTAACCCACTCTGTGGAAGTGCTCAGCATTGGAGTGAATGGAGCCACCCAATCCACTGGGGGAGCAATACTTCCAAAGGTAAAATGGGCCCACATGACCCCAATCCATAAGCCCAACACCCCAGCCTTTCTAACACCATTGTGTTTTGCTCCACTCCCCTATCACTAAAGCCCCCAAACATGGTGCCCCATCTCCCCACACTGTCCAACCCCAACCTCTAGAAATCAAGGTTTTTCTGTGTAGGGTTGGGTTAGTGTGTTGTTAGAGGGGGTGGATTAAGAAGGAGGCTTAGGGGTACTCAAGGGGGCTATAGAGTGTATAGGATTTCCCTGAAGCATTCCTAGAGAGCCTGCAAAGTGAAGATGGCTTTGGAACCAGCTGGATCTAGGCTCTGCCACATACTACTACCTCTTTGGCCTTGGGTACATCACTAAACTCTTGGATTCTGTTTCCTGAGATATAAGATGGAGATAATTGTTCCTGCCTCACAGGAGCTGTTGTGAGGATTAAACAGAGAGTATATCTTCAGCACAGTGCCTGGCACCAGTGCCTGGCATGTAGTAGGCGCACAACAAATATAAGGTCCACTTTGCTTTTCTTTTTTCTGTAGAGAATCCTTTCCTGTTTGCATTGGAAGCCGTGGTTATCTCCGTTGGCTCCATGGGATTGATTATCAGCCTTCTCTGTGTGTATTTCTGGCTGGAACGGTGAGATTTGGAAAAGCCCAGAAAAATAAGGGGAACAGTAGCTGAGAATAGCAGAGGAGGGTTTTGCAGGGTCTTTAGGAGTAAAGGATGAGACAGTAAGAAATGAGAGATTACCCAAGAGAGTTTGGTGATGGAAGGAAGCCACAGGCACAGAGAACACAGAATCACTTTATTTCATATGGGACAACTGGGAGAAGGGTGATTAAAAAGCTTTAACCTATGTGCTTCTGCTCCCTCTTTCTCCTCTGTCAGGACGATGCCCCGAATTCCCACCCTGAAGAACCTAGAGGATCTTGTTACTGAATACCACGGGAACTTTTCGGTGAGAACACTGTCATAAGCATGCTGCAGTCTATCAACTGCCAACTGCCTGCCAGCAAGACAGACAGAGTGTGGGGGTGGGGGCAGAGAGGAGAGAGAAGGAGGCCCTGTGCTAACTGTCAGGATGTGGCCGACCAAATGGGGGATGGACTATGCAGAGACAGACACACACAGAAGCGCAGATTATAGATTGAGTGAGGCAGATGGAAACTGGTATTGGGGGCCCAGGAGTCTGTGTATCCCTTCTGTAATCAATTACAGTAGTTGCAGACATCATGAGTACACCTTTGGCACAGAGCTCAGTATTTTACTTCCTGCCCCTAATTGACCCCTGACCTGGACATATCTGTCTTTAGGCCTGGAGTGGTGTGTCTAAGGGACTGGCTGAGAGTCTGCAGCCAGACTACAGTGAACGACTCTGCCTCGTCAGTGAGATTCCCCCAAAAGGAGGGGCCCTCGGGGAGGGGCCTGGGCCCTCCCCATGCAACCAGCATAGCCCCTACTGGGCCCCCCCATGTTACACCCTGAAGCCTGAAACCTGAACCCCAATCCTCTGACAGAAGAACCCCAGGGTCCTGTAGCCCTAAGCGGTACTAACTTTCCTTCATTCAACCCATCGGCATCTCATACTCACCTCACCCCACTGTGGCTGATTTGGAATTTTGTGTCCCCATGTAAGCGCCTCTTCATTTGGCATTCCCCACTTGAGAATTACCCTTTTGCCCTGTACATGTTTTTCATCTCCCTCAGTCTGGCCCTTCCTTTCCACAGGATTCTTCCTCCCTCCCTCTTTCTCTCCCTTCCTCTTTCCATCTACCCTCTGATTGTTCCTGAACCGATGAGAAATAAAGTTTCTGTTGATAATCATCAAAAATGTCTGTCATGGGAGTGAGGAGTAGGGGAAACATGGGATACAAGGAGGGTGGGAGGGGAAGAAAAAGGAGTAGTACATTTATGCTGTGGAGGCAGGAGTATTACCAATTCGCTAGAAAAAGAGTACTGTTCTGGAAACTGACTTTTTTCCAGGTGCCCTGCACTCATTCCAGGGTTTAGTTTAGAGTTAGACTTAGCATGGGCTGGGCATGGTGGCTTACGCCTGTAATCCCAGCACTTTGGGAGGCTGAGGTGGGTGGATCACAAGGTCAGGAGATCGAGATCAGCCTGGCCAACATGGTGAAACCCTGTCTCTACTAAAAATACAAAAATTAGCAGGCATGGTGGTGCGCTCCTGTAATCCCAGCTACTCAGGAGGCTGAGGCGGGAGAATCGCTTGAATCCAGGAGGCAGAGGTTGCAGTGAGCTAAGACTGTGCCACTGCACTCCAGCCTGGACAACAGAGGTAGAATCCATCTAAACAACAAAAAAAAAGAGTTAGACTTACCATGTTGCCCCCCCTTTCCAACTAATCTTTAACATACCCCACCCAAGTACCCAAGTTTTTCTCTCCTTATCATTACTCTACTTTTTGGCCACACCTGCCACTTCTGACCTCATAATCCCTCAACTGCAGCCTCAGGCCCCACCCCTGGGGATACTGGTTATCCACAACTACCAACAGCTCTCTCCTGCCTGTCCAGCCTGGGCATCCTCAGCCTATGAAATCCATCTGCCTCTCCAGTCCACCAACCCTATAGGCCTATTTGCCCCACACAAGGCTTCTAGAACACCCTCCTTCTGCATGACTCATCGGGGCATTTTGTGAAGAGTGAGGCGATCCTGAGGGCATGTTCATCTTCATCAAACATGGAGGTGAGGGGCAGCATAGAACTAGAGTCTGTGGATGGGGGTGGAGGGATCTGAGGGCAGTGGAGATCACAGAAACAGGCCCATGTGTCCCATCCTGTCTCTTCTCAGATAATCAGCAGTTTCTGGTCAATACCAACTGTGCTGTCGTCGTGTTGCTGTATTACATCCGCAGTAAAGTAAAGCTGCCTAAAACAAGTGAGGAGCTTGGGGAGGGGACTAATGGCCAAAGGTCAGAAGGAGTTGGGTCATCTCTAACCCCCAAGCCCTCCTCCTGGCAAGAAGGGAGTTCCTCATATCCTTACAGCTTCCTCCAACCCATTCTGTATAGGATCACTGGCTCCTTTTGCTCCCACTCTCTTTCCTTAGCTGCCCCAATTACCCTGTGATCTCCCTCCAGGCACCATCGATTTGTGTGAACAAACGGGGAAAATGAAGATGCTTTTCCTGATGAAGCCCACCCATGCAGAGTATGCCAGCAAATACCTTACAGCTCGAAGCACCTACTACGTTTGTAAGGTGGAGCGTGGGCCACCAGGTAGAGGCTCAGGAATGTTCCCCAGAAATAGAACAATGCCTTTAAGATAGATTATGAACCTTATCTTTAAAACAAGGCATCCAAGGCTGGGCACAGTGGTTCATGCTTGTAATCTCAGCACTTTGAGAGGCCAAGGCGGGAGAATTGATAGAGGGCAGGAGTTTGAGACTAGCCTGGGCAACATAACAAGACCCTGCCTCCAAAAACAAAACCAAAAACAACCAAAACCAAATTAAAAAAACAGAACACCCTCAAAAAACTGAATGCTCTCAACTAGATCCAAATTGACTATCTCTAGTCAGCCTAAGGAAGGGCACTACCTCTATAATAATAGGTTATCTGGTCCATACCTAAGGGGAAGAAGTAAGATCCACTAGCTCAAGGTAGTTTGTTTGTTTGTTTTGTTTTGTTTTGTTTTGTTTTTTGGAGACGGAGTTTCGCTCTTGTCCAGTTGTTCAGGCTGGAGTGCAGTGGGCGATCTCAGCTCATTGCAACCTCCACCTCCCGGGTTCAAGTGATTCTCCTATGAGCCTCCCTAGTAGCTGGGACTACAGGCGCCCGCCACCAGGTCCAACTAATTTTTTAGTAGAGACGGGGTTTCACCATGTTGGCCAAATTGGTCTTGAACTCCTGACCTCAGTTGATCCACCCGCCTCAGCCTCCCAAAGTGCCGGGATTACAGGCGTGAGCCACTGTACCCGGCAAGGTAGTCTTTATATTTTATCTATCTATCTATCTATCTATCTATCTATCTATCTATCTATTTATTTATTTATTGTGATGAAGTCTTGCTCTGTCACCCAGGCTGAAACAGTGGCATGATCTTGGCTCACTGCAACCTCCGCCTCCTGGATTCAAGAGATTCTCCTGCCTCAGCCTCCGGAGTAGCTGGTATTACAGGCGCCCACCACCATGCCTGGCTATTTTTTTGTTTGTTTGTTTGTATTTTTAGTAGAGACTGGGTTTCACCAAATTGGCCAGGCTAGTCTCAGATTTCACCAAATTGGCCAGGCTAGTCTGGAACTCTCGGCCTCTCAAAATGCTGGGTTTACAGGCGTGAGCCACCGCGCCCAGTGGGTAGTCTTTAGTGTTGGGTCCTGGAATCTTGGGCTTCTGAAGGGTGGAGACTGGTTGACGGGTGGAGATAGCACACGGCTATGTTCACAGGAACCAGGCTGGAGAATGGTTACAGAGCTTTTGTGCCTCTCCTCAAGAATCCGGAGCCTCGGCTGCTCGGTAAGAAGTGAAATGGGGGAGGGAAGAACATGAAGGGTACAGTACATAGCTGTGTGATGGAGAATGTAGGGTGGGACTAGCGAGATATTGTAGGTCAGATGATAGGAGCCTAGGAAAAAGGGGGCAGGGTCCAGGTCCACTTTAGGAGGGATGTTTAGCTCACACCAGGTGGAATGTGCATGCGTTACTCCCTGCTTCCCCTATTTCTTGGCCATCTTCTCCGTATAGCTCCCTATCACCATTCCAGCATTTCCATCTTAGGCCAGGTGGGGTTCCAGCTGATGGTTTGAACAACGAATGGGAGCATCGGGAAGGGTAAGGTCTCTAGTTCTCAGAAGTGCAGGTGCCTTTTCTTTGTTCTTAGTTGCACTGCGCATACAATATGACGCTCTGGAGAGGAGACGAATTCAGATGCTTAAAATGCAAGAAGCCAAGAAGGTCGTTATAATTGAACCTACTGTGAGCGTCCCGGTAAGACTCGCCAAATGTGGTCTGCCCCAGCACCCACCTCTCCCACCAGCCGACTGAATGTTCCTCCATCCCAGCCCTCTGAGATGAATTTCCTGCCTCCAATTTCTTTTTTCCTTCCTTTGGCCCTGGGTTGTAGAAACCTTCCCTGCAGGGGCCTCTTTGTTTACTTACTTTCTTTTTCTAGTCCAAGCTATCAGGACGATCAGAGAAAAAGAAGTCTACTCGCAAGTCTCCGACCTTTAGGAACAGACCTGACTTCAAGAAGGATAAACGTCGCCCACTCAATAAAACCACCAAGCAAAAGAAGTAATACTAGGTGTGAAATTACTGGAATTGAACGTGAGATTTCTTTTTCTAGAAAGACTCCTTCTCCCAGTATCTGCACTATGGCTTGAGTACGTACGCCCCAGGCACCGAGGAGGCGCTGAGGGTGGATGGGAACGGCAGGAGAACGCTGGGGCAAGCGCATGGGTGGGAGTGAGGAAGGCTGTGAAGTCTAGTACAATGAGCCTTTGAGGGACGGAGTAGGGGGTGGGGTCTTCTCAAACCAGACTACCTCCCCTTGGGAGGCCTATCTCACAGCCCGCCTACTCCTGCAGGGGTTAGGTGTCCCTCCACCCCCACACTCCACCACCTCCCCAGGCTGAAATTCCCCCACCCTCCTCCATGTCTCTGCCTCTGGGCAGTTTCTTCCTCCCGCCCTTTGCCTTTCACCCTCCCTCCCCCTTATCCAAGGGGAGAAGCAAGGCAGCAGAAACCAGAGCTGGTTATAGGCATTTATTGAATTCATTCATTTATTGATTTGACACACTTCCCCACTCCAATCTAGCACATGATACAATCTGGGTAGGCCAGGCGCTGACACAGGAAATGATGGGAACCCACAGCAGGGGTGGGGGAGGGGACAATGCAAAGGGCACTGGGGGAAGGGCTGCTTTGGGGGCTGGGGTGGAGAAGGAGCCCCAGATGGCCTCCCTGGCAGGTGCTAGTAAACCTGATCCACATTCCCCCCATCCCTGCTCATTTCCCAGACCCTCAGCCAAGCTCCCCAGCTCCCCCTTCCCCGTTGCTCCCCTCCCTGCTGCCTGCTGCCACACACACTTCCACATAACCCCTGCAGTCAGGGAAGGGGAAGAAGGGCAGGGACAGCTGTCAGGGGCCTTGAACAGGGAGGTCTCTGTACCTAACTTTACCATCCTAAATCCTTCCCTCCTCTTCTCTCCCCTCCCAGTCCCTTCCCTGGCCCCAAGCTAATTCCCGGCCTTCAATTTACTCTCCCACTGTAGCACTAACCCAGCTGGGTCATAGAAGAGTGTGGCTGCACCCCAACAACACACACTTCCAGGCACAAGTTGAAGGAATGAGGGGACCTGGGTTAGCTTTTTCCTTAGGGAAACTCCAACTTATTTCTGCATAGACCTTTCTCTACACCTGGTCCATAGGGGAGCTCTTCCCTGTGTTTACTATTACTCCCCTCCTCTCCCCACTTCCCTGTGTCTCTCCTAGCATTTATTGTCTGTAGTGTTTGTATCATGTCACTATCACAAAGCCTTCAGAAAGAAAAAAAAGCATTCTGCCCACCACTAGCACCCTGCCATGGTTAAAAAAATCTCTATATTTGTGTTTGTATTTCTTTAAAAGTTTATAAAAAGCCTTTCTGTTATCTGCAGCCTTCTAAGGGTGATTTGGCCTGGCGAGCCACTCCGGTGCTCAGACCTTGGCCCTTCCAGATCCCCTAAACTGCCCACCCACCCCACATCACTGGCCTAAGGGGCCACTGCATAGAAATCCCAGGCTCCAGCTAGCCTGGCTCAGCTAAGACTCTCTACAAAAAATCCTGCTCCCAAAGGCAGGGGTAAGGCCACTGGTGACTTCGCATTTCCAACAGCGTTGCTCATCTCGCTACAAAGCCTAGAGGGTAGGAATAGGGAAAGCCGAGGATGGCTCCTGAGAGGGGGCCTTACCCCCTAATTGGCACAGTGAGAAAAACCCTCTCCCCTTTCCCCTCCCATCTCCCTCCCCATATCGTCCCCAGATGCGGCAGCTTTATCTTTATAATAATTTCTTCAACACCTGTGTGTGAGCAGACCCACCCTAGCTCTAAAGCAGGGTCCCAAATTCCTGGGGAGGGCTCAAGGGCAAAGAGCAGATATGGACACGCCTGGCTGCACCTCTGAAGCAGGGGACAAAGCTTCCGGCCATGGCTCAGGGATCTGTGGGAAGAAGAAACGGAGAACAAGGTAAGAGGCTTATCTGGGGCTTGCCAACATTCTATCATCCAGATTCCCACCAAAGAAGATGGTGGCACCTACCCCGCTTCCACACACATACCTTTTCTGTGCTACCTTGCAGGGGTGGGCACAGCTGAGGGGCCTGGAGGTCCCATCCGGAAACCATGCTACTCTAATATGACATCTTCCCTCCGGTTCCCCAGGAGATCTGGCTACCACTTGTCTTAAATCTCCCCTTCGCCCAGATCATGGGACTAACTGGGCACCTAGGAGTGGTCACAGGCTATGAGGTGCTGTGGTGATTAGGGGATACTGTACCTGGCTCAAAGTTGAAGTCCAGTCCCTCGCCCTCATCCATGAGGTCACTGATGATGTTATCCATGTCACACTCCAGGTTTTCCATATACATATCAAGATCTAGATCCTGAGGCATTCTGTCTTGGCTTGCAGCTTCAGTAGGGGGTGTGAGCACAGGAGTCCCCAGAGCCTTGGGGATGGGGGCACTTGCCATGACTGGAGGTGGTGCTATCATAGAAAGGGTGGGAACCAGACTGCTGGGGCCTGGAGCCTCTAGGGGCTTGGGACACAGGCCGACACCCGTGGCCAGCTTACTGGAGGAAGGAAGCCCCCCCAGCAACAGAAGAGTAGGAGCCTGGGACAGAATGGGATCTACCTGGGTCATGAGGACATCAGCAGGGGGTGGTGGCGTATCAGAGGTGAGCAGGGCCTCCAGAGCCTGGGAGCTGGAGAAGCACCCTTCTCCTGCTGACAGGGGCCCCTCTGCTGGGTTGAAAAGGGAGCTGCTGTAGGTGTGTAAGGGGCCGGTAACCCCAGGATGCTGCAAAGAGAAGCCAGAGAGACCACTCCGAGATAGCAGGGAATGGGATGAGGTGAGATTGAGCCCATCTAACAGCTCTAGACCTTCATTGAGGGTGGGAGGGACACCCCCTGCATAGCTGCTGACTGAAGCTGGTATTTCCTCCGCCAGCACCTCAGACTCTGGCCTCAAGGGGGACAGCCGGGTGCTGACAGTGCTGGCATTTGAACTGCTTCGTGGACGGAAGGTGGTCCACATATCGGCTTCTTCACGGTTTCGAGAGCAAGGGCTGCCTGACCACTTGGCAAAGTGGCCGGCAGGGCTCGTCGGAGTGGCACCTTCGGGTGGAGCTGGCAGCACAGGTGGCTTCTTCTTGGGGGCTTTACTGCGGCCCCGGAGCAGCTTGCTGCTGCTATCCATAGAGGCAGCCCGGCGGCGAGGGGCTTTGCCGCTCTTGCCTCCCTCAGGGTTCAGCATCCACCAAGAGCTTTTGCCAGTGGCCTCGTTGTGAACCTTGATGAACTTGCTGTGCAGGGACAGGTTGTGGCGGATCGAGTTCTGGAGGGGCAGAGATGGCAGGAAAGGGGCGTGAGGTGTGTGTAGGGGAGGCCAGTGGCCAGCGGTCAAGTCTAAGAGGATGCTGGTCCACAAAGATCTAGGGGTTAGGATTTGGTGCCACCACCACAGCGGGGTTCATTTCGGGGGTTCATTTCCCAGGTCATTAAAGCTTAAGAAAAACTTTAAATAATTTACAAAAAAAGAGAAAAAAGATAAAAGATAAAAGGATGCTGGAACACAGCAGGGGTATTCCTGGAGACTCAAAGAAAGTTGAATCCAGGGGGGAAAACTGGTAGAAGTAGGGATGGGGGTGGGGTGTGAGGGGAGACCACACACATTTCCCGCTCGCAGACAAGCTGCTCAGCCTCTGCTCCAGACTTCTCTGTACAGCGGGTGGGAGATAACATGTAATAACCCACTGCAAAGGGCACAGGGGTGACTACCCTGTAAAAGCTCCTAGTACCGTGCTCCTCCCAGGGCTCTATGTGTGTTTTGCCGGGGGTGGGGGGTACCTGGGGCTGGTGGGCATTGGGGAGACGTGCTCCTCGCCCAGCAAGAACTAGGTTCAGGTGGGAAAGAGCATTCAACCCCTTTCCTTGCGTGCGGGTTTGGGTGGAGTTTACCGGACAGTGGTACAGCACCAGCCCAGGATGGACCCGCCCTGCCCAGAGCCAGTTCTCTGAATAGGCTGAAGGGCAGGAATCTCAGCACAGCAGGTGCTCCATTCCCCACAGAGCATTTGGGCCACCCAGCTCTCTATAGAATTTAAAGATTCCTTTTTCTTCCCTCCCTGAATCCCAGCCTTATTTCTTCCAATCCACAACACACACCCTCAACTACATTCAGTTCAGGTTCAGGCTTCTTGCTGTGCCTCAAATACGTGAGGTGCAATCTTCCCTTCCCCTCTTTTCTGAAGAGGGATCTCCCCTCTCTAAGTTTTACTAGTTTCGTCAAGACCAAGCTTCAGTTCCACCTCTTTTATAAAGCGGCTGCTTGACTTTGGCAGCCAAATTTCTAGCATAGTATTTAAAAAATCTGCACCACACAATTTTACCCAATTTATATTGTGTGGTTTACGGTTTCATGTAATTCGTCTCATCGAGTGTAAGTGCCAAGTGTAATGTCCTCCAGTCCCACATCCCCCAACAGAGCTCTCCCAGAGCACCAAGCTCACAGCACATACTCAATACCTACTCAAGCTCACAGTACATAATCAATATTTATACCTGATTGGTGGGTTGCCCCTGGTTTGACAATGGTGAGGTTCCCCTTGAGGCTCTGCCAGCTCTTCAGTGTCTTGGGTATTAGAAGCTGTATGTTTTCCCTTCCTCCCTTACTGGTGACATTCTACTAGAGAGACGATGCTTTCCAGTGGCCAGGGAGCTGAGATTGGCAGCTTCTTCAGCCCCCAGCGCAGCTTATATTTACTGATTGCCGCGGGGCAGGCTAGTTGCACAAGGGGTTTGGCCCTCCCCTGGCCACCCCCCTTTCCCGAAACCTGCCTTCTTTTCCCTACCTCCTTTCCAGTGCCTTTCCCCTATTTCTCAGGAATTTGTGCATAAACTCTTCAACCTTGGGGGCATTTGACCTCCCACCTGGAGCTCTTTAGTTTAGAAATTCAGGAGGAGCCCAGAAGTGCTTGGAGCAACTAGGAGGCTGAGGCCATGGGACGGTCAGAAACTACTTGTTTCTCTGACTGGTGCTCTTAAGATAAGGAGACCCTTTGCCTGGCGAATGATGCTTCTTGTTCCACGGCTCTTTAGCCAAAGAACGCCTTGTGTTCCTGGGACCCTGAGGTAATGGCATTTCAACTGTGCTGACGTTCCTTCAAGGAGTGGAAACTTGTCCATCCGACCTCACCTCATAGTAACTAAGGACCACAATGACCATGACCTGGCACTATGATTTCTCCTCTTTTTATCCTCTAATTCTGGATCTACTTGAGAAGGTCCATTCCTTTCTCTACTACTTAATAGCCACAAGGCCCATTTGTCTCCTCTTGTTTGGGCCTTGGAACTAGCAAGTGGTACACAGCCTCTTAATTGGAGAGGTCAGTTTCCCAAAAGCCCATAACTCTTACATGTTGGAGGGCAGGGTGGTAGGGGTGACTGCTAATTGCTCCCCAAACCACCTAATCTAAACTTTCTTGTTCTAAGTGAGTGCCGCCCCCTGGTGGGGTGGGAGTAACCTTGGCATATCATCAGAGAGGCCAGTTCAGGCAGGAGACTTCCCTCAGAGGGGGGCGGGGGGGGGGGGGGGGCCTTGAAGTCCCAGGCTCAGCCTGATTTGATTTTGCCATCATTCCAATTAGAGCAAGCCAGGCTCTTCTTAGAGAATATGATTTATAGTTAGACCTGAGTTCAAGTCCTCACCCTGCTGTTATTAGGTGAGTTTCCTAACCTTTCGGTACGTAGTTTCCTAATGCGTAAAATGTGGAATCTCAGAATTGCTGTAAAGATTAATAAAATAAAAAATTTAAAAACTACTTTGTAAACTCTAAAGCCCCACATAAGTGTAGATTATAAGGAAGGATGATACTCCCACAATATAACTAACAACTTGTTATTTCCTCTACACTGGAAAATGAACCTAAGGGAAAAGAAAAACAGCTGTGTAGGCTGGGTCCAAGGAGTTGAGCTTTTTATGAGCTGAGACTGTGGCGTGGCCGTCTACCCAGAAATAGTGCCAAGGGTCTCAGTCAGCTGTCCTGTCTTCTGTTCTGCCCAGCCCCTAGGGACGGCACAGACCTGATCCCTCAGTCTCCTATACCTAGGGGAAGTTCCTCTGCTCATCCAACCCTCTGTACTTGGTTATATGCTGACCTCACCACCTACAGAGGTACAAGCCAGCAATAGGGCTTGAGGCTCCCCAGTTTTGTGATTAGAGCCCCATATTTCTCAGGACAAGTTTTTCAGAGTATCTTTTGAGATCTTCCCTCACAGTTTCTTCACGGAAGGCCAAGGGAACTCCCAACTTCATGCTATAAAGTCAGAGCCCTACCTCCTCTTTATGACTAATACTCCTTAACAGTAAAGGATGACTTCCCCCCAAAACTTGGATAGCCCCTTACAAGGGACAGTTTCTTGGCAGCACAGGGTAAACTGAGACAGGTGGCAGTTCACAGCCCTTTTTCTTCTTAGTGCATAAGATCAGCTACCTTTCCCCATGAATATTATTGTTTTCACCCTTTGCCACTGCACTCCCTCCTCCCGGGTAGAGCAGTGCTAGAACAGTACCACTACACTGAGGTATTGGGAGGCAAGCAGGGAATCCAAGTAATCCCACAGGAATGGGAGAAAAGGTGTTGGGGTGGGAGGTGGGGGAGGAGGGAAGGGTAGGTTCATGTGGAGAATCCACACAGTTCCTGCTGTACATAGGATAAAGACTTCTCTGTGGGAATAAGTGTTTGGGGCAGCCCAAGCCAAAGTGCTGCGAGTGTTGAGCAGTGAGCAGAGAATTCGATTTTCTCCAGGGCAGGGACAGTGTCTTATTCATCTGTGATCCTTCAGCATCAAGCACCGAGTGTGGCATATACTATGTACTAAGTAAATGTTTGTCTAACTGGAGATTGAAGGTGGATCTCTGGGCTTCCCAAAGGGGGTGGGGGTGGGAGGTAGTAAAAGGGGCCCCAGAGTAGAAGTAAGGGAGGCTAGGGAATCCAGGGGCTAGATGGTGTTGGGAAGAAGGTAAGAGGGTCATAATTACCTTCCATCCTGCTGAACTGTTGCTGTCACCCTTGTCCTTGAAGTAGGGTACAGTACGGACCATCCACTCGTAGATCTGGGCAAGTGTCAGTCGCTTCTCCGGGGCGCTTTCAATGGCCTGGCTGATGAGTTCTGCATATGACTGATTTCCCCAGGCATTCCGGCGGGAGCCTCCCTTCCGAGGACCTGTTACAGCCCCCAGGATTCCGGGCTGGGGGCCCCCGGCCGGCTCTGGGAGCCGGGAGGGCAACAGGATCGGCTCTGAGCGTCCCTCCGTGTGTACCTTTTCCCCCAGACCTGGCTCCACCTCGGGCGTCTCGGACGGCTGGTTAGCGATCTCTGGTCGGGGAAGGGGCCAGGTGCAGGAGCGGGGACGGCTCTGGGGTTCGAAGTCGGGATCGAGGTCTATGACCGCGGCAGCCTCTGTGGCTGAATTCTCATTCCCCGGATCCATACGTGGAGTTGGACCTCCCTGGCTCAGCGTTCAGTGAAGCCTGCCACAGTCCCTCACGATGCCTCCCCTCAGGGGGGAAGCATCAAGGGCCAGGAGGCACATTCCTGCCAGTCCTCAGAAAGTCGCGAACTTCCCCCTAGTCCCAGGACGCTAGTCCCTAAGCTGTCCCTTCACACAGTTCTCCGATCCCCTTCGCGACTACAGCCTGCAGCCTCAGAGCTCTTTCCGAGATGCCACCTGTAACCTCTGCCGAGCGAAAACACTTTTTCTGCAACCTCTCACTCAGCTTCCTGCTCTTTTAAACCTGAGGCACGGTATCCCCTCATACATTGCGCTCCCATCACCGAACGTCTCCTTAGCCGCAGTTCCCTCCCCCTTTTAAGTTGCTGCCCCCCGGACACTCCTCCCAAATTTCCTCCACCCGGATTGCTGCCCTCCCCCACGCCCCGCTCCCCCGCGTCACTTGCCCCTCCCCTGACTCCCCCTTCCCCCGCCTCTTCCCTTCTCGCCACTCTTAATCGGGTCCGGGTCCCCGCGGCTGCGGCCTCCCTAATTCCCGCACCGATTCCCCTATCAACCCCCCCCACCCCCCGCCCCCCGGGTTTCCCTTTTGTTTTGCTCCAAGCAGCAGCCCCCTCCTGACGTCTCTGTTTACCACTCGCCGGGGCAGCCATCTGCGCACGCGCCTCGAAAGCCAGTCGGGAAACCGAGTTCTTCAGTCGTGCCACCCTGGTCACTCTTGAGGACTACATCTCCCGTCCTGCTTCGCGGCCAGGAGCCAGATACGGCGGCAGGAGAGCGGCGTGGCAGGATATAACGAGGTGGAACTTTAATTATTAGAAGTCGTCGCGGACTCTTTCTTTTCTTAAGAATCGTTTTTCGCCCTTTCCCCCTTTCCATCGTCTCCCTTGTCACTCGGAGTCGCCTAGGTGACCAGATTGAGAGGTGCTAGCCCTTTCCCTCCTTCATTTAGGAGAGGGCAAAAGGGAAAAAAATCTTCTCTTCAAGAAGCAAGAGGCCAAGAAGCAAGAAGCAAGGAACTGACTAGAACATAGGATGTATGCACGTTGGAGAGTTGGATGGAGGGGCTTGTGTAACATAAACAAATGGTTAGCCCACGGTGGTGTTCCCCCTCACCCCCTTCCTCCTCTCTCCACCCGCCTTCATCCCCCCATATGCAGTTCCCACTGACAGTGAGGTCTTACTTACCAATCAGTTTCCTCCACTGGCTCTTCTGGCCTTCCCTTCAACACTGATATTCTCCAGGTTCACATCTCCAACGGCTTCACTTTCATTCAACAGGTCCCAAACTCATTATCTATTCCTGCACCCATACCCCTATCCTCTGGCTACCCTTATCTCTGAATTTGGCTTATGGTAGTCCTGATCTACCCAGTCTCCCAAGCTAGACTTACCCGTTACCTCTTCATCTCCGTAACTTTCTACATCCAAATCCCAGTTCAAGACCTATTTATAACTGCATTTAAATTGTAGGATCAGCTGGGTGCAGTGGCTCACGCCTGTAATACCAGCACTTTGGGAGGTCGAGGCAGGCGGATCACTTGAGGTCCGGAGTTCAAGACCAGCCTGGCCAACATGGTGAAACCCATCTCTGCTAAAAATAGAAAAATTAGCCTGGTGTGGGGCGTGCACCTGTAGTCCCAGCTACTTAGGAGGCTGAGGTGGGAGAGTCGCCCAAGAGGTGGAGGTTACAGTGAGCCAAGATCATGCCACTGTGCTCCAGCCTGGGTGACAGAATAACACCCTGTCAAAAAAAAAAAAAAAAAAAAAAAAAAAAAAGATGCAGTATTGGATCTCCTTCCATCAGTCTTTTCCTCACTACAGTTTATGTTCAGAGCTGCCAACAAGGTTACCGTTCTAAGAAACATGTCTGGTAATTATGGCTAAAATTTATGGAGCCCTTATTATGTGCCAGTCTTTGTGCAAATTGCTTTACGAACATTAGTTCATTTACTCCTCAATTCAACCCCATGAGGTAGGTGCAACTATTATCCCCATTTTATAGATGCAGACACTAACGATGCTCAGAGATTGACTTGCCCAAGGAGGCAGAACTGGGATTATATTACTTATATGTGATCGTATAATCCCTTCCTTCCTTCCTTCCTTCCTTCCTTCCTTCCTTCCTTCCTTCCTTCCATCCATCCTTCCTTCCTTCTTTCTTTCCTTCTTTTTTGAGACAGGGTCTTGCTCTGTCACTCAGACTGGAATGCAGTGGCGTGATCTTGGCTCACTGCTGCCTTGACCTCCTGCACTCAAGCAATCCTCCCACCTCAACCTCCAGAGTAGCTGGGACTACAGGCATGTGCCACCATGCCCAGCAAATTTTTTTTTTCTGTAGAGACGGGGTTTCACCATGTTGCTCAGGCTGGTCTAGAACTCCTGACTTCAAGTGATCTACCTGCTTTGGCCTCCCAAAGTGCTGGAATTACAGGCATGAGCCACCGCGCCCAGCTATAAATTTTGTGTTTTTGATCATGTAATTTCCCTGGTTAAATCTTCCTCTGATTTTCCCCATTGCCTGTGTGGCAAAGTTCAAATTCCCTAGCAAGGCATGCCAGGCTCCTCAGATTCAGGCCACTTCACACCTTTCCTGCACACTAAGTTACAAGCAGAGTTTCACACTATTTCCTGGAAATACCATGCCCTTTTATACCTTTCTCTCTGCATCCTGAGATGTCATCCCTCTTGTCATTCCTTTCCATGTCTCTTATTTTTGAAAACTCCTATTCAGCCTTCCCTGTCTCCCTTAGGTGTGATTAGTTCTCCTTTCTTTTCCTACATTCCTAAGCACTTTGTGCAGTCTTATGTTATATAGCACAAACTATATTGTATTGTAATTATTTGTTTACTTATCTGTCTCTCCCAATAAGCTGTGATAGAGTCTTGCTCTGTCACCCAGGCTGGAGTGCAATGGCACGATCTCGGTTCACTGCAACCTCCACCTCCCAGGTTCGAGCGATTCTCCTGCCTCAGCCTCCCGAGTAGCTGGGATTACAGGCGCCTGCCACTGTGCCCAGCTAATATTTGTATTTTTAGTAGAGACGGGGTTTCACCATGTTGGCAGACTGGTCTTGAACTCCTGGCCTCTGGCCATCCACCCACCTTGGCCTCCCAAAGTGTTGGGATTATAGGCATGAGCCACAGTGCTTGACAAATATCATTTATTAAATGAAATATCACAAATAGCACTTGGACATTTAACTTTTAAATAAACATGTCCTATGCCTTTTTTGTCTGGCCCTGTTCCAATTGTTAGACAGCAACCTCTGAGGGGCAGAGACTGTAATTTGACTTGTCTGCCACTTGCAGTGTTGCTATTATGTTCTGTGATGACAAGGTCTTCCTCCTGTGCAGAAGGATCTCCATGCAACCCAGGATTTTTCAGCGGTGGCAGCACATTGGGCCTTCAAAGTGATATTAGCCTGATCCTTGTAAAATAGCCATTTTGGTTCTCCATATTCCTGCCTTCTGCTCCAACATGCATTTATCCTCCACCTGTCACCTAGGTGTATACAGAAGGCCATATATTCCCATCTGAGGTCCAGACTAGAGAGATGAGACATAGTTGCTCACAATGCCTACAAACATTCCCTGCACATGCCCCCTTTTCCTTCACCCCAGCTAAGGGTACTTGGTAAGTGCTGCATGAGTGGTGAATTTGGCAGAGGAGAGCGCCTTGTGGCACTAGGTCACAAGGAGCTCTCTTCTAAGTGAAACAGGTATGGTTGCAGATCATGCAGAGTTACTGAGACAGGGAAATGGCAGGGTGGGGCAGGCACCTGTCCTGGCCTGAGTTGTATCTTGCATTGTCTCCCTTTGTACATTTGTTTGAAAAGGTCCACCTCTCCACCAACTCATGTCCATCACCTCCTTAAATTTCCAATTCAAAGCTCAAAACTAACCTGCCCTTGGAAACTTTCCCTGACTAGCTCAACTTGACAGGTCACTTCTCCAATTTGCATCTCCTGAACCTCTATGAACTCAGTTTGCATTTTTATTTTTTATTATGATTATTCTTTTTGAGACAGAGTCTCACTCTATCACCCAGGCTGGAGTGCAATGGTGCGATCTCAGCTCACTGCAACTTCCGCTTCTCGGGTTCAAGCAATTCTTCTGCCTCTTCCTCCCTAGTAGCTAGGATTACAGGCGAGGGCCACCACACCTGGTTAATTTTTGTATTTTTAGTAGAGACAGGGTTTCACCATGTTGGCCAGGCTGCTCTTGAACTCCTGACCTCAGTGATCCACCTGCCTCGGCCTCCCAAAGTGCTGGGATTACAGGCGTGAGCCACCGCGCCCGGCTTGTATTCTTTAACTTTGTGCTTCTGCTTACATGACTTTTCATTTCATGAGGGCATATTGTCTCCCCAACTAGATTATAAACTCTACCATCAATCAACAGATGTTTGTGGAGCCTTTGCTGTTGAGAGTATACCTTGAAATCCTGGACAGATAAAAATGACCACACGTCATAGGACCAGATAATTTAGGAGGACGAGCTAAAGGATTGGTGGGATGGTAAAAACACCATCGTGACTTTAAAGCACGCAGATAGAGAGGTCAGGGTTGTTCAGCTGTGAAAATGTTGCAAAATAACATTAGTCAAGAGACAGAATTAGCAAGATGGTCTTGGAAAATAAAAAGACATTGGGCAGGAAACAAGATTAATAGGAGGCCCCCAGAAACCAGTGTAGCTGTAAGCTACAAACAGATAATGGCAGGATTTAGAGGACACAGGCTTTTCTCCCAGTTTGAAACCCCAGAGTTTATTTTCTCAAATGGCCCCCCATTCACAATTTGTTTTTTTCCTCTTCAAGGTCATAGGGGTTTGGCTCTCTTGACTCTTTCTCTGCCACTGTCCACTCTTCTACTTGGGTGCCATGCCCCCACCACAGGTCTTTTGCCAAACTGGCTCTATGAATTTGATTTGAGGTTGACATTTCCCCACTTCTTTCTTACTACCCAGCTCTGAAGAAACACACAATTCACATGTAGCATTTTTATAGGATTTTTGCTAATAAACACATGGAAAATGCAGGAGTTAACAAAAATAATAATGAAAAAAATTCAAGGACTCTCAGAAGGTATCACCTCTATTCATCCCCGATCTTCACAAACGTATATAGAACGTCCATATATTTGCTTTTTCTCTTCCCTAAGTCTTTTCTTATGTGTTTCTGTGAAAGATTTCTAGTTTTTGTCTTCTTTCTTTCTTTTTTTTTTTTTTTTTTTTTTTGACAGAGTCTCACTCTATTGCCAGGCTGGAGTGCAGTGGTGCGATCTTGGCTCACTGCAACCTCCACCTTCCAGACTCAAGCAATCCTCCCATCTCAGCCTCCCAAGTAGCTGGGACCACAGGCGTGTACCACAACGCCTGGCTAATTTTTTGTATTTTTTGGTAGAGAGAGGGTTTTGTCATTTTGCCTAGGCTGGTCTTAAACTACTGAGCTCAGGCGATCCACCCACCTTAGACTCCGAAAGTGCCGGGATTGCAGGTGTGAGCCGCCATGCCCAGCCTAGTCCTTGTTTTAGAAGCCACCCTCCCAACCCTGTCTGTTATTGTTTTAAAAAATCTTTTCACAGCCTAGGCAACATAGTGAGACCCCATCACTGCAAAAAATAAAAAATTAGCTGGGCGTGGTGGCTCATGCCTGTAGTCCCAGCTACTCGGGAGGCTGACATGGGAGAATTGCTTGAGCCTGGGAGATTGATGCTACAGTGAGCGTGATGGTGCCACTGCATTCCAGCCTGGGAGACAGAGTGAGGCCCTGTCTCAAATAAATACGTAAATAAATAAAAATATTTTCAGTTAATGACCTTTTTTTTTTTTTTTTTTTTTTTTGAGACAGAGTCTGTTGTCCAGGCTGGAGTGCAGTGGTGCGCTCTCAGCTCATTGCAACCTCTGCCTCCCGGGTTCAAGTGATTCTCCTGCCTCAGCCTCCTGAGTAGCTGGGACTGCAGGTGCGTGCCACCATTCTTGGCTAATTTTTGTATATTTTATAGAGATGGATTTTCACCATTTTGCCCATGCTAGTCTCAAACTCCTGAGCTCAAGCGATCTGTCTGTCTCAGCCTCCCAGTTCTGGGATTACAGGTGTGAGCCACTGCACCTGGCCAATGAATATTTCTTAAGGGTCTACTATTTTCCAGACATCAGGGTTGGTACTTGCTCATAAAGTGCACCCTAGAGTGAAGTACTCAGATTTTAGTCCCAAATAGTTTTTTTTTTTTTTTTTAAATTTGAGATGGAGTTTCCCTCTGTCGCTCAGGCTGGAGTGCAATAGTGTGATCTTGGCTCACTGCAACCTCCACCTCCCGGGTTCAAGCAATTCTCCTGCCTCAGCCTTCTGAGTAGCTGGGATTACAGGCACCTGCCACCACGCCCAGCTAATTTTTGTATTTTTTTTTTTTTGAGACGGAGTCTCTCTCTGTCACCAAGCTGGAGTGCAGTGGCGCGATCTCGGCTCACTGCAACCTCCGCGTATTTTTAGTAGAGATGGGGTTTCACCATGTTGGCCAGGCCGGTCTCGAACCCCTGACCTCAAGTGATCCACTAGCCTCAGCCTCTCCCAAAATGCTGGGATTATAGGCATGAGCCACCAACATGCCCAGCCCCACATAGACTTGAGTTGGCACCACTTTTTGGACCATAGACATAACTCTGGTGCAGTGAAAAAAGCACTAGATTGAGTCAGGAGATCTGAGTCCTTGTCATATTTCTGTCACTAACTAGTTGAATAATGATGCTAATTACACTAATACTGATAAGTAACGTTTATTGGGTTTTTATTGTGTGTTAGGTACCATGCTAAGTGCTTTATGTGGATTATCTCATTTAGTCTCACAACAAATGCATAAACTCAATGGTGTTACTGTTTTCATTTTACAGAGGAAAATGAGAGTTAGGATAAGGAGACATGCTTAAGGTCCAGAATTACTAAGTGGTAGAGCAGAGGTACAAATCCAGGCAGTCCGACTCCAGAGCCTAAACAAGACAGTTTCACTCTTTTGGCTTTGGTTTACTCATTTGTAAAATGAGAGTGATATATGAGAAGATCTCTAAAGTCTCTTCTAGCTCTAAAATCCTATTTCTTGTGATCTCCAATCTGGGTTCAAGACCCCAGGTTGCCCTTTATATCTTAGGCCGCCCCGAGCTTACACTTCACACCCACATGAATTTGGTCCTAGCCTCCTGCATAAATAACATCCACAATGCTTCATCCCTCAGGTTTTTTATTTGTTTTGTTTGTTTTTGTTTTTGAGATGGAGTCTCGTTCTGTTGCCCAGGCTGAAGTGCAGTGGTGTGATCTCGGCTCACTGCAACCTCCGCCTCCCAGGTTCAAGCAATTCTCCTGCCTCAGCCTCCTGAGTAGCTGAGATTACAGGCACGCGCCAACACGCCTGACTAATTTTTGTATTTTTAGTGGAGACGGGGTTTCACCGTGTTGGCCAGCCTGGTCTCGAACTCCTGACCTCGTGATCTGCCTGCCTCGGCTTCCCAAAGTGCTGGGATTACAGGCTTCAGCCACTGTGTCCAGCCAATCCCTCAGGTTTCAAGGAACCTTAGAGTTTCCTCTTTAACTCTTCCTGTAGAGCTCTATGGTTCCAACCTTTGAAAGTCCTCAGCCTGGGCAACATGATGAGACCTCCATTTCTACCAAAAAAAATCTTTTTAATCAGCTGGGCATGATAGTGAGCAGCTGTGGTCCCAGCTACTTCGGAGGCTGAGGTGGCAGAATTGCTTGAGCCCAGGAGGTTGAGGCTGCAGTGAGCTGTGTTTGTGCCACTGCACTCCAGCCTGGGCAACAGAGTAAAACCCTGTCTTTAAAAAAAAAAAAAAAAAAAAAAAAAGCCGGGTACAGTGGCTCATGCCTCATGCCGGTAATCCCAACACTTTGGGAGGCCAAGGTGGGTGGATCACTTGAGGCCAGAAGTTCAAGACCAGCCTGGCCAACGTGGTGAAACCCCGTCTCTACTAAAAGTACCAAACATTAGCCAGGCATGATCGTGCATGCCTGTAGTCCCAGCTACTCAGGTGGCTGAGACACGAGAATTGCTTGAACCTGGGAGGTGGAGGTTGCAGTGAGCTGAGATCACATCACTGTACTTCAGCCTGAAAAAAAATGAAACAATCCTACTGGCATGATATTTACCAGAGTTATTTACAGAAGAGTTTTTTTTTTCCCAGAGGTTTTTGCCAGAGTTTTCAATACACAAAAACATGCATATATATGTGTGTGTGTGTGTGTGTGTGTGTCTATGTCTATATATATGTGTGTGTGTGTGTGTGTGTATATATATATATATATATATATTTTTTTTTTTTTTTTTTGAGACAGGTCTTACTCTGTCACCAGGCTGGAGTGCAGTGGCACGATCTTGGCTCACTGCAACCTCTGCCTCACAGGTTCAAGTGATTCTCGTGCCTCAGCCTCCCGAATAGCTGGGATTACAGGCTTGCACCACCACACCTGGCTAATTTTTGTATTTTTGGTAGAGATGAGTTTTCGCCATGTTGGCCAGGCTGGTCTCAAACTCCCAACCTGAAGCCATCCACCTGCCTCGGCCTCACAAAGTGCTGGGATTACAGGCATGAGCCACAGTGCCTGGTCAACATGCTTATATTTTAAGTTACCTGAAAAGAGCAGGATATGATACTTTATATACTATATGTTCATAATTTTGTTTAGTAAGGTACATTGAGAAAAGATAGGGAGATTTGCCAAAAAGTGTTAACAGTGGTTATCTGTTTTCCTTTCTTATATTTTTCCAATTTACTATGACCATGTATACCTTTTAAACTGAGAGAAATGCTTTATATTTTGCCTCTTTTGTTGTTGTTGTTGTTGAGACCGAGTCTTGCTCTGTCGCCCAGGCTGGAGTGCAGTGGTGCAATCTTGGCTCACTGCAAGCTCCACCTCCTGGGTTCATGCATTCTCCTGCCTCAGCCTCCCGAGTAGCTGGGACTACAGACGCCCACCAACACGCCCGGCTAATTTTTTGTATTTTCAGTAGAGATGGGGTTTCACTGTATTAGCCAGGATGGTCTCAATCTCCTGACCTCGTGATCCGCCCACCTGGGCCTCCCAAAGTGCTGAGATTACAGGCGTGAGCCACCGTGCCTGGTCTATTTTGCCTCTTTCTACAAAGGATTTGAAGCACCTTACCAAAAGAATACAAATGTCATAAGATTATAGAAATAGAAAATAGAAATTTATTTCTTCCTTTCTCTCTCTCTATTTTTTTTTTTTAAGATGGAGTCTCACTCTGTCACCCAAGCTCTGGAGTACAGTGGGGTGATCTCGGCTCACCGCAACCGCCGCCTCCTGGCCTGCCTCAGCCTCCTAAGTAGCTGGGATTACAGGCGTGCGCAAACATGCCCGGCTAATTTTTTTTTTATTTTTAGTAGAGATAGGGTTTCACCATGTTGGCCAAGCTGAGTCTCGAACTCCTGACCTCATGATCCACCCACCTTGGCCTCCCAAAGTGCTGGGATTATAGGCTTGAGCCACCGCGCCTGGCCTTCCTCTTCCTTTCTCTAAAGGAAGAGGAAGCTCATGTGTGATGACTGAACACTAAATTCACCTTTTTGGGTAGTCAGTGGGTGGAGAAAGGGGGAAACACAATCAATTACACAAGTTTTGTTATCAGAAAGAAAGAAGCATACCAATTCCTCAAGAGAGACAGAGATTTTCTTGTCACTAAATTCTTTCCCCCACCCCCCAATTGAAAAGACAGGATTATAGCAAACAAAATTTTTTGAAAAAACAAAACACTTATAATCCCATTGCCCTCATACAACTTTCATCATTGCCTGTCAGCTTTTAGTCCTTATCCACAGACACATATAATTTTACGTGGTTGCAATTAGAGTCTGTATACCATCTTGTGTTCTGCTTTTTTCAATGAACATATCATAAACCAGTTTTCATATTTAGTTTTCCATAATTATATTTTTTAACAGCTACATAATTGTCTATTGCTGGCACTAAATTCCATAAGAAATTTCTTATGTGGGATTAACATAAGGGACAATGTCCTCAGTAACGGTTTTATAATACACACAGGAGAGATTTTCACATTACTTTCTTGTAACTACCCTGGCTAAAAGCCAAGGACGTAACATTGAGGCACTTCTGCAGAACTGAGCTCAGATGGGTCAGGCCTGTAACCTTCTGGGGCTCCAACTTGATCTGAGGACACAACTTAAAATGCCACGTAAAGGAGTGGATGGATAGAATGTCCCTTACAATATATTCCATAAATATCTCTTCTCATAGGCAGGCTTCTGACACGACCTCAGAGGCAGAGTACATTGATTCTCTGATGAAGGTCAGAAGTATTGGTATGCTCTGTTGTTGACTGGGGCAGGATCCATATGTTTTGGAAGCCAGATAAACAGGTGGACCGGTGACAGGGTTACCGTTCTGGCTTGAAAGTTGGAAAGCCTGGCCAGAGTTGTCTGCATAGAGGTTTACCTCATGTTCTCATGGAGGTAGGGTGCAGGTGAAGTCAGATTTTTCTTAGGAAGCAGCTTTTGGATCTGAGTTCTATGCCACAGAGGAAGGATTTTTGATGTGAACAATTTTCAAAGCCCATTACCAGTCAGGTGGCCTGGGCATAAGAAGAGAGTCTCAAAATATTCCAATGGAACCTTGGGTTTTAGGAATTATAGGGTCCCAGTGTGCCTTACAGTATGAATTAGCTGCAGAATGGGGCATTATAGTGACCAATTGATTTTTGGATACTGTCACTAAGGACAATTAAAATTTTTTACATGAATGATATCAAGCTGTTATTTCTGGCACTAATTATGTAGCAGAGCCTATTGCCTCTTAAGAACTATACCTAATATGCAATAATAAAACTATGTCAGCAACACAAAGCCAGCTTCGCTTTATTTTAAGAATTTATTTCTTTTAGAGAGGGAGTCTCACTATGTTGCCCAGGCTGGTCTTAAATTCCCAGGCTCAAGTGATCCTCCCACCTCAGTCTCCCAAAGTGTTGGGATTATAGTCATGAGCCACTGTGCCTGGACCTATTTTAAGATTTTTAGTATATAAACATTATAGCCATACAACAAAAAACCTTTTTTAAAATAGAGAAAAAGAAGAAAATAATTAGCCACAATCCTATCATCCTAACACAACTATCAAAGGGTTTTGTGTACTTCCCTTATTTTTTCACCACCATATTTTATATATTTACATTCATATTATATATATACACATTTATATCCTGTTTTAATAATTATAATTACACATGTAATACATAAGTATATTTTCCTTTAAAAATTTAGAACATTAAAGAAAAAACTAAAAGTACCTTTGGACCCTTATCCTACACACCTTTACTCCATCCCTGAAGTAACCACTGTCATGAGTTTGATATGCATTCTTCCTATCCTTTAAAAAAATGGCCGGCATGGTGGCTCACACCTGTAGTCCCAGCACTTTAGGCAGCTGAGGCAGGAGGATCCCTTGAGGACAGGAGTTCGAGAATGAGACCAGCCTGTACAACATCTCAAGACCTTGTCTCTACAAAAAAAATAAAAATTAGCTGGGTGCAGGGTCATACGCCTGTGCCAGCCACTTGGGAGGCTGAGGCAGGAGGATCCCTTGAGTTCAGGTGCCCAAGGCTGCAGTGAACTATGATGGTACCACTGTACCACTGCACTCCAGCCTGGGTGACAGAGTGAGACTGTCTCTCTCTCTTTCTCTCTCTCTTTTTTTTTTTTTTTTTGAGATAGATTCTCACTCTGTCGCCCAGGCTGGAGTATAGTGGTACCATCATAGCTCACTGCATCCTTGAGCACCTGAGCTCAGGGGATCCTCCGCCTCCCAGGTTCAAGCGATTCTCGTGCCTTAGCCTCCCAAGTAGCTAGGATTACAGGTGTGTGCCACCACACCTGGCTGAATTTTGTATTTTTTTTAAGTAGAGACGGGGTTTCACCATGTTAGCCAGGCTGGTCTTGAACTCCTGGCCTCAAGTGATCCACCCGCCTTGGCCTCCCAAACTGCTGGGATTGCAGGTGTGAACCACCGTGCTGGGCTGAGACCCTGTCTCTTAAAAAACAAACAAACAAACAAAAAAACTCTTGAATGGGAAATACATAGTATTGTTTTGTGGGTTTTTTTCTTTGCATAAATGATTACATTTGGCAACTTGCTTTTTTCTTTTTTCTTTTTTCTTTTTTTTGAGACGGAGTCTCACTCTGTCGCCCAGGCTGGAGCGCAGTTGTGCAATCTTGGCTCACTGCAAGCTCCGCCACCCCGGTTCATGCCATTCTCCTGCCTCAGCCTCCCGAGTAGCTAGAACTACAGGTGCCCGCCACCACACTTGACTAATTTCTTTTTTTCTTTTTTTTTTTTTTTTTTTTTTTTTGATTTTTAGTAGAGACGGGGTTTCACCGTGTTAGCCAGGATGGTCTCATCTCCTGACCTTGTGATCCACCTGCCTCGGTCTCCCAAAGTGCTGGGATTACAGGCGTGAGCCACCGCGCCCGGCGGCAACTCGCTTTTTTCGCACAAAAATGTTTTTGAGGTCTATCCTTATTGAAACATCTAGTTCATTCCCTTTAACTGCTGTATTGTATTCAGTTTAGTGAATAGGACACATTTGATTTAGCCATTCCCTAAAGAATTCTCATCTTTGGCTGGGTGCAGTGGCTCACGCCTGTAGTCTCAGCACTTTGGGAGGCTGAGGCAGGTGGATTGCTTGAGCTCAGGAGTTCAAGGTCAACCTGGGCAACATGGTGAAACCCCAACTCTACTAAAAATACAAAAATTGTCTGGGCTCGGTGGCCACGCCTGTAATCCCAGAACTGTGGGAGACTGGGGTGGGCAGATTGCCTGAGGTCAGGAGTTTGAGACCAGTCTGGCCAACATGGTGAAACCCCATCTCTACTAAAAATATAAAAATTAGCTAGGCATGGCAGTGCACCCCTGTGGTCCCAGCTACTTGGGAGGCTGAGGCAGGGGAATCACTTGAACCTGGGAGACAGAGGTTACAGTGAGCCGTGATTGTGCCACTGCACTCCAGCTTAAGCGACAGAGCAATACTCCATCTTAAAAAAAAAAAAAAAAGAAAGAAATGTAAATATAAATACAAAAAATTAGCCAGGCGTGGTGGTGCACACCTGTAGTCTCAGCTACTCGGGAGGCTGAGGTACTAGAATCACTTGAACCTGGAGGTTGCAGTGAGTTGAGATTGCATGCCACTGCACTCCATCCTGGGTGACAAAGGGAGACTCCACGTCCCCCTTCCACAAGAAAAATAATTCTTACCTTTAAAAAAAATTGTGGCAAGAGCAATAATGCTAATAAGTCTGCTAAACTGCCTCAATTTCCCTGGTGTCACTCAGCACACCAGTGCAAAGAAACAATGTGAAGTAAGACAAAATAAGTCACTTTGCATCTCTGCATACAGGTGCAGAGATGACTGGCCCCTAGATCACAATCCTGTGAGTCTAGATTCACAGTGCTGTTAAGTTGAACTTTCTGCAATGGTGGAAATGTTCTATATCTACACTGTCTAGAAAGTAGCCACTTTTTGGGCTGGGTGTGGTGGCTCACACCTGCAATCTCAGTACTTTGGGAGGCTGAGGTGGGCGGATCACGAGGTCAGGAGATCAAGACCATCCTGGCTAACACGGTGAAACCCCATCTCTACTAAAAATACAAAAAATTAACTGGGCGCGGTGGCACACATGTGTAGTCTCAGCTACTCAGGAGGCTGAGGCAGAAGTATGGCTTGAACCCGGGAGGCGGAGGTTGCAGTGAGCCGAGATCGTGCCACTGCACTCCAGCCTGGGCGACAGAGTAAGACTCTGTCTCAAGAAAAAAAAAAAAATCCAAAAAAGAAAATAGCCATTTTTTTCATACGTGGCTATTGAAATATGGGCAGTGCAACTGAGATTTAATTTTTAACCTAAATTTGGCCACTTGTGGCTACTGGCTATCAAATTGGATGATGCAATAATCTAGCAAATGGTCATTAAAGCCACAATTTTTTTAATATTACAAGTTACATAATCAGAAGCTCCAAGACAATTGTGTCCACTCTCTAAAGGTCAAACGATGATGCTGAGATCTTGTCTTGGCCCTCTTACATGCCTTTCTTTTAAGGTTAAGTCTCCTTGTTCCTGGCCTCAAGATGGGTTAAGAGATTCATTATCATACAGAAAGGACAAGGTTGCTAAAATGTCTGTCTTTCTGGGAAATAACTATACTGAAACCAAACCATGTAGAAATTAATTTCTAATTCCAACACCCTCACTTGACATTTAATAAACTAAAATCCCCCATCAATCATCCCACTAGCCCACTAAAAGCTTCAAGGATGACAGAAGTATTACACAAAATCAACAGAAGAGTATAACCATCTTACAAAAATGGTCTTGGCTAAGAGCCAGCATTGTTCAGTTAGTCGGGTTATGTGTCATAAATGGGGTTTAGACTCAGAAGTGCTCTACTTTCTTGTTTTCCATAAATGCCTGTGGGGCTCTCTGAATCCCCATGCAGATCTCCTTTGTCATCCAGAAGGTTCCTGACTGCCCCGTATAGCCTGCTAAATCTATAGCTCACATAGATAGGCAAGTGGTTATGTAATTTGCTCCTAGAACAGGCACCAGAATGTTCAGGTCTAGTGTCCAGTTGATCTTCCCTGGCAGTATCAGGCAGATATGACAGTACATGTGGGCTGGAAGGAGGACTAGCGAGAGGCTCAAAGGCACAAATACAGACAACAGTAAAATAACATGAAAAACATGCTAGCTATGCCTGTTATAAAAATCCATTACTAGGCCAGGCGCGGTGGCTCAAGCCTGTAATCCCAGCACTTTGGGAGGCCAAGATGGACGGATCACGAGGTCAAGAGATCGAGACCATCCTGGCTAACACGGTGAAACCCTGTCTCTACTGAAAAATACAAAAAAACTAGCCGGGTGAGGTGGTGGGCGCCTGTGGTCCCAGCTACTCGGGAGGCTGAGGCAGGAGAATGGCCTAAACCCGGGAGGCGGAGCTTGCAGTGAGCTGAGATCCGGCCACTGCACTCCAGCCTGGGCGACAGAGTAAGACTGTCTCAGAAAAAAAAAAAAAAAAAAAAAAAAAAAAAAAAAAAAAAATCCATTACTAGCTCCTCTTTTTCATATGGGCCCTGATGCATAAAACTATACCTATCCTCTGGTCTTTCCCTCCCCCTCCCATTTCCTCTTCTTTTATGTTTACTTTTTCTGAACTCTTTGCTTAGTCTCTTTCTCCTTCTGCCTCTGGCAGTTTCCACTGCTGATCCCCTTTCTTCTTTTTCTGAGGCCAGTCTTTTAGCATCCTTCAACAAGGTTATGCACTCAGTTAATCTATAAATGGTATCAGGCTATTAAGATATAAGTTAAGAGAAAGGAGGCATAAACACTATCCTGCTTTACTTGTGCTTGTGCTTTGGTGTACTCAGAGACTTCTTCCTACCCTGAGACTTTCTATCTTCAACTTTTAAAAAAGAAAGACCCAGGCCGGGCACAGTGGCTCACGTCTGTAATCCCAGCACTTTGGGAGGCCGAGGCGGGCGGATCACAAGGTCAGGAGATCCAGACAATCCTGGCTAACACGATGAAACCCCGTCTCTACTAAAAATACAAAAATTAGCTGGGCGTGGTGGTGGGCGCCTGTAGTCCCAGCTACTTGGGAGGCTGAGGCAGGAGAATGGAATGAACCCGGGAGGCGGAGCTTGCAGTGAGCCAAGATCGTGCCACTGCACTCCGGCCTGGGTGACAGAGCGAGACTCTTGTCTCAAAAAAAAAAAAAAAAAAAAAAAGGAAAGACCCTCAGTCAGGCGTGGTGGCTCACGCCTGTAATCCCAGCACTTTGGGAGGCCGAGGCAGGTGGATCACAAGGTCAGGAGATCGAGACCATACCGGCAAACATGGTGAAACCCCATCTCTACTAAAAATACAAAAAAAATTAGCCGGGCATGGTGGCGGGCGCCTGTAGTCCCAGCTACTCGGGAGGCTAAGGCAGGAGAATGGTGTGAACCTGGGAGGCGGAGCTTGCAGTGAGCAGAGATCGCGCCACTGCACTCCAGCCTGGGCAACAGAGTGAGACTCCACCTCAAAACAAAAGAAGACAAAACAAAAAAAACCCCTCTCCCACTATAGGAGCAATACATGTTTATTAAAGAAAAATGGTAAAATACAGAAAAAAAGTTACAAAGTACTTATAGTCTTATCACCCAATGAAAACCACAGTTAATATTTTGGTATATATCTTTCCAGTATTATTTTTTCCTACATGGATTTTTAAAAATTGTAATCACATTGTACATACAATTTTGTATTCTTGTTTTTTCCTCAACGTATAAGCATGTATTCAAATGATTACACAGGTTCATAAATATAATTTTCATGCCTGTGTAATATTCTATCAGTTGGATGTACCATTGGTTAATCATTTCTGAATTTTTAGCCATTTATCTTTTTTCTTTTTTGAAAAAATAGAGATGGGGTCTCGCTCTGTTGCTCAGGCCGGTCTCGAACTTCTGGCTTCAAGGGATCCTCCTACCTTGGCCTCCCAGAGTGCTGGGATTACAGGTGGTGAGCCACCATACCCAGCCCATTTATCTTGAAGTGGTATTAAAATGAGGATTTATACAAGCATTAATTACCAGGGATCTATGTTAAGCACATATAGATGGTCCCAAAACAGTAATTGCCTATGTAATCACTGGAAAATGATAGTTCAATGAAAGCAGCAGGTTTTCAGTGAATGGTAGTTTTCTCCATAAAGTTTAAGAGTAGTGAATTTTTTTTATTTATTTTTAATTTATTATTATTTTTTGAGACAGAGTCTCACCCTGTTGCCCAGGCTGGAGTGCAGAGGTGCAGTTTCGGCTCACTGCAACCTCCACCTCCTGGGTTCAAGTGATTCTTCTCCCTCAGCCTCCGAAGTAGCTGGGACTATAGGCATGCGCCACCACACCTGGCTAATTTTTTTTTTTTTTTTTTTTTGATTTTTAGTAGAGACAGGGTTTCACCACGTTGGTAAGGCTGGTCTCAAACTCCTGACCTCAAATGATCTGCCCACTTCGGCCTCTCAAAGTGCTGAGATTACAGGCATGAGCCACTGCGCCCGGCCTGTTTTAAATTTTTAAAAATGCTACGGGGGTCTCACTATATTGACCAGGCTAGTCTTGAACTCCTGAGCTCAAATGATCCTCCCACCTCAGCCTCCCAAAGTGCTGGGATTACAGGCATAATCCACCACACCTGGCCAAGAGTAGTGAATTTTATAGTAGTGTCAGGACCTCCCTCTCTATTATGGCATCCTGGTGTAGTAGAAAGAAAAAAATACTTTGGAATCAGCCATTCTTTCCTTTATTCAAAAAATATTGATTGAGCATCTATTGTGTGCCAGGGACTATAAATGCACTAATAAGAAAAACCAGGCTGGGCGCAATGGCTTATGCCTGTAATTCCAGCACTTTGGGAGGTCGAGGCAGGTGGATTGCTTGAGTCCGGGAGTTCAAGACAAGCCTGGGCAACATGGAGAAACACCATGTCTACCAAAAATACAAAAGTTAGCCGGGCATGGTGGTGTGCACCTATAGTCCCAGCTACTCTAGAGGCTGAGGTGGGAGGATTGCTTGAATTCAGGAGGCAAAGGTTGCAGTGAGCCAAGATCGTGCCACTGCACTCCAGCCTGGGCTACAGAGTGAGACTCCATCTAAAAACAAAAACAAAAACAAAACCAGCAAGAAAAAATTCAAGTGCTTCCCCTCATGGAGCATATAGTTTAGTGGAGTTCACAAGCAATCAAACAAGCAATTACACATAGAATGCTAAGATGGGGAAATATGGGGGAATACACATGTATAAAAGAAGAAACCTAATTTGAAGTTGGGGGATCAGGAAGGCTTCCCGGAGAAAGTGACATGTAAGCTTAGATGTGAAGGATGAGTAGGAGTTAGCAAGCTAAAGATACAGAGGGGACTGGGGAAGAGACTATGTGTTCCAGACAGAGGGAATAGCAAGTATAAAGTCTTATAAGTATGTGAAAGACTCTCTTTTATCTGAAGATGCCATTATTTTGCCTTCATTCTTAAAGGATATTTTTACAGAATATAATATACTAGACTGACAGTCATTTTCTTCCCGCCAGTTTAAAGATGTTTTCCCACTGCCGTCTAGTCTCCATAGTTCCTGAGGAGAAGTCCATGGTAGTTTGAATCATTGTATGCAGTGTTGTTCTTCTCTGGCTGCTTTCAAGATTTTCTGTTTATTTTTTGGCTCTCAGCAGTGTTTTTTTTTTTTTTTTTTTTTTTTTTTTGAGATGGAGTTTTGTTCTTGTTGCCCAGGCTGGAGTGCAATCTTGGCTCACTGCAACCTCCACCTCCCAGGTTCAAGCGATTCTCCTGCCTCAGCCTCCTGAGTAACTGGGATTACAAACACGCACCACCACGCCCAGCTAATTTAGTATTTTTTGTAGAGACGGGGTTTCTCCTTGTTGGTCAGGCTGGTCTCGAACTCCTGACCTCAGGTAATATGCCCGCCTCAGCCTCCCAAAGTGCTGGGATTACAGGCATCAGCCACCGCGCCTGGCCCGCTCTCAGCAGTTTTAACTATGATTCAAGTATTTATTCTTTTTGAGCTTTGCTGAGCTTGAATCTGTAAATGTATAACTTTGCCAAGTTTGGGACGTGTTCAACCATTATTTCTTCAAATAATCCTTCTGCTCTATTCTCTCTTTCTCCTCCTTCACACATATTTTATTTTATTTGAGACAGAGTCTCACTCTGTCGCCCAGGCTGGAGTGCAGTGGCACAATCTCAGTTCACTGCAACATCCGCCTCCTGGGTTCAAGTGATTCTTGTGCCTCAGCCACCTGAGTACCTGGGATTACAGGTGTGCACCACCATGCCCGGCTAATTTTTTGTATTTTTAGTTGAGATGGGGTTTCACCATGTTGGCCAGGCTGGTCTTGAACTCCTGGCCTCAAGTGATCTGCCTGCTTTGGCCTCCCAAAGTGCTGGGATTACAGGCATGAGCCACCACGGCCAGCCTCCTTCACACATATTTTAGACCTCTGATATTGTCTGAGACTCTGTTCATTTTTTAAAAATCCACTCTCTCTCTTCTTGAGATTGAATACTTTTGATTATGATATCTTCAAGTTCACTGACTCCTCTGTTATATTTCATTCTGCTATTAATTCCACACACTTAAATTTTCATTTCAGATACTGTATTTTTTAGTTCTGGAATTCTCATTTAGTTATTTTCTATATTTTGTTTTTCTCTGCTGAGGTTTTCAATTTTTTCATTTGTTACCAGGGTATTTTTCTCTCCTCGTTAAGCAATATCATCTTTGAGTTAGCCTCCATTAATTGTCTTTTTCCTTTAGTGTGGGTTACATTTTCCTAATTCTTCACATACAGTCGTCCCTTGGTATCCATGGGGAATTGATTCCAGGAACCCTCTTATGGATACCAAAATCTGAGGATGCTCAAGTCCATTTTATAAAATGGTGTAATTTTTGCATATAATCTACACATATTCTCTCATATATTTTATTTTATTGATTGATTGATTGATTGAGAGAGATGGAGTCTCACTCTATCGCCCAGGCTGGAGTGCAGTGGCACGATCTCAGCTCACTGCAACCTCCGCCTCCCAGGTTCAAGCAATTCTCCTGCCTCAGCCTTCCAAGTAGCTGGGGACTACAGGCACGTGCCACCTGCCTGGCTAATTTTTTGTATTTTTTGGTGGAGACGGGGTTTCTTCATATTTCCCAGGCTGATCTCAAACTCCTGGCCTCAAGTGATCTGCCCACCTTGGCCTCCCAGAGTGCTGGGGTTACAGGCGTGAGCCCCTGCGCCTGGCTTGTTTTTTGAACATTTTTGATCTGCAGTTGGTTGAATCCACAGATGCAGAACTCATGGATATGGATAACTGTATTACTTTTAGAGGGGCTCCTGGACATTGTGTATGTTATGTTGTGGAGATTCTGGATTCTGTTATATTCTCTGAGAGGGTAGATGTGTTTCTTTTAGCAGGTAATTAACTTGTTTAGATTCAAACTGTACTTTGCCTTGCCTGTGGTTAGTGGCAGCTCAAATCTTAGTTCCATTCTTTCAGTTTTAGATGGAAACTGCCCTATGCATGCATAGTTCAGAATATGCCTTGGGGAAGAATTTATACAGATAATTTAGGGTTCCTTTTCTCAGAATCTCTCCTTTCTTAGCCATCTCCTCACTTTCCAGAGGCTGTGGTTGTCCCAGGCTCTGTCCTTTGGTTCTTCAGGCTAGAAAGATAAGGATTTCCTAATGGACTTTCAGTGATGTGGCCAGTGATTGCAGCCTGACCTCAGGCTGAGGCCACAAAAATGAGAAACTCACCCCATGCTGACCTCTTATTCCAAGCTCCAATTGCCCTCTGAAATCTGCCTGCTTTTGTTCACTCTCTGGAGCCCTCAAGTTGTGCGTGCGTGTGTGTGTGTGTGTTTGTGCACACACACACGTGCGTGTGTGTATCTGTCTGTGCGTGTGTGTGTATCTTGTCCAGAGTTTACAAATGTTATCTATTGAGAATTTACTCCATCATACTGAGAATGGAAATTGTAAGAGATTCTCAGATGAGCTTACTTCATATTTTAGGGGTAAAATCATAGACCTCAACTTCTTTCTTTTTCACCTTAATATTTCTGTATATCATCACCCATATTCTCCTCTTGCTTCAGAGAAAAAGGCCGATTTGTCCACTTTTTCCCCTTTTTCCACCACCTCATATTTGTGGCAGGATCTACACTTCACCAATCCATTCATTTACTCAACAAGTATGTATCAAGCCAGGCGCTCTGCTAGGTGTTAGGGGTAACAAGAGCAAGCAAAAATAGACCCCATTTCACTGAAATGGCTCTCTTCTAGGTCATAGGTTGTCAAAAGTCTGGTTTCTTTTCTTTTCTTTTTCTTTTCTTTCTTTTTTTTTTTCTTTTTTTGAGACGGAGTTTCACTCTTTTGCCCAGGCTGGAGTGAAGTGGTGTGATCTCAACTCACTGCAACCTCCACCCCCTGGATTCAAGCGATTCTCCTGCCTCAGCTGCCCGAGTAGCTGGGATTATAGGCGCCCACCACCACAACTGGCTTTTTTTTTTTTTTTTTTTTTTTTTTTTTTTTTTTAAATTTTTAGCAGAAACAGGGTTTCTCCATGTTGGCCAGGCTGGTCTTGAACTCCTGACCTCAGGTGAACAGCCCGCCTTGGCCTCCCGAAGTGCTGGGATTACAGGCGTGAGCCACCGCGCCTGGCAAGTCTGGCTTCTTAATCACCAGATAAAATAACTTTTTCTCAGTCTCATCCTCTCTAACTTCATTGCATCATCCTCCATTAACTCTGGTGACCAGCCTCTCCTTAAAATTTTTCCTTTGCCTTCCAGGTCTTCTCCCACCTTGTTGATTTTTCCTGTCACTTTCCAAGTAGGGGAATTCTCAGAGACTTTGTCCTTGGCTCTTTTCTTCTCTTGTCCTTGGCAGTCTTACTTGATCTTAAAGCTTCAACTACCACTTCCGTGCCCAAGACTCTCAAATCTCTCTCTTCAGCCTTGACCTCTCTCCTGAGGTTGAGACTTGAATTTCAGCTGTTTGTCTCTGCCTGATTGTCTAACAATCACATTAAATTGCAAGTAGTCAAAATCCAACTCATTATCTTGCCTCTGAACCCGCTCTTCCTGCTGTGTTTCCTATTTCAGCTAATTCCTGATACTGGAAGCATAGAGTTAAATAAGAGCTACATTAGGGGTGTTGCAAAAGGGATTCTTGCATTGGGTAGGAAGTTTGATGATAGGGAAAGCTGTGAAGTCCCTTCCAATTCTGTGATTCTATTATGTTCCCAGGACAGAGCTGTCCATTTCCTTCAAGGGGCTTGCAATTGAACCGAGGGAGACAAACCAATTGAGTGATAACTGGTCTTGACTTCGAATGCAGCAGAAATTCAGAGAAAGGAGATAACGTGCACTGAAGTAGTAAGAGAAGATTTTATGAAGAAGAGAACCAAGCCAATCTCTTCAAAGGTAGAAGCTGTGTCTTTTATTTCATTCATAGTCCCACAGCACCATTCTCTGCACACTGTAGAAACTCCATAAAGGCTTTTTGAATGAGTTTGTAATATTATTAATGTTTATTGAGTACACATTGAGTGCACAGTTCTTCACTAAATGATGTAGATGTTAACCAAGATGCAGTCTCTTTTTTTAACCAGTCAACCAATGAATATTTACTGAGTGCCTATTATTTACAAAACACAATGCTAGAAATTATAGGGATGCAAGATGCAAGAAAAATATGTCTTAGACCCTCCCTTAGGGAGTTTACAATGTGGTTGGTAAGATGAGACATATATGCACAGGAGGCCAACTAAGAATGTGAGCCAGAGCCAAATGAACGCTATAGACAATAAGTGTAAACACAATTTTTAAAGTACAGGTTACTGTAGACTGGGTGGATATGGAGGCTTTATGGAGGAGGTGGGACCTGCACTGGGCTTTGAAGGATGGGCAGAAATTAAATAGGCTTCAAGTTGTCATAGTTAAGATACAATTCAACCCATGAAGCATTAGACTAAAGACTAAACAGATGAAGAACAACATCTAGGCAGGAATTTGCAGCTTATATCAGCATTTGTTAGAGTCATTCTATTTTCCTCCCACCATAATCACATTTTTTGTTCTTTTTCTTCCTTTTTCCTTTTTAAAATATTTCCCCCCCCCCCTTCTCTTTATGGTGACATACAGGGCTAAAATATTCTCCTCTGAGAGGCATGTTAAAAGCCTGAGCTCAAAAACCAGACCGGGTTCAAATCCTGATTTTATCACTATTAGCTGTGTGATTTGGGGCAAGTTGCTTAATCCGTCTATTCCTCATCATTACACTACAGATGTAAAAATAGCACCTATGTCATAGGATTGTTTTGAGGATTAACTGAGTTGAAATATATAAAGCACTTAAAATTGTGCCTGGCAGATAGTAAGTGTTCAATAAATGTTAGCTTTTATTAAGGGAAGAAGGCTGGCTAATTCAACATTATTGTCTTTCCAGGTCTTATTGTTTCTAGATAACTAAGTATATAACTAACGAACACCTCTATGGAAGCTGGAGGTCAGACTCTTGTCAGCTGATGGGTTAGGTCTTTAGCAACCCCATTAACATGCATAACAGCCCACTTAGGCTGCCGCCACTTTTTCCCAGATTGCCCTCACCCCTAGGCGACTTAGAGATACTTTTGTGAAATAAATACAATCACCAACTTAAGTAGGCAAGTTGAGTATTTAAAGGGCACTTCATCAACATAGGGAGACAACTGACAACTTTCAGAAGGGATTTAGTTTAAAGTAGACTATCCCCAGGGAGGCCTCAGGTGAAATGAACGTCAAGAAGGGAACAAGTCACTAATGGTAATAGGCAGCTGGATGGGTGTGTGTGGAAAGGAGTAGGGTGCTCCATAGAAAGGCAGTTAAGCTCTAAATCCAGATCCCCTGGAATACAGATTGTATGGATATGAGCTCTACTCTTTTGTTTTCACCACTCTACTACCTGTTTTTACAACCAGACCCTCCCCTCGTACTCCCTCCCTGCAGTTCCAGCCTCCTGCTTTCAGGAACACAAACACCCCAAATTACAGGGTCTTTTGATTTGCCATTTCCTTGGGACAGCCTGAAGGGAGAATCGAAAGAAGTTCTTGTCAGGATGGTTGCATAACACACTGAGTCGGAGATTGTGAAATGTCCTTTGAGAAAAATGTACGGGCAGGAAGATGAATAGGTGTCTGTTTGATTAAGGTACAGTACTGCCTGTGGGCAGGATGATGAACTAATGGGATTCCATACAATTTAAAGGTCCTAAATCTTCATTTCTCACCGCCCCTATTCTTGACTCCTTTTGGCCAAGAATCACTGTGGTCAAGGAAACGCAGTAGAGAGGAAAGTGCACATCAAGTTCTGATGTCACCTGTTTGTCAAGAGATTTGACTCAGCCACTCTGTGTGTGTGTGTGTGTGTGTGTGCGCGCGCGCGCGCGCGCGCGCGCTGAGGTACAGAAGATAACTGTGCTTCACCCAACATCACTTAGTAGCTCTGAACTTCTGTGCCTGCCATGAAAAATAAAAAGGGTGCTCTGTGTGTGTGTGTGTGTGTGTGTGTGTGTGTGTGTGTGTATGGGAGCCAGCTAGCTGTTACTGCCTTATTAATGCAAAGGACTTAATTAGCCCAGTACCCTCTACTCTCCTCTTCTTTTCACCCTATCAAAATTTTCTCTCAAAGATCATTTATCGTTTATTTACACCTCATTGTGAATTTAACTCGCACAATTCTCCTAGGGCCTTATCTCGTCACTCATCTATATATTTAACTTTTCACTTTTTATGGAATTGGTCCCTCTAGCACTAAACACATTTAAATCTCTCCTATCCTAAAAAACAAATCCTTCTTTGACTATGCATTGCTCTCTGGCTACATTTCTTTCTTAGGCAAGTTTCTCAAAAGATTCTCTATTAAATGTTTCCACTTCTTCACCTCCGATTCAATTCTCAATTCACTATGATCTGGATTCTACTCCCAGGACTCTACTGAAACTGTTCTCATTTAAGTAATTATTAAATCTAGTGGACATTTATCAGGGCTTATCTTATTTGACCTTTCTACTGTATTAAACACTATTAACCACCTATTTGCTCCTTTTAGAAACATTTTCATTCATTGCCTTCAGATCATTATTGTCTTCTGGCTCTCTTCCTACCTCTCTGACCACTCCTTCCTGATATCCTTTACAGGCTTTTTTTTTTTTTTTTTTTTTTCTTTCCAAGATGGAGTCTTGCTCTGTTGCCCAGGCTGGAGGGCAGTGGCTCGATCTCAGCTAACTGCAACCTCCGCCTCCCAGGTTTAAACAATTCTCCTGCCTCAGCCTCCCGAGTAGCTGGGACTACAGGTGCACGCCTCCACGCCCATCTACTTTTTTGTATTTTAGTAGAGACCAGTTTTCACCGTGTTGCCCAGGCTGGTCGCGAACTCCTGCACTCAGGCAATCTGCCCGCCTCTGCCTCCCAAAGTACTGGGATTACAGGCGCCAGCCACCGTGCCTGGCCCACAAGCTGTTCTTTTCTGTGCCTGCCCTTTAATGTTTTTCCCAAATGGAAATAGTTTTACTTTTTCTGGTTAAAAAAGAAATGTAAGTTTATTGTTAAAAAATCAGATCCTTTAGAAAATTATAAAAATATAAAATCCAACTGAAACCCCACCACACAGAGGTAACCACTGCTAACATTTTGCTGTATGTCTTTCCAGACTTTAAAAATTATATAGTTATTTATATATAAATATTTATATATAATTATTTATATTATATTATATATTATTTATAATTATAACTATTTATATTAATTATATATAAAATATACATTAATACAAATGATATCATACTACAATATTTTTTACCAGCTTTTTTCACTTTTTTATGGACATCATTCTGTATCAACAAGCATAGGACATTATTTTAAATGGATAGATAGGGGAACTGTAAATTAGGCCATTTGCACAAGATAGTGAAATTTATGATGGAAGTGACTAAGATAAAAAGCCTTGTAAAATATAAAATCTACTACCCCTTTATAAGATTTGTTATATAAGCAAATTCACAAATTAGAAAAAAAAGACTACAAAAATATTGCAGAAAATGCACAATTATTTGCTCTTAAAAACAGGATCCTTACACTGGTATCTTTATGTGATTATCTGATTATTTTCTGAGGATAAATTATTGGAAGTAAAACTTTTGAGTCAAAGATTTTGGTAAATAACATTTAAAATAAAAAAAATACAAAGGCACTATACTTAAACATAGTTAATGAAAAACAACCCTCCCTGCCATCTGTGCCTCCTTTTCTCCAGTTCTGCTCTCCAGAGACAACCAGTATTACAAGTTTCTTCAAGTCAAAGTTTTTAAGAAAAACACATACTGCCAATCTATTTCCCAGAAAGATTGTACCGATTCACATTCCTACCAAAACTGCATGCCCTCACCAACTTTTAAATCTTCTGTCCTTGCCTCTTCATGTTTTTCTTTCTACATGGTATGCTGATGACTCTCATCTCTCTATCTCTCTAACCCTGACCTCGCCCTCGAGCTCCAGGCCAGTATTTCCAGCTACTCGCTGGACATCTCCACCTGGATGTTCTACAGACACCCCATATTTATCTAAACTGAACTCATTTTTTACAGATGAGGAAAACTGTTTGTATAATTTGCTCATGGTTATACAGCTAGAAAGCAAGGATTTAAACCCAGGCAGCCTAAGTCCATGGGTCACACATTTAAGCCCTACACTATACTACCACCATATCTAATCACATACAAGTCCTATTTTATTTCTTCAATCTCTGTCCTATCTCTTCTCCATTCTCACCATCACCACTTGATTCTGAGTCTTATTGTCAATACCTTCACAATTCAACTTAAATACATCTTCCATGTTGTCTACAAAACAATTCTTCTAACACATACATCTGATCATGTATTTTTCCTGCTTAGGATCCTTCAGGGACTCCCTATCACCTACCATAAAGCGTTGTATCACCTATCATAAAGTCAGAGATCCTTTGCTTAATATAAGCAGATCATCCTTTGTCTGCCCATCCTTAGCCAGTCTACCTTTCTAAACACTTCCATCACACAGTCTGAATTGGCAATAAATGCCTAAAAATGCCCTACTGTTTCTTATCGCAAGGACTTTGCATAGTTCTCTCTCTCTTTTTTTTTTTCCTTTTCTTTCTTTGATGGAGTCTTGCTCTGTTGTCCAGGATGGAGTGCAGTGGCATGATCTCAGCTCACTGCAATCTCTGCGATTCAAGCGAGGTTCAAGCGATTCTCCTGCCTCAGCCTCCCGAGTAGCTGGGATTACAGGCGTGTGCCACCCCGCCCAGCTAATTTTTGTATTTTTAGTAGAGACGGAGTTTCACTATGTTGGCCAGGCTGGTCTCGAACTCTTGACCTCAAGTGATCTGCCTGCCTCGGCCTCCCAAAGTGCTGGGATTACAGGTGTGAGCCACCACGCCCGGCCTGCATATGCTGTTTCTTATTCCAGAAATTACCTTTCCCTATTTCCACTCCTATTTGTCCTTTATGTCTTTTCATGTCTGTTAAACTCATATGTTTCCTCCTCCAGGGGAGCCTCCCCTAATTTTTCCAATTATACATTTCCTATGTGCTGCTTTGAACATTTACTTATTTTGTATTTGTCACATTATATTAGTTTTGTTTACTTGTCTCCCTTGCTAGAATGTTAACTCCTTGAGGGCAGGGACTCTCTTATTTAACTCCAGGACTTTAGTGTTTAGCATGGTGCTTGGCACGTAAGTAGTTGCTTAGTGGATATTGGTTAAATTGAATTAAATAGCAATTGTGAAATTGTAGGGCCTCATACTCTGTTGAAAGAATTTCTGGCATCAGTGATACGGGAAATATTTTTTGAGCAGAGGAGGGCAAGGGAAAGGTGGAGAAAGGATGACCTGAAATCATCACCCTGTCTACCCTTTAATGTAGAGCATATGTAAATTAGTCATATAAATATTAGTATTTCTATAGATATTCTCATGTAAACATTTATTCTATCTCCGTTATGGGTTGCAGGCAACCTCAGAGCAGTGCCAAGTATGGAGTTCTGCGGAGTAGAAATAGAAGGTATGAAGTAAGTACCCTCAATTTGCTGAGAAATATAAGATTGAGTACACCTGGAGTGTGGCAACAAGGAGTAAGATATGCCCAATTTTCCTGAAAAGTGAGAGAGAAATGTCTTTCTTTACCCCATTCTAGTTGCTTGCTGCTTTCTTGGCACCATACGTAGTGCTGAGTGCGCCATTGTGTGTGGCATGAACTGAAAGCATCAGTGGCACAGGTGGGACGGCTACGTTATAGGTTCTCAGTACTATTATTGGAACCCCACCCTCCATAGACCACCCTTCTATTTTCGCGGAAAACCAGGACTTATTCAGGTCACAGGGCTTCGACCTATCACTGTAGGAGCCTGGCTCGCGGGGCAGTACCCACTGTTGATTGATACACGGTATGAGACAATTTCTTGGGTTGAGGAGCCGCGATTGGCGGAGCCAGCCAGTGGTGCTAAGCAGGGTATTGGGTACTGTGTATCGGGGATGCAGGTTCCCGGGTGGCCACAAACATCACCCGGAAGTCTGAATATGGCCTCCACTCTACAGGGCGCGCAGCATGCAGCACGGCCGCTATTCAGGGCGCAGGGCCCGGGCCCGAGCGGCGTGCGCGTGCGCGCGTGCGTGGGCGCGCGTGCGCGCCGCCGCCGCCTGTGGGTTGGCTGGTTATTTTGCAAGCGGGAGGGGCCGTGCGCGCTCCTGCCTCAGGCCTCTATCCCCCACCCCCCTTCCCCGGTCCCAGGCTCTCCTTCGGAAAGATGTCGGACACGGCAGTAGCTGACACCCGGCGCCTTAACTCGAAGCCGCAGGACCTGACCGACGCTTACGGGCCGCCAAGTAACTTCCTGGAGATCGACATCTTTAATCCTCAGACGGTGGGCGTGGGACGCGCGCGCTTCACCACCTATGAGGTTCGCATGCGGGTGAGTCACGGGGTGAGGGAGACAGCTGAGGGAGGACCGGGCGGCGCGGGCGGGAGGGGGGAGGGAGGCTACCGCGGGGACAACTAACGGCGGGGAAGACGCCTTAGGGGTCATTTGGGGGTTAGGGGCATAATAGGCTTGGAGAGAGGTCTGCTGATTCAGTTGTGACCGGAGGATGCAGAAAACTCCTGAGGGAGACATCGGACGGGGATGCAGGAAAACTACCCATGAGGAAGTGAAGCATGGCTGGATAGGGTGGGGTGGATGGAAAAAGATTCGAGTGAGGAATTCAAGGAGATAGGAATCACGGCTGTAGCGACAGAAGGAAGGGAGGGAGGATGGAAGAGGGCTGGGGGATGGAAAGCCAAGGCGATATATCGCTGAGCTCCATAACTAAACTAGGTTGCGGGAAGTCTGAAGAGGGAGGGCAGGAAGGACGGCTGCTTTCTAATGAGGTCTTCCTGGGATAATGGAGTTAAGCAAAGCCTTGAATTAAAGGGAAGGTAGATTCCAGAAAAGGCAGACAGCAGGCTTGTGAGAGCAGAAATAAGAAAGGGAGTCTCCTTGAGACCGAGCGCTTTCCTGACTTGTGTGGGATCAGCATTTGAAGGAGATAAATGTTTTATGCTTAAGTTTTCGCAGGTACTACATTCTGTCTCGCCTTGAAACCTGGCCTTGCCCTGGGATTGGTGCCTTGTCAGTCACTGCTTTCATTCTATGCTGATCCTTTAGATTTGAAGTATCCAGAATGTTTATTTCAGTATTTATTGACTCTCTTTCAGTATTTATTGACTCTCAAAAAGCCATTATATGAATGGCTTTTTGCCCTTTCTGTCCTAGATTACCCTTCTGGATTCTGACCCTGGTCTGTAGTTACTTTAATACATGACATTTCAGAACCGCCCAGGAGTGGCTTCTTCCAGCTTGCATGACAGAGGACTTTACTCTAGTGCTTAGCCCATAATGCAAGGATGGAATGTCCAGATAGAGTATTTGGTTTACAGGATCTTTTGCCCACTTGAAGTGGTTATAGGCAAAACAGGTTGAGAATCATTTTCCAGTTTTCCATATGTTTTCTTCTCAGACTAAAAGGCCAGAATATTCTCTGTGGACAGCATCCTGCTCAAACAGCATTGAAGAACTAGAAGAGTGTATGTGCTTTCATTGTTGAAGGAGTGAATTGAATGAGAAATTGTGGTTTCCTACTCGGGCTTTGAAATCTTACTGAGAAATGATGATTTCCAGATTCCAAGCTTGGCAAAGTCCAACCTAAGGAAAGAAAAGTGAATAGCAAAACATGAGAAACACGTGTCTATATAAGAACTATTTGAAATCATGTCTTTGGGGGAGAATGGAATTTAGGTCCTTTAGAATATGATAAAAGCGGGAAATTGTCAGTGCTGGAGAACTTAGTTACCTGAGGGAGCTTGGGCATAACTAGTACAGCATAAGGGCTGTCTGCTGTGGGGTTTTGGAGACATTCGATGCATTAGCCAAGAGTCTTAGGGATTCTGAATGAAGTCGCTCTTTACTCCAGGTATTCTTTTGTTTTTTTAGAGATGGAGTCTCGTTCTGTTGCCCAGGCTGCAGTGCAGTGGTGCGATCTCGGCTCACTGCAACCTCCACCTCCTGGGTTCAAGCAATTCTGCCTCAGCCTCCCGAATAGCTGGTATTACAGGCACATGCACCATGCCCGGCTAATTTTTGTATTTTTAGTAGAGATGGGGTTTTGCCATGTTGGCCAGGCTGGTCTTGAATTCCTGACCTCAAGTGATCCTCCTGCTTCAGCCTCCCAAAGGGCTGGGATTACAGGCATGAGCCACCACGCCTGGCCCTACTCCAGGTATTCTAGTAACAACAGGGACTGTTCATCTAGTGCCTGCTGTGTGCTAGGCGCTGAACTAGGTTTTAATTTGTCTTAATCCTTACAAAACTTCGTTTTACACGTGGGAAACTGAGGAGGAATGCCGTTTAAGTAACTTGCCCAAGTACACATAACTATAACTGACAGGGCTGGGATTTTAACACAAATATGTCTGACTCCATATTCTTTCTACTACACTTCAGTCTCCTTGACAACACTTAGTAGCAAAACTTTAGCATGTAAAATTTTTCTACTCACTAAACTTTTAATTGGTCCCTTCCACAATTTTTTTTTTTTTTTTTTTTTCGAGATGGAGTCTCGCTCTCTCACCCAGGCTGGAGTGCAGTGGCATGATCTCAGCTCACTGCAACCTATACCTCCCAGGTTCAAGCGATTCTCCTGCCTCAGCCTCCAGAGTAGCTGGGACTACAGGCATACAGGCGTGGTGCCACCACACCTGGCTAATATATATATATTTTTTTGAGATAGAGTTTCGCTCTTGTAGCCCAGGCTATAGTGCAGTGGCGTGATCTCGGCTCACTGCAACCTCTGCCTCCTGGGTTCAAGTGATTCTCCTGCCTCAGCCTCCCAAGTAGCTGGGATTACAGGCATGCACCACCACGGCTGGCTAATTTTTGTATTTTTAGTAGAGACAGGGTTTCGCCATGTTGGCCAGGCTGGTCTCGAACTCCTGACCTCAAGTGATCCATCCGCCTCAGCCTCCCAAAGTGCTGGGATTACAGGTGTGAGCCACCGTGCCCAGCTTGTTAATTAATTCTTTGAGACTAGGTCTTGCTGTATTCCCCAGGCTGGAGTACAATGGCACAATAATGGCTCACTGCAGCCTTGACCTTCTGGGCTCAAGTGATCCTCCCACCTTAGCCTCCTGAGTAGCTGGGACTAAAGGCATATCCCATCACACCTGGATTTATTAAAAAAATTTTTTTTGTAGAGATAAGGTTTTATAGAGACAGCCTGTGTTGTCCAGGCTGGTCTCAAGTGATCCTCCTGCCTTGACCTCCTAAAGTGCTGGTATTACAGGCATGAGCCACCATGCCTGGCCACTTATTTATTTTTATTTTTTGAGATGGAGTCTCACTCTGTCACTCAGGCTGGAGTTCAGTGGCACGATCTCAGCTCACTGCAACCTCTGCCTCCTAGGTTCAAGTAATTCTGCCTCAGTCTCCCCAGTAGCTGGGATTATAGGTGCACACCATCATGCCTGGCTAATTTTTATATTTTTAGTAGAGACAAGGTTTCACCATGTTAGCCAGACTGGTCTCGAACTCCTGGCCTCAGGTGATCCGCCTGCCTCAGCCTCCCAAAGTGCTGGGATTACAGGCGTGAGCCACCGTGCTTCGCCTTGTTTATTCATTTTTTTTTTTTTTTTAAGACAGAGTCTTGCTCTGTCACCCAGGCTGGAGGGCAGTGGTATGATCTTGGCTCACTGCAGCCTCCACCTCCCAGGTTCAAGCGATTCTCCTGCCTCACCTTCCTGAGTAGTTGGGATTACAAGCACCTGGCTAATTTTTGTATTTTTAGTAGAGACAGGATTTCACCATGTTGGCCAGGGTGGTCTTGAACTGACCTCAAGTGATCCGCCCGCTCAGCCTCCCAAAGTGCTGGGATTACAGATGTGAGCCATCACATCCAGCGCTTATTTATTCTTTTAAATAAATAATGGTTTAGTAATATTACTTTATATGAATCTCACTCCATTTCAACCTATTGACATTCCTTGAACCTTGACGATCCTGGATGGAGTTTAACTAATGTAAGTTGGCCAGTTATTTGGCTTTTGATGGCCTATTTAAGAACTGGATCCTGAAAAAACAATTTCCAGTGTCAAGGAGTACAAAGCATGATGTAGTGTGGGGTCTGTGTGAAGCTCTAATAGAGTTTTGAGATGTTCTTTTCCTGCCAAGAGGCAGTTGTGGAGAAAGGAGATAACTAGTTTATTTTATTCATCCTCTCACCTGAATTGACTGGCAGTAAATATGGTCAGTATTAATACATGTGGTTGGCCATTTCTATTTAGAACTTGTAGGCAGGAATGAAGATCAGGGCTTTCTGTCTGTCAGGGGATTCGTGTTGCCACTAGAGCCTTGGGAATCTCAGTGTTTAAAATGTAGGAATGAGCTGATTTATATCAGGGAGCAAGCTTTGGTAAGCCAACTTTTGTAATGGCGATTTCTTCTGCATTTTCTAGGTGAGGAGAGGATAAACAGACACATAGAGTCTCTATTAATTGATTGAGCATTTATTGAGTAACTTGCATATTCTGCATTTTAGAAGATGCAGAAGTAGTCATAGTTTCTAATCTTAATGAGATTAGTTAGTTAGACAAGGCAAACATGATGCATAAAACAACAGTATATCAGGCAATGCTAAAGTATGAATGTCAGAAGAGTTCAGAGAGGAGGAAAACCAATAAATCCAGTTGGTGTTGTCAGGAAATTTTTTTGTATGAAGTGAGAGTTGAGTAAGCAGTGGTAGAATGGAGAGGATTTGGACAGGAAGAGCAGAGGTAGGCATACCTTGGATGTGTTTTTCTCTTTACAGGGAATTTAAATTCACTTTTTAAAGGAAAATGTAGTATGTACACATGATAAATTCAGATTTTACAATGAAAAACGTGACTATTCCACCCATTCCAGTTGTCTTCTCTTACTCTCGAAAGTCAATCACCATTACCAGTATCTTTTCATAAATACTTTATTCATCAGTGTAAATATATACATACATATCCTTTTTTAAAACACAAATAGAGGCAAGCTATATATATATACACACACACACGCGCGCGCGCGCGCGCACACACACACACACACACTATTCTATATCTTTATTTTACTACTTAATATCTTTCCATACTGGCACATAGAGATCTTTCATTTTTATTTCGAGAGACAGAGTCTCTGTGCCAGATTACAGTAGCATGATCACAGTTCACCATAGCCTTGACCTCCTGGGCTCAGGTGATCCCCCTGAGTAGCTGGGACCACAGGCAAGCACTGCCACTACACCTGGCTTTTTTACTTTTTGTAGAGATGGAATCTTGCTATGGTTTCCCAGGCTAGTCTCAAAACTTCTGGGCTCAGGTGATCCTCCTGCCTCGGCCTCCCGAAGTGCTGGGATTATAGGTGTGAGCTACTGCACCTGGCTTTCACATTCTTTTCATAGTTATTTAATATTCTACTATACAGGTATACCATAATTCATTGTAACCTATTGTCTATTCGTAGACATTTATTATTATTATAAATAATAAAATGCAATGAAACTCTTTTTTTTTTTTTTTTTTTTTTGAGACAGAATCTCACTCTGCCTCCCAGGCTGGAGTACAGTGGTGTGATCTCGGCTCACTACAACCTCTGCCTCCCGGGTTCAAGTGATCCTTCTGCCTCAGCCTCACAAGTTGCTGAGATTACAAGTGTGTGCCACCATGCCTGGCTAATTTTTGTGTTTTTAGTAGAGACGGGGTTTCAACATGTTGGCCAGGCTGGTCTTGAACTCTTGACCTCAAGTGATCTGCCCACCTGGACCTCTGAAAGTGCTGGGATTATAGGCATGAGCCACCAAGCCCAGTCAAAACTCTTATACGTACATATTTACATACTACTGCAAGTCTACGTGTAGGATAAATTCTAAGCAGCAAGGGACTTCTGATCATCAGCTGTGACAAGGTTGGATGTGGTAAGGGTTGGTCTTTACCTGGTGGTGATTTGAAAGGTTATAGGAGCATGATCCATAGAAGCTATTTCTTCATTGGGACCTGTCCAAGTTACTCAGACAGGTGGCTACCACAGGCTGAACATTACTTTCCATCTTTCTTCTTTCATTTTTCCTTCTATGTAGACAAACCTACCTATCTTCAAGCTGAAGGAGTCCTGCGTACGGCGGCGCTACAGTGACTTTGAGTGGCTGAAAAATGAGCTGGAGCGAGATAGCAAGGTATGGCCTTGTTCTCTGTGTGGCATCTTTGGAGGAGGAGATCTACATAGGCTGAGGGGGCATACAACCACAGTCTATAAAGTCTTGAAGGGAATGAAGAGGGTGAACACATTCTTATCCATCAAATCTCAGTATTTTAGATGGGGGGATAACCTTTTGAAACTTGAAAGTGGTAAGTTCTGGCTGGGCGCTGTGGCTCACGCCTGTAATCCCAACACTTTGGGAGGCAGAGGCGGGCGGATCACCTGAGGTCAGGAGTTCAAGACCAGCCTGGCCAACATGGTGAAACCCCGTCTCTACAGAAAATACAAAAAATTAGCCGGGCGTGGTAGTGGATGCCTATAATCCCAGCTACTTGGGAAGCTAAGGCATGGGAATTGCTTGAACCTGGGAGTCAGAGGTTGCAGTGAGCCGAGATCGTGCCCTTGCACTCCAGCCTGGGTGACAGAGCAAGACTCTGTCTCAAAAAAAAAAAAAAAAAAAAAAAAAAAGAAAAAGAAAGAAAGTGGTAAGTTCAGGACAAGTTTTTTTTGTTTGTTTGTTTGTTTTTTTTAAAGTTATTACTTCACTTAGTCGGTAGTAAAGTTGTACAACTTAATTCCTGTAGGTGCTAAAAATGGAAAGTCTAGTGTCAGGGAAATCCTAGCTAAATTCTTGAATGGTAGTGGCTTGTTAAGGAAAGTGAGGATTATTTGGAGTTTATTTCCTTCTTTTGAGGTGGTAAACCTGTCCTCCCACAGAAACGGATTAATTTTTGACCTGAGCCATCCTGACTGTTCTTATGGTATTAGTTCTTGCAAGTTGCTGGCTGTGGGACAGGATAGACCCTATGCCTAATAAGAAATGAGGTACACAGTGCTTTACCATCTCATTCCCACTCTGTCTCTCTCCCATGTGGCTGGAATTTTGTGTGTGCCTGCAGATTGTAGTACCACCACTGCCTGGGAAAGCCTTGAAGCGGCAGCTCCCTTTCCGAGGAGATGAAGGGATCTTTGAAGAGTCTTTCATCGAAGAAAGGAGGCAGGGCCTCGAGCAGTTTATTAACAAGTAAGCCAAGTTCCTGGGGGCTCCACTTGCTACTTTTGCCATCGTAGTCTTTCTTTATGTTTTGTTTACCTCACCTTTTATTTTTATTTATTTACTTATTTATTTATTTGAGACAGAGTCTCACTCTGTCACCTAGGCTGGAGTGCAGTGGTGCGATCCTGGCTCACTGCAACCTCTGCCTCCTGGGTTCAAGCGATTCTTTTGCCTCAGCCTCTGAGTAGCAGGGATTACAAGCACCAGCCACCATGCCCTACTAATTTTCATATTTTTAGTAGGGATGGGGTTTCACCATATTGGCCAGACTGGTCTCGAACTCCTGACTTTAAGTGATCCACCCACCTTGGCCTCCCAAAGTGTTGGGATTACAGCCATGAGCCACCGCACCCAGCTCACCTTTTATAATGGGTACTATGATGTGATGCCAATTATGTGGTGGGCTGACTGGACAGTAAAACTCCATTCCTTTGAGTAGAATTCTGATCCTGTATGTCAGAGCCTGAGAAAGCACAGTATGTTGGTTGTATCTAGGGATTTCCCTGTCTTGCCCCTCTATTCCCCGTCCCCTCTACAATATTAGGGTTGAGGTGGTACCCTACTGCTGTCCTCTACTGGCTTGAACCTTAAGGCTGACCTTGCCCTTCTTCCCCTGTCCACATCCCCATCCCTCTGCTAATTCTCTCTGATTCTGAATACTACTGATAACCATCCTGGTTTCTTTATAGAATTGCTGGGCACCCACTGGCTCAGAATGAACGCTGCCTACACATGTTCCTGCAGGAGGAGGCAATTGACAGGAACTACGTCCCGGGGAAGGTGCGCCAGTAGGAGCCCCTCTCACCACCTGCCCTCTACTTTCCTGCTGAAATGACATTGGTTTTTACACTAAGCCTCTCTCTGTCTTTGATCTGAAGTTGGCTGCCCATCTCCTGGCCTGATAGACTGTCTGGCATTGTGCTCCCTGGTACCTGACTACACCATGTGGGCACTCTGCTAGGATCCTCTTCTCTGAGGAGAGGTGGGAACCCACAGGCAGATGCCCTTTGCTTGGGGTTGGGGTGGGTGGGTGGGGGGATTAGACTGGAAGGCAATTTCTTGGGCATTTACCCATGCCAGAAGGCTAACCTGGGGGGAGGGGGGCGCTTGTGCTGGTGAGGCACTTGGATACATACTGATGCTGCAAGTCCAGGGGATTTTTCTTACTCTTAGGTTTAACCAAGAACACTGAGCAGGGAAAAACCCTGCCTTTCCTAACTGCATGTATTTTTTCCTTTTTGGAAAGGTGGTAGAGACTCAGAAGCTTTCCTTGTTTTCTCTAGGCCTGCTCCCAGTTTTCTTAACAGTTTCTTTTGTTGCTTTCTCTCTCCTTTGTTGCTTTCCATGGCAGTAATCCTCCTAGAGTCCAAGCAGTCTGTTGTATGGAGCAGGGTGTGTGGGTTTTCTGGGCCCATCATTATGGCTGCTGCAGAGACAGAAGAAAGCCATAGGGCAATAGGGGAGCTCCTATTGCCTAGCCCTTCTCCCTTTGTGGCTCCCACTCTAGCTGCCTATTTTTGCTCATCAGCTGGTGAGTCAGTATGGGCCAGCAGTTCTCCCTCCCTAAGCCCTTGCTACTTTATGGGTTAGCTTTGCAGGTTTGGTGGCTTGAGGGGTGGGGGCAACTCACCACTGCCAGGTAACTCCCTGAAGGGTGGGAGTGGATTATCTTCTAGGCTCTTCCCGGCGGTAGGGAAGGGCATCAACACTGTCTTCCTTCCATTTTCCTTTCCCCCATCCCATTTAGTGCTGCCACAGGGCAGAAGCACACAAACCAACCACACAGTCTCTGACTTCTCCTAAGCACTTTGAGCTGTTGAATGGGGCTCAGGGGCAAGAATTTTTGCTGCCCTCCCCAGCGTGGTCACAGGGTTATTGAACTGCCTGCACTTGTTTCTCATGCAACTCCAGCATTTTCTCCAGAAGTTGAACTATGGATAGCAGCTTGGTATGGATTTCCTAAATCTTAACATCTGAAGCAGCTTCTTGAGGCTGGCAATTATCCTGGTTTCTGTCTGGGAGGGGGTGGTTTGTTTGCTGGGGCCCAATGTCTGTCCCAAGTGGTGGGGTGAGAGCAAGTTAACTTTGTGCCAGGTGAGAGGTGGGGGCTCTTTGCTTAGACTCCTTATCATGGAAAGATTGGAGTTTTCTATGCAGGGCGTTGGGGAAAAGGATTGCTGATTCTGACTGACCCTGATCAGAGAGATTAGGATTGTATTTTGACATAGGATTTGGAGCCCATCTAAATGTTGAAGTTCCTTGAGACAGCTCTCCAGCTGCTGAGCCTGTGCCAGGGGCTAAGCAGCCCCAAATGAGAGGCTCTGCTCCCTTTCCCACCTCGCCAATGTTGTTGCTGCCTTTTTGATTTGTATCCTCTGTTATAGACATTTTTTAAAAACGATTTCTTCTTTCATTGTGCACAAGTGCTGAGAGTCTGAGGCCCCATTTCTGCTGTGTATATATATCCTGACTCGGGGCTTTTATTCAGCAAACTGTTCATTCTTCTGTCAGACAATGTCATATTCAACTCTGTTCATATTAAACCACTGTGAAGCAAGCCTCTGTTTTCCTGCTTAAGTTGTAAATTTAGTATTTTTTAGTGTCTAGGATATGCTGGGTATTATGCAGAAATCATACAATGTGGCCAGTGTCCTGAGGTAATGTTTTGCATTTAAATTTTTTTAAAAAGCAGAATCTTAACTTATCTTAATGATATTTACCTATCCTTTTTGCAACTCACGACTGACTTTGTCACAGAGGTAATGCATCTGCTTGCAGGAAGTAGCTGTAGGCTCAGTACCTGTGGTTTGAGTCACATTTAGCAGATTTGGTTTTTAAGCTTGTGGGTTTGTGCTAATTTGGGCAGAATATATTTATTATATATATTTATATATGTGTGTGTGTGTGTGTCTGCATATGTAATACATGTACATAAACACATGAATGTGTTCATCCTCTGACACACCCACACAACACCAACAAACATTTCTTCTGTAGGCTTTTTACCTCAATTGACACTGTTTTTTTTTTTTTTTTTCCCCAAATAAGTTTGACACAGGCAGAAAGGTGGGTGAACTCTCAGAACTTTTGGCGGGTGGATATTCATCTGACCATTGAGCTCTGAAATGGTTTCCCTACACAGAGGGGGTTTTGGCAAGGGTTGGAATAAGGGGAGGTAGCAGTCTTGTCATTTAGAAAATCAAAGCTAGTTCTAATGTAGTTCAACATGGAAAGAAGGTATAGAAAGTGATGTGTTTAAAACATTAGCAAATTAAGGCTGAATGTAGTTGGCTTATGCATGCCTGTAATCCCAGCATTTTGGGAGGCTGAGGCAGGAGGATTGCTTGAGCCCAGGAGCTTGAAACCAGCCTGGGCAACAGAGTGAAACACTGTCTCTACAAAAAATTTCAAAAGAAAAAAAAAAAAAGGAAATTAACATTACTTAGCAGTATTTGGTTCTAAGCAGAAGAGTGGGGGCTGTGAGGAAGTTGAGGTTTCTGGTAGTTCATGAATGAGATGACTGAAAATATCTGAGGGGATAGGGAAGAATGGGTATTTCTGTGAAATAAAGGAAAGTAAGGGTAAAGAGAGATGCAACCTTCGTAGGCAGCAGTATTGAGAATGAACTGCAGAATAAATAGAAAAGCAGCTATAAAATAAAGTGTTAACAAAAATTTGGACAGATGACAACTCATTTAACAAGTGCTAATAGTCTTCTGTGTCTGGTCCTATGCTAACAGCAGGGCTGGGGATAGGGTGGAGTGGTTGTGGTACAAGTAAAATATGATATTACATTCTCTTTTTTCGTAGACCTTAAGAGTTCAGTTGAAGAGATGTTCAGCTGGGTGTGGTGGCCTATGCCTGTAATACCAGCACTTTGGGAGGATTGCTTGAGTCCAGGAGTTGGAGACGAGCCTGGGCAACTGAGTGAGATCTCATCTCTACAAAAAAAAAAAAAAAAATTAAAAATCTGGCCAGGTATGGTGGCACATGCCTATAGTCCCAGCTACTTGGGAAGCTGAAGCCGGAGGATTGCTTGAGCCCAGGAGGTTGAGGAGTGAGCCATGATTGTACCACTGCACTCCAGCCTCAAAACAAAATGAAGAGAGGTCTATACAAGACAGGAAAATGCTAGAGACAAAGTAAGAGATTCAGGGACATCTGGTTAGTTGTCCAGTCTGTTTCTTTTTTAAAAATATCAGGCCAGGTAAATCTCTCTTGGATGTCAAATTGGCCATTTTGGCACATGAACTGGGCCGGGCAAGAACCCTAAATCCAAACCCTGTTACCCATTAACACTGAGGAGAAGCATACTTTTCTTTGATAAGGAATTCTAATTTACACAGGTATTTGCATGTTTACTGCTAATTAATCCCCTTTATCTATAGTGCAGAAAGGGCTTAACCTTATGCTGGAACCTGGGGGACAGAGGCTAACAAAAAATTTTGAACATAGCTAGACCCAAAAGAAGTCTAAATCTTCACATTCCAAAGATGCCTTATCTACCCTTTGACCCATTCTTTGAGACAAGGAATTAAGCCAGTAAAGGTGGGAGAGGTGGATAACATTCAGGCTTCTCTGGAGTTGTTTGATAGTTATCCTACATGAGATACTTTTATGTTGAAGATATTCCTACTTGTATGTTGAAATATATGCTGTAATAATTTAAGTAAAATTACTTTCTTCTGTGGAAATGTAGAACAGCTGCTCACTGAAATGGATATTTCTTCATATCCTTGAAAACTGTTGAGTCACCCTTAGTATTCTCTTCTTAGATATAATAAGTTCTAATTTTTCCTTACTTGGCTCATTTTTAACTCTTTTATCTTTTTTTTATTCTGAAATCTCTCCAAGGCCCTCACATGTCCTCAGGTTGTAGAGTCTTAAATTGGACAACACTTTAATTACAGCCTGAAGGTTAGGTAGTTGTTATTCCATTTATATATCTTAGTATTTGAGTTTACTTTTGAAATATAGAGTCTTGGTGACTAATTTAGCATGTGGTTCTCTGCCACTCCCTTCCTGACCACCCACCACCCCTCATTCTTATCTTCTTTTTTTACCTTGTTTGTACAAAAACCAGTTGTTGCCTATTTTATTTCTTCTCTCCATACCCTGTCTCTCTGTCTATGCATTTAAAAACAGAGAACTCGTTCCTTATAAAACAGATAAACCAGGGATAATTGTCAACATCAAAAAAGAATTCTTCAAATCACTGCAGGCTTCCTTTAAATAGGTGTTTCCTATGGTGGTTTTAAGTGTTTTTATATAGGTCATCAACTACTTTATAAAGAAACTGAAGATAAAGGGTTAAGAGGCAGTGCCAGTTGAAGAACAGTTAGAAATTAGGATAAAACAGTAGTTCTTAGGTAAACAGTAAAATACAGTTAGTTTTTTTTTTTTTTTTTTTTTTTTTTTGAGGTGGAGTCTCACACTGTTGCCCGGGCTGGAGTGCAGTGGCGTGATCTCAGCTCACTGCAATCTCTGCCTCCCAGGTTCAGGTTCAAGCGATCCTCCTGCCTTAGCTTCCCGAGTAGCTGGGACTACAGGCGTGGCGCCATCATACCCGGCTAATTTTTGTATTTTTGTTAGAGACGGGGTTTCACCACGTTGACCAGGCTGGTTTCAAACTCCTGAGTTCAAGTGATCTGCCCATCTCGACCTCCCAAAGTGTTGGGATTACAGGCGTAAGCCACTGCACCTGGCCTGATTTATGTATTACTTTTCAAGAGAATGTTATACCAATAATATTTTTTGTCTAGATACAGTGAACTTTTCATCATCTGTACTAATGGAGGTATATACATTTTAATTTTGTTATGCATTTTGGTTGTAACATTTAAATATAGGGATGTCTAATCATAAAATTTAAAAATACTTCATACTTTCATCATACTGAAGACTCAGGAAGATCTGAAAAGAAACAGAAAGAGTACCAGGCCTGAAATAGAAACCTGACTTCTAAAATTGGCTATATAGCTAGCTGTAGGACCTTAGTTGAATTGCTTCACCATTTTAGGCCTGTTTTCTGAACTATACAATGAGGGATTTCGACTAAATGAGGGATTTTGACTAAATGATCTCTGAGATATCTTAAATCTCTAGCTTTTTATGATTTCCCACCCTTGCCAAGGAGTTGAGTAAACATTGGAGGTGATGCCACCAAAAAAGTGAAAGCACAATTTTTCCTGCATATGATGGAGTTTGTTGTAGTGTAGTTAGTTTTTTCTTCCAGAAATGAACGATTATCCTGATTAGATTTTGTTTGCCCACATCCTGTTATATCAAGTCATGAGTATACCCCCATTGAAACTCAGAGTTGATTTGGTTTACGGTTGTCCTAATTGTATCCTAGGTCTTCTTTAAAATGAAGTAGTCACCCCATGGAGTTATTTATTTATCTATTTATTTATTTATTTATTTATTTATTTATTAATTATTTTGAGACGGAGTCTTGCTTTGTCGCCCAGGCCAGAGTGCAGTGATATGATCTCGGCTCACTGCAACCTCTGCCTCCCAGGTTCAAGCGATTCTCCTGCCTCAGCCTCCAGAGTAGCTGGGACTACAGGGGCACGCCACCACGCCCAGCTAATTTTTGTATTTTTAGTACAGACGGGGTTTCACCATATTGACCAGGCTGGTCTCGAATTCCTGACCTTGTGATCTTCCCACCTCGACCTCCCAAAGTGCTGTGATTGATTACAGGTGTGAGCCATAGCACCCAGCCCCCATGGAGCTATTTTTATTTAAAACACATACATTATAACTCTATTGATCTGATTACAAAAGTGCCTATTTTGTTAAAATGTTTCATTGTGGTGATAAAAATTCAAAAATTATTAATGTCAGTCAACAAAATTCAAGCAAAACATAAATGTGTAAAGTAAAAAGTGAAAGATTTTTCCTTAGTCCCTCTCACCACTCCCATTCTCCAAGAATAACTTAATTTGGTGCGTGTCTTCCCAGATGTTGTTCTGTGTGTGTTTATATATTAATATACACATATATACATATATGAATACCCACACATTTGTATATAGGTTTTTTTAAACAAAATGGGATATTATATGTACCGTTTTGCAACTTTTTTTCACTTTGCATTGTATTCTGGACTTCCTCTTGCATTAATACCTGGAAATTTACCTCATTTAAAAAATGACTGCATAATATTTCATGGTATGGTTGTATCACAATTTAATGATTCACCTATTGATGCAAATTTGTCTCCAATCATTCACTATTATAAATAATGCTACATATAACCTTGCTCCAGCGTATAAATATTTCTGTAGGATAGATTTTGAGAGAAGGAATTGCTGGGTCAAAAAGTGTGTGCCTTTTACTGTGTGTGTGTGTGTGTGTGTGTAGAGATGGGGGAGGGGGTGGTCTCACTTTGTTGCCCAAGTTGGTCTCGAACTCCTGGCTTCAAACAATTCTCCTGCCTCAGCCTCCCAAAGTGTTGGTGTTACAGGCATGAGCCACTGTGCCTGGCCTCATTTTACATTTTGATAGCTAAAGCGAAATTGTTTTCTTAAAGAATGCAGTTTAGGCTTCCAGTGACAGCAAATGAGAATGTTTCCCCACCCAAAGTGGGGAAATTCTGTTCACAAAAAGTTTACTTGCAAAAGTGGTAAAAACTTAAACAATTGATAATTATCCAAACTATTTGGTGAAAATCGTATTTCATGGTTTTAATTTGCGTTTTCTGGTATGTTTAGTTGTAATGATACCACTGTCAGGTTTTAGTTTCCCCACACATTTACTTTTGGTCGTTCTAGAGGCAGTATCTATTGTTGCTAATTGAGGATACTGACCACTCTTCACCATAAATAAACCATCACACTTAATTAAAGGCCCTGAGTGTAAGTTTCTTCCCATCTGACTCTGGGGGAAGATGAAGCGATTAGTCTAGTGACAAAGCAACATTATCTGAGGCGCTCTCACAACCAGTACCTTTTTCAGATTGTCATTACTTGAGGTCAAGCCCAGAGCAGTACTGACAGCTCAACTACATGCTCGTCTGATCTCATGGCCAAGCTGCTTTGATACTCGGGGAAATATAACTTGGTCTCTTGAGCCACTATCCCTCCAGCTTGGACCCCCGTCTAGTTATTTCTCCCAGATCCATACCTTTGATTCCATGCAGGGATGGAACAAGGATGGGGACCAAGACCGTGATGGTGACCATAATAAGAGGAGGATTACCAGGCCTTCTGGTTGGCTGTCCACGTGTTAGTCAGAAATAAGCTTTAATTGGTCGTACACATACCTGTGTACATACCTGTCGTACACAGTGGGAAGCACATACCCTCTTCTGATTGGCCTCTTAGTTGAGGGGTGGAACACAGGGAAACCTGCTGGTTGGCTGGAATGGAAGACCAATAGAAACGCTGTGGCGCTGCTTTCGAAAGTGAGGCCTGCCCGCGCCCCTGGAGCTGTCAGCCAGTTTCCTTGGAGCTCCAGAGGCCCGAGTTGGTAACTGCGCTTTCCTGCAACCTAGGTATCCTCTACCCCGGTCACGGTCACACTTCTGGCGTCTCAGAATGTCTCTGGTTGTGCCGCGGTGAATGAGGCCGTAGTCCGCTTGTCCAGCCCTTAGGAAGGTCCTCCCTTAGGCTGTCGGTTTCGTTCCACAAACGCCAGCCCGGAGCTCTTCCTGGGATGGGGCCATTGAAGTCATGGGCCTGGGGAGTGGGGATCAGGGACCAGGGAATGGGACAATACTTTGCGGGCCTCAGGATGAAGTTCTTCATTGCGAGCATTGTGACCCGATTCGCGGCGGAAGCGGGAGAGGCTGCACTCTGCGGCTGTGAAGGCCTTTTTTGTATTAAGTCTCAGGAAGGGAGCAGGAAGTGTGTGACCCAGAAAGTTCCGCCGTCTAGGTGGCCTCCACCATTTCAGCCAGCCGCCGCCTCTGTTGCCTGATTTCACCCCTTGTGGCTCCTTCCTAGACTCATCAGCTCTAAGACCACTGCAGTAAGTAGATTAGCCCTTACAGCCTGTACTCAGAAAGTCCCCTTCCTCAATGTCAGTGGGTTTGACCTTGTTGCTTTTATTTATTTTTCTAATTAATTACACCAGTACATTCTCCTTGTAAAAAAAAAAAAAAAAATCAAAACACTATACATATATGGGGCTAACACTTTGGCCATTACCCACAATCCTTGTCCTCTTTCCCTCTTCCCCAGAGTAACTGCTATTAACAGTTTGGTGTGTATCCTGGCAGCCTTCCAGGTCTTTTTTTCTAGTTATCATAGAAACTACATTGTGTTGTATTTTTATTTTAACAAAAATTATACCCTACTGTACATACACCACAAGTTTTTTCATTCAGTGTTTTGGAAACATTTTTATTTTGGTACATCTAGGTTTACTTTTTATTTTATTTTATATTATTTTATTTTTTAGTAGAGATAGGGTTTCATCATGTTTGCCAGGCTGGTCTCAAACTCCTGACCTCAAGTGATCCAACTGCCTTGGCCTCCCAAAGTGCTGGGATTACAGGTGTGAACCACCGCACCCGGGCAGATTTACTTCTTTTTTAAAAAAGTGATGTATTATGCCATAGTATGGCTATAAAACAGTTTATTTAACAATTTCCTTATTGATAGACTACTAGATTTTTTCAATATTTTGCTTTTGCAAGTGGTACTCCTATGAACATTCCTGAACATGACAGTTTCTCTAGTACAGTGGTTTGCAAACTTTTTGATTGCAGGACCCCTTGACATTCCTAACAGAATTTGTTTATGTAGGTTTATGGCTCTCTCTATTCAATGAAATTAAAACTGGCCGGGTGTGGTGGTTTTAATCCCAGAAATTAAAACTGGGATTACACCTGTAATCCCAGCACTTTGGGAGGCTGAGACAGGCGGATCACCTGAGGTCAGGAGTTCGAGAACAGCCTGGCCAACATGGTGAAACCCTATCTCTACTAAAAATACAAAAGTTAGCTGGGTGTGGTGGCATACACCTGTAATCCCAGCTACTCGGGAGGCTGAGGTGGGAGAATCGCTTGAACCCGGGAGGTGGAGGTTTCAGAGGTTGCACCATTGCACTCCAGCCTGGGTGACAAGAGCGAGACTCTGTCTCAAAAAAGAAAAAAAAAAGCAAAATAACTTTTCCAAAGCAAGAAATATTATTGAGAAGAGTAAATTTTTTTTTTTAACAAGTCTCATTAATGTCTGGCTTAATAATAATAATACTCCAGACATCTGGAGTCTCATATCTGCCTTTACAGTTGATCTGTTGGGATGTTTTGGTTGAGTATATCACACATATATTATTGTAAATGTATATGTAACAAAATTTACCATTTTAACCATTTTTAAGGAAACATTTCAGTGGCATTAAGTACATTTACATTGTTATATAACCATTACCACTATCCATCTCCAGAATTTTTTCATCTTCCAAACTGAAACTCAAAACAATAACTCCCCATTGTCCCCTCCCCCAGCCCTAGCAACCACCTTTCTATTTTCTGTTTCTATGAATTTGACTATTATAGGTAACCTTATATAAGTGGAACCATATGGTATTTGTATTTTCGTGACCGGCTTATTTCTTTTTTTTGAGATGGAGTCTCACTCTGTTGCCCATGCTGGAGTGCAGTGGTGTGATTTCTACTCACTGCAGCCTCTGCCTCCTGGGTTCGAGCAATTCTCCCACCTCAGCCTCCAGAGTAGCTGGGACTATAGGCACGCTCCACCACACCTGGCTGATTTTTGTATTTTTAGTAGAGATGGAGTTTCAACCTGTTGACCAGGCTGAACACAAATGATCTGCCCGCCTTGACCTCCCAAAATTCTGGGATTACAGGCAGGAGCCACTGTGCCAGGCCATGACTGGCTTGTTTCACTTAGCATAATGTGTTCAAGGTTCATTCATGTTGTAGGTTGAGTAATATTCCAAAGTGTGTGTATATACATACATACCATGTTTTGTGTGTCCATTCGTCTGTCAAGGACACTTGGGTTGTTTCCACCTTTTGTCTATTGTGAACAATGCTACTATGAATATAGGTATACAGATATCTGTTTACATTTCTGCCTTCAATTCTTTTGGGTATATATCCTGAAGTGGAATTGTTGGGTCATATAGTAGTTCTCACTTCCCTTCTGATGGACATTTATATCAGTGCTACTCAAACTGTATTCCATAGGCTGGTGCCAGTCGTGAACTATCACCTGTACACAAGGAGATAAGTATAGGAACCGAGGATAGGCATTTAAAACCTTTTATAGCAGTTTCATGTGGCCATGACATCTAAGTGAATGATCACTTTTCTAGTAATTTGTTTTTTCTTTACAAAGATATCAGTCCGTGATGGATTGCAAATTTACCAAAAAAAAAAACAAACAAACAAAACAACAACAACAAAAACCCAAACTGGCTCAGGCGTGGTGGCTCATGCCTGTAATCCCAGCATTTTGGGAGGCCCAGGCAGGAGGATCACTTGAGACCAGCCTGGGCAACCAAGTGAGGTCTCATCTCTACAAAAAATTTTAAAAATTATCTGGGCATGGTGGCATGTGCCTGTAGTCCCACCTACTCAGGAAGCTGAGGCAGGAGGATTATTTGAGCCTGGGAGGTCAAGGCTGCAGTGAGCTATCATCATACCACTGCACTCCAGCCTGGGAAAAAGAGCAAGATCCTGTCTCAAAAAACAAACAAACAAAAAAAAAAAAACCAAATCCCTGATCTTTTGCCACACATGGTTTTCATTTTAGTTTTTTACTGAAGATGGGATGTTGCTGTGTTGCCCAGGCTGGTCTCGAATTCCTGGCCTCAAGCAGTCCTCCCACCTTGGCCTCCCAAAGTGCTGGGATTACAGGAGTGAACCACTGCACCTGGTTACTACAGATAGTTTGAGAAGCACTGATTGAAGTGGATTCCAGTTTGGGATTGTTGTTTGCCATTAACTCTTTTTTATGGACAATGTTTCTCTAAGGTAGGTACTGAAGAGTAGAATTACTGGGTTACTGGATCAAAGGGTATGTACATTTTACATTTTATTACTGCAAAATTGCTCTTCAAAAAGGCCAAATACTTCTAACAATGGTATATGAGTCCTTTTTTTGTGCCAGAAATGATATTCAAAAAAATGAAAACTAAGATGGTATATGAGAGTACCTATTTCCCTACACTCCTGCCAACACTTGATATCAATCTCTTAAACTTTTGTTAGTCTGTCAGGCAAAAAATATCTCCTCTTTATTCACAGTTTTCTGATTATTAGTGAATTTAAGTATTTTTTCATGTTTATTAACTTTAAATTTTGATGTAGTCAGATACATTATTCCTTTTCTTTATGGCTTTTACTTTTTTGTTGTTTTTTCATAGAGACAAGTCTCATTCTGTTGCCCAGGTTGTAGTATAGTGGTGCAATCATAGCTCACTGTAACCTTGAACTCCTGGGCTCAAGCAATCCTCCCACCTCAGCTTCCCCAGTAGCTGGGACCATAGGCACATGCCACTATACCTGGCTAATTAAAAAAAAAAATTATTTTTGTAGAGATGGGGTCTCACTATGTTGCCCAGGGTGGTCTCTAACTCCTGACTTCAAGTGATCTGCCCGCCTTGGCCCCCAAAGTGCTGGGATTATAGGCGTGAACCACTGCACCTGGCCCAGCTTTTGCTTTTTTAGTCTTAAGTGTTCTTGCTCCAAGGTTTTAAGCATGTTCATTTATATTTTCTTCTCATGTGTTTCTTCCCCCCTTTTTCTTACAGCTTTATTGAGGTATAATTGATGTACACTAAACTGCACATCCTCAAAGTATATAATTTGATGAATTTGGACATATGTACACACCCATGAAACTATTACCACAATCGAGATAATGAACATGTCCATCACCTCTGAAAATGTCCTTGTGTGTTCGTTCTCATACATTTCTAAATGTGTGTGTATGTTCATGCACGCATAGATGCATGGATGTGTGCTGGGATTATACACTTTTTCATTTCTTAATTAAGGTAAACTTACATACAGTAAAATTCGTCTTGAGTATATGTTTCTGCAGGTGCTGACAAATGCATAAAGTCATATAACAACTGGCCGGGCATGGTGGCTCATGCCTGTAATCCCAGCACTTTGAGAGGCCGAGGCAGGTGGATCACCTGAGGTCAGGAGTTGGAGAGCAGCCTGACCAACATGGAGAAACCCCGTCTCTACTGAAAATACAAAATTAGCCGGGCGTGGTAGTGCATGCCTGTAATCCCAGCTACTCGGGAGGCTGAGGCAGGAGAATCGCTTGAACCCGGGAGGCGGAGGTTGTGGTGAGCCAAGATCGTGCCATTTCACTCCAGCCTGGGCAGCAAGAGTGAAACTCCGTCTCAAAAAAAAAAAAAGTCATGTAACAACCAATACAGTGAAGATATAGAATAGTTTCATCACCTCAAAAAATTCCCAGTTCTCCTTTATAGCCTACTCCTCCCCTCTACTTCCCAGTAATCACTGCCTGTTTTCTGTCACTATAGTTTTGCCTTTTCGAACCTGTCATGTAATCATACAGTATATAAGCTTTTGAGACTGGCTTCTTTTATTTATTTTTATTTATTATTATTATTATTTTTGAGACGGAGTCTCACTCTGTCGCCCAGGCTGGAGTGCAGTGGCGTGATCTCGGCTCACCGCAACCTCTGCCTCCCAGTTCAAGTGATTCTCCCGCCTCAGCTTCCCGAGTAGCTGGGATTACAGGCCTGTGGTACCATGCCCAGCTAATTTTTGTATTTTCAGTAGAGATGGAGTTTCACCATGTTGGCCAGGCTAGTCTCGAACTCCTGACCGCAGGTGATCCACCTGCCTCGGCCTCCCAAAATGCTGCAATTACAGGCATGAGCCACCGCGCCTGGCCTATTTATTATTATTATTATTTTTATTTATTTATTTATTTTGTTTTTTGAGACGCAGTCTCGCTCTGTCACCCAGGCTGGAGTGTAGTGGCGTGATCTTGGCTCACTGCAACCCCCCACTCCCAGGTTCAAGTGATTCTCCTGCTTCGGCTTCCCGAGCAGCTGGGATTACAGGCGCCGCCACCATGTCCAGCTAATTTTTGTATTTTTAGTAGAGACAGGGTTTCACCATGTTGGCCAGGCTGGTTTCGAACTCCTGACCTCAGGTGATCCGCTCGCCTTGGCCTCCCAAAGTGTTGCAATTATAGGCGTGAGCCGCCATGCCTGGCCTATTTACTATTATTTATTTATTTATTTATTTATTTATTTATTTATTTATTTATTTATTGAGACAGAATCTCACTTTGTTGTCCAGGCTAGAGTGCAGTGGCATGATCATGGCTCACCACAGCCTCGACCTCCTGGGCCCAGGTGATCCGCCCACCTCAGCCTCGTAAGTAGCTGGGACTACAGGCGCAGGCCACCACGCCCGGCTAATTTTTTTGTATTTTTTGAAGAGATGGGGTTTTTGCCATGTTGTCCAGACTGGTCTTGAACTCTTGGGCTCTAGTGATCCTCTCACCTCAGCCTCCCGAAGTCCTAGGATTACAAGTATGAACCACTACGACTGGCTGGTTTTAATTCTTTAAACTGTTTAGAAGTTACTTTTGTGAATGGTATGAGATATTGCTGTAACTTAATTTTTTTTTCAAATATTAGGTTGGTGCAAAGTTATTACAGTTTTTGCCATTAAAAATGGCAAATTTATTTTGCACCAACCTAATAGGTAATCATCACAATACTGTTTACTTTCTCCAACGACTTGAAATGCCACCTTTATTATATACCCAATTCCCTTATACACACAAATCTGTTTCTGGACCTTCTATTTTGCTTCACTGATGTTTGTTCTTACGCCAAAATTACACTTTTTATATTACTGCTATAGCTTTATCATAATTTTGATACCTGATAAAGTCTTCCCTGTTGTTTTCAGACATTTCTTGCCTAACTAGTTCACTTTTCCTTCTACAAGGATTTTTAGAATCAGCCAAAATATTCTCCAAAAAAATCTTGTTGAGATTTTAGTTGAGATTATGTTGAAATTTCAGCTTAATTTGGGGAGAGTGGATATCTTTACATTATTAAATTTTCCCAAGATAATATATCCCTCTATTTATTAAAGTTTTCATTAATGATATGTCTCTCCTTTTATTTAGGCTTCTTTTATGTTTTACATTATTTTGTAATCCTGTGTTTACTTCTCTTTCTTTCTCATCTGTCAGCTTTTGTTTTTTTTTGAGACAGGGTCTTGCTGTCATCCAGGCTGGAGTGCAGTGGCGCAACCATGCCTTATTGCAGCCTCAACCTCACTGCAGCTATTAACATTTTTTTTTCTTTCTTTTTTTTTTTTTTTTTTGGAGAGACGAGGTCTCACTGTGCTGCCCAGGCTGGTCTTGAACTCCTGGTCAGTCTCAAGTGATTCTCCTGCTTCGGCCTCCCAAAGTGCTGGGATTATTGGCCTGAGCCACTGCGCCTGGCCTGTAAACTTTTTTGAGTGTAGGGACATTTTTGTTTCATCTCTATATTTGCAGTGCCTGACATATAGTAAGTGCTCAGGAAATGTTTGATGAGCAAATTACACCACAATAAGTGTTCCAGCATTTCATTAAAAATGGTGGACTTCAGCCTGGGCAACATAGTGAGAGACCTCATCTCTACAAAAATTAAAAAGATTAGCTGGGTGTGGCAGCATGTGCCTGTGGTCCCTGCTACTCAAGTGGCTGATGTAGGAGGATTGCTTGAGCCCAGGAGGTTGAGGCTGAGTGCACTTCAGCCTAGGCAACAGAGCAACACCTTGTCTCAAACAACAACAAAAACAGAAAAACAAAACTTGTGGACTTGGGAGTGGGGGGTTGTAGGGGGAGGGAAAATGGGTGAAGAAGGGGAGGTGGCTGGGGAATGGGTGGGGGCCTGGCGGGAGCAAGCAGTGGAGCTGGGGTCCCTGAGCTCTGTCAGGAGGAAGCCAGGCTGCACTTTCTGGGCAGTCGGAGGGGACAGGTGGCACCAGAAGGCAGGTGGACTTAACCTGTCAGTGACTGCGGCCTCTGCCCATCCTGCCTTGCTGCAGATGCCTTGAATGAGGCTGCCCCACACACCCTGAATGATTTTTATAATCAGTGGATAAAGTGGGAGAAATGTGGAATAACTTCAAATACAGGTAACAGAATGTCTTCAGTCGTGAGGGAGTAAGCCATAGTGAAAATGTGGATATGAACTCTGACAGATATTTGTCAAGAAGAAAAAGCATCAATATAGGAGACTCAGCTGCTCAGCAACAAAGTAGTCCCTTAAGAGAAAATGTTGCCTTACACCTGGCACGCCAGGTCCTTCAAAGAATTCTTCAAGGAGAAACCAACATTGTGCCACTGAAATCCCTCAAATTGTTGAAATAAGTATCAAAAAGGATAATGATTTTTGTGTTACCCCAGGAACAAGACTTGCACGAAGAGATTCCTACTTTTGACATGCTCCATGGGGTGGTAAGAGAAACATTTCTGTTACAGTGACCCAGGATTCATTGGATACTGATAAAAAGCTTGGTAGAACTCAAAGTGGACTTCAAAGGAAAGAGAGGTGCTAAGCTCTGTATAGGATACGGACAGTGTTTCCAGAAGAACCAGAAGAACCGTAGGGAAGGGAAGTCGCTCTCTGAGACAGGCTGCAGGATACTGTGGGCTTGTGTTTTCCCATGAGAACTTATAACAAGCAGTCAAAGCCTCTCTTTTCCAATTAAAGAAAAATCTCTTTCTGAATTAATGCTGGAGAAATGCCCTTTTCCTGCTGGCTCAGATTTAGCCCCAAAATGGCATTTGATTAAACAGCATACAGCTCCTGTGAGCCCACATTCAACATTTTTTGATGCATTTGATCCGTCTTTGGGGTTTTTTTTTTTTTTTTTTTTTTTTCTTTTTTTGAGACGGATCCATTGCCCAGGCTGGAGTGCAGTGGTGTAATCTTGGCTCACTACAACCTTGGCTCACTGCAACCTCTGCCTCCCTGGTTCAAGCGATTCTCCTGCCTCAGCCTCCTGAGTAGCTGGGATTACAGATGCCCACCACTACGCCCAGCTAATTTTTGTATTTTTTAGTAGAGATGGGTTTTTGCCATGTTGGCCAGGTTGGTCTTGAACTCCTGACCTCAGGTGATCAGCACACCTCGGCCTTCCAAAGTACTGGGATTACAGGTGTGAGCCACCTCACCCAGCCCCATATTTAGTTTCTATAGAAGATGAAGATAGTTTAGAGAGAGAAGACCGCTTAGTATTGAAGAAGGGGTTGATCCCCCTCCCGATGCACAAATACATGCATTTGAAGCGACTGCACAGGTTAATCTATTAAATAAACTGGGATGAAAGTTAGCTCCTAGAACGACTGAAATAAGTGGGGACAGTTCTGCAGTTCCACATGCTAATTGTGACCTGAAAGAGGATACAGCCACTCTGTGTTTGCAGCCATGGAGGGCAGAAGCAGCATGAGGTACATGCCCATGTTAGCAGACAGGGAGCTTGGGAAGTCCACACACAGACTGATTACATACATTGCTTCAGATTACAGGGAATCCTTGTTATTGGAGAGTGATGGATCGTTATGAAACAGAAGCCCTTCTAGAAGGGAAACGCGAAGACACATTTTTGCTCAGGGACACTGGGCAAAGGGACTGCCTCTTCTCTGTGAACTTCTGGGGCTACAACAGATCCCTGCAGGCCTGAATTGAGCAGTAATCACAACTTTGGTTTTGATGCTCATGACCCCTGTTTATTTCACTCCTCCACTATAACAGGACTTTAAGAACATTATAGCAGCCATAAAAAAAGGATGAGTTCATGTCCTTTGCAGGGACATGGATGAAGCTGGAAACCATCATTCTCAGCAAACTAACACAGGAACAGAAAACCAAACACCTCATGTTCTCACTCATAAGTGGGAGTTGAACAATGAGAACACATGGACATGGCGGGGAGCGGGGTGTGGGGGAACATCACACACTGGAGCCTGTTGGGGGGTGGGGAGCGAGGGGAGGGATAGCATTAGGAGAAATACCTAATGTAGATGATGGGTTGATGGGTGCAGCAAACCACCATGGCACATGTATACCTATGTAATAAACCTGGACGTTCTTCTATACATGTGTCCCAGCACTTAAAGTATAATAAAAAAGAACATTATAAAGATCCCAGTTATTGCATGTTTTTTGAACCGTTGCTTACTATATTACTAGATAGGACTTTCCTTTTTAGCTGTAGTATATCTGTTGTACAGTAATCTGCAGGTGCACTATGATGGAATTAATGGGCCTCCTTTACCATCAATGTTACAGGATTTTTAAAAAGAGTATTATTATAAACACAAATTTTGGGTTCGCTGGTTAGAACGAGAACCGGTCAAGGCAAAGTAAACTCTCCTGTCCCCAAAGGGTGTGAACCTGGTCTGCTTTCATGTGCATCAGATATACACCTATAACGGTGCTAGGTTTTTTCATACAGTATGTAAGGTTAGTGTTAGTATCTGTCAGATGCAACCTTCTGTTACTTACCCAGATAAACATGGTTCCTAGTGGAACAACAGAGGATAGAAGTACAGGTGTTCAGGCCGGGCACAGTGGCTCACGCCTGTAATCCCAGCATTTTGGGAGGCTGAGGCAGGTGGATCACTTGAGCTTAGGAGTTCGAGACCAGCCTGGCCAACGTGGTGAAACCCCATCTCTACTGAAAATACAAAAAATTACCCGGGTGTGGTGGCGGGCGCCTGTAATCCTAGCTACTGGGGAGGCTGAGGTGGGAGAAGTGCTGGAACCTGGGAGGTGGAGGTTGCAGTGAGCCGAGATTGCTCCACTGCACTTCAGTCTGGGAGACGGAGTAAGACTCTGTCAAAACAGAAACAAAAACAAAAACAAACTACAGGTGTTGAGTAAGACTACAAAACAAGTTTGCCTATTTAGTGAACAGTTTGGTTTTTAATGGCTGTAGTAATTGAGTGAGGCAACTCTGGGGCATTTGCTGTGAAGAATTCTATTTCTTACTGAAGAACAAATTATTAATATCAGATGAGTATTTCAACAGTGTGACTAATGTTTGAAATTATTTTTTCTAGGAGTTTTTCTATAACCTTCCAAAAGTAGTGATGTTCATAATTACTATAAATCAAGCTTTAGAAGTCCAATACAAATAAAATAATGCCTTTCTTTTAGAAAAAAAAAATGTAATTTTCTGGCCACAAGGGCATAGTGCAATTCACCTAAGTGTTGATGTAATTTACAGTCAGACTCTTTTCTCTTCTGCAAAAGATACTGTTAAGTAAACCAGGTTTTCTAAATAGTAATTCTTAAAAGTTTGGACTTATAAAATTAGTAGTAGAATTTTATTTAAAGGCCCTAGGTATTAGTTTTTCTTTTTTTTTTTTTTCCGAGATGGAGTCTCGCTCTGTCGCCCAGACTGGAGTGCAGTGGTGCGATCTCAGCTCACTGCAACCTCTGCCTCCCAGGTTCAAGTGATTCTCCTGCCTCAGCCTCCTGAGTAGCTGGGACTACAGGCGCTTGCCACCATGCCTGGCTAATTTTTTGTGTTTTTAGTAGAGACAGGGTTTTACCATGTTAGCCAGGATAATCTCGATCTCCTGAGCTCGTGATCTGCCTGCCTCAGCCTCCCAAAGTGCTGGGATTACAGGCATGAGCCACTGCACCCAGCCAGGTATTAGTTTTTAAATGAGTGCTTTAACTTAAAACAGCTGCTGCAATATAGTCTTGCATATGATTTTTTAAAAAGTTGATGTGACTGGGCATGGTGGCTCATGCCTGTAATCCAAGCACTTTGGGAGGCCAAAGCGGGCAGATCACCTGAGGTCAGGAGTTTGAGACCAGCCTGGCCAACATGGTGAAACCCCGTTTTTACTAAAAATACAGAAAATTAGCCGGGTGTGGTGGTGGGCACCTGTAATCCCAGCTACTCGGGTGGCTGAGACAGGAGAATCGCTTGAACCTGGGAGGCGGAGGTTGCAGTGAGCCGAGATTGCGCCACTGCACTCCAGCCTGGGCAACAAGAGCGAAACTTGGTGTCAAAAAAAAAAAAAGTTAATGTGTAGTCTAATTGTTGTTTCATAAAAGTTGGATCTTCTCCTGTGCCCATAATGGTTTTGTGAATCATGAAGAAAATAAGACTAGAAGATGCCCAAACAAATCAGATAATAGTAACTACAATGGTTGCTGATGTTAGATTATTGTTAAACTGTAATTACTAATTTGGATGGCAGTATTTATCTCTTTTCTGTAAACACTCATAGCTAAATTGCTTAAGTATAATTTACAGAATTTCAGTGTAATTTACTCTCAATGGAAAATCTGAAGCATAAATTGCAGATTTGAAAGGTACTGTACAACCATTATATCTGTAAATAACTACTTAACACCTCTTTGTCACTTAGAATACTACTTGAGTGTAATACTACTTGAATACTACGTGAATGTTATACTACTTGAGTGAGCTCTTTTGGAAGTTATATCAAGTTCTAGCGTTTGCTTCTTAGTAACTGAATTGAATGTACCGTTCTGTCCTAGACATTTTGCCCTAAAGTAGCTGAATCCATTCTTGTGTCTTTTTGTTAATGCGCTCTATACCACTGGTGAGTGCTCCATAGTTTCCTTACCTGCTGCTACAGAACATTATTTTACATCCCTATGGCAATTGCCAAGGCCACAAAAAAAGAAAAGCTTTATTTGTATGCCACACTAACTCTTTGACTGCTAATGTATGTTTCTGCTTGCTGTGCCTTGTTATGGCTGCTTTTTTGTGCTAATAAAGTATGTTTGGTGTTCTCCTTGTATATCTGCTGTTTTATACATTTGCAACAATTTCTCTTGTAAATGGAATGGTATAGGGTTTTTAAAAATAAGTATTATCTAACAACCTACTATAGCTAATGTAGAATTACTGTACAGTCTCATATTGACTTATCAGAATAAGTTAACTCTAAGTTTAATGCTCTACATCTTATCAATCATAGTCACATATACTATGGAGCAGTATGTATAGTTACTGAAAATCATTGTACAGTTTAGATTATAACAGAAAACTGACAGAAATAATAAATCTATTGATTTCTCTGCTTACGGGTAAAAGATCGAAATTATCAATGACATATTATAGTAAATTAGTATCTGTAACCTTCCACACATCAGAAGCAGATGAAATCAAGTCTCGTGAACTATTAATATATCAGTACCGGCCAGGCGCGGTGGCTCACGCCTGTAATCCCAGCACTTTGGGAGGCCAAGATGGGCGGATCACGAGGTCAGGAGATCGAAACCATCCTGGCTAACATGGTGAAACCCCATCTCTACTAAAAATACAAAAAGTTAGCCGGGCGTGGTGGCGGGCGCCTGTAGTCCCAGCTACTTGGGAGGCTGAGGCAGGAGAATGGCATGAACCCGGGAGGCGGAGCTTGCAGTGAGCTGAGATTGCGCCACTGCACTCCAGCCTGGATGACAGAACGAGACTCTGTCTCAAAAAAAAAAAAAAAAAAAAAAAATAGAAAAGAAAAGAAAAAAATATATATCAGTATCACTTATTGGTTTGGGGGCCATCTTAATTGAAAACAAATGCCACAAATATAGAACTTTAACCAAAGACTTGTCCATTTTAAAGCAAGATGGGGATTGAAGTCACTTATAATTTCTGTTGCTTATAATTGAAGTCCCTGAAGAACATATATCAAAGTGTTTGAGAACTTCATTCAAACCTACTTTTTTTTTTTTTTTGAGATGGACTCTCACTCTGTTGCCCAGGCTGGGAGTGCAGTGGCACGATCTCAGCTCACTGCAACCTCTGCCTCCTGGTTTTAAGCAATTCTCCTGCCTCAGTCTTTGGAGTAGCTGAGATTACAGGTGGGCACCACCATGCCCAGCTAATTTTTGTATTTTTAGTAGAGATAGGGTTTTACCATGTTGGCCAGGTTGGTCTCGAACTCCTGACCTTAGGTGATCCGCCCACCTTGGCCTCCCAAAGTGCTGGGATTACAGGCGTGAGCCACCACACTTGGCCCAAGCCTACTTTTAAAGTTTTATATGCAATCAGGTTGTTATGACCAGGTTGTGTTTTAGGGAGGAAACTGGAAACTCCAAGAAAGCACTTGATGTTTTTATATGGTTGTAGCAAATTGATATTCTATATTTCTATATTTCTGTAGATTTATAGAAAATATTAATGCTTTTATGTATTTCAGAACTTTCATATGTTAAATGGAAATTATTTTAAATGTGTAACTATTTGAGTTTATGTAAGCATGTATACACTGTGGTAAAAGTCACTTGTGTTTCAATTTGTGTATAATATTATGCAACTTTTGGTTTAAATATTTTTCTTAAATTATTAGTGGCTCACATTTTAAAAAAGAAAAATTACCAGCATGAAATTGCAAAAAAAAAAAAAAAAAAAAAAAAGTCTTTGGACTTTCCCCCTTAGAAAAATGCACACATGTACACAGAATTTTGCATCAATTTTAAACGTGGACATGTTCCCTGATGCCTATCCATAAGCTTCACATTAAATACTCCTAATCAGAAGTAATAAATCCTATAATAGGACTGCTATGGCACTTGTTCATAATTCGACCACAGGCCATCAGGGAAGGCTTCATGGAAAAGATAGTTTTTGGTCTGAGATTTAAAGAATGAGTAGGAGTTTCCTGGATTTTCAAGGGCAAAGAAGGGCATTTTAGACTGAAGAGTCCAGTTAACTGAAAACCAATTAATACTGCAAGTCTTTTTGGTCATCTGCCTTTTTGTTTACTCTGTCCTGAACCCCTTTGGGCTTCCTTCTGTTTTTCTACACTTTTCCTTACCCTCAATCATCCACCCTCTATTGCCTCTCTTGCCAATTATTTGTACTATGTTTTCTGGAAAACTGGTTCCATTGCAGATAGACTCTACTGTACCCTAAATTTCCTCACTGAATTCTCTCTCCACTTGCTTGCTTTAACTGAAACCTGGCTTCTCTCCCAGGGTATGCCCTCTTTATTGCTATGGTTCTTGAGTGAAAGCCTCACATAATTGATTGAACAAATATCCTTACTGATGAACATTTAGGTTGTTTCCAGTTTTACAAACAATGCCACTGTGAAATGCTAATACATGCATGTTTGGGTACATGTGAATGTATTTGTAGGATAGATTTGTGGATTTGGAACTGCTGAGTCAAATGACACAAACATTAAAAAAATTGATAAATACTGCCAAATTTTTATCCAGAAAGTTTTTCTAATGTACCTTCTTACCAAGCATGCATAAATGCCTGTTTTCTTATACCTCACTGATACTGGAGAGTTATTAATCATTGTAATTTTTGTTTCCCAGAAGTCATCATCATTCCTACTCCTTATCACTGCTTTTATTTTATTTTATTTTATTTTATTTTTTTGAGACGGAGTCTCGCTCTGTCTCCCAGGCTGGAGTGCAGTGGCCGGATCTCAGCTCACTGCAAGCTCCGCCTCCCGGGTTTACACCATTCTCCTGGCTCAGCCTCCCGAGTAGCTGGGACTACAGGCGCCCGCCACCTCGCCCGGCTAATTTTTTGTATTTTTAGTAGAGACGAGGTTTCACCATGTTCGCCAGGATGGTCTCGATCTCCTGACCTCGTGATCCGCCCGTCTCGGCCTCCCAAAGTGCTGGGATTACAGGCTTGAGCCACCGCGCCCGGCATCACTGCTTTTAGACCTTTGCTTTCAACCCTCACATTCAAGGCCTCTCTTTTAAGGCTCATGCCTTTTGCAATATTACCTTTTATTCCTTCTCAATGTAGTCATTTATTGCCGCCTTGGATATTTCCTAATATTCTATGGAGACTCGAGCATCTGCTGTCTACCACCCAGCCCGTCACAATGCTCCTGTGGATGAACTGGCTGAGCAACACTCTACCTTCACAGCTCCTTGACCATTTCTAGTGCTCTTCTCCACTCTACTTCTGCAAGAAAATTTATTAGCCTCATTCTGGGTTTTGTCATTTCCCAGAATTACTCTATATCTGAAAATATAAAATTCCAATATCTCATTCTCTGTCCACAACTTTTTTCTTTTTCTTTTTTCTTTTTTTTTGACAGAGTCTCGCTCTGTCATCCAGGCTGGAGGGTAGTGGCATGATCTTGGCTCACTGCAACCTCCGCCTCCCGGGTTTAAGCTATTCTTCTGCCTTAGCCTCTTGTGTAGCTGGGACTACAGGTGTGTGCCACCACACCCGGCTAATTTTTGTATTTTTAGTAGAGACGGGGTTTTACCATGTTGGCCAGGCTGGTCTCCAACTCCTGACCTCAGGTGATCCCCCCCATCGGCCTCCCAAAGTGCTGGGATTACAAGCATGAGCTACTATGCCTGGCCCAAACTTTATTTTATATACTGTGCTGCAACTTCCTTTTCAACATTTTTGACATTTTTATTGTTTCACTACACATAGCACCAACTCATTTTATTTTATTTTATTTTATTTTATTATTTTATTTATTTTGAGATGGAGTCTTGCTCTGTAGCCCAGGCTGGAGTGCAGTGGCATGATCTCAGGTCACTGCAACCTCTGCCTCCAAGGTTCAAGCGATTCTTCCTCCTCAGTCTCCCAAGTAGCTGGGATTACAGGTGCCTGCTGCCACGCCCAGCTAATTTTTTGTATTTTTAGTAGAGATGGGGTTTCACCATGTTGGCCAGCCTGGTCTCGAACTCCTAACCTCAGGTGATCTGCCCGCTTCGGCATCCCAAAGTGCTGGGATTACAGGTGTGAGCCACTGCGCCCGGCCAACTCATTGATTTTAACAGGTGCATGGTGTTCCATTGTATACATGGATCATTATTTCATTTTGCCGGACTCACTGTACAGGCATTGTTCTGATGTTTGACTGTTGCAAATACTACTGCATTCTTTTTTGTGCATAGATTATATTGTAAAGCTACACTCTTTGTATGTAAATCTTTGTGTGTCTCTGTGAGTATTACTGTGGGATAAATTTTTAGAAATGGATTGCTGTGTGAAATGGTAAGCATATTTACAATTTTAATAGTATAGTCATATAGCCTTCTAGAGTCGACCAATTTACACTCCCACTAACAGTATATAAAAATGTGTTTTCCCCATATACTTGCCAGAATTAGGTCGTTTTTCAATCTTTATCATTTATCAATCATTTTTCATCCTTATCAATATGATGGGTGAAAAATATCTTGTTTAACTTATTTTTCTTTATTTCATGCTGTTCTTAATCCATTTTTTTCACTCAACAGTACGTTTTGGACATTTTTCTGTGTCAGTGAATATAGATTACACTATTGTTTTAAGTGGCTTTGTAAGGTGGGCACAGTGGTGGTGTGCCTGTAGTCTCAGCTCTTTGGGAGGCTGAGGTGGGAAGATCGCTTGAGTCCAGGAGTTTAAGGCTGTAGTGCTCTATGGTCATGTCTGTGAATAGCCACTGCATTCAAGCCTGGACAACGTAGTGAGGTCTCATTTTTTAAAAAATAAAAAAAATGGCTGTATAGCATTTCTTTGTGATAATGTAATATTATTTTATTTTATTTATTTTTGAGACAGACTCTCATTATGTCACCCGGGCTGGAATGCAGTGGTGCAATCTCAGCTCATTGTACTCTGCTTCCCAGGTTCAAGAAATTCTTGTGCCTCAGCCTCCCAAGTAGTTGGGATTACAGGGATGTGCCACCATGCCCAGCTCATTTTTGTATTTTTAGTAGAGATGAGATTTTGCCATGTTGGCCAGGTTGGTCTTGAACTCCTGGCTTCAAATGATCCACCCACCTTGGCCTCCCAAAGTTCTGGGATTACAGGCATGAGCCACTGTACCCGGCCTTGCCCAGCATAATGTTTTTGAGATTTATCCATGTTATTGTGTGTATCAAGTTTGTTCCTTTTCAGTACTGAGTAGCATTCTATTGTATGACTATGTTAGTTTATCCATTCTATTCTTTTTTTTTTTTTTTCTTTGAGACAGTCTTGCTGTGTCTCGCCCAGGCTGGAGTGCAGTGGTGTGATCTCGGCTCACTGCAGCCTCCACCTCCCAGATTCAAGCGATTCTCCTGTCTCAGCCTCCTGAGTAGCTGGGACTACAGGTATGTGCTACCACACCCAGCTAATTTTGTACTTTTTAGTAGAGATGGGGTTTCACCATGTTGGCTAGGCTGGTCTCAAACTCCTGGCCTCAGGTGATCCACCTGCCTTGGCCTCCCAAAGTGCTGGGATTACAGGCATGAGCCACTGTACCCGGTGTATCCATTCTATTATTGATGGACATTTGGATTATTTACAGTTTTTGGCTACTATGAATAAAGCTGAAGTAAACATTCTGGTACAAGTCTTTTTGTAAACATATGCTTCCTTTTTTTTTTTTTTTTTGTAAATACCTAGAACTGGAATTGCTAGACTATAGGATAGATGTATATTTAAATGTATAAGAGACTTCTAAGTAATTCTCTAAACAGGTTGTACCATTTTTTATTCCCACTAGCAATATATGAGAATTCTAGTAGTTATTTATTCTCTCCAACACTTGGTATGGTCAGTCTTTTAACATTTTAGCCATTCTGGTGGGTGTGTAGTAGTATCTCATTGTAGTGTTTTTTTTTTTTTTTCCCCAAAGACAGGGTCTTACTCTGTTACCCAGGCTGGAGTGCAGTGGTGCAAATAGCTGGGACTACAGGCCATGCCACCACACCCAGCTAATTTTTGCTTTGTTTTTTGTAGAGACAGGGCTTCACTATGTTGCCCAGGCTGGTCTGGAACTCTTGCGCTCAAGTGATCCAGCTGCCTCGGCCTCCCAAAATGCTCAGATTACAGGTGTGAGCCACTGTGCCTGGCTCACTGTCGTTTTAATATGCATTTCCATGAGTATTAATGATGTCGAGTGCTTTTTCATGTGCTTATTGACCATTCAAATATCTTTGCCAAGTATCTATTCAAATCTTTTGTTCATTTTAAAGTTGGATTAAATCCATTTTTAAATTATTGATTTGTAAGAGTTCTTTATATATTCTGCTTATAAGTCCTTTGTCAGATATATGTTTTTCAAGTATTTTCTCTTAGTCTGTGCTTGCCTATTCGTTTTCTTAATAGTGGTTTTTCATGAGCAGATTTAAAAATTCAGTGAATTCTAATTTATCTTTTTTTTTTTTTCTTTTATGACTATAGCTTTCTGTGGTTTTTTTTCGTTTTTTGTTTTCTTTTTTTTTTTGTTTTTTTTTTGAGACGGAGTCTCGCTCTGTCGCCCAGGCTGGAGTGCAGTGGCGCGATCTCGGCTCACTGCAAGCTCCGCCTCCCGGGTTTATGCCATTCTCCTGCCTCAGCCTCCTGAGTAGCTGGGACTACAGGCGCCCGCCACCTCGCCCGGCTAGTTTTTTGTATTTTTTAGTAGAGACGGAGTTTCAGTGTGTTAGCCAGGATGGTCTCGATCTCCTGACCTCGTGATCCGCCCGTCTCAGCCTCCCAAAGTGCTGGGATTACAGGCTTGAGCCACCGCGCCCGGCCAGCTTTCTGTGTTCTAAGAAACCTTTGTTTATCCTTAAGTCTCAAAGATTCTCTTCTGGATTTTCTTCTAGAAGCTTTAGAGTTTTAGCATTTATATTATATGTTTAGTGTCATGATCCATCTTCAGTTAGTTTTTGGGTATGATGTGGGGTCGGGATTGAGGTTTATATTTCCCAAATGAATATCCAGTTATTCTAGCACCATTTGTTGAAAAGACTTTCCTTTCCCCAATCCAACACTGCTTGGTCAGAAATCAAATGACTTTATATGTGCAAGTTTATTTCTGGGCTCTGTATTCTGTGCCATTGATCTATTTGTCTATTAAGTACTGTAGTTTTATAGTAAGTCTTAATGTCAGGAATATAGGTCTTTCAACTTTGCTATTGTTTTCCAAGATTGTTTTGGATATTTTAGATCCTTTCCATTTCCATATACATTTTAGAATCAGTTTGTCCATTTCTCTTTTAAAAACCTGGTAGTATTATGACTGCTATTGTATTGAATCTATAGAAGAATTCTGGGAGGATTTACATCTTAACAATATTGTGTCTTCTAACTCATGATCATGGTATATCTATTTATTTCAGGTTTTTATTTGTTTTTTAAAGATGGAGTTTCATTCTATCACCGAGGCTGGAGTGCAGTGGCATAACCATGGCTCACTGCAGCCTCAACCTCCCGGGCTCAAGCGATCCTCCCACTTCAGCCTCCCAAGTAGCTGGGACCACAGGTGTGTGCCACCATGCCTGAATACATTTTTTTGGTAGAGATGGGGTTTCACTATGTTACCCAGGCTGGTCTTGAACTCCTGGGTTCAAGTGATCTGCCTGCCTCGACCTCCCAAAGTGCTGGGATTACAGGCATGAGCCACCATACCCAGTCTATTTATTTCAGTCTTGTAAAGTTCCTCTTAGCAATGTTTTGTAGTTTTCAATGTAGAAGTTCCTGGATCGATTTTGCTTAATATTATCAAATGCCTTCTAGAAATGTTGTATCAGTTTACCTTACCACCAATAGTACATTTTCTTTTCTTTCTTTCTTTCTTTCTTTTTTTTTTTTTTTTGAGATGGAGTTTCACACTTGTTGCCCAGCCTGGAGTGCAATGGCACGATCTCGGCTCACTGCAACCTCCGCCTCCCCGGTTCAAGTGATTCTGCTGCCTTAGCCTCCGGAGTAGCTCGGATTACAGGTGCCTGCCACCAAGCCTAGCTAATTTTTTGTATTTTTAGTACACCATGTTGGCCAGGCTGGCCTCAAACTCCTGACCTCAGGTGATCCACCTGCCTCGGTCTTCCAAAGTGCTGGGATTACAGGCGTGAGTCACTGTGCTCGGTCTATTTTCTTACACTCTCATCAACACTGGGTTTTATGTCTTTTTATTCTGTGCCAATTCTCATAGGTGAAAAATTATGTATCAGTTTGTGTGTGTGTGTGTGGGTGTGTGTGTGTGTGTTTGATGGAGTCTCACTCTGTGGTGGCCCGGGCTGCAGTGCAGCGATCTTGGCTCACTGCAACCTCTGCCTCCTGTGTTCAAGCGATTCTTCTGCCTCAGCCTACTGAGTAGCTGGGATTATGGGTGTGGGCCACCACGCCCAGCTAATTTTTGTATTTTTAGTAGAGATGGGGTTTGGCCATGTTGGCCAGGCTGGTCTCAAACTCCTGACCTTAGGCGATCTGCCCATCTCAGCCTCCCAAAGTGCTGGGATTACAGGCCTGAGCCACCGTGCCAAGCCTATATTTCAGTTTTATTGGCATTTCTTTTATTACTGGTGAGGTTTTCACATAATGTATTTATTGACTATTTGTATATAATTTATCATGAATTGACTGTTCTTGTTCTTTGCCCATTTGTCTATTGGGGTGTTCATCTTTTTTCATGTTGATATGCAATGATTTGTAAAAGTTTTTTGTATGTTACAGAAATATATATGTGTGTAACTAGAGAAGTAGGTAGTATTGTCTTTACAACATAAAGAGATTAAGGCTGAGAAAAACTAAATGACTTGGCTCAAGATCATACAAATAATAAATGATAGAGCAAGGATTTGAATCCTGGTCTATGTGACACAAAATACCATGTTATTTCTATTACAGAAAGCCTATTTTTAATCTCTTAGTAGCTTTTCCAACTCTTAAAAAATTATTTAATATTATTGTCTCCTTTGCTAAAAGCCTTAGTTTTAGAATTTATCTCTTGCTGATGGTCTTTTTAGAACTTTAGAGAACATTTAGTATAGTTTTCTTTCTCTTTTTTAATCATTCAAAGCTTTTAAAAAACTTCATTACTTCAAAATAATTTCAAATTTAAAGAAAAGTTACAGTATTACTACAAAGAACTTCCACTTACCCTTAACCCAGATTCATACATTTTTAACATGTTGCCACATTTGCTTTATCATTCTATCTCTATTTTTTTCTCTGAATCAGAATAACCCGGAGACATAAGGCCCCCATACTCCTAAATACTTCAGCATATCTTTCCTGAGAAGAGGGACATTCTCTTACAAAATCACAACATAATGATCAAAATCAGGAAAATTAACATTGATGTAATACCACTGCTGTCCACATTCAGCTTTTACCTCTTGTCCTAATAATTTCCTTTATAGCATTTTTCCCCAGTCCAGAATACAGTCCAGGATTATACATTGGATTCAGTTGTCATGTCACTTTAGTTGCCTTTAATTTGGAGTAATTTCTCAGCCTTTCTTTGTCTTTCCTGACATTGACACTTTTGAAGAGTACAGGCCAGATATTTTGTATAATGTCCCTTAGTTTGGGTTTGTCTAATGTTTCCTCATGATTAGATTTAGATTATGCTTCTTTTTTGTAGGAATATCACAGAAGTGATGTGTTCTCAGTGCATTGGCCACAGGAGGTACATGATATCAGTTTGCCCCATTATTGGTGATAATAACTTTGACTACTTGGTTAAAGTGGGGTCTGCCAGGTGTCTCCACTCTAAAGTTACTATTTTTATATTTGTAATAAATATGCAATTTGTGGGGGGACACTTTGAGACTGTATAAAATGTCCTATTCCATATCAAAGTCTCAGCCAATAGATTTTAGCATTCATTGATTATTGCCTGAATCAGTTATTACTGATATTTGAAAAATAGTGATTTTCTAAATACATCATTAGTTCTACACTTATTTGCTGGCATTCAATTGTAAGGAAGAGCTTTCCTTTTACCCTATGTATTGATTAATTGACTGATTGATTATCAGTATAGACTGATGGATTCTTACTTATTACATGAGTTATAACGTTTTACTGTTTATTCATTTTGATGCTCTAACTGGCCCAGATTTGGTCAGTGGGAGCTTCTTCAAACTGGTTTCTGTGTCCATTGACATGCCTCCATGATTCTTTGGCACTTTCTTACTTTCTGGGACAACAAGAATATTTTAGGATTATCATGTATTTTCCTGGCCATAGCCTTGGAATCAGCTATTTCTCCAAGGAAGCCTGGCTCCATTAAGTGGGAAATGATATTTAGCAACCAGGATCTCTCTGCTGGGGTATACTTATTGCTACTGAGGTATCATCACTTTGGGGCTCCTTTAGCTGAGAGACCTAGGATTTATCCCAGGCTTTTGAATCTCTCCCAATATCTCCACTAAGTGAGATTAGATCTGTGCTTGAATACTTCATTATTTGAGGAAATTGCTCCAGAGAAAATCTCCTTCATTATTGGACAACCCTTTATATTTCAAAACAGTAGTCATTGGTTTCCTCTACTAAGTCTTGTCTTCTCTGTGCTAAATAAACATCTGCAGTTCCTTTACTGCCATGACTCTCATGGCAGAGTTTGAAGATCTCCTCATCATTCTGGTTATTCTATTCTGTTCATACTTCAGTTCATGAATATCTCTCTTTAAAGATTGGCATCTAGAATGAAATGTACTATTTCAGGTACATGTTCTGATCAGTACAGAGGAGTGGGTCAGTGATTTTCTTTGTTCTAGACCCTATGCTACTAATCATGCAGGCCAAAATTGTTGGCTTTTTTTTCTTGTCTTTTTTTTTTTTTTTTTTTTTGACAGCCACATTGATCACTCTGTTGAATTATGTTGAGCCTATAGTTAGTTGAAATCCCTAAGACTTTAACTCAACTATATTTATCCATTTGGTACTTAAATGCTTGTGTTTTAGGACCTAGTATAAGGCTTTAATTTGATCTGTCTTTTCAGCCTAAGAAATTTAGCTTATCATTCCTGCTTGTCAAACTTCTTTTGAATCCTGAATGTCATCCAGTTGTACTAGCTTCTTTTCCAGTTTATCATCTGCAAATTTGATTAGTATGCCACTTCATACAAATGACTATCTGAAAATATCAAAAAAGGCAGAGCGGAGCTCAAATATTTGCAGCCTGACTAGACACCTTTCCTCTGTTGAAATCAATCCATCAAAAAAGGATTTGCTACTGTTCATCTACTTTCACCTGCTGTTGTGTATAGGATCTGACCCAACAGACCTGTCAGAATACTACCTTGAACCAATTTCTAGTGTTTTCCTGGGATTAGTGTTTCAAAGTTATAGGGAAGCTTGTTTATTGTAAAATGGGGACCTTTCACACAGTCCAAACTTGCTATTCTTGAGTGGAGATTGTCCTGGTGTGGCTTGGTCTGTGTCCTCTTTGGTGCCAGAGGCAAAGAGAAATGTTTGAGGCAGCCAAGGCTATTCTACCTTAATCAGAATCTTCATCAAATCTAAGGAACAGAGGTTATCTAGTTCAGACTTCTAAAATATTACTGATAAAACTTATTAATGTGCCCTTTTCTTTTAATGCTCTGTCTGTCAACAAGTACTCCTACATATTATTGAAAAAGGAGGAAAGGTGCCTTATAGAAAGGGGCTCTCAGAGTTTGCAAGTAAGGATGGGAAAAGGTCACTGTCTGAAAATGAAGTAAAATGGAACAAAATAGATAAAAACAGCTATCTGAAGGCATTCATCTGCAGAATTAACCTACCCTGAGAGACTTAGGTTTTCTTTTAATGAGACTGGAATGTTTTTTTTTTTTTTTTTTAAGTTTCCATCAAAGACCAGAGTATGGTCTCAGGAAAAAGAGAATGAAATGTAAGAATGTGAAGAAATCCTAACTTACTCAACTGCCTTATAAATTTGCCATCTGAAATAGTAATCTATGATGAATAGAAGGGTAAAGGCTGGTTATCTGCAAGGAGCCTGGAAGGGGAAGGATGATACTTTATTTCTTTAGCCTTTTCATTTTTTTTTTTTTTTTTTTTGGTTGTTGTTTAATTACATAGGTAGCATGTGAGTACATTCTCCTTATAAAAATATTTAAACATTACAGCTAAGAGTAAGTTTCTTCTCACCAATCTTCTTGTCCCCAATTCTGGTTAGTCAGGCTTTTTATAAAAATATCTTGAGTAGAGAAAGATAGTTTATCAGGCTTATATAATCTGATGTTAATATATCCTTTGTGGATATAAACTCCCTTTGTTTTATTTATTTTTGTTTGTTTTCTGGTTTTTTAAAAAAAATATTTTTACCCTTTGTTTAAAAAATGTGCTCACAAATCAACCTTTTAATGTATAAACTGGCCTGCTGAATTTGTGTGCCTGCCTCACTGGAGTAACTACCTTGTACAAAGATATTGCCTACCTAGGAGGTTGTTCTTGTATAGTCAGCAGCTAAGCCTCCTGATCTCAAACAGCTCTCTGGCTTCTGTATGTACAGTGGGGAATACAGGATATGAAGAATTTTTTTTTTTTTTGAGACAGGGTCTCACTGTGTCACCCAGGCTGGAGTGCTGTGGCACGATCTTGGCTCACTGCAACCTCCGCTTCCCAGGCTCAAGTGATCCTCCCACCTCAGCCTCCCGAATAGCTGGTACCACAGGTGAGCACCACCATACCTGGCCGATTTTTTGTATTTTTTGTAGAGATGGGATTTCACCATGTTGCTCAGGCTGCTCTCGAACTCCTGGACTCAAGCAATCCGCCTGCCTCGGCCTCCTAAAGTGCTGGGACTGAAGGTGTGACCCGCTGTGCCTAGCCTAAAGACATTTTTTTTAAAGCTCCATGAGGAGCTTTCATTTTACTGGGAAGACTAGACATGCATGTGAGGCATTTTTTGAAGGGGATGATACCATATATTCATATTATGATATAAGACAGTATATAGCAAAGGATTAATTGGACAGCATAAATGAATGCTATACAAATTCATATCCTCTTTCAGTTCCTGTCATCTCTCTTTCTTCCCCTTCATTCACCTTATTTTTCCTCACCTCCCACTCTTCAATTCACTGTGATCTGGTTTCTTTTCTGCCATTGTTGTGAAGTTACTTGAGGTAAAAGATATGGGGCTACAGGACCACATGTTATCATGTTATGCTTTGCTTTTTTTTTTTTTTTTTTTTTTTTTTGAGACAGGGTCTCGCTCTGTCACCCAGGCTGGAGTGCAGTGGCGTGATTCTTGTGTCTCAGCCTCCTGAGTAGCTGGGATTACAGGCGCGTGCCACCATACCTGGCTAATTTTTGTATTTTTAGTAGAGATGGAGTTTCACCACATTGGCCAGTCTAGTCTCAAACTTCTGACCTCAAGTGATCTGCGTGCCTTGGCCTCCCAATGTGCTGGGATTACAGGCGTGAGCCACTGTGCCCACCTGCTTTGCTGTTTTTGACTAGGCTCATCTTATGCATTCTCATGGCTTCAGCTGCTTATTATATACTGACTTCATACAAATGTATGTTCAATCCAGACCTCTTTCCTGAGCTTCAGGCCCCAGGTAGCCATCTGCCTATTTTCATGCTTCATGGTCATCGCAAATTCACTATTTCCCATACTGAGCTACTTCCTTCCTCACCCTCTCAGCCTAAGTCCGTTCCTCCTCTTGTGTTTCTTATGTCAGTGAATGGCACAACTATCAACCCAGTTTCCCAAGTCTAAAACCTTCACACCATCCTCTCTCTATTTTACCACCAAATCCTTTCAGGTTTATTTGCTAAATATTCATTGAATCCATATACTTCACCTTTTTCCTAATGCCACTACCCTGGTCCAGGTCACCATCATCTCAGACTTGAACTATTGCAACTGTCTCCTAATTCATCTACCTGCCCCCACTCTTATTTTACCTTCAAATCATGTCCTACACTATAGCCAGAGAATATATTCTGAAACAAAAACCCTTCAGTGACTTCCCAGTCCCCTTAAGAGAAAATTCAAAATTCTTTAAGTGTTACAAGGCCCCTACATCTGGCTCCTGCATCAGCTTCATTTATCACCACTCCTAATCTCACACTCTGTACCTCAGCAATTCTAAATTCCATATTCAATTATCGGTATATGCCATGCTCTCTTTCTCTTGAATCCAAGCCTTCACACATGCTACCCCAATGTCTGGTTGGTCCACTTTTAGTGATGCTATGACTGAGCAGTGAGTACAGATTGTGGACAGCTTAATCTTTCTATATTAAAATTCCTTATTGTCTTTCTCATCTACCCTCATTGTTGGAAAGGCATCCTCATTGTCTCAGCATCCACTGATGATCATTATCTGAATTTTTAGTTTCGTAAGGGGATTCCAAATGGCGATTTTTCTAGTTCTTTCGTTTCTTCTACACTTTTTTTTTTTTTTTTTTTTTTTTGAGTCAGGGTCTTGCTCTGTCACCCAAGCTGGAGTGCAGTGGCACGATCATGGCTCATTGTAACTTCGAACTCCTGGGCTCAAGCGACCCTCCTTCCTCAGCCTCCCAAAGTGCTGGTATTACAGGTGTGAGCCACCTTGCCCAGCTTCTTCTACGACTATTAACTGAAATTCTTCTGTAAATAATTTTCCCTTACCAACTAGGTCTTTTTGGTATCCTAAAATAACCATTTGTACATGATGAATAGAATAAATGTTTAATTCTTTTGTGAATTTTTCTTTGTGCATAATTTTTTTGTGTGTATTTTTTAAAGTTTAAGTATTTAAATTAGCGATTTGGAGCTCTGGACAATTTTGTCAGAGAAACCATTTATAAGTGGTAGTTATGTTTCCAGAATAGCAGAAAAAAGCTTGCTTAATCCACAGGGTCAATAAAATATTACACATGGCAATAACAAATAGAAAATATTTTTGTAATATTAGTTATGAAACAAAAGAAAACAGTTTTTAAAGTTTAACTTGAGTACCAGTACTTGAGAGAAAAGCAATCTTAATTAGAGGAAGAAGAAGTAGATGGATACTTATGGTGATGTGAAGGGATCTGCTGAGTACTTTCAAGGACTTTTACAGTTTGATGGCATTGGTTCTGTTTTTTTTTTTTTTTTTTTTTTTTTTTTTGAGACAGAGACAGAATCTCACTCTGTTCCCCAGGCTGGAGTGCAATGGCACGATCTCAGCTCACTGCAACCTCTGCCTCCCGAATTCAAGCAATTCTCCTGCTTTAGCCTCCCAAGTAGCTAGGATTACAGGCGCTCACTACCACGCCTGGTGAATTTTTTTTTTTTTTGAGGCTGAGTCTCACTCTGTTGCCCAGGCTGGAATGCAGTGGCACGATCTCGGCTCACTGCAAGCTCTGCCTCCCAGGTTCATGCCATTCTCCTACCTCAGCCTCCTGAGTAGCTGGGACTACAGGCACCTACCACCATGCCTGGCTAATTTTTTGTATTTTTAGTAGAGATGGGGTTTCACCATGTTAGCCAGGATGGTCTTGAACTCCTGACTTCAGGTGATCTGCCTGCCTCGGCTTCCCAAATTGTTGGGATTATAGGCATGAGCCACCTCACCCGGCTGGCATTGGTTCTTTTTTTTTTTTTTTTTTTGAGACAGAGTCTCACTCTGTCACCCAGGCTGGAGTGCAGTGGCGCAATCTCGGCTCACTTCAACCTCCACTTCCTGGGTTCATGCCATTCTCCTGCCTCAGCCTTCCAAGTAGCTGGGACTATAGGCGCTTGCCACTACGCCTGGCTAATATTTTGTATTCTTTAGTAGAGATGTGTTTTCACTGTGTTAGCCAGGATGGTCGCAATCTCCTGACCTTGTAATCCGCCTACCTCGGCCTCCCAAAGTGTTGGGATTACAGGCGTGAGCCTCCGCGCCAGACCGCATTGGTTCTTATGTTTAATTTCACTACAGATTTAAGCTATTTCCATTTATTTATTTTTTCCCTTTGAGATAGGGTCTTGCTCTGTTGCCCAGGCTGGTGTGCAGTGGCATAGCTCACTGCAGCCTTGAACTCGCAGTCTCAAGTGATTATCCTGACTCAGCCTCCCAAGTAGCTAGGACTACAGGCACATGCCACTGCTCCTGGTTAATTACTTTTTTTTTTTTTTTTTTTTTTTGTAGAGGCAAGGTCTCACTCTGTTGCCCAGGCTGGCCTTGGATTCCTGGGCTCAAACGATTCTTTTGTCTTGGCCTCCCAAAGTGTTGGTATTATAGGCATGAACTACCATGCCCGGCCTTAAGTTTCTTTCTCTTTCTCTCTCTCTTTTAGACAAGGTCTCTCTCTGTCATCCAGGCTGGAGTGCAATAGCATGATCGTAGCTCACTGATACCTTGAACTCCTGGGCTCAAGGGACCCTCCTGCCCCAGCCTCCCAAGTAGCTGGAACTACAGGTACACTTCATGATGCCTAGCTAATTGTTTTTTAATTTTAATTTTTTTTTTTTTTTTTTTTTTTTTTTGTAGAAATGGGAAGGTCTCACTATATTGCCAGGACTGGTCTTGAACTCCTGGCTTCAAGAGATCCTCCTGCCTCAGCCTCCCCAAGTGCTGCTATTACAGGCATGAGCCACCACGCCCAGCCATTCTCTCTTAATTGAGAGCAGTCTATGCCTCGCATTTTGTTTGTCAAGACATTGACTTGTTGCAGAAAGTGAATCAGTGATCCTGTAGAATATCCCACATTTTAGATTTGTTTGTTTTCTTTTTTATGCTGTCATTTACTTTATTCTTCTATATTCCATATTTTTCTGTAATGGAAGTTAGCTTCAGAAGCTTGATGATATTCAGGTTCAACTTTCTTCATTTGGTCAATAATATTTAACAGGGGTAACTGTGTATTTTACTTTGAATCACAACTGGAGGCACACATCCATTCCATTTTTAATAAATGAGTAACATCTTGATTCTTTCATTATTTTATTTAACTTATTATTATTATTTTTAGAGATGTGGTCTTGCTCTATCACCAGGCTGAAGTGCAGTAGCATGATCATAGCTCACTGCAGTCTTGAACTCTTGGCTCAAGTGATCGTCCCGTCTTAGCCTCTTGAATAGCTAGGACTGCAAGCATGCACCACCCTGCCTGGCTGATGATGATGATGATGATGATGATGATGATTATTATTATTATTTTGAGACAGAGTCTCCCTCTGTCACCCAGGCTGGAGTGCAGTGCCAACCTCTGCCTCCCAGGTTCACGTGAGTCTCCTGCCTTAGCCACCTGAGTAGCTGGGATTACAGGTGTGTGCCACCATCCCTGGCTATTTTTTTTTTTATTTTTTACTTTTAGGAGAGATGAGGTTTCACCATGTTGGCCAGGCTGGTCTCGATCTTTTAGCCTCAAGTGATCTGCCCGCCTCGGCCTCCCAAAGTGCTGGGATTATAGGTGTGAGTCACTGCACCCAGCCCTGGCTAATTTTAAATTTTTATTTATTTATTTATTTTTCTGTGGAGACAGGATCTCTATATGTTGCCCAGGCTGGTCTTAAACTCTTGGGCTCAAGTGATCCTCCCACCTCAGACTCCCAAAGTATTGGGATTATAGGCACGAGCAACCATGCCCTGCCTAACTCCTTCATTATGTTTCCCATCAACTTTTCATCTAATAGTTTAATCTGTTGATGACCATTGGTGGAATTAATCATTTTACTAGTAGTTTCAAAATAGTGATTCCCTAATTTTGTTTTCCACATTAATTAGTTGGAATTCTTCTGAAAGTAAGCTTTCCCTCATCAACTAGGACTACTATGTTACTCCTACAGGGAAGGCAGAATACATGATTAATTCTTTCCTTAATTACCAATTTTCAGAGTAAAGAGTTGGTGCTCTACTTACTTTCAATGATATCCGATGAGTTGTATATGTTTGTTCTTTCCCTGTCATTATTAACCACTCTTTAAAAAATGTCTATCACCATAATATGTACGTCTATTTATGTATCCATAAAAATTAAAAATTTTAAATAACTTTTACGTACATCTATTTATGTATCCATAAAAATTAAAAATTAAAAAATGTATTCAATGGGTTTTAATTGACTGCATTCATTATTCTTGTTAATGCTCAATTTTTACCATCTTTTGCCAATGTGTTGCCTCCTGTATGTTCCTGACATGACTCATTAGTGTTCCATAGCTTGCTTGATTCCTGGCACAAGGCTTATATGTTTCCTGCCTCAGACTTGCCATTTCTCCAAGGAGTCCTAGTTGACTTGTATTTTCTTTTTTTAAAAAACAGCTTTATTAAAGTTTAATTTACATAGTATAAAATTCACCTATTTTAAATATACAATTCAAAACTTTTTAGTAAATTTATAGTTGTGCAACTATGTCCACAATCCAGTTTTAAAACATTTCCATCAAACTAAAAGATCTCCTATATACTTTTGCAGTCAATCCTGCTTCATTTCTGTAGCCCCAGGCAACCACTAATATGCTGTCTGTAGATTTGCCTTTTCTAGATATTTTATGTAAATGAAATCATATGCTATACAGCCTTTTGCTTTCACTTAGCACTAGGTGTTTTTAAAATTTGAAATATACATGCCATAGAATTCATCATTTTAGAATGCATAACACAGTGGTTTTTAATATATTCACAAGGTGGTACAACTATCACCGCTATCTAATTCCAGAACATTTCCCTCACACCAAAAATAAACCCTATATCCATTAGTGTGCCCTTTCCATTTCCCCCTGCCCTCAGCCCCTGGCAGCCGTTAATCTACTTACTGTCTCTATGAATTTGCACACTCTGGACATCTCATATAAATGGAATCGCATAATATGTGGTCTTTTGTGTCTGGTTTCTTTCACTTAGCATAGTGTTTTCAAGGCATCCATGTTATAGCATGTATCAGTACTTCACTTCTTTTTATGGGTGATTAATATTCCACTGTATGGATATATAACACTTATCCATTCATCAGTTGATGGACGTTTTGGGTTGTTTCTGCTTTTTGGGTCATAGAGTAACTCTAATGTTTAGCCTTTTGAGGCACTGGCACATTGTTTTCCAAAGCACAGGCTTTTTACATTGGTTGTACCATTTTACGTTTCCACCAGTAGAGTATGAGGGTTTCAGTTTTCTCCACACCCTTGCCAACACTTACTTATTGTCCATCATTTTTACGATAGACATCCTAATGAGTGTAGCTACTTTGGAAAACAGTCTTGCAGTTCCTCAGAATGTTAAGCTTAGCGTTCTGATCCCCACTCCCTAACGATTGTTGTAGCTGTCCTTTTTTAATCTTTTTTTTTTGCCCCATCTCCCTCCACCCCTCTATTGTATTTTCTTTCTCCTCTCTTGTCCTCCTCTCCTTTCCTCTTGTCCCCTCCTCCCTTCCTGTCCTTCGGAGCCAGAGTCTCATTTTGTTGCCCAGGCTGGAGTGCAGTGGTGTGATCATAGGTCACTGCAGCCTCGATCTCCTGGGCTCAAGTGATCCTCCTGCCTCAGCTTCCCAAGCAGCTGGGACCACAGGCATGTTCCACCATGTCCAGCTAATTTTTAATTTTTTTTTTTTGTAGAGACAGGGTCTCCCTATGTTGCCCGGGCTGGTCTTGAACTTCTGGCCTCATGCGATTCTCCTGCCTCAGCCTTCCAAAGTGCTGGAATTACAAGCATGAGCCACCGTATCCAGACTTTTGCTCAGTTAAAATAAAAAAAATTGGCCGGGTACGGTGGTTCATACCTGTAATCCCAGCACTTTGGGAGGCCGAGGTGGGCGGATTACTTGAGGTCAGGAGTTGGAGACGAGCCTGGCCAACATGGTGAAACCCCCGTCTCTACTAAAAATACAAAAATTAGCCGGACTTCGTGGCACATGCCTGTAATCCCAGCTACTCGGGAGGCTGAGGCAGAAGAATTGCTTGAGCCCAGGAGATAGAGGTTGCAGTGAGCTGAGATTGTGCCACTGCACTCCAGCCTGGCCAACAGAGCAAGACTCTGTCTCAAAAAATAAAATAAAATAATAATTTTTTTTCATTTCTAAGCCTGGCTTTCTAGGTATCATATCTGGGTCAGGGTAACTTAGTGGTCAGTCAATAATTTGCTGGAGGTTGTCCTTAAACACCTTGGGCCAGTATGTCTTCTGCCCTTTGCTGACGAAGTTGTGTGTGGTTTGGGAAACACATTCAAAGTTTGGAGAGTTTACAAGTCTTCCGTGACTTTTACTTCCTGATAGGCCTTCTCATGTCCTGTGCCTGTGCAAGGCCTCACATTCAGCCAAGGAAATGTAAATAACTAGGCCCCTCTCTGGTACCTTGAACTTCAGTGCAGCCTTGCACATGCACACAGCCTCCTAGACAACCAGGGCCTTGAAGGTGCTTATCAAGCCCCACTATTACTGTCCTGTTTTCTGGATCTCTCTGTAAACTTCTGGCAGATCTGCTATTCTGTTGCTTGCTCCAACCAATATTGTAACTTCAGGTAACTGTGATATTGGCTTCCCATGTTTGTATGAAATTGAGTTAGCTATTGTTTTAAACACCCCTGGGTATAGGATTTTTTTGGTGCTCATTCTTTATGAAGTAATTCCCCTCCAGCATCTAAATTGTTATTTTTTATGGCTTGCCTTGACTTTTCTTATAAAATCAGCTCCAAGGGACCTAGTGGGAGCAGGGGAGATGGACGCAGCCCCATAATCTCCCACTGTTCTTAGCCAAAGGTTCCACAGGTTTTCTTAAATGCTTCTTAATTTGTTTAATTTTTGTCTATTTCCAGAGTCCTGAAATTATTGTTTTTGACAATTTTTCCAGTTTTATCATTGTTTTAAGGAAGAGAGGATTTGCTGAGTTCTCTGCCATTTCAGAAGTCCTGCCTAATTTATGTTTTTTTGTTTTTGTGTTTTTTTTTTTTTTTGAGACGGAGTCTCACTCTGTCACCAGGCTGGAGTGCAGTGGCACGATCTCAGCTCACTGCAAGCTCCACCTCCCGGGTTCAAGTGATTCTCCTGCCTCAGCATCCCAAGTAGCTGGAATTACAGGTGCATGCCACCACACCCAGCTAATTTTTGTATTTTTAGTAGAGATGGGGTTTCACCATGTTGACCAGGATGGTCTCGATCTCTTGACCTCGTGACCTGCCTGCCTTGACCTTCCAAAGTGCTGGGATTACAGGTGAGAGCCACCACACCCGGCCACTAATTTATGTTTTAAAAGATCATTCTTAAGTGTTCTTACTACAAAAAAAAGTATGGGATGTAATGCATATGTTACACAATGTGTACATCTTTCAAAACATCATATTGTATACCATAAATATCTATACTTTTTATTTGCCAACTTTTAAAAAAGAACATTCTGTTAGGAGTGGAGGATGGAAGGGAAGCTGGTGACCAGGAGTATATAATTTTACTCAGCAGTACTTTGTAAGCAGGAATGGAGAATATAAATAGTTTGGTTGATTTGTGGGTGAGAATTGACATAATAGGTGTGGTGGAAAATCAAGGGGATAGGAGAATAGAGAGTGCTGGTTACTTTTATTGAAGTCCCACTGTCCATAGACTCTTTCCTAAGTAGACAAGGAGGTGCAGTCCAAAAGTACGTGATGGCAATGGACTTTAGGGACTCAGGGGGAAAGGGTGGGAAGGGGGTGAGGGATAAAAGACTACAAATATGGTGCAGTGTATACTGCTCAGGTGATGGGTGCACCAAAATCTCACAAATCACCACTAAAGAGCTTACTCATGTAACCAAATACCACCTGTTCCCCAAAATCCTGTGGAAATAAAAATCTTTTTTAAAATAAAAGAATTCCAGTCCCCCCTCCCCCGAAAATAACAACAACAACAACAACAACAACAAAACCCAAAAGTATGTGATGGCTTTGGAAAATAGGTAAGAGGGTTAATGAATTAAAGGCCTTGAGTCAGTTGAAGGGTAAATTCGGGAGTATAAGGTTTAGGAGAGGTAGAATAACAAGTAGTTCTGAGAGTGGATCCTCTGTGTTTGGTTTTGGAAGTAGAGCCATTCCAAGTGTCACTCCAGAAACAAATAATTGATACCTGGCAGGGGAGATACCATGATCACAAAGGTGGTTTTCTCAGGGTGAGGCCCATCCATTGCATTCTGGGTGTGCTGGCCCTTGCGATTTCCCCAAATACAGGAAACTCGACTGCATAATGTGTGGTAGTGAGAGACTGAGTTTGTGCTTTCCCCTGAAAAAAGAAAGAAAGAAAGAAAGAAATGCATGATTGAAATGGAATTGAGATTAAGAAATTAGAATAGGGTATGTCAAGGATCCATGAGGTCTGGGTGTTAGATCATCAAGGGGGATGATGAAGGCTTTCAGGATGAGAAAAGGAAAACAGTTGGTACTGAAGTCCTCAGTGAATGTTGGGGGGAGACTCTGAGATTTTCATTTAACATTGAGAGAGTCATAAAATTGAGTATTATGAATTTTGAAGAAAGAGGTTATTGAGGTAAGATGGTAAAATAATACCTTGGGGATCCAGTGAAGAAGATACAAGAAGATGATAACCTGATCTTGACTTATGGGGAGATATGAGCAAAGGAAAATGAACAGCCTCAGCTGAGCATGATTGTGTGCACCTGTAATTCCAGCTACTCGGGAGACTGAAGTGGGAGGACCACTGAAGCCCCAGGAGTTCAAGGCCAGCCTGGGCAACATAGAGCAGGACCACTGTCTCTCTAAAAGAGAGAGAGAGAGAGAGAGAGAGAGAGAGAGAGAGAGAGAGAGAGAGAGAGAGAGAAAACAGCCTCAAATGAAGAGCTTGGCCAGGGAGGAAAAAGCAGCACAGTTCACGGTTTGAGGTGACCAGAGTTCAGGTAAGGAGAGGTGATAGATGCTGAATGGATGGGCATGACCAAAAGCTAGAAGGTTTTAGGGAATGGCGGCTAGTTTTGGCTCAAGCATAGGGTGCAATTAGTTGTATAAGAAAAAGATAATATTGGAATCTATGTGATTAGTTGGAATCCAGAACATAACTAAAGTCATTATTGTTAAAAATATTCTTCCCGGCCGGGCGCAGTGACTCATGCCTGTAATCCCAGCACTTTGGGAGGCCGAGGCGGGTGGATCATGAGGTCAAGAGATCGAGACCATCCTGGCTAACATGGTGAAACCCCATCTCTACTAAAAATACAAAAAATTAGCCGGGCGTGGTGGCAGGCGCCTGTACTCACAGCTATTTGGGAGGCTGAGGCAGGAGAATGGCATGAACCTGAGTGGTGGAGCTTGCAGTGAGCCGTGATCATGCCACTGCACTCCAGCCTGGGTGACAGAGTGAGACTCCATCTCAAAAAAATATATATATATATTATATATAGCATATATATAATATATATGTTGTTTATATATTTCATATATACATATAAAATATATACATAAAATTTTTAAATATATATATTATATATATATTTTTTCCTAGACAGTAAACCAAGGAAACCTTTTGAAATTGTTCTGTTTAGATCTCAGTGAAATTTAGGAACTGATATTGGTAGCTGGGAAGTAATTTGACAGCTTTGGAATACTGTGACTATGACAAACATGAAATTGGTATGTGTGATAAGTTATTAATGCCACCACTAGAATTAAAGTTGACTATAGATCATAATTTTGGTAAGAATGCAGTTTAGTATGAACTAGATTTTTCTTTGGGCTGTGTCCAGTATATTGTGATGAATTTTTTGTCTATTTGTAATTAGAAAATTGGAGCTTAAGAAAATGTATTGATGCCGGGCATAGTGGTGTGCGCCTATAGTCCCAGTTACTCAGGAGACTGAGGCAGTAGGATGACTTGAGCCCAGGAATTCGAGGCTGCAGTGAGCTATGATTGCACCACTCCACTCCAGGCTGGGTGACAGAGTGAGAACTCATCTCTAAAAACATGTATTGACTTTTTGGAATGACCTTTTTATATTCTTTTCCAGGACCATTTGCAATCCACAATATATAGAGGACTACCTGGGATCTGCTTTAGTGTGAGGGTTCTATCTTAATTACCCTAGCTATATTTGATATAATTTTATCTCTGTATAAATAAGATACATAGCTAGAAGCATGGAAGAGAAAATGTAAAGCAAAAATGAGAGTGAATCAGAGGTGTAGAGCTCCAGTTATGAAACCCTAAGAATATTAATTGCCGTGATGATAATCTGGCACATATTGAGTTCTGGCTACCATTTGTTACAGGATAAAAGAACATTGGAATAGTTGGATACTGAGGTGCATAATTGCTGGCAATGGAGTGGAGGAGAGGAGCTGATCAGCCGGAAAGGAACCTTATAGCTGTTGCTATACTAGTACTTTATATTTGATATTGGTTGACAACAGCAGAAAAATTATTTATCACCGTGCTGGGGACTTATTAAATTGATTTCTACTCTGAAATAACATGGAAGAATTTAATGGTTACTCTTAGAGATGTAATATTTCTTTATTTTTCATTCTAGCAACCATCAGAAAAAGAAATCACAAAAAATATATTGCTTGTACAGTCCTCTGTCATTTGTGACCTGGGATATTGTGCTCTCGGGCCCCCAGAATTCCAGTTTATGAAGCAATCTGTGTCATTCTGGTTTAGCCAGGTGAGTAGTCCCCCGGCTCTGTAGAAAAGAACAAGAAAGAAAAAGAACAAAAAAAGGGGAATGTGGAAAAATATAGATATGAATCTTAGACCCTAGAGGACAAGTTAAGGCCTGGGTTACAAGCGGCAAAACAGAGAGGAGGCCCCAGGGGTTATGGACACAGTCAGTAGAGTGGTAGTCATGAATTATAAAAACTGAGAACTAAGAGAACTAAGCCTGTGTGGGGGCCTGGCTTGAGTTCAAAAATGAAGAAGCTTACAGGAAGCAAGGTTAAATAGAAAGAAAGTATGCTTTCAAGTTAAAATGAATAGAAGGCCAGGCACGGTGACTCACACCTGTAATCCTAGCACTCTGGGAGGCCAAGGTGAGAGGATTGCTTGAGGTCAGAAGTTCGAGACCAGCCTGGATAATATAATGAGACCCTGTTTCTAAAAAAAAAAAAAAATTTAATTAGCTGGAAATGATGGTGCACTAATGTAGTCCCAGCAACTTGGAAGGCTGAGGCTGGAGGATTTCTTGAGCCCAGGAGTTTCAGGTTGCAGTGAGCTATGATGGCACCACTGCACTCCAGCCAGGGCAGTAGAGTGAAAATATCTATGAATATCTATGTGTCTCAAAAAACAAACAAAAAACCAAAAAGTCACAAAAAACTAAAAATACTAAAAATGGATAGAAGTTTAATTATAGGCCAGGCATAGTGGCTTGCGCCTATAATCCCTGCAATTTGGGAGACTGAGGTGGGAGGATCACTTGAGCCTAGGAGTTTGAGATCAGCCTGGGCAACATAGAGAGACCTTGTCCCTGCAATAACTAACTAACTAAATAAATAAATAGAAATTGAACTATGATGACTTATCCTTTTCTAATGAAATATTGGCTATATAGAGATACCAATCATATTTTAAAGGTTTCTTGGCCGCCTCCGTTGCCGCCATCATGCCAGCCCCTCGGGTCTCGGCAAGGCCGGGTGATGCTCCAGAATGGGAGACAAGCCAATTTGGGAGCAGGTTGGATCCGGCTTCATTCAACATTACTACCAGTTATTTGATAACGATAGAACCCAATTAGGTGCAATTTACGTTGATGCATCATGCCTTACGTGAGAAGGACAACAGTTCCAGGGGAAAGCTGCCACTGTGGAGAAGTTGTCCAGCCTTCCGTTCCAGAAAATCCAGCATTAGCCCACGCCAGATGACTGCATCATCAGCATGGCTGTAGGGTCAGCTTAAGGCGGATGAAGACCTCATCATGGGGTTCCACCAGATGTTCCTGTTAAAGAACGTCAACGATGCTTTCACCAATGACATGTTCAGGCTTGCCCTGCACAACTTCGGTTGACCTTCTCTCAGCCAGGCACTCATACTGTTTCCTCCTCCCTCCTCTTCCCAATACTATTCCCACTCTTCCAGGTGCTCCAAATGTCATGCACAAATGAGCAGGGCTGTGGCGGGAGTGGGCTCAGTGCACTGCTGCCACCAAGGTGTTGTGCATGATGTTTGGACACTAGACTAGTTGCTTCTGACGGAAGAAGTTTGTGTTGTACCAGCGCATGCCGTGGAAAGACTTAAGTAATGCAAAAGGTTGTCCTTTTTTTTTTTTAAATCTGTGGAGCAGTTGCTCTAGTAACCCAAAGAAGGGAAGGAGAAAGCAGCTGCCTCACCGCCCAGACATTGATTTGTTCAGATGATACAATGAAACCACAAGAGTTTTATTAACAACAAAAAAAGATTTCTTTAATATTTAATAGTTGAAAGATTGAATCCTGGCTCTCCTATGTACTAGCTGCCTGATCATGGAAATATTATTTGCTTTCTCCAAACTTCAGTTTCTTCATCTATCAAGTGGATTGATACTTACTGTAAGAATTAAATGAAAAAAAATAAACCACACAACACGATGGCTGGCACATACTTAGAGCTCAATAGTCACTATTATTAGGCAGTGGAAAGCAGAGTTAATGAGATGGAAGTTGAATCATGTGATGGATTATTCTTCACAGATAGGTATGCAATTAATTATTTCTTGTCAGAGCAGCTTACGAAAGTTTAAGGGTCAGAGTTTCTTGGACATCAGGCTGTAATGAATGCAAATTAGGCTCATTTGAAGAAAAGTAGTTCCCTTTTGTTTCCTGAGTTTGTAAGAAATTAGATCTTCTGTATATTTTCTCTGATGGTTAATTTTAGATGTCAACTTGACTGGATTAAGGAACACCTAGAATCCTGGTGTATCTGTGAGGGTGTTTCCGAAAGAGATGATTGTGTGAGTCTGAGTGGACTAGGTGGGGAAGATTTGCCCTTAGTGTGGGCAGGCATCATCCGATCTGTTAGGGACCTGTAGGGAACAAAAAATGAGAAAAAGGCAAATGTGTTGATTTATCTGCTGGAGCTGGGATACATTTGTCTCCTGCTTTGGGCAATAGAACTCTGGTCTCCCCAGTCTTTGGACTCCAGAACTTACACCAGTGCCCCCTGCCTAACCTTTGGTTCTCAGGCCTCTGGCCTCAGACTGAGAGTTACACGCCATTGGCTTCCCGATTTCTGAGGCCCTCAGATTTGGACTGAGCCATGCTCTCAGCATCCCAGGGTCTCCAGCTTGCAGATGACCTGTTGTGGGATTTCTCAACCTCTATAATCATGTGTGTCAATTCTCCTAATAAATTCCCTCTCATATATCTATCTATATGTATCCTATTGGTTCTGTCTCTCTGGAGAACTCCGACTAATATACTTTCCTTCCAGAATAGTACTTTTAACAGTAGCATTCTTTTTATTATTATTATTATTTTTTAGACAGAGTTTCACTTTTGTTGCCCAGGCTGGAATGCAATGGTGCAATCTTGGCTCACTGCAACCTCTGCCTCCCGGGTTCAAGTAATTCTCCTGCCTCAGCCTCCAGAGCAGCTGGGATTACAGGCATGCGCCACCATGCCCGGCTAATTTTGTATTTTTAGTAGAGACAGAGTTTCTCCATGTTGGTCAGGCTGGTCTCAAACTCCTGACCTCAGGTGATCCACCTGCCTCGGCCTCCCAAAGTGCTGGGATTACAGGCGTGAGCCACCGTGCCCAGCCAACATTAGCATTCTTAGTATTTACCATTAGTATTTTTAATGTCTTTGTTTGACTCAAATCTTGAATTTTTTGGAAAATAGTAAAACGATGGACAGGTTAGGTAGACAGACCATGCTAGTTTAAAACAGAGAAGATGGTAAAGTATAAAAGATAGCTGGGCATGGCAGCATGCACCTGTAGTCCCAGCTACTCAGAAGGCTGGGGTGGGAGGATCACTTGAGACCAGTAGTTTGAGGCCAGCCTGGGCAACATAGTGAGACCCCATCTCTAAGAAAAAAAAAGTTTCCTCGTTAATCAGTTCAGATCACCTTTTGGATATAAGTCATTAGGTTATTTGTCTGGGTAGAGTAAAGCAGGCTGCCGGGAGTTGAAGCGTCACAGGGAGACTAAAGAAGAGGTACTAAAGAGGCTCTTTAGACGGCTTATTAAAGTTAAGGAGGAGGAGTTAGGCCTCTCAGTCTAGATAGCAAGGAAAGGGATGGACTGGTGTTTTGTTTGTTTGTTTGAGACAGAGTCTTGCTCTGTTGCCCAGGCTAGAGTGCAGTGGCGCCATCTTGGCTCACTGCAACCTCCACCTCCCAGGTTCATGCTATTCTCCTGCCTCAGCCTCCTGAGTAGCTGGGACTACAGGTGTCCACCACCATGCCCAGTTAATTTTTTGTATTTTTAGTGGAGATGGGGTTTCACCGTGTTAGCCAGGATGGTCTCAATCTCCTGACCTCGTGATCCGCCCACCTCAGCCTCCCAAAGTGCTGGGATTACAGGCGTAAGCCACCGCTTCTGGCCATACACTTTATTTTTTAGAGAAGTTTTAGATTAACAGCAAAATTGAGCAGAAAGTATAGAGAGTTCCCATATACTTCCTGTCTACACATGTACAATCTCTTTTACTATCAACATCCCATACCACAGTGGTATATTTGTCACAATCAATGAGCCATCATTACCACCCAAGGTCTATAGTTTACATTAGGGTTCACTCTTGGTATTATACATTCTGTGGGTTTCAACAAATGTTTAGTGACATGTATCTACCATTACAGTATCATACAGAATAGTTTCACTGCCCTAAAAACCCTCTGTGCTCCACCTATTCATCCCTCTCCTCCCAATCCCTGGAAGCCACTATAGTCATCATGATGTACAATAGATCTCCTGGCCAGGCGCAGTGGCTCACAACCATACTCCCAGCACTTTCGGAGGCTGAGACTGGTAGATCACTTGAGGTCAGGAGTTTGAGACCAGCCTGGCCAACATGGTGAAACGCTGTCTCTACTAAAAACAGAAAACTTAGCCGGGGACAGTGGCTTGGGTTTGTGATCCCAGCAACTTGAGAGGCTGAGGCAGTAAGATCACTTGAGACCAGGAGTGTGAGGCTGCAATAAGCTATGACTGTGTCACTGTACTCCAGTCTTGGCAACAGAACAAGACCCTGTCTCTAAAATAAATAAATAAATAAATAAATAAATAAATAAATAAATAAAATAAAATAAAGAGGTTAAAATGGTGAATTTTACCTTAATTTAAAAACCACTCTTTTGTCTCTCTGTTATTTACAGAATAAAACTCTTTAACAAGCCAGGCGTGGTGGCTCATGCTTGTAATTCCAGCGCTTTGGGAAGCTGAAGTAGGAGGATTAGTTGAGGCCAGGGGTTGGAGACCAGTCTGGGTGACAGAATGAGACGCTATCTGTACTAAATAAATAAATAAATAAATATTGCACACCTCTAGTTTTAGTGCCTTAGGAAGCTGAGACGGGAGGATCACTTGAGCCTAGGAGTTGGAGGTTCCAGTGAGCTATGATTGCACCACTGTACTCCAGCCTGTCTCTGAAAAACAAAGCAAAACAAAACAAAGCAACTCTTTAACTTGGCATGCAAAGCCCCACCTGTGTCTCTAGTCTCATTATTCACATGTATCTCCTTTCACAAATATTCTAGACATATTGAAAGTAAAACTTCTTTTCTGTATCCCTGTGTCTTTACGTATCCTGTTCCCTATGCCTAGAATTACCAGTATTCTACTCACTTGGCAAATTTATAATCACTTTAGAAAATTCTGCTAAAATAACCTAAGTTGGGTTTGGTAACATACCTATAATCTCAGCTACCCAGGAGGCTGAGGCAGGAGGATCACTTGAGCCCAGGAGTTTAAGACCAGCCTGGCAAGGCAGTGAGACCTTCATCTCTGGGGAAAAAAAAAAAAAAAAAATTAGCTGGCTGTGGTGGTGCACACCTGTAGTTGCAGCTATTTGGGAGGCTGAGGTAGAGGACCTCTTGAGCCCAGGACTTTGAGGCTGCAGTGAACTATGATTTCACTATGTGAAATCGTATGATTTCATATGATATGATTGTGCCACTATACTCCAGCCTGGGCAACAGAGTGAGATACTGTCTCTAAAAACAAAATTAAATAAATAATAAATAAAATAAAATGTTACCCTCACATGAAGCTTTTCTTAGCTTTTTCTGGGACACTTAGTTGCTTTCTGATCTATATTCGCACAGCACTTTATTCATATTTCTCTTCTGTCACTTAGCTGAATTGTTTTGTAACCTGTCAGTTAACATATCTATTTCCCATTTGATCAGTGGCTTTTAAACTTTTTTAGAGGTCATAGATTATGTACTACAAACTGTGGACTCTGTCTAGAAAAATACACATATATGTATATATTTACACAGTTGTTCGTGAGGTTCATGAACCTCCCAAAGGACATGCACAGACTCTTCACTTGCATTAGAATCACTAGGAATGCTTGTTTATAAAGCAACCTGAGTTACTGAATCAATCTTTTGAGGGTAGGCCTCAAATATCTTGAACAATCCCACCAGGTAATTATTTTATTCACTAGGCTTCAAGAACCACTGTCCTAGCTTAAGGACCCCCATGGTAGACAGTGAGTTCTTGAGGGCAGAGAGTAGATATTATTGATCTTTAGATCTTATCAATCCTAAAATCTTATTGATCTTTGGATCTTGTTGATCCTAAGATCTCACCGTGTAATAGAGACCAGGATAAGAAAGAGTTAGCCATGGTGATCAGAAAAGGTAGCAACAGGAGATGAGAATTACCTGCCCCACAGAAAACGGGTTTTCAGTAGGTTGAGATGAAGTAGTGGAAAACATTGTAGGCACAGAGATTGGCAGCAGCAAAGGAGAGAGGCTAGAAAACGCTATGTACATCCATTGAACCAGTAGGATAGTAGGAAATAAGGTCAGAGAGGAGGTTTATTTAGTCATTAACTAACCATCCCCTCCCAACACACTATGTGCTAGATATTATGCAACACATTGAGAGTAAATATATGAATAAGACATGGCTTTTGCTCTTCAGGAATAAGAGCAATCTAGTAGCAGGGGAAACAAACATAAAATGTGATAAAGTATAACAATGGAGAGTGAGATTTGAGATATCTTCACAGAGAAGGTAATTAAATGGAAACAGGGAATGAATAAATATTTACCAAATGCACAAAGTTAGGAAGGATATTTCAGGAAGAAGAATTTAAACTACCCAGTTATGCTGAGGTGAAACAGCATGACCCATTCTTATAACTGAAAATAGACTGGTATAATTGAACTATAGGTATAGAGTAAAGAATTGGATAGAAGGTAAAGTTGGATAGGTAGGCAGTGGTCAGAGCACAGAAGAGCCTTGCATGCCAAACTGTGTGAGTAACTGGTAGCTGCTGAGGCGTTTTCAAGGGGAGAGTAAACTGTGTTTTAGATGGATGGTTACAGTATAAAGAAGACTGGGCGGGGGAAAGGCCAGAGGTAGGGAGACTAGAAGGACATCGGTATTCTCAAGGGAGAACTGAGGGCCTGAACAAAAGAGAGCAGGTGATATATTCAGAGACGTTTTCTTGTTTTCTTGTTTGTTTGTTTTTTGAGATGGATTCTTGCTCTGTCGCCCAGGCTGGAGTGCAATGGTGTGATCCTGGCTCACTGCAACCTCTGCCTCCTGGGTTCAAGTGATTCTCCTGCCTCAGCCTCCCGAGTAGCTGGGATTATAGGCGCGTGCCACCATGCCTGGCTAATTTTTAAAAATGTTTAGTAGAGACAGGGTTTCACCATTTTGGCCAGGCTGGTCTTGAACTCCTGACCTCAGGTGATCCACCCACCTCAGCCTCCCAAAGTGCTGGGATTGCAGGCGTGAGCCACTGTGCCCAGCCCAGAGAGGTTTGTTTTTGTTTTGTTTTGTTTTGTTTTTTTTGTTTTTTTTTTTTTGAGACAGAGTCTCGCTCTGTAGCCGAGGCTGGAGGTATTTTTAAAGAAGGATCAATAGGCCTTTGGTGACTAAGTGAATATGGGGAGTGTGAGAGGAGTTAAGAAGGGATTGAAGCCATTAAATGGCATGCAAATAGGTTTAGGAGCCTAGGTCAGTGGCAAGACCATTAACCAAGAATGAGACTACAGGCAATAACAAAAGTTTGGGGAAAAGTGACAGTGATATAATAATTTCTAACATTTACTGAACACCTACTATGTGGCAGGCACTATACTAAATGCTTTATATGTACTTACTCATTCAATTCTCACAACAACCTTACATGAGGTAAGTATTAATATAAGCCCCATTTTTACAATAGTATTTAAGAGGTGAGCAGAGAATGAGGAGCCAGTGAAGGAGATTGAAATTATGTTCATTAAATAATCGGAATTTTGTTCTTGTTAATTTATATATGCATCAGTTTGGGAAAGCACTTTTTTGGGTTCTTTATGCACAGTGCTATGCTAGGTACTTTGAGAGCTATCTGTAGTTTGAGATACATTGTACTTTCAAGGTTATAATACTTTTTTTTTTTTTAAAGCATACTGAAGAGGTGGGACTTGGGTTGGTGGGCAAAATGGCAAAACCCCACAAAGGTCATAAACAGACATGTTTCCAAAGAAAACATACATGTGGCCAACAAAAATATGAAAAAAGCTCAACATCACTGATCATTACAGAAATGCAAGTCAAAACCACAATGAGATACCATCTCACATCAGGCTACTATTAAAAAGTCAAAAAATGACAGATGCTGGCAAGGTTGTGGAGAAAAAGGAACACTTATATACTGCTGGTGGGAGTGTCAATTAGTTCAATCATTGTGGAAGATTGTGTGGCAATTCCTCAAAGACCTAAAAACAGAAATACCATTTGACCCAGCAATCTCATTATTGGGTATATACCCAAAGGAATATAAACCATTCTGTTTTAAAGACATACACACTTGTGTTCATTGTAACCAAATCACAGTAGCAAAGACATGGAATCAACCTAAATGCCCATCAATGGTAGACTGGATAAGGAAAATGTGGTGTGTATACACTATGGAATACTATATAGCCACAAAAAAGAATGAGATCATGTCCTTTGTAGGAGCATGGATGGAGCTGTAGATCATTATCCTTAGCAAACTAATGCAGTAACAGAAAACCAAATACAGCATGTTTTCACTTGTAAGTGGGAGCTGAATGATGAGAACACATGGATTCATAGAGGGGAACAACACACACTGAAGACTATTGGAGGGTGGGAGGAAAGAGAGGATCAGGAAAAATAACTAATGGGTACTAGGCTTAATACCTGGGTGATAAAATAACCTGTACAACAACCCCCCATGACACAAGTTTATTTATATAACAAACCTGCACATGTACCCTGATCTTAAAATACAAGTTAAATAAAAACAAAACAAAAAATACAAAAATTAGCCAGGTGTGGTGGTGCATGCCTGTAGTCCCAGCTACTTGGGAGGCTGAGCTGGGAGGATCAATTGACCCCGGGAGTTCAAGGCTGCAGTGAGCCATGATCACACCACTGTACTAGAGCCTGGGTGACAGAGCAAGACCCTGTCTCTGTAAAAAAAAAATACATGCAATTTGTCCTGCTTTCTCCCAAGCCCCTGGCAACCACCAATGTGCTTTCTGTCTTTGTGGATTTGTTTATTCTGGACATTTCATGTAAATGAAATAATCCAATATGTGGTCTTTTGTGTCTGACTTCTTTGACTTAGCATGTATTTTCAAGGTTCATCCACATTTGGCATTACTTCAACCATTTTCTGGCTGAAAAATATTCCATTGTGTGGATACACTACATTTTGTTTATCCAGTTATCCATTGATGGACATTTGGGTTGTTTCTACCTTTTCACTACTGTGAATAGTGCTTCTATGAACATATGTTTTCAAGGTTTTGTTTGAATATTTGTTTTCAATCTCTTGGGCATATACCTAGGACTGAAATTGCTGGGTCATATGGTAATTCTATATTTAACATTTTGGGAAATCACCAACTTTAGTTTCCTTTAATCTGGAACATATTCCTTAGCCTTTCTTTGTCATTCATGGAATTAATATTTTTGAAGAACATAAGTCAGTTTTTTTTAGAATGTCCCTCATTTTGGGTTTGTCTGATATTTCCATGCAACTTAATTCAAGTTAAGCATTTTCAGTAGGAATATTACAGAAGTAATTTGTGTCCTTCTCAGTGCATAATATCAGGAGGCACATAATATTTATTTGTGCCATTACTGGTGATATTGATGTTGATCACGAGTTGGTTAAAGAAAGATCTACCAGTTTTCTACATTCTCAAGGTACTATTCTTCCCTTTGCAAGTAATAAATACCTTTGAGGAAGATATTTTAAGAATATCTTGTTTCTCATCAAACTTTCACCCACTAGTTCTAGCATTCATTGATGATACTTGCCTAAAACAAGTATTACTATGCTGTTTGTAAAATATTGCACAATAAGGTGTTTTTCTTTGCGGTATCTGACCTTTATTTCATGCTTGGATTGAGAATGTTGTGACTAAATTTACCTTTTGGAGAAGATGCACATCAATCAGCAGCTAACTATATGCTAGTCTAAGTGACACATAGGCACTTAGAGAGAAACAAAGAAATGAACATGTAACAATTAGTGTAGGGGGTAGCATATACATAATTTATCTCCTAAGTTCTTTTTGCCCTGAGTTCATTGGCATTAATGTCACATCATTGTTGTATCGAATTCATTTGGAAATTACTCATTAATATATTTTTGCCTTAATAAATCCTTAATTGAAACACTCAATATTTTTACACAGTAAGTTTTTCATGACGTCATACCTACCACACATAGCACATCACACAGATGGACATGACAGTACATGGATTCTTGGTAGTTTTAATGAAAACTCTGAATCCCACTGCACAGTGCTGCATCCCACTAATAGTGTGTAGACTGTTGGTCGAGAGTAAGATTGAAAGTGCTAAGGAGATAGTGGTATCAAAGCTAAGGGAGGTGAAAGTTCTAAGGTAGAAAAAGTTAAATAGGATCAAATGCTGCAGAGGTCAACTAGTTATTTCATTATACTTGAAAATGCTCATGAAATTTGGCTTTTAAGCACAATTGGTGACCTTCTTGAGCAGTATAATTGGAATGGTATGGTTCAGAAACCAGTTTATAGTGGCTGGAAGAGGAAGGCAAGCACAACCGTAAAGAAAATTATTGATAACCTTGAAAAAATTGTAAGTAGTAAAAAATATCAAAACACCATAAACAAAGTGAAAAAAGCCAAACTCATGAAAAATACTTTTGATTTTCAGACAATTTTCAGATTTCAAAATTGTAGATAAGGGATTGAAGACGTGTACAACCTTCTTGGAAAGCAGCTGGGCATATACAGTTAGGTGTTGGTTAGTGACGGGGATACCTTCTAAGAAATGCATTGTTAGACAATTTGTTCCTTTTGCAAACATCATAGTGTATTTACACAAACCTAGGTGGTATAGCTCACTACACATCTAGGCTATATGACATAGCCTATTGCTCCTAGGCTACAAACCTGTACAGCATGTTACTACATTGAATACTGTAGACAATTGTAACACATGGTAAGTATCTGTGTAACTATGTTTAGATACATTTATATTTAAACATAAAAAAGGTACAGTAAAATAGGCCGGTCTCGGTGGCTCAAGCCTGTAATCCCAGCACTTTGGGAGGCCGAGACGGGCGGATCACGAGGTCAAGAGATCGAGACCATCCTGGATAATACGGTGAAACCCCGTCTCTACTAAAAAATACAAAAAAAACCTAGCCGGGCGAGGTGGCGGGCGCCTGTAGTCCCAGCTACTTGGGAGGCTGAGGCTGGAGAATGGCGTAAGCCCGGGAGACGGAGCTTGCAGTGAGCTGAGATCCGGCCACCGCACTCCAGCCTGGGCTACAGAGCGAGACTCCGTCTCAAAAAAAAAAAAAAAAAAAAAAAAGGTACAGTAAAATAATGGTAATTTAATTTTATGGGAGCATCATTGTATATGTAGTCTGTCGTTGACCAAAATATAGTTATGTGGCTCATTACTATATAGTAAAGTTGAAGATATCTACCTCTCAACTAAGTAATTCCATTCCTAGTACAAAAGGACCCATATAAGAGTGTACATTGCAATATTGCTTGTAGTAGTGAGAAACTGGAAACACAAATGTCCATTAGTAAGTGAATGAATGAATAAATAAATGATGGTATAGTCATATGAAAGGACTTTTTGTTCAAGTTAGTTTAAAATGAATGAACTATAGCTATAGGTATAAACATGGAAAGATCTCAATATGAAGAAACAAAAAAACCAAGTTGTGATGTAATATGTATAATATGATATTATGGATATAAAACTAAACCACACCAAAACTTAGACGCTTAAAACAACATTTTATGTATGTACATTTAGAGACAGGGTCTTGTTCTGTCACGCAGGCTGGAGTGCAGTGGCATGATCACTGCTCACTGCAGCCTCGACCTCCCGGGCTCAAGCAATCCTCCCACCTCAGCCTCTCGAGTAGCTGAGACCATAGACGTGCGTCACCTTGCCCAGCTAATTTTTTATTTTTAATTTTTTTGTAGAGACGAAGTCTTGCTATGTTGCCCAGGCTGGTCTTGAACTCCTGAGTTCAAGTGATCCTCCCACCTTGGCCTCCCAAACTGCTGGGATGACAGAAGTGAGCCACTGCACTGGCTTCATTGATTTGATTTGCTCAAAATTCTGTAGATGATTAAATTCTGAGTGTAGACTCAGTTGGGCGTTTCTTCTCTTGGTCTTGCCTAGGCTGTCTGTGGCAGTCAGCTGTCAAGTTGGTGGGGGCTGGATGACCTAAGATGACCTCACTCACACATCTGGCAGTCGGCAGGCTATTAGCCACAGTGCCCACAGTGACCCTTCCAGAAGGTTTGGACCTGTTCATGTGGTGGCAGCATTTCAAGAGGGCAAGCCTTAATGTACAAGTGCTTTTCAAGCCTCTGTTTGCATCACATCTGTAGATATCCTGTTGTCCAAAGCAAATCACATGACCAATACCGAAGGTATGGGTTCTGGTAAGAATGATTCACTGGGAGTCATTACTCACATCTTGCGTAGTGTGTAGACTGTCAGTCAAGAGAGAGATTCAGAGCACTAAGGAGACAGTGGTGTCGAAACTAAGGGAGGTGAAAGTTCTAAGGTAGAAAAAAATGAATAGGATCAAATGCTGCAGAGGTCAACTAGTTGTTACATATATGGAAATGAGAAATACCAAAGTCTGAATAGTGACTAACTCTGGGGAAGGAGGAAGAGGGATGGGGATGGGATAGGTACACATAATGCTTACTCTATCAATAATGTTTTACCTCTTTAAAAAATAGGAAAGAAATTTGACAAAATGTCAGCTGTGTTTCGTTTTGTTTTGTTTTGAGATGGAGTTTCGCTCTTGTTGCCCAGACTGGAGTGCAATGGCGCGATCTTGACTCACCACAACCTCTGCCTCCCGGGTTCAAGCAATTCTCCTGCCTCAGCCTCCCGAGTAGCTGGGATTACGGGCATGTGCCACCACACCCGGCTGATTTTGTATTTTAAATAGAGACGGGGTTTCTTCATGTTGGTCAGGCTGGTCTCAAACTCCCGACCTCAGGTGATCCACCCGCCTCAGCCTCCCAAAGTGCTGGGATTATAGGCATAAGCCACCATGCCCAGCCAAAATGTCAGTTTCTAATAAACTGAGTTGTAGGTACATGGGTTTTTATTATATTATTCTCTACCCTTTTTTGTTTGCTTAAAGTATTTCTAAATTTCAAAAAAGCAAATGGGAGGTGTGGAAATGCAGACTAACTTTTAAAGAAGTTTGGCAAAGGGAAAGAGTAATAGGGAAAGCAGACTATAGCTAGCATGGTTGAAGGAATGCGATTTTTTTTTAAGATGGGCAAAGACTTGAGAACACTAATAAGTTAAAGAGAAGATGTCAGTAGAATAGGCTATGAGAGAAAGTTAATTCAAGAAGTACATTTTAGAGGGAAGCTTATTGATCAATTCCTCTGTTGATCACTTCATATAAATTCACTTAGTATATGAAAGGAGATTTTTATGAAACACTGTCAAAATTGCTAGCATTAGGCAAGGTCGTGGAGAAAAGGCAATGCTTATACACTGCTGGTGGGAGTGTAAATTGTGGAAGACAGTGTGGCAATTCCTCAAAGAACTAAAAACTGAAATACCATTTGACCCAGCAATCCCACTACTGGGTATATACCCAAAACAATACAGGCACATTTATGCATATGTTCACTGCAGCACCATTCACAATAGCAAAGACATGGAATCAACCTAAGTGCCCACCAATGGTAGACTTGATAAAGAAAATGTGGTGGCCAGGCACAGTGGCTCACGCTTGTAATCCCAGCACTCTGGGAGGCGGAGGCGGGTGGGTCACCTGAGGTCAGGAGTTCGAGACCAGCGTGACCAACATGGTGAAACTCTGTCTCTACTAAAATACAAAATTAGCTAGGCATGGTGGCAGGTGCCTGTAATCCCAGCTACTCAGGAGGCTGAGGCAGGAGAATCGCTGGAACCTGGGAGGCAGAGGTTGTGGTGAACCGAGATCACGACATTGCACTCCAGCCTGGGCAACAGAGTGAGACTTCATCTCAAAAAAAAAAAAAAAGAAAGGAAGAAAATGTGGTACGTATACACCATGGAGTACTATACAGCCATAAAAAAGAACAAGATCATGTCCTTTGCAGGAACATGGATGGAGCTGAAGGCCACTATCCTTTGCAAACTAAGGCAAGAACAGAAAACCAAACACTGCATGTTCTCACTTATACGTAGGAGCTAAACAATGAGAACACATGGACACATAGAGGGAAACAACAGACTCTGAGTTCTACTTGAGGGAGGAGGATGGGAGGATGGAGAGGTTTAGGGAAAAAAAACAACTGTTGGGTACTATGCTTAGTACCTAGGTGACGAAATAATCTGTACAACAAACCCTTGAGTCACGAGGTTACCTATATAACAAACCTGTACATCTACCTCAAACCTAAAATAAAAGTTAAAATATTTAAAAAAAGAATTTTTTTTGCTTTAAGTTCTGGGATGCACATGCAGAACGTGCAGGTTTTTTACATAGGTACACAGGTGCCATGGTGGTTTGCTGCACCCGTCAACCCGTCATCTAGATTTTAAGTCCTGCATGCATTGGGTATTTGTCCTAATGCTCTCCCTCTCCCTGCCCCCTAACCCCCGACAGGCCCCGGTGTGTGATGTTTCCCTCCCTGTGTCCATGTGCTCTCATTGTTCAACTCCCACTTGTGAGTGAGAACATGCGGTGTTTGGTTTTCTGTTCCTGTGTTAGTTTGCTGAGAATGATGGTTTCCAGCTTCATCCATGTCCCTGCAAAGGACATGAACTCATTCTTAAAAAAAGAAATTTTGTACATACATTTAAATAATAATACTTACAAACCTGTTTATTAATAATGTAAGATATTAAAGTTACTATGCAAATAGTAAGGCAGTATAAATAAAAACAAAGCCTGAAACACAATTTTTAAAAATTGCCAGCATTTACTGCTCATAGTTGAACGAATAATGAAAGGACACTGTATTAGTCTGTTCTCATGCTGCTAATAAAGACATACCTGAGACTAGGTAATTTATAAAGGAAAAAAGTTTAATGCACTCACTGTTCAGCATGGCTGGGGAGGCCTCAGGAAACTTGCGATCGTGCTGGAGGGGAAAGCAAGTATGTCCTTCTTCACATGGTAGCAGCAAGTAGAAGTGCAGAGCGAAGGTGGGAAAAAGCCTCTTATAAAACCATCAGATCTCATGAGAACTCACTCACTATCATGAGAACAGGATGGGGGAAACCGCCCCCATGATTCAATTATCTCCACTTGGTCTCTCCCAGGACACATGGGGATTATGGGAACTACAATTCAAGATGAGATTTGTGTGGGGACACAGCCAAACCATATCAGACACAGTCAGAAGAAAAAGCAAGGCAACAAACAAAAGGCTACTTACTGCCAGAGAGAGGTTTCAAAATTCATTTATATAGTGAACATTTATTGAGCACTTACAATGTGGTAAACACACTGAGATACAAAGATTGGTTAAGCCTGCCTGCCTGCCTGCCTCCCTTCCTTCCTTCCTTCCTTCCTTCCTTCCTTCCTTCCTTCCTTCCTTCCTTCCTTCCTTCCTTCCTTCTTTCCTTCCTTCCTTCCTCTCTTTCCTTCTTTCTTTTGAGACCAATCTCACTCTTATTGCCCAGGCTGGAGTGCAGGGGCACCATCATAGCTCACTACAGACTCGAACTCCTAGGCTCAAGCAGTCCTCCCACCTCAGCCGCCCCAGTAGCTGGGACTACAGGCACACACCACCACGCCCGGCTGCAAGATTTTATCTCTATCACCATGTATCTTACATCTAGTGGGGGATGATATTGTGTAAACAGAAATATTACATTCTAGGGTGGTAACTGCCATTGCAGAGTGGTGAACAGAGTGCTATGGGAACACAGAGAACAGAACAATCAACTATGTATAATACACATTGCCTGTAGCACAGTGGTTAAAAGTTCAGGTTTTGAATACCTATATTTAAATCCCACCATTTAGTAGATGACAATGTTATTTAGCCCCTTTAAATCTCAGCTTTTTCATCTGTAAAATGATAATAGTAGTTATCTCACAGAATTGATTGAGGATTAAAATAAGCTAATGAACATAAATTACTTAGCAAAACTTCTTGATAAATAATAGCTAGTTTGTCTTTCCCAAGAAGACACATACTAAAGGATGAGTAGGACATTGTCAGGTGAGGAAGAAAGAAAAGGACATTCTAAGAGGACAGGATACCATGTGTGAAGACATGGAGACATTATTTGGCCTGGTGTGTTTGTGGAATGGTGAGAAGCTTAGCATGCAGGAGTTTGGGGGTGGAGTAGAGTGTGAGGCTAACAAGCTGGACTGAATCCTAATATACTAGACCAAGGAGTTGTGTTTTATCCTGTAGGTACTGAGGAGTCAAAAGAGTGAGTTTTGTTTTGTAAAGATCATTTTGAAAGTAGTGTGGAAGTTCAGCAGGTGTAGAATGGGGAGAGATTGGTAGCAGGATTACTCAGCAGACATAATAGTCCCAGCTGGACATTATGAGAGTCTGAACCAAGATTGAGGCAGTGTAGGAGAAAGGCTAGGCTTGACAGAATGACATTTATGAGTTAAAATCAATAGGACTGTATGCTGATCGATTAGATGTGCAGCGTTAGGGAGAAGGGATAGTTAAGGCAAAAGCAAAAACTTCCAGCTTAGGAACATGGCTTGCGATTGTGAATGAGAATGTAATTCAAGAATTTAATAAATTGTGGCAGTAGAGAAGATAAGTCTGATTTTAGACTAGTGGAGCTTAGGGTACCTGTTTGTAAACTGTATGTAAAGATGCTTAATTGTAATTTGGAAATACAAATCTGGAGTTTAAGCAAGAGTTCGAGGCAATTATTACAAATTTTGCAATCTATCATTGTGTAGATGATAGTTAAAGCTGTGTAAGTAGATAAACTTTGTTCCAGGTGGTGTAAGAAGATAAGAGACTAGGACATAACCCTAGGGAATCCCAATGAATAAGTGTGGAACAGAAGAGGGAAATCTTTCAGGGAAAGGTAAGAAAAAAAAATGAAGAGACAGTAGTGTCATTTCTTCCCATTTCACTCCTTTCTTCCCAGAGGCCAAGAAGAAGAACTTCTGGGAAATAAGAGCAACCAATCACCCTAGGCTGTGTAAATATCGGCCAGTAAGTTCAACAACTAGGAAGCTTTCCTTTAAAGTTTGTTGGAGTCATGGCAGAAGGCAGACTGCAGCAAATTGAACAAATGGAAAGGGGGAAAAGACCATGGTTGTAGATTAATTGTTCCAGAAATCTGGCTATGAAAGGAAGGAGGTAGAAAGGATGGTAGTTTGTAACGAGATAGTGGAGAAATAGTGTTTTAACTTTGTTTTAGAATGGGGAAACGTTAAGCATGTCTATAGGTGGTAAGAAAATGTGGAAAATAGAAGAGAAAGGGGATATTTGATGGAATCAGAGTCTAGAGAGACAATTTTCCTGATAGATTCTTTTGGTTACCACCACTTGTAAGTTGATTTAGGATGTTCAGAGTGTGGAGCAAAGCCAGAGAAGAATCGAGAGGGGGTGAGACACAACAGAACAAAACTTGGAGTCCTGTTCATTACTTCCTTTTATGTTCTAGAGAATGCTTATCATAGAGAACAATCAGTCTTTCTCTGGGTCTCCATTTACCCTGTTACTTTGCCCTAGAAGATGTTATTCATTTCCCTGACTGAAACAGATGGTAGAAAATGCAACTCAGCTTACTTACTATTAAAACAAACCATCTTTTTGGACTTTTATCATTTGGAATTTTCTTATAATAGTTATATTTATTTTAGAAATTTTAGATAATACAGATAAACAAAAAATAAAAGAAAACTGGTAGCCCTACTCCCCAGGAATAAGCAATATTAACATTTTGGTATATATTCTTTCAGTCTTTTTTCCCCTATCTGTAATAGGAGGAAAATATGCAAATGGCCAACCACCACTGAACCACTTCCATAAGGCTTCTGTCAGATTCCAAATGGTCCCAAGGCTTCCATAGTACTTATGTAACAAGCCACACAGTGGATTGATTACTGTTATGCTATGTCCTCTGGGAGTTGCCAAGGAGGCTCACAGTTTCAATTTCTGTACATCCCAGATTTGAAAGCATATCCCTAACTATGTGTCTTAAGGATTTTAATTTTTTTCTTTCTTGCTACTGGATATGAGTGTCTAATAATTCTCACTGGGAATTGATTAGTGAGTAGGTATTGTCAGGTAAAATGATTAATGCTGTAATAAGTATGTAGGAAACTAAGAACTCAGAAAAAGAATTACTCATTGAAATTTTAATAATACCTGTCATTTAAGAGATGAGATTAACTATCTGGAGAAGTGGTTTACCACTGTGTTGCTAATGAAAACATCGGAAATAATCAAGTTATCAAAGTGCAACTTTAGAACTGGGTGGTAACTTAAAAAAGCATTTCTGCCCTCCTTCAGCTGCAGGCATCTCAGCACAGAGAGAGAGAGAGAGAGAGAGAGAGAGATTCTGTTTGTTTGGGAAAAAGTAAGGGCAGAGAAAAAGAGTCTCTGTCTGGTAATCCAGAGTATTCTTCCGGATTTGATCCAAGACCACCAAGGCAGTACCTCAATGAGTCTGCAAGAACCACAGCGTTACCGAGCTTGGGGTGCCCCCTAACGTAGATGTGACTACAGTGACTAAAAACTTAGATTACAACACACAAAGTCCCTTCGAATACCTGGAAAGTTTCCCAAGAAGGACGGGTATGAACAAGCCCAGACTACAAAGACTACTAAACACCTAACTTTTCAATACTTAGACACTGACGAACACGCACAAGCATGAAGACCATTTAGGAAAACATGATCTTCCCAAACAAACTAAATAAGGCACCAAGGACCAAACCTGGAGAGACAGAGCTACGTGATCTTTCGGACAGAGAATTCGAAATAGCTGTTTTGAAGAAACTCAAGAAAATTCAAGATAACACAGATAAGGAGTTCAGAATCCTAACAGATAAATTTAACAAAGAGATTTAAATAATTAAAAAGTATCTAGCAGGAATTCTGGTGTTAAAAAATGTAACTGACATGCTGAAGAATGAATCAAAGTTTCTTAATTGCAGAATTGATCAAGCAGAAGAAAGAAATAATGAGCTTGAAGACAGGCCTTTTGAAAATACATGGCTTGGCATAGTAGCTCATGTCTGTAATCCCAGCACTTCAGGAGGCTGAAGCAGGAGGATCTCTTGAGCCCAGGAGTTTAAGATCAGCCTGGGCAACATAATAAGGAATCATTTCTATAAAATTGTTTTAAATTAGCTGGGTGTGGCAGCATGTGTGCCTGTAGTCTTAGCTACTGAGGAGGCTGAGGCAGGAGGATCACTTGAATCTAGGAGTTCAAGGCTGTAATGAGCTATGATTGTGCCACTGCACGACAGCCTGGGTGAAAGAGCAAAACCCTGAAAAAAAAAAACCCCACAGTCAGAGGAGACCAAAGAAAAAATAATAAAAAAGAATGAAGCACACTTACAAGATCTAGAAAATAGCCTCAAAAGGGCAAGTCTAAGAGTTATTGGCCATAAAGAGACGAGAGAGAGAGATAGGGGTAGAAAGTTTATTTAAAGGGACAATAACAGAGAACTTCCCAAACATAGAGAAAGTTATCAATATTTGAATACAAGAGAGTTATAGAGCAGCAAGTAGATTGAACTGAAGTAAGACTATTATTTAATAATCAAACTTCCAAAGGTCAAGAATAAAGAAAGGATCCAGGCTAGGCACAGTGGCTCATGCCTGTAATCCCAGCACTTTGGGAGGCCAAGGTGGGTGGATCTCTTGAGGCCAGGAGTTCGAGACTAGCCTGGCCAACATGGTGAAACCCTGTCTCTACTAAAAATTAAAAAAAAATTAGCCAGATGTGGTGCCCTGTCCCTGTAGTCCCAGCCATTCAGGAGGCTGAAGCATGAGAATCGCTAGAACCTGGGAAGCGGAGGTTGCAGTGAGCCGAGACTGCCACTGCACTCCAGTCTGAGTGACAGAGGGAGACTCTGTCTCAAAAAATAATAATAATAAAATAAAAATAAAAGATACCAAAAGCAGCAAGAGAAAAGAAAGAAAAAAATAATACAATGGAGCTCCAATATATCCAGCAACAGAGTTTTCAGTGGAAACCTTACAGGCCACAAGAGAGTGGCATGACATATTTAAAGTGTTGAAGGAAAAATACTTTTACCCTAAAATAGTGTATCTGGCAAAAATATCCTTCAAATAAGAAGGAGAAATAAAGACTTTTCCAGACAAACAAAAGCTGAGGGATTTCATCAACACCAGACTTATCTTACAAGAAATGGTAAAGGGAGTTCTTCAGTCTGAAAGAAAAATATACTAATGAGGAATAAGAAATCGTCTGAAGGTATAATACACAACTCACAGGTAACAGTAAGTACACAGAAAAACACAAAATATTGTAACACTATAATTGCAATGTATAAATACTCATATCTTGAGTAGAAAGACTAAAAGATGAACCAATCAAAAATAATAACTATGACAACTTTTCAAGACATAGACAGTACAATAAAATATAAATAGAAACAACAAAAAGTTACACAGCTGGAGGATGAGGTTAAAGTGTAGAGTTTTTATTAGTATTCTCTTTGCTTTTTTTGTTAGTTACCTTGTTTGTTCCTGCAATTAGTGTTAAGTTGTCATCAGTTTAATAATAACATTGAATGTAAATGGACTCAACTCTCCAATCAAAAGACGCAGAGTGACTGAATGGATAAAAAAAGCAAGACCCAATGATCCGTTGCCTACAAGAAGCACACTTCACCTATAAAGGCACACATAGACTGAAAATAAAGGGATGGAAAAAGATATTCCATGCCAATGGTCATTATATATATAATATAAATATGAATATTATACATAAATATAAATATATATAAAGAGACAAAGAAGGTCATTCTATATAAAGAGACAAAGAAGGTCATTATATAGTGATAAATTCAGCAAGAGGATACAACAATTTTAAATATATATACACCCAACACCAGAGCACCCTGATATACAAAATAAATATTATTAGAGCTAAAGAAAGAGACAGAACCCAATACAATAATAGCTGTAGACTTCAACACCCCACTTTCAGCATTGGACAGATCATCCAGACAGAAAACCGACAAAGAAACATTGAACTTAATCTGCACTATAGACCAAATTGACCTAAAAGATATTTATAGAACATTTCATCCAATGGCTGCAGAATACACATCTTCTCATCAGCACATAGATCATCCTCAAGGACAGACTATATGTTAGGCCACAAAACAAGTCTTAAAACATTAAAAAAAAAATATTTCAAATACCTTCTCTGACCACAATGGAATAAAACTAGAAATCAATAACAAGAGGAATTTTGGAAACTATACAAACACATGGAAATCAAGCAACATGCGCCTAAATGACAGGTAGGCCAATAAGAAAAATGAGAAGAAAACTGAACAATTTCTTGAAACAAATGATAATGGAAGCACAACATACCCAAACCTATGGGACACAGTGAAAGCAGTACTAAGAGGGAAGTTTATAGCTATAAGCACCTACGTCCAAAAAGTATTAGGTTGATGCAAAAGTAATTGCGATTTTTGCCATTGAACATAATGCCAAAAAGTAATGGTTTTTGCTTTCATGGCAAAAACCGCAATTACTTTTGCATCATCCTAGAAAAAACTTCAACCTAGTTCTAGCTGAAGAGATAAATGAACTTTTCTAGTTCTTTAACATGCATCATTAGGTTGTTTATTTGAAGAATAGAACCTAATGATGCATGATAGAGAACTAGAAAAACAAGAAAAAAACCCAAAATTAGTAGAAGAAAATAAATAGTAATGATGAGAGCAGAAATAAATGAAGTTGGAACAAATAAAACAATACAAAAGATCAATGAAATGAAAAGTTGTGTATTTTTTGGAAAAGATAAACAAGATTGACAAACCTTTAGCCAGACTAAGAACAGAAGAGAGATTATCCAAATAAATAAAATCACAGATGAAAAGGGAGATTTTACAATTGATACTGCAGAAATTCAAAGGATCATTAGAGGCCACTATGAGCAACTATATGCCAATAAGTTAGAAAACCTAGAAGAAATGAATAAATTCTTAGACATATACACCTTCCCAAGATTGAACCATGAAGAAATCCAAAACCTAAACACATCAATAACAAGTAATGAGACTGAAGTTATAATAATAAGTCTCCCAGCAAAGATAACCCTGGGGCCCAATGGCTTCACCATTGAATGTTACCAAACATTTTAAGAAGAACTAATACCAATCCTATTCAAACTATTCCAAATAATAGAGGAGGAGGGAATATTTTCAAACTCAGTCTACAAGGCCAGTATTACCGTAATACCAAAACCAGACAAAGACACATCAGAAAAAGAAAACTACAGGCCAGTATCCCTGATGAACATTAACATAAAAATTCTCAAGAAGGCCAGGCACAGTGGCTCACGCCTGTAATCCCAGCACTTTGGGAGGATGAGGTGGGTGGATTACGTGAGGCCAGGAGTTTGAGACCAGCCTGGTCAACATGGTGAAACCCCATCTCTACTAAAAATACAAAAGTTAGCTGGGCGTGTTGCTGCACGTCTGTAACCCCAGCTACTCAGGAGGCTGAGCCATGAGAATTGCTTGAACCTGGGGAGCAGAGGTTGCAGTGAGTTGAGATCGTGCCACTGCACTCCAGCCTGGGCAAGAGGGTGAGGCTTTATCTAAAAAAAAAAAAAAAATCCTCAAGAAAATACTAACAAACCAGTTAGATGCAATGCCTCATGCCTGTCAATCCCAGTGCTTTGGGAGGCCAATGTGGGAGGATTACTTGAAGCCAGGAGTTTGAGACCAGACTGGGCAACATAGTGAGATTCTGTCTCTACTAAAAAAAAAAAAAAAACGACAAAAAATACTAGCAAATCGAATTCAACGACACATTAAAAAGATCATTCATCATGGCCAAGTGGGATTTATCTCTGGATGGAAGGATGGTTTAATGTATGCAAATCAATCAATGAGATATGTCATACCAATAGAACGAAGGACAGAAACCATATGATCATTTCAACTGATGCTGAAAAAATATTTAATAAAATTCAATATCCCTTCATGATAAAAATCTTCAAGAAACTGGGTATAGAAGAAACATACCTCAACACAACACAAGCCATATATGACAGATCACAGCTAGTATCATACTGAATGAGGAAAACCTCAAGGCCTTTACTCTAAGATCTGGAACACAACAAGGATGACCACTGTAAACCTGTTATTCAACATAGTACTGGAAGTCCTAGCTAGAGCAATCAGACAGGAGAAAGAAATAAAAGGTATCCAAAGTGGAAAATAAATCAAATTATCCTTGTTCGTAAATGATATGATCTTATATTTGGAAAAACCTAAAGACTTCACCAAAAAACTATTAGAACTGATAACAAATTCATAAAGTTGCAGGATATAAAATCAACATACAAAAATCAGTAGCATTTCTACATGCCAGCAGTGAATAATCTGAAAAAGAAATTAAGAAAGTAACTCCATTTACAATAACTACACGTAAAATTAAATACCTAGGAATTAACCTTATTTTTTATTTTTATTTATTTATTTTTTTGAGACGGAGTCTCACTCTGTCGCCCAGGCTGGAGTGCAGTGGCTAGATCTCAGCTCACTGCAAACTCCGCCTCCCAGGTTTAGGCCATTCTCCTGCCTCAGCCTCCCGAGTATCTGGGACTACAAGCGCCCGCCACCTCGCCCAGCTAGTATTTTGTATTTTTTAGTAGAGACAGGGTTTCACTGTGTTAGCCAGGATGGTCTTGATCTCCTGACCTCATGATCCACCTGTCTCAGCCTCCCAAAGTGTTGGGATTACAGGCTTGAGCCACCGCACCCAGCGGAATTAACTTATAAAAGGAAGTGAAATATCTCTACAATAAAAACTATAAAACATTGGTGAAATAAATTTAACAGGATACAAAATATAGAAAGATATTCCATGTTCATGGACTGAAAGAATCAATATTGTTAAAATGGCCATTCTACCAAAAGCAATCTGAAGATTCAATGTAATCCCTATCAAAATACCAATGACATTCTTTACAGAAATAGAAAAAACAACCCTAAAATTTATGTGGAACCACAAAAGACCCTGAATAGTCAAAGCTATCCTAAGCAAAAAGAACAAAACTGGAGGAATCACATTACCTGACTTCAAATTATACTACAGGCCAGGCATAGTGGCTCACACCTGTAATCCCAGAACTTTGGGAGGCCAAGGCAGGAGGATCACCTGAACTCAGGAGTTCAAGACCAGCCTGGCCAACGTGATGAAACCCGTCTCTACTAAAAATACAAAAATTAGCTGGGTGTGGTGGCGGGCACCTGTAATCCCAGCTATGGGGGAGTCTGAGGCAGGAAAATAACTTGAACCCAGGAGGTGGAGGTTGCAGTGAGTTGAGATTGTACCACTGCATTCCAGCCTGGGCAACAATGGGAGACTTCGTCCCAATAAAAGAAAGAAAAAGGAAAAAAAGTTATGCTACAGAGCTATAGTAACCAAAACAGCATGGTACTGGCATAAAAACAGACATAGACCAATGGAATAGAATAGAGAACCCAGAAACAACTCCATACAACTATAGTGAACTAATCTTCAACAAAGGTGTCAAGAACATACAAAGGGGAAAGGACAGTCTCTTCAATAAATACTGCTGGGAAAACTGGCTGTCCATATGCAGAAGAATGAAACTAGACCCCTTTATCTTGCCATATACAAAAACCAAATAAAAATGGATTAAAGGCATAAATCTAAGACCTCAAACTATGAAACTACTAAAAGAAAATATTGGGGATTTGTATGGTTTGGCTGTGTCCCCACTCAAATCTCGTCTTGAATTGTAACTCCCATAATTCCCATGTGTTGTGGGAGGGACACAGTGGGAGATAACTGAATCATGGGGCGGTTTCCCCCGTACTGTTCTTGTGGCAGTGAATAAGTCTCATAAGATCTGATGGTTTTATAAGGGAAAACCCCTTTCACTTGGTTCTCATTCTCTCTTGTCTGCCACCATGTAAGACATGTCTTACACCTTCTGCCATGATTGTGAGGCCTCCCCAGCCACGTGGAACTGTGAGTCCATTAAACCTCTTTTTCTTTATAAATTACCCAGTCTCAGGTGTGTCTTTATCAGCAGTGTGAAAAATAACTAATATAGGAACTCTCCAGGACATTGGACTGGGCAAAGATTTCTTGAGGAATACCCCACAAGCACAGTCAACCAAAGCAAAAATGGACTAATGGGATCACATCAAGTTAAAAAGCTTCTGTACAGCCAAGGAAACAATCAACAAAATGAAGAGAGAGCCCACGGAATGGGAGAAAATATTTGCAAACTGTCTGACAAGGAATTATTAATCAGAATATATAAGAAGCTCAAACAACTCTATAGAAAAAAATCTAACAATCTGATTTAAAATGAGCAAAAGATCTGAATAGACATTTCTCAAAAGAAGACATATAAATGGCAAACAGGTATATGAAAAGATGCTGAACTTCGTTAATCATCAGAGAAGTACAAATTAAAACTACAATGAGATATCATCTCACCCCAGTTAAAATGGCTTTTACCCGAAAGACAGACAATAATAAATTCTAGCAAGGATATGGAGAAAAAGGAACACTTGTACACTGCTGGTGGGAATGTCAATTAGTACAACCACTATAGAGAACAGTTTGGATGTTCCTCAAAAAACTAAAAATAGAGCTAGCTACCATATGACCCAACAATCTGACTGCTGTGTATATACGCCAAAGAAAGGAAATCAGTATACTGAAGAGATATCTGCACTCCTATGTTTGTTGCATCATTATTCACAATAGCCAAGATTTTGAAGCAACCTAAGTGTCCGTCAACAGATGAGTGGATAAAGAAAATGCTACATGTACACAGTGGAGTACTGTTCAGCCATAAAAAGAATGAGATCCTGTCATTTGCAACAATATGGATGGAACTGGAGGACATTATGTTAAGTGAAATAAGCCAGGCACAGAAAGACAAACTAGATGTGTTTTCACTTGAGGGGGTCAAAAATGAAAGCAATTGACCCTGGAGATAGAGAATAGAAGGGATAGTTATCAGAGGCTAGGGAGGGTAGTGGTGGGGGCAGTGGGAATGATTAATGGGTAAAACATACGGTTGGATAGAATGAATAAGATCTAGTATTTGATAGCACAACAGGGTGACTACAGTCACAATAACTTATCATATATTTAAAAGTAACTAAAAGAGTATAATTGGATTGTTTGTAATACAAAATAGGATAAATGTTTGAGGTGATGGATATTCCATTTACAGTGGTATGATTATTTTTCATTATATGCCTGTATGCAAATACCTCACTCACCCCATAAATATATACACCTACTGTGTACCCACAAGATTAAAAATTAAAAATAAAACCAAATAACTTTAAATAAAGAACAAAAAATGTTTTAAATAAAATTCATAAAAAAGAGGAAATGAGTTCTGTAGTCAGCCTGAGATACAAGCTTATGGTGAAGGTTCCCACTCCATAGAACAGAGAAGATAGCTTTCCCAGTGTAAATGGTATTATATAGTGTTTGAGATAATCTCCTGAAATGCTACTCTATACAAACAACACTAACCTTGTAATTATATGTCTTAAGTGACCCACACCCTGAATAATGTCTTTAGAGGCCAAACATCTACAGACTAAAAGCACTTTCAGAAGGCCCATTCATTTCAGGTAGATTGTTTTATAAAAGGGTTATTCTTTTTTTTTTTTTTTTTTTTTTTTTTTTTTTTTTTTTTTGAGCGGAGTCTCGCTCTGAGGCCCAGGCTGGAGTGCAGTGGCCAGATCTCAGCTCACTGCAAGCTCCGCCAACCGGGTTCACGCCATTCTCCTGCCTCAGCCTCCCGAGTAGCTGGGACTACAGGCGCCCGCCACCTCGCCCGGCTAGATTTTTTTGTATTTTTTAGTAGAGACGGGGTTTCACCGTGTCAGCCAGGATGGTCTCGATCTCCTGACCTCGTGATCCACCCGTCTCGGCCTCCCAAAGTGCTGGGATTACAGGCTTGAGCCACCGCGCCCGGCCAAAAGGGTTATTCTTATTGACTTTTAATGTGTCTTCCAACTCTGAAATTCATTCAGGAGTGTAATAAATGGAAAGGGGATTGGGAACTACTTATTTCTAAATTTGGTATTCACTATTCCTAAAGTTGCAGTCACTAACATTGTAACTTACAGATAAATTAGGTGCCACCAGGCTGAGTTAGACTGAGCCTTAAAGATGCCACAGTATCTCTGTGGCATTTCCTAGACTAGGGCCTGATCTGTTGTTTTGTAGGTCCAGAAACTCGATTTTGTCAGTTCATCCAAAGATGATCAGATTCAGAACTAACTTGAATTCTGTGGCCAATAGACCAGAAAGAAATGTATTAATTAATGTTTCTTAAATGTGTGTAGCATTTTAAATCTTTCCTTATTAGTAACTTTTTTGTCTATTTAAAGTAACACATCTGGGGAAAATGCAAGTTGAGAAACAAAATATAAAATATGATTAAGATGACAAACAGCAATTCTACTTCTGACTATATGCCCATAAGAATTAAAGCAGGGACTTGAACAGGTATCTGTACAACCATGTTCACAGCAGCAGCATTCAGAATAGCTGAAACCCAAATGTCCATCAATGGACGAATGGATAAATGAAATGTGGTACACAATGGAATATTATTCAGCCTTAGAAAGGAAGGAAATTCTGACATATGCTACACGAATAAACTTTGAGGATATTATGCTAAATGAAATAAACCATACCATTCTAATCTACTCTGTTCCTATTCCTGAAACCTTTATGACTTTGGCCTTTGTGTTGTTTTCTAGGTGACCAGCGGTGACATCTAAAAGAAGAAAGGAAGCATTAGTAACATGAAAAACAGATCTACCTTTAGGGAATGTGCTCCTTGGCTCTAGATTCCAAACTTTGATCTTTTCATTCAACTTAGAATTTATGAGTACTTACTTATGCCAGGTATTTTGTGAGACTTTGAACTAAGAAGTTGTGTAAGATTTAGCCCCTGTACAGGAAGAGTTTATAATTCTGTGGGGGAAACAAACATATGAACAAATAATTGCCATATTGCAAAGCATAAGAGCAAGAATAGAGGTGCTATGGGAACACAATATGGGAGCCTAACAGTGTTAGAAAAAAATCCTCGGCCGGGCACGGTGGCTCACACTTGTAATCCCAGCACTTTGGGAGGCTGAGGTGGGTGTATCACCTGAGGTCAGGAATTTGAGACCAACCTGGCCAACATGGTGAAAACCTGTCTCTACTAAAAATACAAAATTAACTGGGCATAGTGGCACATGCCTGTAATCCCAGCTACTTAGAAGACTGAGGCAGGAGAATCACTTGAACCTGGGAGGCAGAGGTTTCGGTGAGCCAAGATCGCGCCATTGCACTCCAGCCTGGGCAACAAGAGAGAAACTCCGTCTCGGTAAAAAGAAAAATCCTCATGGAAGAGATAGTTAAGTTGAGTATTGAAGCATAAGGAGAAATGTACTAGGCAGACATTAGACAGAACAGCATGAGGAAAGGCAGAGAGAGATGAAAGAACATGGAATGTTTGGGGACCATCAGAAAGTTCCCTCTAAGGGCTCTCCAAAAATTCATAACTATACTGAGGTGGGAGACTGGCAGTACTTGTTTTCTGGTGACAACCCTGCTGACCAAAACAGGATATGGCCCAGACAGGACAAAATGAAGAAACCTGCAGGAAACAGCAGATGGCAACAAAAGCGATCCCTAGTTGCTTTTTTTTTTTTTCCAAGATGGAGTCTTGCTCTGTTGCCCAGGCTGGAGTGCAGTGGCATGATCTTGGCTCACTGCAATCTCTGCCTCCCGTGTTCAAGTAATTCTCCTGCCTCAGTCTCCCGAATAGCTGGGATTACAGGCATGCACCACCATGCCCGGTTAATTTTTGTATTCTTAGGAGAGATGGGGTTTTACCATGTTGGCTAGATTGGTCTCGAACTCTTGACCTCGTGATCCACCCACTTCAGCCTCCCAAAATGCTGGGATTACAGTCATGAGCCACTGTGCCCACCCCACTAGCTGCTTTCATTGCTTACTGAGATATGGCACTCCCACCAGGCCATGACAGTTTACAAATGTCGTGGCAACAACCTAGAAGTTACCACCCTTTCCATAGCAATAACCTGGAAGTTATTGCCTGTTTCCTAGAAAATTCTAAATAACCCACTCAGTCATTTGCATTCACCCATCCCTTAATTTGCATGTAATTGAAAATGGGTCTGAGTATAAATACAGTTGCCAAGAACCCAGACCTTGCCAACCCTGGTGCGCTGCCTGTGAGGTAGCTGTGCTCCACAAGGAGCAGTACACTTCAATCAAAGATTACTGTCTCACACTACTGGTTTGCTCTTGACCTTTTTTTTTTTTTTTTTTTTTTTTTTTGAGGCAGAGTCTAGCTCTGTCGCCCAGGCTGGAGTGCAGTGGCACGATCTGAGCTCACTGCAACCTCTGCCTCCTGGGTTCAAACGATTCTCCTGCCTCAGCCTCCCAAGTAGCTGGGATTATAGGCACACACTATCACACCTGGCTAATTTTTTTATTTTTAGTAGAGATGGGGTTTCACCATGTTGGCCAGGCTGGTCTCAAACTGATCTCAGGCAATCTACCCGCCTCGGCCTCTCAAAGTGCTGGAATTACAGGCTTAAAAATTGTAGCAATTTTGTAATGTTCTGCAGTATCAAATATTCAGTCAGTGTGCAAATAATCTCATAGTCTACAGATTGAATCGAAATTCCAAAATGTCTATACATTGCAATTGGTTCGTATGTCTCATAAATTTCTTTATTCAATAGTCACTTTTTCCCTCACAACTGGTTGCTAATAAATGATAAATTTGTATTGTAAAAAAAAAAAGAAAGTTCCTTCTAATTAGAATGGTACATTTATGATGAAAAAATTAGAAATGTAGGATGAGACCTTTCCTTATGGAATTTGTTTTTGTTTCTTTTTCGAAGACAGAGCCTTGCTCTATCCCCCAGGCTGGAGTGCAGTGGCACGATCTCAGCTCACTGCAACCTCCGCCTCCTGGGTTCAAGCGATTCTTATGCCTCAGCCTCCCGAGTAGCTGGGACTATAGGTGTGTGCCACCACGCCTGACTAATTTTTTTATTTTTAGTAGAGATGTGGTTTCACCATGTTGGCCAGGCTGGTCTCAAACTTCTGACCTCAGATGATCTGCCCGCCTCAGCCTCCCAAAGTGTTGGGATTACAGGCTTGAGCCACCATGCCTGGACCCTTATGGAATTAAAGCTTTATCATGTAGGCCAATGTTTCCCAAGCTTCACTTACTCATATTCTACCTTCACCATTTTAACTTCTTAAATTTAGACAATAATATAATAATATGTTTGAAGTTGTGATTTTGTTATATTTTCTTTTTTTGTTGTTTTTTGAGACAGAGTCTCACTCTGTCACCCAGTCTGGAGTGCAGTGGTGTGATCGCACACTGCAGCCTCAACCTCCTGGGCTCAAGCGATCCTCTCTCAGCCTCCCGAGTAGCTGGGACAACAGGCATGAGCCACCACAGTCAGCTAATTTTTAAGTTATTTGTAGGGACAGGGTCTCACTTTGTTGCCCAGGCTGGTCTCAATCTCCTGCACTCAAGCAATCCTCCTACCACGGCCTCCCAAAGCATTGGGATTACAGGGATGAGCCACCATACTCAGCCTAGTATTTTTGCGTATACTACTTTATACACTTTTCTCGGTGGTTGCTCTAGGTATTACAATATAAATATGTATCTTATCACAGTGTACTGGTATCAGTGTTTGAGTGCACTTTGAGTGAAGTATAGAAACCTTACATTTAGATCCCTTTTCCCCACTTTAAAAATATATAATTATCTTACTTATTTGCTCTATACACATTGAGCACCACATTTGGTTGTGTTACAATTTTTGCTTTAGGCATTAAATATAATTTTAAAAACTCATAAAGAGGATAGTATACCCCTACTTTTGCCCAATCCAATATTCTTCTTTCCTTTCTGAAGTTCCAAGTCTCCTTCTTTTATCACTTCCTTCCTGTTTAGAGAACTTCTTTTAGCCATTCTTTTTTTTTTCTTTGAGACAGAGTCTCACTCTGTTGCCTAGGCTGGAGTGCAATAGCACAATCTCGGCCCACTGCAACCTCTGCCTCCCGGGGTTCAAGCGATTCTCCTGCCTCAGCCTCCTGAGTAGCTGGGATTACAGGTGCATGCCACCACATGCAGCTAATTTTTTGTATTTTTAGTACAGACGAGGTTTCGCCATGTTGGCTAGGCTGGTCTTGAACTCCTGACCTCAGGTGATCCACCTGCCTCTGCTTCCCAAAGTGCTGGGATTACAAGAGTGAGCCACCTCGCCCAGCCTTTTAGCCATTCTTTAAGGATAGGTTTGTTAACAACAAATTCACTTAATTTTCCTTTATCTGAAGGTATTTCTTTGTTAGAACAGTTTTAGATTTATAGAAACATTGCAAAGATAGTACAGAGAGTTTCCATATACCCTACATCCAGTTTCTCCTATTATTAACCACTTATATTAATATAGTACATTTGTTACAATTAATGAAGCAGTATTAATACATTATTATTAAAGTCCTTACTTTATTCAGAGTTCCTTAGTTTTTACCTAATGTACTTTTAAAAAGTTATGTTTAGCAGCAAGGTCTTGCTCTGTTGCCTAGGCTGGAGTACAGTGGTGTGATCATAGCTCACTGCAGCCTTGAACTCCTGGGCCCAAGTGATCCTCTTGCCCTAGTCTCCTGAGTCGCTGGGACTTCAGGTACATGCCACCATGCCCGGATAATTTTTAAAAATTTTCTGGAAGAGATGTGGTCTAGCTATGCTGCCCAGGCTGGACTGGAACTCGTGGCCTCAAGTGATCCTCCCACCTTGGCCTCCCAAAGTGCTGGGATTACAGGCATGAACCACCATGCCTGGCCACCTAATGTCCTTTATCTGCTCCAGAATACCATCTGGGACACTGCATTACATTTAGTCATCATGTCTCCTTAGGCTCCCCTTGGCTATGACAGTTTCTCAGGTGTTTATTGTTTTTGATGACCTTGATAGTTTGAGAAGTACTCGTCAGTAGTTTTATAAAATATTCAAATTTGTCTGATGTCTGTTGATATGGTTTGGCTCTGATATGGTTTGGATGGCTCCCATCCAAATCTCACCTTGAGTTGTAATCCCCATAATCCCCATGTGTCAATGGTGGGACCAGGTGGAGGTAATTGGATCATGGGGGTGGTTTCCCCCATGCTGTTCTTGTGATAGTGAGTGAGTCTCATGAGATCTGATGGTTTTATAAGCATCTGGCATTTCCCTTCCTTGCACTCACTCCATCCTGCCACCCTGTGCAGAAAGTGCTTGCTTCTCCTTTCCTTCAACCATGATTGTAAGTTTCCTGAGGCCTTCCCAGCCATGTGGAACTGTGAGTCAATTAAACCTCTTTCCTTTATAAATTACCCAGTCTCGGATATTTCTTCATAGCAGTGTGAGATTGAACTAATACACTTGTCTCATTATTAAGCTGAGGTTATGGATTTTAGGGAGGAAGACCACAGAAGTGCCATTTTCATCACATCATATCATGGATACATACTATCGATGTTGATCTTGATCACCTGACTGAAGTAGTGTTTGTCAGGTTTCTCCATAGCAAAGTTATTCTTTTTCTCCTTTTCCATACTATAACTTTGAGATGGAGTTTCGCTCTCGTTGCCCAGGCTAGAGTGCAGTGGCACGATCTTGGCTCACCGCAACCTCTGCCTCTGCCTCTGCCTCAGCCTCCCAAGTAGCTGTGATTACAGGCACATGCCACCATGCCTGGCTAATTTTGTATTTTTAGTAGAGACTGGGTTTCTTCATGTTGGTCAGGCTGGTCTCAAACTCCCGACCTCAGGTGATCCACGTGCCTTGGCCTCCCAGAGTGCTGGGATTACAGGCATGAGCCACCGCACCCGGCCATACTATACTCTTAGAAGTCACTATGTGCATTCAAACTGAAGGAATAGAGCTATGCTCCGCCTCCTTGAGGGGCAGAATATCTACATAAACTATTTAGAATTGTACATGGGAAATTTGTCTCTATCTACCTGTATGTATGTATGTATGTATGTATGTATGTATGTATGTATGTCTCTATCTATCTATCTATCTATCTATCTATCTATCTATCTATCTATCTGCTATAGTTCGAATGTGTCCCCAAAAGTTCATGATTGGAAACATAGTTAAAGAAGTGAGGTCCTTAATAGGTAATTAGACCATGAAGGCTTTGCCCTCCTGAAAAGATTAATGCTGTTATCTCAGGAGTGGGCTCCTGATAAGTTCAGACCTCTTCCTCTCTGTCTCACATGTTTCTTTGCCCTTCCATCATAAGATGACCCTTGCTACATGGCACCAACAGCCTCCAGAATCACAACCTCCAGAATCATGAGCCAAATAAACGTCTTTTCTTATGAAACTACCCAGTGTAGGGTATTCTGTTATAGTAGCAGAAAATGGATTAAGACACTATCTGTCTATCCATTCAGCCATCCAGCAATCCATCTGATCAAGTCATTTGTTTACAACAGTATGAACTCATGGATTATGTTTGGGTTTTTCTTTCTTTCTTTTCTTTTCTTTTTTGAGTCAGGGTTTTGTTTTGTTGCCAAGGCTGGAGTGCAGTGGTGTAATCACAGCTCACTGCCACCTCTGCCTCCTGGGCTCAAGTGATTCTCCCACCTCGGCTTCCCAAGTAGCTAGGAATACAGGCGGACACCCCTGCACCCAGCTAATTTTTGTAATTTTCATAGAGATGGGGTTTCACCATGTTTCCCAAGCTGGTCTTGAACTCCTGAGCTCCATCTGCTTTGGCCTCCCAAAGTGCTGGGATTACAGGTATGAGCCACCATGCCCAGGCAGATATATATTTTATACTTTAGGTTATAATACAATACTATATTTTATTGTTCATATTGTTCTAATTTTGGACATTAGGAGCTCTTTTAGTTGCCTCCTGTGCCCTTTTACATCCTATCATTGTCTTTCTTTTTTTTTCTTTTGAGCACTTCCTTACTTTCTGTCACTATGAGATGTTCCAGCCTTATCTTGTATACTTCCTGCCCTAATCTGGCAATTCTTTTCTTTCTTCTCTAAAACAAATGTTGTGCCACTTTATTCTGGCCCACATGGTTTCATTTGCGAAATCTGCTCTCACTGCAATTGGTGTTCTGCTGTAAGTGATGCATCTTTTCTCTTTACCTGACTTCAAGATTTTTTCTTTGTTTTCTTTCTTTCCTTTCCTTCCTTTCTCCTTCTCTCCCTCCTTCCTTCCTTCCTTCCTTCCTTCCTTCCTTCCTTCCTTCCTTCCTTCCTTCCTTCCTGCCTTCCTGCCTTCCTGCCTTCCTGCCTTCCTTCCTTCCTTCTTTCCTTCCTTCCTTCCTTTCTCTTTCTCTTTCTCTTTTTCTTTCTTTCTTTCAATGGAATTTCGCTCTTGTCGCCCAGGCTGGAGTGCAGTGGCACGATCTTGGCTCACTGCAACCTCCACCTCCCGGGTTCAAGTGATTCTTCTGCCTCAGCCTCCCAAGTAGCTGCGATTACAGGTGTGTGCCACCATGGCTGGCTAATTTTTTAAATTTTTGTAGAGACGGAGTTTCACCATGTTGGTCAGGCTGGTCTCGAACCCCTGACCTCAGGTGATTCACCTGCCTCCACCTCCCAAAGTGCTGGGATTACAGGCATGTGCCACCGTGCCTGGCCTGTTTCCTTATGTTTAATTATGATGTGTCTTGGCATGGATTTCTTTGTAACTCATTCTGCATACTATCCCATATGTGGAGATACCAGAAGTTAAAAATATCTTCTATAGAAATATAATCACCAATATAAAGACATCCATGTAGGGGATATTTACTGTGGCATTATTGTTGATGGCAAAAAAATGGAACAAACTATAGGGTCAAAAAGAATATGTTATTAATTTGGGGAGTTCCTCAGTGATGCAGGTTGAGTTAATCATATTCCTCAGTTTATAGCATATTATCATTATTGATCTGTGTTAGGTTCCTCCCTTATATATTCTCTTTTATAAGACTTAATAGGAGTAGAAAAAATATGTATATATTATCTTTAATTCTCATTCCCCATCCCTGTGCCCTCTCCACCTCATAGACAACCATTCTTTAATGTATATCCTTTTGTTTGAATGTATTCTTTTTTTTGTTTGTTTGTTTTTTTGTTTTTTTGGAGAGAGGGTCTCATCTGTCACCCAAGCTGGAGTGCAGTGGAGTGATCATGGCTCACTGCAGCCTCAACCTTCCAGGTTCAGGTGATTTTCCCACCTCAGCCTCCCAAGTAGCTGGAACTACAGGCATGTGCCACCACATCCGGCTCATTTTTAATTTTTTAAAATAGAGCTGGGGTTTTGCCATGTTGCCCAGGCTATTCTTGAACACATGAGTTCAAGTGAGCTGCCTGCCTTGACTTCCTAAAGTGCTGGAATTACAGGCATGAGCCACTGTATCGAGCCTGAATGTATTCTTAAAAGTGCAATTTATTTTATGTGTGCATTTTTTTATTTTTATTTTTTTTGAGATGGAGTCTCACTCTGTCACCCAGACTGGAGTGCAGTGGCATGATCTTAGTTCACTGCAGCCTCTGCCTCCCAGGTTTAAGTGATTCTCCTGCCTCAGGCTCCCAAGTAGCTGGGATTAAAGGTGTGTGCCACCACGCCCGGCTAATTTTTGTATTTTTTTTTCAGTAGAGACGGGGTTTTGCCATGTTGGCCATGCTGGTCTCGAACTCCTGACCTCAACTGGTCTGCTCACCTCAGCCTCCCAATGTGCTTGGATTACAGGCGTGAGCCACTGGCACCTGGCCTATGTGTGTATTTTAATTTACATAAATTATATTGTGTTAGACATGTCAATGTTTCCTTTTTCACTCAGCATTCTGTTGTAAAAGCCATTCCTGTTGCTAGGTATATATCTAATGCATTCCTTCTAACTGCTGCATAGTACTCTAAGATATATCTGCCACATTTTCCCTATTCATTTATCCAGTGATGGGCAATCAGATTACCTCCAACTTCCTGTTATCACAAACAACGATCTGACGAGCATCCTCATACAAGCACCTTAATGGACTTGTGTGGGGATTTCCTTGGTATAAGAGGAATATATATGTATTTTATGTTTTAATAGGTATTTTTAGATTACTTTCCTAAAAGAATACAGCAAGTCATCCTTCTGCCAGCAGTGTACAAGGGTGCCTGTTTCCCTGAATCTTCACCAACACCGGATGCCATTATTCTCATTAATTTTGCCCAGTCTTTGTCAGAAATATTGCATGCATTACTTTAATTTGCATTTCCTTGACTATAAGGTGAGGTTGAGTAGCTTTTCATATGTTTTTGGCACCTAGAATTTCTTCCCTAAATTGCCTTGTTTAGAATTTAATTTTGAGTGTGTTCAGTTGGAGACACCTAGGAACATCTAGATGGATCCATCTAGTAGGCAATTCAAAATATGAGCCTGCAGGAGTTCGAGAACAGCTTGGGCAACATGGCGAAAACCCGTCTCTACAAAAAAGCAAGAATTAGCCTGGCGTGATGGTATGCACGTGTAGTCCCAGCTACTCAGGGGGGTGAGGCGGGAGGATCACTTGAACTCAGGAAGTGGAGGTTGTGGTAAGCCAGGATTATGCCACTGCAATCCATCCTGGGTGACACAGTGAGACTCTGTCTCAAAAAAACAAACAGATAAACAAACAAAAACAAAATATGAACCTGTAGTTCCAAACAGAATAAAAGTCTGAAGACAGCAATTTGGGAGTTGACAGTTTATAGATGACAGCCAAAATCGTCTAAATGGGATTTGGAAGGTAAGATGATCTTTGAAAAAAACTATAAAGTAATAAAAGAGCTGAAAAGAAGCCCTGCAAGTTCCATATTTAAGCAGCAAATAGATGAGGAACCAGGAAGAATGTCAGAAGGAAAAGTCATAGAGGAGAAAGAGAAGCAGGAAAGAGTGATGCCAGGGACGCCAAGAGAGGAGAAATTTTCAAAGAGGATATGATTAGCTATTTCCAAGGCTACAGAGAGGCCTTGTGAGATTGGTACCAAAAAGTAATTGTTAGATTTGTCAATTATGGCATTATTTGTGGTGAGGGTAGTGATGGCAGTTACAATAATATGGTAGGGGCAGAAACCAGGAGTCAAGTACAGACTCAGAAGCGAGGAAGTAGATATAGTGAGAAATAGATGATCTGTTTTTGTTGTTCTTTTTGTTGTTGTTGTTGTTGTTGTTGTTGTTGTTGTTGTTGCTCTGTCGCCCAGGCCGGAGTGCAGTGGCGCAATCTTGGTTCACTGCAATCTCTGCCTTCTGGGTTCCAGAGATTCTCCTGCCTCAGCCTCCCGAGTACCTGGGACTACAGGCGTGCACCACAATGCCTGGTTAATTTTTGTATTTTGGGTAGAGACGGGGTTTCACCATGTTGCCCAGGCTGGTCTTGAACTCCTGGCCTCAAGTGATCCTACTGCCTCGGCCTCCTAAATTTCTGGGATTACAGGCATGAGCCACCGCACCCAGCTAAGGTGATCCTTTAAAGAAGTTTGGATATAAAGGAAAGGAAAGAGGGTAATAGTTAGAGGGATTATAAGGTTTGGGAAAGGCTTCATTTGTTTTAAGAAACAAGAGACTTGACCATTTGTACAGGCTGACAGAAGGAGAGATTAGAGACATAAGAGGAAGAGTTTTTTATAATTAATTTATTTTCTTTGAGACAGGGTCTGGTTCTGTCGCCCAGGCTGCAGTGCAGTGGTGCCATCACAGCTCATTGCAGCCTCCTGGGCTCAAGCAATCCTCCTGCCTCAGCTCACCATGTAGTTGGGACCACAGGTGTATGGACCATGCCTGGCTAATGTTTTGATTTTTTTTTGTAAAAATGGTGTCTCACTTTGTTGCCATGCTGGTCTTAAACTCCTGGGCTCAAGCAATCCTCCCACCTTGGCCTCCTAAAGTGGTAAGATTAAAAGCATGAGCCACCATATCAGGCCAGATTTTTTTTTTTTTTTAGACGGAGTTTCACTCTTGTTGCCTAGGTTGGAGTGCAATGGCACGATCTCGGCTCACTGCAACATCCGCCTCCCAGGTTCAAGCAATTCTCCTGCCTCAGCCTCTGGGGTAGCTGGGATCACAGGCATATGCCACCTTGCTCGGCTAATTTTTGTATTTTTAGTAGAGACGGGGTTTCACCATGTTAGTCAGGTTGGTCTCGAACTCCTGACCTCAGGTGATCCACCCACCTCAGCCTTCCAAAGTACTGGGATTGCAGGTGTGAGCCACCATGCCCAGCCAGGAGATTTTTTTTTTTAATGTCCAAAATAGAACTCCTGATTTCCCTTCCAAACTTATTTCTCCCTGAGACTTTCCAATCTCAGTAAAAGGCACTCTATCACTTAGTTGCTCAATCCTAAAACCTGAATATCACTCTGGAGTCCTCTTTTTCCCCTCTTTCTTTCATTCCATTTCATGAGCAAGTGGGAATGTTGGAAGAGCACCTAAATATTCTAATAATCTAAGAAGCTTCCCTTGCTTCTTGAAGCCTTCCCAGAGCAGAATTTTAGGAGCCATGTAGGTCAAGGTCAGAGAAAGGGTGAGCTTGCTTTTTATTTCCTGACCATGTTCATAGGTAATAGTCAATTTTGAGAAGACAGCAGATGCCAACCCTAAACAGCTTACTGAACTTCTTTCGATTACTAAGGACAATACATTGGCTTCAGTGCTATGTTTGGAATGGATGAGAAGCATCATCAAAATAGTACAAACTGGTAATGGGAATACATGTAGCTATTCCTCATAATAGGTATTCATTCTGATCTTCCTTTCAGTTCTCTGGCAAGGAAGAAAGAGTATTAGGCCTCTGTCTAACAATGAAGGGGGAGGGTATGGGTGAGGGGTGTGTGTGAAAGAAATTAGCCTTTGAAAATATGCCTTAAAACTCATTAGACTTAAAACCTTAATAGCAAAGACTGTGTCTGTACTCTCAATACCTGGTATATAGTGTAGCTACTTAATAAATGTTTGAATCTAAACTGTTAAATTACCTCATCTAATTCTTGCAACAATTCTGTGATTGTAAATATTTTTATCCATATTTTACAGGTTAGGATACTAAAGCTTAGAGAGTTTAGTAGCTTTTGCCCAAGTTCACGACCTCCCTTTTCCAGACTCATGGGAATGTGCATGCATAAGAGAGTCAGTGGTTTGGGTTAAGGGGTGAGACTGGGGGAAGAGAGTAACTCTTCCTCTGCACCAATCAGCTTTCTTACTTGCTTTCTCTCTCTCTCTCTCTCTCTCTCTCTCTCTCTCTCTCTCTCTTCCTTTTTTCTTTTTCCCCAGGCTGGAGTGCAATGGTGCGATCTCGGCTCACCGCAACCTCTGCCTCCTGGGTTCAAGCGATTCTCTTGCCTCAGCCTCCCAAGTAGCTGGGACTACAGGCATGCACCACCACACCCGGCTAATTTTTGTATTTTTAGTAGAGATGGGGTTTTGCCATGTTGGCCAGCCTGATCTCGAACTCCTGACCTCAGGTGATCTGCCCGCCTCGGCCTCCAAAAGTGCTGGGATTACAGGGGTGAGCCACCACGCCTGTCCCCAGTCTGCTTTAGAACAGAGTTTCTCAACTTTGCAACTTGACATTTGCTGCTGGCTAATTCTTTGTTGTGTGTAGGGAGGTGCTGTCCTGTGCTTTGTATGATGTAGCAGTATCTGGCCTCTACCCACTAAATGTCAGTAGCATGTTCCTCTCCCAGGAATGTTTTGACAACTAAAAAAGTCTTTGGACATTGCTGGAAGTTAAAATCACTCCTGAATGAAAACCACTGCTTTAGAGGCTCACGGGACAAAGCCAGTACTGCCCAGGAAGTTCTTCATTTCAAAGAGAGAAAAGACTGGGGAAGACCCCAGTCTTTTCTCGCTACAAAGTCAATGGTAGACAGCCTGATGTGAACACAAATTGACATTGACCAGTTCTAAGTCATTGCCCTTTTCCTGCGCCCTTTATACTCTTCCCTCCCTATGGAAGATTTCTGTTTTACCTTCCCTTGCATACCCCACCCCTACCCCAGCCCTTTCAACCATATTGGCCAACGTTGTGCTTGGTGCGAAAGTAGCACCCTATAGGCAGTAGAATGGTAGTCACTTAGAGTGTGTTTGAATTTTCTGGTGAAATCCAGGCCCTTTCTGCTACCAAACTTTAGGCTCTGAGGCTGGTTGACTCTCCACTCTCATCTCTGCTTCTCTGCCACGGTCTCCTTTATCGTAGGGAAATGCCAGTCATATTTGTGCAATTCCATCCATAGTTTTCAAAAAGTGGTGGAATCAGGTCTATCTGAATCCAATGCCTTTGTCTTGTCTCTACCCCAGTCGTTCTCAAACTTGAGTGTGCATCAGAATTTCTCAAAGCTCAGGTTACCAGATTGAGAAAAGCAAACAGAAAACAAACAAAAACTAGCATTCCCAGTTAAATTTGAATTTGAATGTGTCTCAAATATTGCAAACATTTATACTAAAAATTTATTCACTGTTCATCTGAAATTCAAACTCAGTGAGTGTCCTGTATTTTATCTAACAACTCTTTAGAGAGTTTATTAAAACACAGATTGCTGGGCCCCACCCCTAAAGATTCTGTTTCAGTAGGTTTGGATGGGGCCTGAGAATTTGCATATGCTGGTTCAGGGACTACACTTCTGAGAACCACTGGCATATAGGTTAAATGGTGAAAGACAAGAGGTTGCATCTGTGAAGTCTTCCCCTCAAAGCAGCAAAGCAGAAGGGGGAAAATGGCTAAAAACAAGGTAACTGCCTGATCAGAAATCCATGTGTGAATATATATGAATTTTTATTGATAACAATGGCGTGCTAGCTATTCAAAACTATGGATTTTGAGCAGTAATGCAAAACAATCTAAAATTCAGTTTGGGAAACTTATTCTTACCATTTACCAAAACACAGTGTTAGTCATTGCACAATTTTAATTAGGTCAACGAGAATGCCTCCTTTCATAAACTAAAGGATTCTTGCCGGGCGCGGTGGCTCAAGCCTGTAATCCCAGCACTTTGGGAGGCCGAGATGGGCGGATCACGAGGTCAGAAGATCGAGACCATTCTGGCTAACACGGTGAAACCCCGTCTCTACTAAAACTACAAAAAAACTAGCCGGGCGAGGTGGCGGGCGCCTGTAGTCCCAGCTACTCGGGAGGCTGAGGCAGGAGAATGGCATGAACCCGGGAGGCGGAGCTTGCAGTGAGCTGAGATCCGGCCACTGCACTCCAGCCTGGGCAACAGAGCGAGACTCCATCTCAAAAAAAAAAAAACTAAAGGATTCTTGACATGTATGAGACATTTATGACCCTTGACAATTATGAGATTATCACAGTTCTTTTTTTTTAAATTTTCTTTAGTGGTTGTTTTCATTAATTATAAAAGTATTATGTGATGCTGGGCAGGGTGGCTCACGCCGGTAATCCTAGCATTTTGGGAGGCTGAGATGGGTGGATCACTTGAGGTCAGGAGTTCGAGACCAGCCTGGCCAACATGGTGAAATCCCGTCTCTACTAAAAATACAAAAATTAGCTGGGTGTGGTGGCACACGCCTGGGATCCCAGCTACTCAGGAGGTTGAGGCATGAGAATTATTTGAACTCAAGAAGAGGAGATTGCAGTGAGCCGAGTGCATGCCATTGCACTCTAGCCTAGGCAACAGAGTGAGACTCTGTCTCAAAAAAAAAAAAAAGTAGTATCTGCTCATTAAATTTCTTTCTTTCTTTCTTTCTTTCTTTCTTTCTTTCTTTCTTTTTATTTATTATTATTATTTTTTGAGACGAAGTTTCGCCCCTGTTGCCCAGGCTGGAGTGCAATGGCATGATCTCTGCTCACTGCAACCTCTGCCTCTGGGTTCAAGCGATTCTCCTGCCTCAGCCTCCCAAGTAGGTGGGATTTCAGGTGCCCAACACCACGCCTGGCTAAGTTTTCGCATTTTTAGTAGAGATGGGGTTTCACCATCTTGTCCAGGTTGGTCTCGAACTCCTGACCTCAGGTAATCCACCTGCCTCGGCCTCCCAAAGTGCTGGGATTATAGGCATGAGCCACTGCTCCTGGCCTGCTTATTAAATTTCAAGCAAACGTTATAGAAAGTTGTGATCTTGAAAGAAAAATTCTCTGTAATCACAGTCCCAAGAGATAAGCTCGGTTGACTATTTGCTCTAAGTTTATATAAAAGCTTTTTGCATACTGTTAATATGTACACTTTTTTTTTTTTTTTTTTTGAGACGGAGTCTTGCTCTGTCGCCCAGGCTGGAGTGCAGTGGCCGGATCTCAGCTCACTGCAAGCTCCGCCTCCCAGGTTTACACCATTCTCCTGCCTCAGCCTCTTGAGTAGCTGGGACTACAGGCGCCCGCCACCTCGCCCGGCTAGTTTTTTGTATTTTTTAGTAGAGACGGGGTTTCACCGTGTTAGCCAGTATGGTCTCGATCTCCTGACCTCGTGATCCGCCCGTCTTGGCCTCCCAAAGTGCTGGGAGCCACCGCGCCCGGCCTGTTTTTTTTTTAAACAAAATTGAATTATACTAAAATACTATTATGCAACTTTTTGAAATTTGACCATATAGTTTGGACATTTTCCCATACCAGTGCATATAGATAATTCCTTTTAAATTAAAATATGTTTTAAAATCAAAGTAATACATCACGAAAAAGCATGTAACACAAAAGGATTTTTAAGAAAAATGGAAAGATTATTCCATGTTCATGAATTGGAAGAATTAATATTATTAAAATGAGTGTATTACCCAAAAACAACATACAGATTCAATGCAGTCTCTATCAAAATACCAATGACATTTTTTTACAGAAATAGAAAAAACAATTTTAAAATTAATATGGAATCACAAAAGACCCTAAATAGCCAAAGCAAAACTAAGCAAATAGAACAAACCTGGAGGCATCACACTGACTACAAAATATACCCGACTTCAAAATATACCAGAAAGCTATAGTAACCTAAACAGCATGGTGTTGAAATAACAACAGACACATAGACCAATGAAACAGAATATAAAACCCAGAAATAAACTCATGTATTTACAGCCAACTAACTTTTGACAAAGGCGCCAACAGTGTTGGCAGAAAGGATATTCTCTTCAATAAATGGTGCTGGGAAAACTAGATATGATATCCATATGCAAAATAATGATATTAGACCTGTGTCTCTCACCATATACAAAAATCAACTTAAAATGGATTGAGCACTTAATCATAAGACCCCCAAACTATAAAACTGCTAGAAGAAATCTTAGGGGAAATGCTTCAGGACATTGATCTATGCAAAGATTTTATGAGTAAGACTTCAAAAGCACAGGCAACAAAAACAAAAATAGGCCAGGCGCAGTGGCTCACACCTGTAATCCCAGCACTTTGGGAGGCCGAGGCAGGCAGATCACCTGAGGTCAGGAATTCAAGACCAGTCTGGCCAACATGGTGAAACCCTATCTCTACTAAAAATTTAAAAATTAGCCAGGTGTGATGGTGTGTGCCTCTAATCCCAGCTACTGAGGAGGCTGAGGCAGCAGAATTGCTTGAGCCCAGGAGATGGAGGTTGCAGCGAGCTGGGATCACACCACTGCACTCCGGCCTTGGTGACAGAGTGAGATTCTGTCTCAAAAACAAACAAACAAACAGAAAACCCAAAAAACAAAAACCAAAAAACCCCCAAAATAGACAACTGGGACTATATCAAAGTAAAAACCTTCTGCACAGGAAAGCAAACAATCAACGCAGTGAAGAGACAATCTGTAGAATGGGAGAAAATATTTGCAAACTATTCATCCAATAAGGGACTAGCATCCAAACTGTATAAGGCATGTGGCCGGGCGCAGTGGCTCATGCCTGTAATCCCAGCACTTTGGTAGGCCGAGGCAGGTGGATCACCTGAGGTCAGTAGTTTGAGACCAGCCTGACCAATATGGTGAAACTCAGTCTCTACTAAAAATACAAAAATCAGCAAGGCGTGGTGGCATGTGCCTGTAGTCCCAGCTACTCGGGAGGCTGAGACAGGAGAATTGCTTGAACTTGGAAGGTGGAGGTTGCAGTAAGCTGCGATTGTGCCACTGCACTCCAGCCTGGGCAACAGAGCCAGGCTCCATCTCAAAACACACACACACACACACACACACAAAAACTATAAGGAACGCAACAGCAAAAAAACCAATTCAGTTAAAAAATAGGGCCCAGTGGCCGGGCGCAGTGACTCACGCCTGTAATCCCAGCACTTTGGGAGGCCAAGATGTGCGGATCACTTGAGGTCAAGAGATCGAGACCAACCTGACCAACATGGTGAAACCTCGTCTCTACTAAAAATACAAAAATTAGCTGGGCATGGTCCAGGGGCCTGTAATCCCAGCTACTCAGGAGGCTGAGGCAAGAGAATCGCTTGAACCCAGCAGGTGGAGGTTGCAGTGAGCCGAGACTGTGCCATTGCACTCCAGCCTGGGCAACAAGAGGGAAACTCCATCTCAAAATAAATAAATAAATAAATACATAAATAAATAAATAGGACCCAGCACAGTGGCTTACACCTGTAATCCCAGCACTCAGGACAGGGAGGCCAGGGCAGCAAGACTGCTTGAGGCCAGGAGTTTGACACCAGCCTGGGCAACATAACAAGACCCTGTCTCTGCAAAAATAAAAATAAAAAAATTAGCCTAGCATGGTGGTGCATGCCTTGAGTCCTAGCTACCTGGGAGGCTGAGGCAGGAGGATCATTTGAGCTCAGGAGTACCGGGCTGCCATGAGCTATGACTGCACCACTGCACTCCAGCCTGGATGACAAAGCAAGACACTGTCTCAAAAAAAAAAAAAAAAAAAAAAAAAAAGGGGCAAAATATCTGAATAGAGATTTCTCAAAAGAAGACACAAATGGCCAAGAAGTATATGAAAAAATGCTTAACATCTGTACTAATCAGGGAAATGCAAATCACAACCACAATGAGATATCTCACCCCAGTTGGAATGGCTGTCATCAAAAAGACCAAAAAAAAAGCAAATGCTGGCGAAGATGCAGAGAACAGGAAACTCTTGTATACTGTTTATGGGAATGTAAATTAGTACAGGCATTATGAAAAACAGTATGGAGATTTCTTCAAAAACTAAAAATAGAGCTGGTAGATCTAGCTCTCTTATACTAATCCCTGTCTCCACTCCCTAATTCAATTTTCTTTCTTTCTTTTTTTTTTTTTTTTTCCAAAGACAGAGTTTCGCCTTGTCTCCCAGGCTGGAGTGCAATGGTGCAATCTCTGCTCACTGCAACCTCTGCCTCCTGGGTTCAAGTGATTCTCCTGTCTCAGCCTCCCAAGTACCTGGGATTACAGGCACCCACCACCATGCCCGGCTAATTTTTGCCTTTTTAGTAGAGACAGGATTTCACCATATTGGCCAGGCTGGTCTCCATCTACTGACTTCAGGTGATCTGCCTGCCTTGGCCTCCCAAAGTGCTGGGATTACAGGCGTGAGCCACCGTGCCCAGCCCCTACTCCAATTTTCATAGTCCTATTATTTTTAGTGTTTCTATAGATTAACTTTGTAACATTAAAAAATAAAACTTTAAGCCTGGCGTGGTGGTTGAGTACTCCGTCTCAAAAATTTAAAAAAAAATAAAATAAAGTAAAATTTAATTTATTTTTCTGTCAACTCTGATTGTATTTGTTGACTTCCCATTATGTAAGAGGAAGTTATGAATTCCCCACACCTTTTCTCCCAACTTCTCTCCCACCTCCACATTAGCTGTATCTTAACTTCTACCTTGTCAAGGTTGAGAACAGTTACAATTTGTTGGGTAATGGTAATTAATTTTTCCATGCATTGCTTATAGGTTGATGCTAAAAGTTGTAAAGCAATAAACAATATTTGCATTATTACAACTATACAAATGTTTTTCACTGCAGAGACAGGAAGGGTTTTAGGATTACACTTTCTTTTCTAGTGGTACAATGTCATGATTTCTGTGCTACTTGACAAGGTCAGATAAACTCTCTTCTTACACTCCATCCAAAATCATACCACATTTTAGTTGGCTTCATATTTTTTTCTTGTTATACACACTTATCAAGATTCTGTCTTTCCAAGCTGGAGAAGATTCTATCTCAGGGTCTGGATTTCTCACTACCCCAACTCAGGAGAGGGCTATACTGCTGTTTTCCCTTGGTGGTTGTGTGTGGAAAACAGTAAATACCGGAGGGTGTATAAATGTAACGGTTTAAATGAAAAAAGAAATTGTCAAGTGTCCCTCCCTAATTTTACACATCTCTTTCTACTCCCCACCCCCTCTGCCAGGTAACTACAGTCATGAATTTCGTGATAACTATTTCCTCAAATAAAAAATAATAATTTTGCCATCTGAGAATGTATCCCTAAATCATATAGTTTAGTTTTGCCTGATTTTGAACTGTATATAAATGGAATCATACTACATATGTTCTTTTGTGATTTTCTTCTTTTATTCATATTTGAACTTTGGTTCAAATCTATGCTTATTGTTTTCTGCTTGTTCTGTTAATTACTGAAACAGCTGTCTTAAATTTACTATGATTGTAGTTTTTTTCTGTTTCTTCTTCTTCTGTGTCAAAATTTTCTTTGCATTTTATAGCTATATTATTACATACATATTATCCATTTTAAAGTACACAAGCAAACATTCTTTAATAGTATTTTGCAACATTCATTTTTTTCTTTTAACTATTACTTCCAACTGGGCACAGTGGCACATGCCTATAGTCCCAGCTACTCAGGAAACTGAGGTGGGAAGATTGCATGAGCTCAGGAGTCTAGTCCAGAATTTTGTCCTAATATGATATATTTTATGCTTGAAAGTCTTTTTTATTGCCCACCATACTTCTCTGCCTCAAAAATATATGTATTTTGTAATTTTTTTTTCTTTTTTTGAGATGTAGTCTCACTTTGTCACCCAGGCTGGAGTGCAGTGGCACGATCTCCGCTCACTGCAACCTCTGATTCCCAGGTTCAAGCAATTCTCCTGCCTCAGACTCCCAAGTAACTGGGATTACGGGTGTGTGCCACCACACCCGGCTAATTTTTGTGTTTTTAGTAGAGATGGGGTTTCACCGGGTTGGCCAGCCTGGTCTCCAACTTCTGACCTCAGGTGATCCGCCCACCTTGGCCTCCCAAAGTGCTGGGATTACAGGCATGTGCCACCACACCCAACTAATTTTTATATTTTTAGTAAGGATGGGGTTTCACCATGTTGGCCAGGCCTGTCTTGAACTCCTGACCTCAGGTGATCCACTCGCCTTGGCCTCCCAAAGTGCTGGGATTACAGGCGTGAGCCACTGTGCCCAGCTATAAAACGGTGATATTCTAATTCCATTATTAATCATTTATTTGCTGGAATAAAGAGAAACATCCTCTCCTCTATTATTTGGTTGCCCAATAGTATAGTTTTTCAGGAAAAGCAGGATAAATGCTTGATTTTTCCCTTTAACATTTTCAAAAACATTGAGTTGGTTTTCTATCACTCTAAAATTTTCAGCGATTTCAAAAAACAGAATCATTATGAACTTGTGGATTTAAATATAGTTGGTATTTCAGGCTTGTCTTGTAAATTTCCTGTCCCAGACCTGGAATCAGCCATTCTCCAAAAGCCCTGGTTTCTTTTGAGTGAAAAATGGTATTTCAAGGCCACAGTCTGGATGGTAGCAATGCTCACAGCTACTGGGCTGGTCATTGTTTCTAAACTTTTTAAAGAAGAAAATGCCTCATGAATTCACATTGATTATTTTATTTTATTTTATTTTATTTTATTTTATTTTATTTATTTTGAGACAAGAGTTTTGCTCTTGTTGCCCAGGCTGGAGTGCAATGGCACAATCTCGGCTCACTGCAACCTCCACCTCCCGGGTTCTCCTGTCTTAGCCTCCCAAGTAGCTGGGATTATAGGTGTGCGCCACCACACCCGGCTAATTTTTGTAATTTTAGTAGGGATGGGATTTCACCACTTTGGCCAGGCTGGTCTTAAACTTCTGACCTGAAGTGATCCACTCACCTTAGCCTCCCAAAGTGTTGGGATTACAGGCATGAGCCACCGCACCAGGCCAGCACATTGATAATTTTAATTCAGATTCAGGTCTATGGGGTTTTCCTTAACTATCTTACATTTGCATCTCCTTTCTTTCACACTTGAGAATCTTGGTTCCCAAGGACATATGGGATAATATAATTCAAATATCACATAATTACTCATTTGCTTTATCCCCCATAATACACACAACTGTCTCAGAATAGCAATATTAGTACTACCACCACTAATATGATTATAAAAACAATTTGAAATGTTTTTCACATATCATCTCTTCACTTTCTTCCCATCTTTAGTGATTATATACTGTACTCTTACTGAGAACCTTCACTGAATCTTACTTCTACAAGTATCTATGTGTGTTTATTATGTTTATTTAATGTTCACCAACAGTCTTTATGTCATTGTATTTCTAGTTATTTTGCCTTTCTGGACTTTGTTCCATAATAGATTCCTCAGGAAGGGTTCACAGGAGCAGCATTTCCTACGTGATTGCAGATTAGTTTACAAACTACAGCCTCTATCCTGGAAAGCCAGCGTATTAATTTGCCAAGGTTGACATGACAAAATTACAGATTGAATGACAAACAACAGAAGTGTATTTTCTCACAGTTATGGAGAATAGAAGTCCAAAATTGGGGTATTTGGAAGGTTTGGTTTCTGTGAGGCTTCCGCCCTTGGCTTGCAGATGACTGCCTCTTGCTGTGTCCCCACATGGTCTTTTCCCTGGTGTCTTTGCGAGTCTACATTTCTTCTTTTATATTTATTTTTATTTTATTTTATTTTATTTTTTGAGACAGGGCCTTGCTGAGTCACCCAGGCTAGAGTGCAGTGGCGTGATCACGCGTCACTGTAGCCTTGACCTTCCAGACTCAAGCGATTCTCCCACCTCAGCCTCTCAAGGAACTGGGACTACAGACCTGTGCCACCATGCTCGGCTAACTTTAAAAAACATGTTTGTAGAGATAGTGTCTCCCTATGTTGCCCAACCTGGTCTCAAACTCCTGGGCTCAAGTGATCCTCTGGCCTCGGCCTCCCAAAGCGCTGGGATTACAAGTGTGAGCCACCCTGCCTGGCCTCCTCTTTTTATAAAGACGCTAGTGAGTTTGGATTAGTGCCCACCTAATGGCTTCATTTTAATCACCTCTTTTGGGCTGGCACAGTGGCTCACACCTGTAATCCCAGTAGTTTGGGAGGTTGAGATAGGTGGATCACTTGAGGCCAGGAGTTCAAGACCAGCCTAAGCAACATGGCAAAACCCCATCTCTACTAAAAAGTACAAAAATCAGCTGGGTGTGGTGGCGCACGCCTGTAGTCCCAGGTAGTTGGGAGGCTGATTGCACCACTGCACTCCAGCCTGGATGACAGAGCTAGGCTCTTTCTCAAAAAAAAAAAAAAAAAAAAAATCACCTATTTTAAAGGCCCAATCTCCAAATACCTCTCATTCTGAGGTATTGGGAGTTAGGGCATCAACATATGAATTTTGGGTGGGGTACACAATTTAGCCCATAACAGTCCACTTGGCTGGATATAAAAGTCTTTGGTTCACATTTTTTTTCCTTTTGTTTTTTTTAACTTTTATTTTCGGTTCCGGGGTACATGTGCAGGTTTGTTACATAGGTAAACTCGTGCCACAGGGTTCTGCGTATAGATCATTTCATCACCCAGATACTAAGCCTAGTACCCAATAGTTATTTTTTCTGCTCCTCTCCTTCCTCTCACCCTCTACCCTCTAGTAGACACCACATAGCACATTTGTTGCTCCCCGCTATGTGTCCATGTGTTCTCATCATTTAGCTCCCACTTATAAGTGAGAAATGTGCTATTTGGTTTTCTATTCCTGCGTTAGTTTGCTAAGGCTAATAGTCTCCCGTTCCATCCATGTTCCTGTAAAGGACATAGTCTTGTTCCTTTTTATGGCTGTGCAATATTCCATAGGGTATACGTAGCACATTTTCTTTATCTACTCTACCATTGATGGGCATTTAGGTTGATTCCATGTCTTTGCTATTGTGAATAGTGCTGTGATGAACATATGTCTGCATGTGTCTTTATGGTAGAGCTACTTATATTCTTTTGGGTATATACCCAATAATGGGATTGCTGAGTCGAATGGTAATTTTGTTTTAAGTTCTTTGAGAAATCACCACACTACTTTCCACAATGGCTGAACTAATTTACATCCCTACCAGCCGTGTATAAGCATTCCCTTTTCTCTGCGACCTCACCAGCATCTGTTATTTCTTTGACTTTTTAATAATTGACTCACATTTTCTTTTCTGAAATGTATCTTGAATATGCTACTTTATTTTCTTATGGCATAAAGCATTGTTGTTAATATATCTGATGACTGGTTTATTTTCTTTCCATTGTTCTCTTTGCCTGGATGCTTTTTTTTTTCTTTAAAGTCCAATAATTTTACTAGAATATATCTCAATGTTGGTCATTTCGGGATGATTTTCTCAGGCACACAAATTATCTTTTTAATATATTGTTTTAGGTTCACGCCCGTAATCCCAGCACTTTGGGGTGCCGAGGCAGGTAGATCACCTGAGGTCAGGAGTTTGAGACCAGCCTGGCCAACATGATGAAACCACGTCTCTACTAAAAATATAAAAAATTAGCCAGTCGTGGTGGTGGATGCCTGTAATCCCAGCTACTCAGGAGGCTGAGACAGGAGAATTGTGTGAAGCTGGGAGGCGGAGGTTGCAGTTAGCTGAAATCATGCCATTGCACCCCAGCCTGGGCAACAGAGCAAGACTCCGTCTCAAAAAAAAAAAAAAAAAATCTACATATAGTTTCAAGCCTTTGTTAAAAGTTGTTTCATTGTGACATAGAGCTGATAAAAACAATTTTTAAAAAAGTTTAAAATAAAGTTGTTTCAGGAAAACTTTCTTACAGTCTTTATTATTTGTTATTTTCCCTTGCTTTGGTTTTCGTCTATGTATGTTGGATTTTCTTTAACTGTCTTTTAAATGTATCACTTTCTCTCAAATCCTTTTATCTCTTTTTTTCTATTCTTTTTGGTTTTAAAATTTTTGTTTCTTTTCATCTTCTGTTTCTCTTAAGGCGTTATGTTTTGTGTTTATTTGCTCTTGAGCTCCTTCTGGTTTAGAATTCATTTCTGATTGTTTTGTTTTCAATTATTTCTTTAGTCCTATTACTCATTTTTTTGAGTTTTTCTAATTCTGATTTATTTTTTCATATCTTGTATCATTTTTAATGTCTTTTTACTTGTTTTGAAATAGTAGATTATAGTTTTGATGTTTTGCAGTCATATATTTCTGCCATGTTCTCATTGTCAAAGGATGTTATTCTCCTTATTCTCTTTTTTCTTATAATAAATGCAACTTTGATCCTTTCTGTTGACCGTTTTTATAGGAGTTTTTTTACTTTTAGAAGGCTGGATTCAGAATAGATTTTCTAATTTCACGGCTTTTAGCTCCCTCTTCTGTTGCTTTTGTGTAGTTTTTAAAAATGTAGCAACTTTTTCAGATATCTTGGCGCTGTTTTACTCCTCCACTTTCCTCTGAACCTTCTTTTGCTGTGCTGCTACGTTTGGATTCTGTTCCCAGCAGTTTCTTTTCGATGTGGGGATTTGTCCTGGAATAGAGATTTAGCTGCTTAGTTTTGAGAGTACATGGGGCTCACACTGTTCCAGACCCTTGAAACTGCCTTTGCAAAAATTCTAACACTGAGAAAATTATGGCAGTGAAGGAGATCTGAGCTGGCTAACCCCATCTTGCCTTTGGCCTTAAAGCTGCCTTTAATTATTCCTGGGCTTAGGCCAAACTAACTTTGGGAGACATTTAGTTTATAGTTTAAATGATAATAGCTCTTCCCCAAAACTCAAGCACCTTTGTAAAGCTAATGAGAGACCATCAGGCTGAGAGGATAGAGGAGCCTGAGTTCTGCCAAGGTGCAAACATAAATGATTTCCAGCCCTTATTTTGGAGGTCACATGATATGTATCTTCCCCAATTACTCTTGCAGATAATATCACTATTGTAGAACCTAAGATTGGTCTTTTGAGGTCTCTTTTCAGGTTTTTTGCATGTCTGATATCGATGGCGCCACCTGGACTCTTGTCAGCCACTCTTAAAGCTCCACCCAGAAGCGACTCAGAGATCAGAAAAACCATACCCCTATGAATGAGCACCCAAACAATCAGCAGCAAGCACCCATTGCCTAGCCACCCCCACCCCTTCCTCCAAACTACCTTTGAAAAACCCTAGCCCCCAAATTCTCTGGGAGATTGACTTGAGTAATAATAAAACTCTGGTCTTCAGTTCAGCCCACTCTACGTGAATTAAACTCTTTCTCTATTGCAATTCACTTACTTTGATAAATCAGCTCTATTTGGGCAGCAGGCGAGAAGAACCTATTGGGTGGTCACGCCCAAATTGTTCCAACCTCTTTAGGTCTTACCTGCAGTTGGAACATGCATAGCCTCTTCCAGTTTCTGCTGTTGTCCTCAAATTGTCCCCCTAGGCTTCCCAGTGAGTAACTTTGGCTCTTTGGGGATTTTTGGTTTTGCTATCCCACTTTCTCTGTTTTTATGGCAGGGAGGGTTGAGGGGTATTCTTTTCTTTCTGACTTTTATTTTTAAAACCTATGCCATCTCCACCAACTCCCAAGAATCCTCTTGTCCATTTTAAAAAGTTATTATTTTAGAGACAGGCTCTTGCTCTGTCACCCGACCTGGAGTACAGTGGCATTATCATAGCTCACTGCAGCCTTGAATTCCTGGGCTCAAGCAATCCTCCTGCCTTAGCCTCCTAAGTAGCTGGGACTACAGGTTTGTGCCACCAGGCCTGGCTAATTTTTATTTATTTATTTTTAGAGATGGCATCTGGCTGTGTTGCTTAGGTATGTCTTGAACTCCTGGCCTCAAGTGATCTTTCTGCCTCAGCCTCCCGAGTAGCTGGGATTACAGGCACAAGCCACCTCACCCAGCTTCTGCTGCCCATTAAGTTTTCATTACAATTATTATATTTCTCAATTTTACACATTTTAAAATCTATTTAAATCAACTTTTGAAGTGTTATTTATAGACAATAAAATGTACCTATATTACATGTACAGTTTTACGAGTTTTGACAAATGAATACTCCCATGTAATCATCATCACTGACAAGAGAGTACATTTCTAGCATTCCAGAAAATTCACTTGTGCCCCTTTTCAGTCAATCCTCCCCAACCATGGTCCAAGGCAACCATTTATCTGCTTCCTGTTACTACAGATTTGTCTCTTCTAGAATACCATATAAGTGGAATTGAACAGTATGTACTTTTCTGTGTCTGGGTTCTTTTGCTCAGAATAATGTTTTAGAGATTCATTCATGTTGTTACCTATATCAATAGTTTGTTCTTTTTTAATGCTAGTATTTCTTCTTATGGATACGCCACCATTAATTCTATTGATGGACATTTGGGTACTTTTTAATGTTTGGCTATTGTGAATAAAGCTGAATATTCTTGTGCATATCTTGTGATGGATATATGCACTCATCGCTGTTTAGTGTTTGCCTTGGAGTGGAATTTCTGGGTCACAGGGTACTTGTATGTTTAGCCTTATTAGATACTGCCAAAGAGGTTTCCAAAGTAGTTGTATCAATTTACTTTTCTGCTAGTAATTATGAGAGTTCAGGTTGCTCCACATCCTTACCAAAAATTGGCATTTTTTTTTTTTTTTTTTTAGACATGGTGCAATTTTGGCTTGCTGCAACCTCTGCCTCCTGGGCTCAAGTGATCCTTCCACCTCAACCTTCCAAATAGCTGGAACTACAGGTGTGGGCTACCACACTCCGCTAATTTTTGTATTTTTTGGTAGAGATGGGGTTTCACCATGTTGCCCAGGCTAGTCTCAAACTCTTGGGCTCAAGCAATCCTCCCGCCTTGGCCTCCTAAAGTGTTAGGATTACAGACGTGAGCCACCATACCTGGCCAGTATTTTAAAAAATAATTTAAACTTTCTGGTGAGAGAGAAGTGAGCTTTAGTAATTTGTGACAGTGAGCTGCTCATCTGCTGATTTTTCTTGGAAAATTATTTGTCGGAATTTTTTGAGGCATAGGGTAAAAGAGCATTTTTTCAGAAAGTTGTGTTTGCTTCTGCTAGGTACTTATGGGCAATGCTGGTCTCTGACTGTGTAAACTAATTTAAGATTTTTAGACCACCAGTGGTGTATATTTTAACTGTAAACTTGTGCAAGGATCAGCTTATTGTTCAATTTCTCAGGGACTTATTTATCGCCTCTACTCTGTTCAGAGCAAAGGCAACTTTTTCTTCAATCCCTTTGGGTTGGGGAGTAGGGTGGGATGGAATTACATTCTAATCTACCCTTACTTAAGGTTGTAGCCCTTTCTGAATCCAGCTAAGACCCAAGGGTACAGAAAGAGGACCTCCTTTTAGTTGCTCCACCTTGGATGGACCTAAGGGTCTATGAGGAATTGAGCTGAAGGTTACCAGGTTTTGTAAATATTCTCATGCCAAAAGCAGCTTCAGTATACCACATGTCTGCATGAATTCCCTTTTATCTCGATAATTCTTTATCATCTTATCAGTCCTTTGATATTTTTAAATAAGATATTTTATGCTTTATCCAGTCTCTTAAGTGATTTTCTGTGAGAGGGTTGGTGCAGATCCTAGTCCATCATATTATCAAGAATGGAAATTTTGTTTCATATTTCTGTCATTATTTTCTTGTATAGTTTTTATTTATTTGTTTTTCCTGGAGTTTCTAATTGCTTTTTGTATTTTCTTTTTGAGAAAAGAGACATGACTTTTTCTTCTTCTTTTTTGTTTGATACAGGGTCTCACTCTGTCACCCAGGCTGGAGTGCAGGTGCACGATCATGGCTCACTACAGCCTCCACCTGTCGGGCTCAAGTGATCCTCCCACTTCAGCCTCCTGATTAGCTGGGACTACAGGCTAATGTAGTCTACTACTAATGTAGTCCCAGGCTACATGCCACAGCACTCAGCTAATTTCTTTCTTTCTTTCTTTCTTTTTTGGTAGAGACAGGGTCTCACTATGTTGCCCAGACTTGTCTTGAACTCCTGGCTCAAGTGATCCTCTCACCTTGGCCTCCCAAAGTACTCAGATTACAGGCATGAGCTACCATGCCCAGTTGACTTCTTCAGACCATTAATATTTTCCAGCTCTTTACTCAGTCTACTCATTGGTTGGAATCTATTTCACTCTTCTTCTTCTTCTTTTTTAATTGAAAGGGGGTCTTACTATATTGCTTAGGCTGGTCTTGAACTCCTGAGCCCAAGTGATCCTCCTACCTCAGCCTCCCAAAGTGCTGGGATTATAGGCATGAGCCACTGCACCTGGCTTATTTCATTCTTCTTGAAGACATTCTTTCTATAGCACTGATTTCTTTTTTAATTGATACATAATATTTGTACATATTTTGGGGGTACATTTGATATTTTGACACATGCATATAATGTATAATGATCAAATTAGGATATTCAGGATATCTGTCACCCTGAACATTTATCATTTCTTTGTGTTGGGAACATTTCAAATCTTCTCTTCGCTATTTTGAAATATGCAATATATTATTAACCATAGTCACCCTACTATGCTATGGAGCACTAGCACTTACTCCTTCTAACAGTGTTTGTACCCATTAACTAGTCTCTCTTCATTCCCCCCATACACTTCCCAGTCTCTGGTAACTATCAGTCTACTCTCTATCACCATGACATCAATTTTTCTAGCTCCCAAATATGAATGAGAACATGTGATATTTGTCTTTCTGTGCCTGACTTGTATCACTCAGTATAATGTATTCCTCCAGTTCCATCCGTGTTGCTGCAAATGACAGGATTTCATTCTTTTTTTAGGGATAGATAGTATTCCATTGTGTACATATATATTTTATTTATCCATTCATCTGCCATTCATCTGTTGATGGACACAAGTTGATTCCATATCTTCGTCATTGTGAATAGTGCTGCAATAAATATGGGGGTGCACATATGCCTTTGATATATATGAGTTCCTTTCCTTTTGATACCCAGTAGTGGAATTGCAGGGTTGTATGATAGTTTTATTCCTGTTTTTTTGAGAAACTTCCATACTGTTTTCCATCATGGCTATGCTAGTTAGCATTCCCACTGACAGTGTATAAGAGTTATCTTTTCTTTGCATTTTCACCAGCATTTGCTATTTTTTGTCTTTTTGGTGATAGTCATTCTAGCTGAGATGATATCTCACTGTGACTTTGATTTGCATTTCCCTGATGAGTAGTGATGTTGAGGATTTTTTCACATACCTGTTGGCCATTTGTGTGTCTTCTTTTAAGAAATGTCTATTCAGATCTGTAGCACTGGTTTCTTATTCTAAATTGGACTGATCGCTTTTCAGACCTACTTTATAATTTTTAACCTTATAGCTTTTCTCTCATTGGATTTACGAGTTATCTACTATTTCTTGCTTCCCATGTTTTTTCCTTTCTTGCATTTACCCAGGTTTTGTTAGAGTACATGCTTGTGATGATTTGACTGGGTTTTTTAGTTTTCATTTATTTATTTTTTTGAGATGGAGTCTCGCTCTGTTGCCAGGCTGGAGTGCAATGGTGCTATCTCTGCTCACGGCAACATCGCTTCCCAGGTTCAAGTGATTCTCCTGCCTCGGCCTCCTGAGTATCTGGGACTACAGGCGTGCACCACCACGCCCAGCTAATTTTTGTATTTTTAGTAGGGACGGGGTTTCACCACGTTGGCCAGGATGGTCTTGATCTCTTGACCTCGTGATCCCCCTGCCTCAGCCTCCCAAAGTTCTGGGATTACAGGCGTGAGCCACCGTGCCTGGCTTTGGATGGGTTTTTAATTCTAACTTCAGAGTAATTTTCCCTCGGAATTGTAAAGTGGTCTCGCATCCGGTGTTGTTAATGAGGAATCTGCTTTTTGTTTCTTTACGAGTAACCTACTTTTCCTTTCTGGGAGCAGTTACAATTTTCTTTTTATTCCTGATAGTGTAAAATGATATAGTGTCTAGCTGTGGACTTTTTCCCCTCCTTTGATCTTAGTAGATCCTTACAATCTACTCTGAAGTATCTCTGTTCCCTCTAGGTTAATTCTGTTTGTTGATCTTGGCGTTTCTTTTTATATGCTATTTTTCTTCATATTTCTGGTAGTCTTTGATTGTTTCTTCATATTTAAAAATGAAACAATAGGTAGTTGATACAGGTTTCTCTGCTTTATATATGCAGATCCATTTTTTCACTGAGATTTTCCCCTGGATAGGGAGTCTAACTAAGACATCTGTGTAACTGGTCAGGGCTTGTGACTAGCGACTTTCTCTTTTAGACTTGGGTTAGGGAAGCTGCCTTTAGGCTGCAGGCCCTCAAATGCCAGATTAGGAAGAATTTTCTTTTGCTCTGTGGCACTAGCACCTACATGACCCTTAGTTTTCTTTAGGCAGCTTATTCTATTTCTATTGAGTCCTCCAGTTTCCTTTTCTTTTCTTTTCTTCCTTTTCTCTTCTTTCCTTTTCTCCCTTCCCTTCCCTTCCCTCTCCTCCCCTCCCCTCCCCTCCCCTCCCCTCCCCTCCCCTCCCATCCTTTTTTTGGCTAGGAGATAAAGATTGGGTTAACTATGCTAAATATGGGGATGATGGCTGGGGGGATCATAAGGAGTCAATGGGGGCACTTCTTTCATAGGTTTTCAGTTCACCCCCTAATTTTCAGACTCCCTTCTTATTTTGACCTTGAGCACTTCCTAGCTCTGAAACAGGAACCTCTTTGGGATTCTGCCAGGCACATTGGCTTGTTCCATTCTGTTTCATCAGTTGACACACTTCCAATCTTCCAGAAATTTGTTAAGCCCATTTTCTTCACTGTTAAGGGCTTATTCTTTTATTACCATTTTAATGGGATGTCAAAAGGGAGGGAGATAAGCACATATCTTTAATCAGACATCTTCAATTAGAACTCTCTTATCTTTATAATGGCTTTATAGTAGACCTTTGTGTGGATGTAATATAGTTTATTAAATGCCCAAGTGATGGACATTTGGGTTCTTTCCAGTTTTTCACTATTCAAGCAATGTTATAGTGGACATCTTTTGTACGTAAATCTTTGGGCACCTGTGCAAGTATTTCTATAAGATAAATTCATAGAAGTAAAATTGGTAGATATTGCCAAATCATTCTCTTGAAACATTGATCCCCTTCACACACTCAAAACAGCAATAAATGGAAATTTCTTCCTTACATCTTCACAACACATTGTCATTAATCTTTTTCCATCTTTGCCAATCTGATGATCAAAAATTGGCTCACTCATTGTTTTAATTTGTATTTCTTAATTATGAGTGAAGTTGAGTATTTTTTCAGATATATTGGTCATTAACCAATTTTTTTCCATTGGTTGCCTATTGATGTCCTTTGCCCATATTGTTTGTCTTTTTCCAATAGATTTGTGGGAGCTCTTTTTATATTATGTATCACAATTCTGAATCTGGGTTTACATCATTAATGAGTTTGGAATATGTAGGGTGAAACCAAATTAAGCAACTTCCTTTACCACAGGATTTTTAAAAAGCCTTTAATGTGATAATTACATTCTGAAGAAGTGAATTTAGTGTGTGACTTTTCTCAGATTAATCTGACCATAGAACTATTTTTTCTTGAAGTATCTTGAGGAACTAATTCTGAGGGACCAGTTTGGGAGCCACTGTCCTACCTAATGATTAAGCTCATGAGAATGAGAGCTATAGAACTATGTATTATTGACCATTTTATTTTTAGCATCCAGTACCTGGTATGTAGTAAATGCTCAATAAATATTTGTTGAATAAATATGTTAATGCCTAGTAAATGAGCACGTTTGCACCTACTAATACAGTACTGTGCTAAATACTGTTCAAGATGTAGAATTATTTTATTTCATCTAATCTGAAAATCATTGACTATAAGATGCACCCATATTTTAAGCACCGCTAATAAAGAACAAAATACTGCCAACTAAATTATAACACAAGGCTGGGCATGGTGTTCCCAGCACTTTGGGAGGCTGAGGCAGGAGACTCAGCAGTTGAGGCCAGCAGTTCAAGGCTGCAGTGAGCTATGATTGTGCCAGCTGCCCTCCAGGCTGGGTGACAGAGAGAGATGCAGTCTCTAAGTAAATAAATAAATTACAGCACAAGGCAATTTTAGCATCTAGAATTTATATTTTATAATGATTGAAGGTTCTGTTTAATTCTCGTTTAGGAGCTGAGCACGGTGGCTCATGCCTGTAATCCCAGCACTTTGGGACGTTGGGGCGAATGGATTGCTTGGTCCCAGGAGTTTGAGACCAGCCTGGGCAACCTGGCAAAACCCTGTCTGTCTCTCTCTCTCTCTTTTTTTTTAAAGACTTATTTAGAAACGGATTTTTATCATATATCACTCTCTTGCATATGTGACAAGGAACATTGAAAGGAAATAATAAAACTGGTTAAAGTATTTCTAAAATATTTTTACATTTGGAGATCTGACTTCGAATTACTGTTTGACTCAGTCAACATGTTCTGAGTTTTCCATAAAATATATATTTTTTTGTCATTAAGAACACTGATGATTTCCTGGGGGGGAAAATGTGTCCTACTATTGTTTTCTTCTAAGTTGCTGACATCCATTATGCAAGTTTTGACGCTGGTGCTTTTTTGATCTTACCAGAAGGTGTCAGGCAATGACAACTACATCACAACTGCTGCTAGCCGACAGCAAACGTGAGATTCCATTAATTGTAAGATGCGTCCCAATTTCAGAAATTTTAAAAACATGAAGAAATGTGCATCTTTGAGTTAATGGAATATGCTATTAGATATTATCATTGTGCTCTTCCTGAATTCTGCATTTCTGTTTAGCTAAATTTCATTTTCTCTTTTCCTTCATAGCCTAGCTTCTCAGAAGAGTAGTCTGCATTTACTCTTTTTTCCCTTCTTTTCCATTCACTCCTTAATTCACTGCATTATGACCCTTCCCATCTCTCCAGTCTGTTTTCAGTACTTATATACATTCATTCAAAAACCAGTGATTGCTTATTGTCTATTTGGGAAGAGAAATCACAGAATTTTAGAGCTAGACAATCTCCTAATTCTGTCTTGTTTTACATGGCAAACCATCGCATATTTGGCTATTATCTATGGCCTTCTTCTCACATGTCTCATTTTATATTCATTTTATTCAAGTTCAATAGTTCTAACTTCTTTTGTTTGTTTGTTTGTTTGTTTTTTTGAGACGGAGTCTCGCTCTGTCGCCCAGGATGGAGTGCAGTGGCTGGATCTCGGCTCACTACAAGCTCCTTCTCCCAGGTTTACGCCATTCTCCTGCCTCAGCCTCCCGAGTAGCTGGGACTACAGGCGCCCGCCACCTCGCCTGGCTAGTTTTTTTTTGCATTTTTTAGTAGAGATGGGGTTTCACCGTGTTAGCCAGGATGGTCTCGATCTCCTGACCTCGTGATCCGCCCGTCTCGGCCTCCCAAAATGCTGGGATTACAGGCTTGAGCCACCGCGCCCGGCCAATAGTTCTAACTTCTTTAGCCAGTCCCCATGTTACAAGGTTTCCCAAAAAAGTCCCATCTTAGTTGCCTTAACTTGAACTTGCACTGTAGTTTGCGGTGGCGCTACTCAGATGTGAAGCCTCAAGTGAAATGCATAACCCTCTGCCGCCTTCGAAATACAGTGGAACCACAATGACCTAGCAGGCCTTTTACTGTAACTAGGCACCTTTTGCTCCCATTCCCCATAGACGCTCTTTCAAACTTCCTTCACCTCTCTTAGGCTGCCTTCTCTATCCTTGTCCCCTCCCACTCTGAAGATGTCCTGTATCCTCCCATCTCTACAGGCACCTGGCTAGATCGATATTATTTTTTCTTCTTTCGTATATCTTCAACTTTTCCATCTCCATCAGATTCTTAGCCTCAGTCAGTAAACATGCTTTAGTAACCACTGTCTTGTGAGAAGAAATGAGACTTCATTAATTCTTTTTTTTTTTTTTTTTTTTTGAGACAGAGTCTGGCTCTGTCGCCCAGGCTGGAATGCAGGGACGTGATCTCAGCTCACTGCAACCTCCGCCTCCCGGGTTCAAGCGATTCTCCTCCTGCCTCAGCCTCCCAAGTAACTGGGACTACAGGCGCGTGCCACCGAGCCCGGTAATTTTTTGTATTTTTAGTAGAGACTGGGTTTCACCGTGTTAGCCAGGATGGTCTCGATCTCCTCACCTCGTGATCTGCCCGCCTCGGCCTCCCAAAGTGCTGGGATTACAGGCGTGAGCCACCGCATCTGGCCTCTGAGACTTCATTAATTCTATATCCACCTTTAGTTAAATCTATTTTGTTCCTTTTTCATAGATAAACTTCAATTAAATTTTTAAAATTAATATTTATTTTTTGGGTCAGAATTCATAAGGCATGAAAGGGCGTACTAGAAAAAAAATTCCTTCCCATCCTTATTCCAGTGGCAACCAGGATTTTCAGTTACTTTGATATCCTTTTGCAGCCCAGGCCTGTTGCCCTCTGGCATCCATTGTGTGTAATGAATAAACTTATCTCCTATGCATCTAGAACTACATTAGTGATGTGCAGTTCTCCGAGGAATTGAGAAAATAGTCACACAAATAATTTTCTTTGGGGCTTTGTTCTTTGAACATTTGTTGAGAAAAGCTGTGGAGATAAACTATTCATATATAAGCAATTGTGCATGTATATAGAATTTTTCCTCCTTTTTAGAGAAATGGTCCTTTTTTTTTTTTTTTTTTTTTGAGATGGAGTTTCACTCTTGTTGCCCAGGCTGGATTGCAATGGCGAGATATCAGGTTACTGCAACCTCTGCCTCCCAGGTTCAAGCGATTCTCCTGCCTCAGCCTCCCAAGTAGCTGGGATTACAAGCTCCTGCCACCATGCCTGGCTAATTTTTGTAGTTTTAGTAGAGACGGGGTTTTGTCATGTTAGCCAGGCTGGTCTCAAACTCCCGACCTCAGGTGATCCACCCGCCTCAGCCTCCCAAAATGCTAGGATTACAGGAGTAAGCCACCGCGCCCGGCTTAGAAATGGTACATTTCTCACATGCTGTCTTATATCTCTTTTCACTTAACAATATGTATTGGAGATCTATATATCTATATCTGTGTCTTTCTATCGATTGGATATATGTATCTCTAAACCTAAAGAGCTCCCTTGTTTAAAATAATTTCACTCATATTTAAAAAAAAAAAATACAGCTTGTTTGGGAGGCCAAGACGGGCGGATCACGAGGTCAGGAGATCGAGGCCACCCTGGCTAACACGGTGAAACCCCGTCTCTACTAAATATACAAAAATTAGCCCGGCGCGGTGGCGGGCGTCTGTAGTCCCAGCTACTCGGGAGGCTGAGGCAGGAGAATGGTGTGAACCCGGGAGGCGGAGCTTGCAGTGAGTGGAGATCCGGCCACTGCACTCCAGCCTGAGCGACACAGAGAGACTCCGTCTCAAAAAACAAACAAACAAACAAACAAACAAACAAACAAACCACAGCTTGGCCGGGCTCGGTGGCTCACGCCTGTAATCCCAGCACTTTGGGAGGCTGAGGCGGGCGTATCACCTGAGGTCAGGTGCTCCAGTCTAGCCTGGCTAACATGGTGAAACCCTATCTCTACTAAAAAAAAAAAAAATGCAAAAATTAGCGGGGCATGGTTGCGTGCACCTGTAATCCCAGCTACTCGGGAAGCTGAGCAGGGAGAATCGCTTGAACCTGGGAGGCAGAGGTTGCAGTACGCCAAGATCATGCCACTGCACTCCAGCCTGGGAGACAGAGCAAGACTCTGTCTCAAAACCAAAACAAAGACAAAAACACAAAACACCACAGCTTGATTGTGCTATAATTCACATACCATGCAATTCACCTACTTAAGAGTACAATTTACTAGTTTTTAGTATATTCACAGAGTTGTGCAACCATCAGAACTTTTTAATTTTATTTTGTTTTTTTTTTCTGGAGACAGGATCCCTCTATGTTGGCCAGGCTGGCCTCCGGCTCCTGGGCTCAAGCAATCCTCCCACCTCAGCCTCTCGAGTAGTTGGGACTACAGGCCCCTTGCCACTGCACCTGGCACAACAATCACCTTTAGAACGTTTTTGTCACCTCAAAAAGAAACCTATACCCATGAACCATCATTCCCCATTTCCTCCCAACCCTCTCAACCACTGGCAGCCATTTATCTACTTCCTGTCTCTCTATATTTGACTATTATGGACTTTTCATATAAATGCAATTGTAGAATATGTGTTTTTTTGTGACTGACTTCTTTCACTTACCATATAGTTTTTAAAGTTCATGTTGTGACATGTGTTAGTATTTTATTAGTTTATAATAAACTAATAAATAATAATATTTGATTGTATGGACATACCACATTTTATTTATCCATTCATCAATTGACGAACATTTGAGTGGTTTCTATTTTGGGCTATTATTAATAATGCTGCTATCCATATTTGTGTACCAATTTTTTGTGAACATATGTTTTTATTTTTATTGAGTATGTACCTAGGAGTAGAATTGAGTGGTCCTATGTTTAACCTTTTGAGAAAGTGTCAAACTGTTTTCTGCAGAGGCTGTACCATTTTACATTCCCACCAGTAGTGTATGAGGGTTTCAATTAACCAAATCTTCATCAATACTTTTTATTATCTGTCTTTTTGATCATAGCAGTCCTAGTGAGTGTGAAGTGGTATCTCACTGTGGCTCTGATTTGTATTTTTTTGATGACTAGTGATATTGACCATCTTTTCCTGTTCTTGTTGGTTATTTGTGTATCTTCTTTGAAGAAATGTCTATTTAGATGCTTTGCCTATTTTAAAATTGCATCATCTTATTTTTATTGTGGTAAAGTATACACAACATAAAATTTACCATTTAAACCATTTTTTTTTTTTTTTTTTTTTTTTTTGAGGCAGAGTCTTGCTCTGTCGCCCAGGCTGGAGTGCAGTGGCACTATCTCGGCTCACTGCAAGCTCCGCCTCCTGGGTTCACGCCATTCTCCTGCCTCAGCCTCCCGAGTAGCTGGGACTACAGGCGCCTGCCACCACGCCCGGCTAATTTTTTTGTATTTTTAGTAGAGATGGGGTTTCACCGTGTTAGCCAGGATGGTCTCGATCTCCTGACCTCGTGATCCACCCACCTCGGCCTCCCAAAGTGCTGGGATTACAGGCTTGAGCCACCGCGCCCGGCCCATTTAAACCATTTTTAAGTATACAGTTCTATGGCATTAAGTACATTCACACTGTTGTGCAACCAATCACCACCATCCATTTCCAAAACTTTTTCATCTTCCCAACTGAAACTGTATCCATTAAAAATACTAACTTTCCATTCCCTCCTCTCCGCAGCTCCTGGCAACTGCCATTCTACCTTCTGTCTCTATGTATTTGACTACTCTTAGGAACCTCACATAAGAGGAATCATATGATATTTGTTCTTTTGTTACTGGTTTATTTCCTTTAGCATAATGTCTTTGAGTTTTATCTTCGAGTTGTAGCATGTGTCCATATTTCCTTCCTTTTAAGGGCTGAGTAATATTCCACTGTATAGATATACTACATTTAATTTATGTATTCATCTGTCAATGAGCACTTGAGTTGCTTCCACCTTTTGATTTGCTGATATGAACATGGGTGTACAAATATCTGTTCAAGTCCCAGCTTTCACTTATTTTGGGTGTATACACAGAAGTGTGATTGCTGGATAATATGGTAATTCTGTGCTTAATTATTTGAGAAATTGCCATTTTATTTTCCACAGTGGCTGCACAATTTTATATTCCCAGCAGCAATGCACAAGGTTCCCATTTCTTCACATCTTTTCCATCACTTGTTATTTTCTGTTTTTTTATAATAGTCAAAAATACATTCTCTCTCTATATATATTCTAGATGTCTAGTTTTAAATATCTTCTAGATATTAAATATATTCTAGATACACATCTCTGATCAGATATATCATTTGCACATATTTTATCCTTTTCTGTGGGTTGTCTTTTCTTGATGATGTTGTTTGAAGAACAAAAGTTTTAATTTTCGGCTGGGCACAGTGGCTCACGCCTGTAATCCCAGCACTTTGGGAGGCTGAGGCGGGCAGATCATTTGAGGTCAGGAGTTGGAGACCAGCCTGACCAACATGGTGAAACCTCGTCTCTACTAAAAATACAAAAAAACTAGCTGGGGGTAGTGGCGCATACCTGTAGTCCCAGCTATTTGGGAGGTTGAGGCAGGAGAATCACTTGAACCCAGGAGGCAGAGGTTGCAGTGAGCCAAGATTGTGCCACTGCACTCCAGCCTGGGCAACAAGTGAGACTCCATCTCAAAAATAAAAATAAAGAAAGTTTTAAATTTTCATGATGTCCAGTTTATCTATTTTTAAAATTCTGTTGCTTGTGGTTTTGGTGTCATATCTAAGAATCCATTGCCAAATCCAAGGTCATGAATTATACTTATGTTTTCTTATAAAAGTTTTATACTTTTAGTGCTTACATTTAGGTCTTTGATCCATTTTGAGTTAACTTCTGTATACGGTGTGAGGTAAGGGAGTCCAACTTCATTCTTTTTCATGTGGAGATCTGATTGTCCCAGAACCATTTGTTTAAAAGGTTACTCTTTCTCCTATTGCATTGTCTTGGCACCCTTGTCAAAAACCAATTGACTCTAAATGGGAGCGTTTATTTCTGGACTCTGAACTCTATTCCATTGATTTGTCTGTCCTTATGGTAGTATCACATTGTATAGATTACTATAGCTTTGTAGTAAGTTTTGAAATTGGGAAGTGTGAGTCCTCCAACTTTGTTCTTCTTTTTCAAAACTGTTTTGACTTTTCTGGGTCTCTCAAATTTCCAAACAAATTTTAGGATCACTTTATCAGTTTCTGCAAAGAAACCAGTTGGAATTTTGATGGCTATTGCCCTAAGTCTGTAGATCAATTTAGGGAGTATTGCCATCTTAACAATATCAAGTCTTCTGATCCATGAACATGTCATATCTTTCCATTTATTTAGGTCTTCAATTTCTTTTAACAATGCTTTGCAGTTTTCAGAGTAAGTTTTACATTTCTTTTGATAAATTTATTCCAAAGTATTTAATTCTTTTTGATGCTGTTATGAATGGAATTATTTTCTCATTTCGTTTTTAGTTTATTGATTCTCTATAGAAATACAAATGATTTTTGTATATTGATCTTGTATCCTGCAACCTGGATGAAACTGTTTATTAGTTTTATTGGTTTTTAGTGGATTTTTTGGGATTTTCTACATGCAAGATCATGTCATCTGCAAATAGAGATAGTTTACTTCTTCCTTTTCGATCAAGGTGCCTTTTATTAAAAGTAATGGCAAAACCGCAATTACTTTTGCACCAATCTAGTATTTCATTCTCTTGCCTAATTGCCCTGGTTAGAAGTTCTAGTACAATGAGGAATAGGAGTGGCATGAGTGGACACCCTTGTCTTGTTCTTGATCTTAGGAAAAGAACATTTAACTTTTCTTTTTTCTTTTTTTTTTTTTTTTTTTGAAATGGAGTCTCACTCTGCCTCCCAGGCTGGAGTGCAGTGGCATAATCTCAGCTCACTGCAACCTCTGCCCCACCCCCCTGGGGTTTAAGCGATTCTCCTGCCTCAGCCTCCCGAGTAGCTGGGATTACAGGTGCCTGTCACCGCGCCTGACTAATTTTTGTATTGTTAGTAAAGACGGGGTTTCACTGTCTTGGCCAGATTGGTCTTGAACTCCTGACCTCGTGATCCACCCACCTCAGCCTTCCAAAGTGCTGGGATTACAGGCATCAGCCACTGCGCTCAGCCAATAAACTTTTGACCATTAAAGTATGTTAGTTGTGTTTTTTCTTTTTTTTCTTTTTTCTGAGACAGAGTCTTGCTCTGTCACCCAGGCTGTGTGCAGTGGTGTGATCTCGGCTCACTGCAACCTCCGCCTCCCGGGTTCAAGCAATTCTCCTGCCTCAGCGTCCCTAGTAGCTGGGATTACAGGTGCCCACCACCATGTTCGGCTAATTTTTGTATTTTTAGTACAGATGGGGGTTTTGGGGGGGCGGAGCAAGATGGCTGAAAAGGAACAGCTCCAGTCTCCAACTCCCAGCGCGAGCGACACAGAAGACCGGTGATTTCTGCATTTTCAACTGAGGTACTAAGTTCATCTCACTGGGGAGTGCCGGACGATCGGTGCTGGTCAGCTGCTGCAGCCCAACCAGCGAGAGCTGAAGCAGGGCGAGGCATTGCCTCACCTGGGAAGCGCAAGGGGGAAGGGAATCCCTTTTCCTAGCCAGGGGAACTGAGACACACAACACCTGGAAAATCGGGTAACTCCCACCCCAATACTGCGCTTTAAGCAAACAGGCACACCAGGAGATCATATCCCACACCTGGCCAGGAGGGTCCCACACCCACGGAGCCTCCCTCATTGCTAGCACAGCAGTCTGTGATCTACCAGCAAGGCAGCAGCGAGGCTGGGGGAGGGGCGCCTGTCATTGCTGAGGCTTAAGTAGGTAAACAAAGCTGCTGGGAAGCTCGAACTGGGTGGAGCTCACAGCAGCTCAAGGAAACCTGCCTGTCTCTGTAGACTCCACCTCTGGGGACAGGGCACAGTAAACAATAACAAACGCAGCAGAAAGCTCTGCAGACGCAAACGACTCTGTCTGACAGCTTTGAAGAGAGCAGTGGATCTCCCAACACGGAGGTTGAGATCTGAGAAGGGACAGACTCCCTGCTCAAGTGGGTCCCTGACCCCTGAGTAGCCTAACTGGGAGACATCCCCCACTAGGGGCAGTCTGACACCCCACACCTCACAGGGTGGAGTACACCCCTGAGAGGAAGCTTCCAAAGCAAGAATCAGACAGGTACACTCGCTGTTCAGAAATATTCTATCTTCTGCAGCCTCTGCTGCTGATACCCAGGCAAACAGGGTCTGGAGTGGACCTCAAGCAATCTCCAACAGACCTACAGCTGAGGGTCCTGACTGTTAGAAGGAAAACTATCAAACAGGAAGGACACCTACACCAAAACCCCATCAGTACATCACCATCATCAAAGACCAGAGGCAGATAAAACCACAAAGATGGGGAAAAAGCAGGACAGAAAAGCTGGAAATTCAAAAAATAAGAGCGCATCTCCCCCGGCAAAGGAGCACAGCTCATCGCCAGCAACGGATCAAAGCTGGACGGAGAATGACTTCGATGAGATGAGAGAAGAAGGCTTCAGTCCATCAAATTTCTCAGAGCTAAAGGAGGAATTACGTACCCAGCGCAAAGAAACTAAAAATCTTGAAAAAAAAGTGGAAGAATTGATGGCTAAAGTAATTAATGCAGAGAAGGTCATAAACGAAATGAAAGAGATGAAAACCATGACACGAGAAATACGTGACAAATGCACAAGCTTCAGTAACTGACTCGATCAACTGGAAGAAAGAGTATCAGCGATTGAGGATCAAATGAATGAAATGAAGCGAGAAGAGAAACCAAAAGAAAAAAGAAGAAAAAGAAATGAACAAAGCCTGCAAGAAGTATGGGATTATGTAAAAAGACCAAATCTACGTCTGATTGGGGTGCCTGAAAGTGAGGGGGAAAATGGAACCAAGTTGGAAAACACTCTTCAGGATATCATCCAGGAGAACTTCCCCAACCTAGTAGGGCAGGCCAACATTCAAATCCAGGAAATACAGAGAACGCCACAAAGATACTCCTCGAGAAGAGCAACTCCAAGACACATAATTGCCAGATTCACCAAAGTTGAAATGAAGGAAAAAATCTTAAGGGCAGCCAGAGAGAAAGGTCGGGTTACCCACAAAGGGAAGCCCATCAGACTAACAGCAGATCTCTCGGCAGAAACTCTCCAAGCCAGAAGAGAGTGGGGGCCAATATTCAACATTCTTAAAGAAAAGAATTTTAAACCCAGAATTTCATATCCAGCCAAACTAAGTTTCATAAGTGAAGGAGAAATAAAATCCTTTACAGATAAGCAAATGCTTAGAGATTTTGTCACCACTAGGCCTGCCTTACAAGAGACCCTGAAGGAAGCACTAAACATGGAAAGGAACAACTGGTACCAGCCATTGCAAAAACATGCCAAAATGTAAAGACCATCGAGGCTAGGAAGAAACTGCATCAACTAACGAACAAAATAACCAGTTAATATCATAATGGCAGGATCAAGTTCACACATAACAATCTTAACCTTAAATGTAAATGGACTAAATGCTCCAATTAAAAGACACAAACTGGCAAACTGGATAAAGAGTCAAGACCCATCAGTCTGCTGTATTCAGGAGACCCATCTCACAAGCAGAGACATACATAGGCTCAAAATAAAGGGATGGAGGAAGATTTACCAAGCAAATGGAGAACAAAAAAAAGTGGGGGTTGCAATCCTAGTCTCTGATAAAACAGACTTTAAACCATCAAAGATCAAAAGAGACAAAGAAGACCATTACATAATGGTAAAGGGATCAATTCAACAGGAAGAGCTAACTATCCTAAATATATATGCACCCAATACAGGAGCACCCAGATTCATAAAGCAAGTCCTTAGAGACTTACAAAGAGACTTAGACTCCCATACAATAATAATGGGAGACTTCAACACTCCACTGTCAACATTAGACAGATCAACGAGACAGAAAGTTAACAAGGATATCCAGGAATTGAACTCATCTCTGCAGCAAGCAGACCTAATAGACATCTATAGAACTCTCCACCCCAAATCAACAGAATATACATTCTTCTCAGCACCACATCGTACTTACTCCAAAATTGACCACGTAATTGGAAGTAAAGCACTCCTCAGCAAATGTACAAGAACAGAAATTATAACAAACTGTCTCTCAGACCACAGTGCAATCAAACTAGAACTCAGGACTAAGAACCTCAATCAAAACAGCTCAACTACATGGAAACTGAACAACCTGCTCCTGAATGACTACTGGGTACATAACGAAATGAAGGCAGAAATAAAGATGTTCTTTGAAACCAATGAGAACAAAGATACAACATACCAGAATCTCTGGGACACATTTAAAGCAGTGTGTAGAGGGAAATTTATAGCACTAAATGCCCACAAGAGAAAGCAGGAAAGATCTAAAATTGACACTCTAACATCGCAATTAAAAGAACTAGAGAAGCAAGAGCAAACACATTCGAAAGCTAGCAGAAGGCAAGAAATAACTAAGATCAGAGCAGAACTGAAGGAGATAGAGACACAAAAAACCCTCCAAAAAATCAATGAATCCAGGAGTTGGTTTTTTGAAAAGATCAACAAAATTGACAGACCACTAGCAAGACTAATAAAGAAGAAAAGAGAGAAGAATCAAATTGACGCAATTAAAAATGATAAAGGGGATATCACCACCGACCCCACAGAAATACAAACTACCATCAGAGAATACTATAAACACCTCTACGCAAATAAACTGGAAAATCTAGAAGAAATGGATAATTTCCTGGACACTTACACTCTTCCAAGACTAAACCAGGAAGAAGTTGAATCCCTGAATAGACCAATAGCAGGCTCTGAAATTGAGGCAATAATTAATAGCCTACCAACCAAAAAAAGTCCAGGACCAGATGGATTCACAGCTGAATTCTACCAGAGGTACAAGGAGGAGTTGGTACCATTCCTTCTGAAACTATTCCAATCAATAGAAAAAGAGGGAATCCTCCCTAACTCATTTTATGAGGCCAACATCATCCTGATACCAAAGCCTGGCAGAGACACAACAAAAAAAGAGAATTTTAGACCAATATCCCTGATGAACATCGATGCAAAAATCCTCAATAAAATACTGGCAAACCGGATTCAGCAACACATCAAAAAGCTTATCCACCATGATCAAGTGGGCTTCATCCCTGGGATGCAAGGCTGGTTCAACATTTGCAAATCAATAAACATAATCCAGCATATAAACAGAACCAAAGATAAGAACCACATGATTATCTCAATAGATGCAGAAAAGGCTTTTGACAAGATTCAACAGCCCTTCATGCTAAAAACTCTCAATAAATTCGGTATTGAAGGAACGTACCTCAAAATAATAAGAGCTATTTATGACAAACCCACAGCCAATATCATACTGAATGGGCAAAAACTGGAAAAATTCCCTTTGAAAACTGGCACAAGACAGGGATGCCCTCTCTCACCACTCCTATTCAACATAGTGTTGGAAGTTCTGGCTAGGGCAATCAGGCAAGAGAAAGAAATCAAGGGTATTCAGTTAGGAAAAGAAGAAGTCAAATTGTCCCTCTTTGCAGATGACATGATTGTATATTTAGAAAACCCCATTGTCTCAGCCCAAAATCTCCTTAAGCTGATAAGCAACTTCAGCAAAGTCTCAGGATACAAAATTAATGTGCAAAAATCACAAGCATTCTTATACACCAGTAACAGACAAATAGAGAGCCAAATCAGGAATGAACTTCCATTCACAATTGCTTCAAAGAGAATAAAATACCTAGGAATCCACCTTACAAGGGATGTAAAGGACCTCTTCAAGGAGAACTACAAACCACTGCTCAGTGAAATAAAAGAGGACACAAACAAATGGAAGAACATACCATGCTCATGGATAGGAAGAATCAATATCGTGAAAATGGCCATACTGCCCAAGGTAATTTATAGATTCAACGCCATCCCCATCAAGCTACCAATGAGCTTCTTCACAGAATTGGAAAAAACTGCTTTAAAGTTCATATGGAACCAAAAAAGAGCCCGCATCTCCAAGACAATCCTAAGTCAAAAGAACAAAGCTGGAGGCATCACGCTACCTGACTTCAAACTATACTACAAGGCTACAGCAACCAAAACAGCATGGTACTGGTACCAAAACAGAGATATAGACCAATGGAACAGAACAGAGTCCTCAGAAATAATACCACACATCTACAGCCATCTGATCTTTGACAAACCTGAGAGAAACAAGAAATGGGGAAAGGATTCCCTATTTAATAAATGGTGCTGGGAAAATTGGCTAGCCATAAGTAGAAAGCTGAAACTGGATCCTTTCCTTACTCCTTATACGAAAATTAATTCAAGATGGATTAGAGACTTGAATGTTAGACCTAATACCATAAAAATCCTAGAGGAAAACCTAGGTAGTACCATTCAGGACATAGGCATGGGCAAAGACTTCATGTCTAAAACACCAGAAGCAACAGCAGCAAAAGTCAAAATTGACAAATGGGATCTCATTAAACTAAAGAGCTTCTGCACAGCAAAAGAAACTACCATCACAGTGAACAGGCAACCTACAGAATGGGAGAAAATTTTTGCAATCTACTCATCTGACAAAGGGCTAATATCCAGAATCTACAAAGAACTCAAACAAATTTACAAGAAAAAAACAAACAACCCCATCAAAAAGTGGGCAAAGGATATGAACAGACATTTCTCAAAAGAAGACATTCATACAGCCAACAGACACATGAAAAAATGCTCATCATCACTGGCCATCAGAGAAATGCAAATCAAAACCACAATGAGATACCATCTCACACCAGTTAGAATGGCGATCATTCAAAAGTCAGGAAACAACAGGTGCTGGAGAGGATGTGGAGAAATAGGAACACTTTTACACTGTTGGTGGGATTGTAAACTAGTTCAACCATTATGGAAAACAGTATGGCGATTCCTCAAGGATCTAGAACTAGATGTACCATATGACCCAGCCATCCCATTACTGGGTATATACCCAAAGGATTATAAATTATGCTGCTATAAAGACACATGCACACGTATGTTTATTGCAGCACTATTCACAATAGCAAAGACTTGGAATCAACCCAAATGTCCATCAGTGACAGATTGGATTAAGAAAATGTGGCACATATACACCATGGAATACTATGCAGCCATAAAAAAGGATGAGTTTGTGTCCTTTGTAGGGACATGGATGCAGCTGGAAACCATCATTCTTAGCAAACTATCACAAGAACAGAAAACCAAACACCGCATGTTCTCACTCATAGGTGGGAACTGAACAATGAGATCACTTGGACTCGGGAAGGGGAACATCACACACCGGGGCCTATCATGGGGAGGGGGGAGGGGGGAGGGATTGCATTGGGAGTTATACCTGATGTAAATGACGAGTTGATGGGTGCAGCACACCAACATGGCACAAGTATACATATGTAACAAACCTGCACGTTATGCACATGTACCCTACAACTTAAAGTATAATAATAATAAATAAATTTAAAAAAAAACAACACCGTAAAAAAAAAAAAAAAAAAAAAAAAGAGATGGGGGTTTCACCATGTTGGTTAGGCTGGTCTTGAACTGCTGACCTTGTGATCCGCCCACTTTGGCCTCCCAAAGTGCTGGGATTACAGGCATGAGCCACTGCATGAGGCCAGTTGTGGTTTTTAAAAATAGTTCTTGGCCAATTGCGGTGCTTCACACCTGTAATTCTAGCACTTTGGGAGGCAGAGGCAGGTGGATCACCTGAGGTCAGGAGTTCAAGACCAGTCTGGCCAACATGGTGAAACCACATCTCTACTAAAAATACAAAAATTAGCCAGGCGTGGCGGTGGGCACCTGTAATCCCAGCTACTCGGGAGACTGAGGCAGGAGAGTTGCTTGAACCCGGGAGGCAGAGGTTGTAGTCAGCCAAGATCGCACCATTGCACTCCAGCTTGGGCAATAAGAACAAAACTCCATCTCAAAAAAAATGAAAAATAAAAATAGTTCTTGAGCATTGCTTCTTCCCTTGTGCTATATCTCTGAGCCTCTACTCTGGAAATGGAGTGGGGACACTGGCTCGTTCTTCTTGGAGTGTCACATGTGTTTAATTAGCAGAGCATTGGGAAAGGCCAGTAACCTCTAGTCTTATTGGCTTGCCAGTGTAGAACTTCTGCCCTTTAAGGCAGCTGGGACAAGGGCCATCAAGGCTGCAGTATTTTTGTCCTGCTGCTGCACCTGAGTAGAGCCTCTGACCTATGAGTGGGGGGTGGGTGGAGGAGGGCAGCCCTCTTGGTCTAAATTGCCAGGAATTTAGCTTCTCCTGCTGGAGCTGGGGTGGTTGGGAAATGCTGGAGGTCTGCCTTTCCTGGGGAGATGTTATAGCCTTTGACTGGGACCAAGCGACAGGGGATGTCTTGTCTTCTTGGTCATATCTGCCTGGAGTGGAGTGGAGTTTCCATCATGCTGAACTGGGGTCAGGTAGGGTGTGGGTCATTTCTCAAGTATCCCAGACTCTTCTTCTTACTGTGATTTAGTAGGTTTTCTTGCATAAATATTTATTCATTTGCTCTATGCCCTTAGGGCAATTTCCAGAGAGTTTAAGAGTGTGTGTGTGTGTGTGTGTGTGTGTGTATAATTTTTACCAACTAGGGAGTTTCACTGGGAAGTGGATCTGTGGAGCTCCTCACACTACCATTTGGAAGTGGAATCTCCCCCATTTAAAAAATAACTCCACTGTATTACACTGAAAGAACCATACTTTATTTAACTAGTTCCATACTGGTTGACATTTAGGTCATTTAAAATACTTTGCCATTAAAAAGAATGCTGCTATTAATAACCCTTTTTATATTGCTAGTATATCTGTAAGATACATTTCTTTTGCTGGGTCAAATTGTACTAATATAAATAACTTTAATAGATGTTGCCAAATTGCCCTCTTTTGATGGTTTCACCAGTAATATAAGGGAGTATTTATTTCCTCATACTCTGGCCATCAGTTTGTTATATTGAAAAATGGTGGGTTTTTTGTTTTGTTTTGTTTTGTTTTTTTTTTTTTTTTTGAGATAGGATCTCGCTCCATCACCCAGGCTGGAGTGCAGTGGTGTGATCTTGGCTCACTATAAACTCCACCTCACGAGCTCAAGCAATCTTCCCATTTCACCCTTGCAAGTAGCTGGGACTACAGGCACATGCCACCACACCCAGCTAATTTTTTATTTTTTTGGAAAGATGGGTCTCACTATGTTGCACAGGCTGGTCTTGAACTCTTGGCCTCAAGTGATCCTCCTGCCTCAGTCTCCCAAAATGCTGGGATTACATATGTAAGCCACCACACCCAGCTGAAAAACGGTTTTTAAATATAGTATTACTTCGTATTTTTCCTACTATGAGTAAAGTTAAGGATATTTTCATGAGCTTAGGGCCATATATTTATTTTACTGTTCACTATTTCTGTCTTTTGTTCATTTTAAAATTGGGATGATGGTCTTTTTCTTATTGATTTGTAGGAGTTCTTTGTATATTAGGGAAATTAGCCTTTTGCCATATGAATTGTAAATTGTTTCATTCAGCATGTCGTTTGTTTGATTTTTTTTTAAATTTTGCTATCATAGGTTTTGCCATTTAGAATTTCTTTTATTTTTATATGGTTAAATTCATCAGTCCTTTCTTCTATGATTTCTGGGTTTGGTTTATGCTTAGAAGGGTATCTGTCCTCCCGGTTTGAGATAATTAACTACAATCTTCCATGATACCTACTAGAGCAATTATGGTTAGTTGTGGTTTCATTTAAAACATTTTTAAATTTATACATAATATTTGTATGTATTTATGGGGTACATGTAACATTTTGTTATGCTCGTAGAGTGTGCAATGATCAAGTCAGGGTATTTGGTGTATCCATCACCTCAAGTATTTTTTCATTTGTATGTATTGGGAATGGTTTCATTTTTTTGCTTATTGTGCTGCTCCTTGCAGAGCAGGGCTAACCCACAGGCAGTGTGCCCAGTGTCAGCTTCATTTTTGTTATTTTATTTTTGTTTGAGACAGGGGCTGGCTCTGTCACCCAGGCTGGAGTGCAGTGGCGTGATCTTGGCTCACTGCAAACTCCGCCTCCTGAGCGTAAGTGATCCTCCCACCTCAGCCTCCAGAGCGTAAGTGATCCTCCCACCTCAGCCTCCAGAGCGTAAGTGATCCTCCCACCTCAGCCTCCAGAGCGTAAGTGATCCTCCCACCTCAGCCTCCAGAGCGTAAGTGATCCTCCCACCTCAGCCTCCAGAGCGTAAGTGATCCTCCCACCTCAGCCTCCAGAGCGTAAGTGATCCTCCCACCTCAGCCTCCAGAGCGTAAGTGATCCTCCCACCTCAGCCTCCAGAGCGTAAGTGATCCTCCCACCTCAGCCTCCTGAGCGTAAGTGATCCTCCCACCTCAGCCTCCAGAGCGTAAGTGATCCTCCCACCTCAGCCTCCAGAGCGTAAGTGATCCTCCCACCTCAGCCTCCAGAGCGTAAGTGATCCTCCCACCTCAGCCTCCAGAGTAGCTGGGACTACAGGCATGTGTCACCATGCCTGGCTCAGTTTTGTATATTTTGTAGAGATGGGATTTCAGCGTGTTTGCCAGGCTGGTCCCTAACCCCTGAACTCAAGCAATCCATCTGCCTCGGCCTCCCAAAGTGCTGGGATTACAGGTGTGAGCCACCGTGGCCCGCCATCAGCTTCATTTTTAGATTTTAATTTTTTATTTTGGTGTATTTTGGTGTAAGATGTGTCTATGGATCCAAGTTACTTATTTCTGGATAGCTACCCATTTGTCCTCAAGGACAGGGATGATGTTTTCTTCTCTGTATCTCCAGTGCCTAACATACTTCCCAGCCCATTGTAGATTGTAAATGCTGTTTGAATGAAAAATATGATATGTTTTTTACCTTATCATATTTAGTACCTGTTTTACTGTGGCAGACATATCCTAAGGTGACCCCCAATGAGTTACATCTTGTATAATCTCCTCCTCTTGAGTGCAGACAGAACTTGTGACTTGCTTCTAATCCATAGAATATGGCAAAGGTGATGGGATGTCACTCTGATGATTGCATTAGGTTATATAAAACTCTATCTCAGGCTAGGTGCAGTGGCTTACACCTGTAATGCCAGCACTTTGGGAGGCAGAGGTGGACGGATTGCTTTGAGCTCAGGAGTTCGAGAGCAACCTGGGCAACATGGCGAAACCCTGTTTCTACAAAAAATACAAAAAAATTGGCTAGGCATGGTGGCTCATGCCTGTAGTCTCAGCTACTAGGGAGGCCAAGGCTGGAGAATCATTTGAGTCTGGGAAGCAGAGGTTGCAGTGAGCCGAGATCTCATCACTGCACTCCAGCCTGGGTGACAGAGTGAGACCCTGTGTCAAAAACAACAACAACAACAACAACAGCAACAGCAACAACAACAACAACAACATCTCTATCTCAGCAGACTGGAGTGAGTGAAATTCTCCTGCTAACCTTGAAGGTGCAAATTGCTATGATATAAACTACCTGTAGAGAGGGCCATTTGGCAGGGAACTGCCACAGCCTTTACGAGCTGAGGGTCTCAGTCCTACAACCAGAAGAAACTGAATTCTGTCAACAACCACATGAACTTGGAAGAGCATCCCAAGCTCCAGCTCAGACTCCAACCCTGGCCTACATCTTGATTTTAGCCTGGTGGGACCCCGAGCAGAGGATCTAGCTAATCTGTGCTGGGATAATTTTAAACTGCCAAATTTGTGGCAGTTTGTTACACAGCAGTAGAAAACTAGTACATTTAAATTGTTGGCATATTTACAGCTTGTTATCAATGAATACCTCCAGTTTTTCTTCATATTAGTTTAAGTCAGTTCATCCCATCTTATCCTCGTGTGGTCAAGTTTTAAAACTGAATATATGGCTTCTTAAATATTTATTGCCATTAAATTTCACCTCTTGGTTTGGAACCAGTGTTCCAGCATGTAGATTATTTGGTAGGTTTCATCTCCGCTTCTGTGAATTTTTCCTGGATGACTTTTTTTTCTGCCATTCTGTAGGTTGTTCTTTCTTTTGAGATCTAATAGCCCTTATTGCAATGCATTGTAATTATCTGCTTACATGCTCATCTTCCATACTAGACTGTGAACTCATTGAAGATAAGGAACTTGACTTTTCACTTCTTAGCACAGTGCCTGACATGTAACAGAAGCTCAGTGATTATTTTTGTGGCCGGGTGCAGTGGCCCATGCCTCTAATCCCAGCACTTTGGGTTGCCTAGGTGGGAGAGAGGATCACTTGAGCCCAGAGGTCCAGACCAGCCTGGATAACATGGCGAGACCCTGTCTCTATAAAAAGTGGGGAAAAAAAAAAAAAAAAAAAGGCTGGGCATGGTGTTGTGTGCTTGTATTCCCAGCTACTTGGGAGGCTGAGGTGGGAGAATTGCTTGAGCCCAGGAGTTTCAGGCTGCAGTGAGCTGTAATCACACCACCACACTTCAGCCTGGGCAACAGAGCGAGACCCTGTCTCAGAAAAACAAAACAAAAAACAGAGAAGGAAAAGAAAATGAATTTATTTGATCATGTTATTATCTGCTTTAGATTACCAGAAAGTTGGTCTCTATGTAAAGAACAGAAGTAATGGAGCCAGAATGAGAATTTGTTAGTATATCACTAGGGTTGATCTTGAGAGCAGTCAGAAATTTCTCTAGAGTGTAGAAAGGGAGTTAATCTAGCTATTCTTATTTGATGAAAAATATGTCTAAGAATATCCAGTTTCCCATTCATTGAAGCATTGCTTATCATAGTGAAAATGTGAGAACAACATAAATTTACAATAATAAGGAATAGTTATTTTAGGATACCACAAAAGGATAACACAGTAGATTTTGAAAAATGTTCAATGGCAAGTATTTCAGTTTGCTAGGGCTGCCATAACAAAATAGCACAGACTGAGTGTCTTAAAAAACAGAAATTAATTTCTTCACAGTTCTGGAGACTAGAAGTCCAAGATCAAAGTATCAGACATGTGGGTTTCTCCTGAGGCCCTTCTTCTTGGTTTGCAAATGGTCTCCTTCTTGCTGTGTCCTCACACAGTCTACTCTCTGTGTGTATGTGTCTCTGGTGTTTCTTTGTATGTTTAAAGTTCCTCTTATAAGGACACCAGTCAGATTGCATTAGAGCTCACCCTAATGGCCTCATTTTAGTGAATTTTTCAAATTTTAATGCCCTTCTTCTCTTTTATTAATAATTTAAAAATTGTTTTGAGACAGGGTCTCACCCTGTTGCCCAGGTTGGTGTGCAGTGGTGTGATCATGGTTCACTGCAGCCTCCACCACGCAGGCTCAATCGATCCTTCAGCCTCAGCCTCCTGAGTAGTTGGGACTACAGGTGCCCACTACCATACTTTTAAAATTTTTTGTAGAGCTAGGGTCTCAGTATATTGCCTAGGCTGGTCTCAAACTCCTGGGCTCAAGTGATCCTCCCACTTCGCCTTCCCAAAGTGCTGGAATTACAAGTGTGAGCTACCATGCCTGGCCCCTACTTCTCTTTTAATTACAAGTTCCAACTTGAATTTTGCCCCCATATCTGATCTGAGGCTGTTAGATGCAGCCATGCCACTTCTTGAGCACATTGCTGCTTAGAAATTTCTTCCACCAGGCTGGGCACAGTGGCTCATGCCTGTAATCCCAACACTGGATTGCAGGTTGCAGTGAGCTGAGATCTCATCTCGCCAAGGCGGGATGATTGCTTGAGCCCAGCCAGGAGTTCAAGACCGGCCTGGAAACATGGCAAGACCCTGTCTCTACAAAAAATGGAAAAAAAATGGCTGGACGTCCCAAGCTACTTAGGAGGCTGAAGCAGAAGAATTGCTTGAGCCCAGGAGTTTGAGGCTACAGTAAGGTATGATCCTGCCACTGTACTTCAGCCTGGACAACAGAGCAATATGCTGGCTCAAAAAAATTTTTTTTTCTTCCACCAGATACCCTAGGTCATCACTCTTAAGTTTAGCCTTCCAGAAAGTCCTAAGGCATGGGCACAATGCAGTCAAATTCTTTGCTAAGGCTTAACGTGGTGACCTTTGCTCCAGTTCCCAATAAGTTTCTCATTTCCATCTGAGACCTCGTTTGCTTGCCTTCACTGCCCATATCACGATCAGCATTTTGGTCACAACCACTTAACCAGTCTCTAAGATGTACCAAACTTTTCTTCATCTTCTTGTCTTCCTCTGAGCCCTCCAAACTCTTCCAATCTCTGCCCATTACCCAATTCCAAAGTCACTTCCACATTTTTAGGTATCTTTATAGCAACACTTTACTCTTGGTACCAAAATCTGTATTAGTCAGAGTTATTCAGAGGGATAGAACCAAAAGGATAGATATAGACATAGATATAGATATAGACATAGATACATAAAGTTTATCTATTAGTTTATATATGTAAGTTTATTAGAAAGAATTGGCTCACATGATTGCAAAGGTGAAGTCCCACGACAGGCCATCAGCAAGCTGGGTAATGAGAAAAGCCGGTAGTGTGGCTTAGTTCAAATCTGAATGCCTCAAAACCTGGGAAACCAACAGTACAGCCTCGAGTCTGAGGCCAAAGGCCTGACAGCCCTCAGGAGGTACTGGTGCAAGTCCCAGACCAAAGGCTGAAATCCTAGAATCTGATGTGCAAGGGCAGGAGGAATAAAAACATCCTGCTCTCAAAGGGAGAGAAAAAGAGGAAACTAAGCAAGCTGAATATCTCCCTTCTTCCACTTGCTTTGTTTATGCCCCACCACCCGCTGACTGGATGGTGCCTGCCCACATTGAGGGTGGGTCTTCCTCTCCTAGTCAGCTGACTCACGTGCCAATCTTCTCTGGAAACACCCTCACAGACACACCCCAAAACAATGCTTCACCAGCCATCTGGGCAATCTCTCAGTGCAGTCAAGTTGACACCTAATATTGACCATCACAAGTAGCTGATTGTTGAAAGAGCCTGGCACCTCCTTCCGCTGTCTCTTCCTTCCTCTCTTGCTATGCGATGCCTGCTTCCCTTTGCCTTCCACCATGAGTAAAAGCACCCTGAGGCCCTCACCAGAAACAGATGCTGATGTTACACTTCTTGCAGTTTGCAGAACCATAAGTCAAATAAATCTTTTTTTCTTTATAAATTACCCAGCCTCAGGTATTCCTTTATAGCAATGAAAACGAAGTAAGACACCCCTCCTTTGACATCTAATTGCAAATTCCCATCCTGAGAAGATGTTGAAATTAAAGCATCCATATATTGTACTTCAGACTGCTGTTTTTCTCTTTCTATGGGACCAGACTACATAAGATGTCAAAGCAGGAAACTTGTATTGCGATGGTCTGCCAGGTTCACCCTACTATGGTATTATGTCTCACTACATGAGCACACAGTCACCATGGTGACTGTTTCCAGATAGCTTTAGAATGACCTCCATTTCCTACACAGTATGTTTGTGTCTTCTTATTCCTGTCTTTTAGGGGCTCTTTCTTCCCTCACAGCTCTCAGCTTTAAAACGTACATACGTCTGCCCCTTCTTCAGAAGCAGCTGGTTCATCTAACTCAACCACTCCTCCTCAAGTGCCTTTTCTCTTATCTGCAGGTGCTCAGATCATATTGGCTCCCTTCCATGAGGCAAACTTGTAGAATCTGTAATTAAGGAGACATAATCTAGGTGAAGGGCAACATGGTTTTCATCAGAGGGTTAGCATTCCTAATATTAAGAGTTTATTAAAAGGCTAATAAGTAGGCAGATAGATGAGAAATAAGTGAATGAAATCCAATTAAACGTCTAAAAACTTTTTGAGAAGGTTTTATGTCAAAGGTAATTAAAAAGGAAAGAAAATATCCTTTTTCCCCACATAAAGACAAGCACTTAGTAAGATACCAGATGCTGGCATTGGAAGAGGAATAAAACCATCTCTACATCTGAGAAGGCTGCCTAGTGGGGGGAAAGTACATTAACACAATTATTCTTTAATCTAAGAAGTGCTGTATTAGCTTTATAAACGGAGGAACAAGAAACAAGCAAACTACCTTGGAAATGAGAGGAGTCAGGTATGCCTTCACAGAAGTGATATTTGAGATGGGACTTTGCAGTGGATATTAATGGTTTTTTTTTTTAATTTTATTTTTCTTCATGTCAGATAGGTAATATGCCAATTTCACAGGTTTGAGGGAAGCAGGATGTTAAGGTTTTCATGTTAAGGATTATGTCCATACATACTCCCCCCTTTTCTCCTTCTTAGTTTTGAACCAATTGAGATATAAGTCATAAGAGACAAGTAAATAAAGGTCAAAATGTCAGCGTTCGTCCTGATGAAATTATTGGTGGACATGGCTTTAGATCTGTGGCCAAGCAGGCCTTTTGAACACCTTCTGCCCTGAATTAGAGAGACTGACTGACTTAGGTGGGCAAGCTAGGCCACCCTCACAGACAGCAAATCAGAATGCACCCTCTTTGCAGACAGGATGGCTTCGAAAGTGGGAACCAGGAAAAGCTGAGCCACACATTACCCAGTACCTTCTCTCAAATTCATTAGTTAGGTTAGTCAATTTTTTTTTCTCTATAGAGCAGTAGTGAGGAGGCAGAAAGAGAAGAAAGAGGTTCACTCTATAACAGCAGACATTTATGTGCTCTGACCTGTGGAGATCTGCCCTTCTCTGTCACATACAATTCTATTGGTACTGTGCATAAGAGTTCCTTACCCTCCACTCCTAAGCGCAGAGGTGGGCCCATGACCCCGACTTGACTATTCATGGTATCCCATAACCTTGGGGTGGCCACAGGTCTCATGCAGGGCCAGCCAGGGTCATCATATGAAATGTGATAAATGGACAAAGTCACTGGGGTCTAGATAGTCTTTCTTTTGGATCACAAGCTGTAAGGATATACTACATCTATATCACAAGCTGTGACAAGCAAAGAGGAATAGGACCTGGAGGAAGGGAGTCTTGATGACAGTGTTTGAACCTTGTTCCTAAAGTGACATTTTTCCTTACACTTACCAGTTATATAAGCCTTGTCTTAGTCCATTTAGTGTTGCTGTAAAGGACTGCCTGAGGTCGAGTAATTTATAAAGAAAAGAGGTTTATTTGGCTTACAATTCTGATGCCTGGAAAAGTTCAAGATTGGGCATCTGATGAGGGCCTCAGCTGCTTCCACTCATGGCAGAAGGTGAAGGGGAGGTGACATGTGCAGAGATCACATGGGGAGAGAGGAAGCAAGGGGTGCGCCAACCTGTTTTTAACAACCAGCTCTTGTAGGAACTAACAGAACTAGAACTCACTCACCCCCAAGGGAGGGGCATTAATTTATTATGAGGGATTTGCCCCCATGATCCAAATACCTCCCAGCAGGCCCCATCTCCAATATTGGAGATCAAATTTCAACATGAGATTTGGAGGACAAACTTCCAAACCATAGTAAGCCCATATAGTTCCTTTTTTTTTTTTTTTTTTTTTTTAAAGACAGAGTCGCACTCTGTCTTCCAGGCTGGAGTGCAGTGATGCCATCTTGGCTCACTGCAACCTCTGCCTCCCCAGTTGAAGCAATTCTCCCGCCTCAGCTGCCCGAGTAGCTGGGACTACAGATATGCCCTGCCACGCATGGCTAATGTTTTGTATTTAGTAGAGACAGGGTTTCACCATGTTGCCCAGGTTGGCCTCGAACTCCTGAGCATAGGCAATCCACCTGCCTTGGCCTCCCAAAGTGCTGGGATTACAAGCATGAGCCAACGTGCCTGGCCCAGTGTAATATAGTCTTGAAACATGAGTTGGCATTTTTTAGGATAGGAAGGAGAAGACATTTCGGGTAAAAGAAAAAGTATGGGCAAAAGCCTGAAGGTTAGAAAGGTTCAGCTGTGGCTACCATTATACCAAACAAAAGAGAGAGAATTGAAAATGAAAGAAAACATCTTATGTGGAATAGTGTTGCAAACACCCATTTTTAATAAAATAATTTTAAAAATAGAAATAAACATTTTCTTCATGTGGTAAGGAGACTTCCAAACCAACAGTCACACTTACTCCCTTTTAAATTGAAAATAAAATAAGGATGTCTGTTATCGTCATTGTTATTTAATATTGTATTGGGTGTTCTGGCTAGTGCAATAAGATTTGAAACAGAAATAAGTGGAATCATTATTAGAAAAGAAGAGACAAAAATACTTGCAGATGATGCAGTTGTATGCCTAAGTGTTCTCCAAATAAGAAAAATATAAAAAACCCAGTGGCAATCTTGTATGTCATAAATAACCAATTACAAAACATACTAAAAGAGATCCTATGCATGATACTAAGAAATATATATATAACATTTTAAAATAAGCTCAGGATCACCTGAGCCTGGGAGGTAGAGGCTTTGGTGAGCCGTGATCATGCCACTGCACTCCAGCCTGGGTGACAGAGTGAGACCTTGTCTCAGACAGAAAAAAAAAAAAAAAAACCCGCCAGACCCAAAAGTTATAGCCCCAGATATGGATGAATGTGGCTCATAACACGTGGTGAACTGATGTAGCTGATAGATGTTTGCAGTGTGTGCATGTGCTCACTATGTGCATAACTGCGTGGCTTGGTTTAACTGGACACAGTTTTCTGCATTTGCCGATTTCCTGATGATGAAATTGCACATTGCACATAAGCAAAGGCAAAATTCACATTCTGTTCCAATTGTTGACTAATGTATCAATTGCCTTGGAATAAAAACAATCATTATAACAGAACTGACTATAAAATAATTGTTTCACGTTGAAAGATAAACTGCTTGGAGTACTTTATAAAAGTTAAGTCTTGCCTTAACAAATATTAAAAGACAGTAAAGTGCCTATTATTTAAAATGTTGTGTTGGGAAAAGAAACTGGAAACCACATGAACATGCATTAATAGGGGACTGGTTAAATAAATGAAGGACCAACCATACTGCAGAACACTTAGAGAGCCATTTAAGAGTGAGACGGGCCAGTCGCGATGGCTCACGCCTGTAATCCTAACACTTTGGGAGGCCGAGGCAAGTGGATCACTTGACATCAGGAGTTCAAGACCAGCCCGGTCAATGTGGTGAAACCCCGTCTCTACTAAAAATACAAAAGTTAGCCTAGGCGTGGTGGCGGGCACCTGTAATCTCAGCTACTTGGGAGGTGGAGGCAGGAGAATCGCTTGAACCCAGGGGCAGAGGTTGCAGTGAGCCAAGATCTCGTGCCACTGCACTCCAGCCTAGGCAACAGAGCGAGATTCTGTCTCAAAACAACAAAAAAAAGAGTGAGGTGGATCCGTGAGTACTGATCTGGAAAGCAGTCCAAAATATACTTTTAAGAAAAAAAAGATAAAGGGCAAAAGAATATGTATGCTATGTCATATTTGTATTTTTAAAAGGATATATGTCTTTGTATTCCATGTATTTTCTTGTATAGGTACAGAATCTGGAAAAAAGAAAAACTGTTAACAGTAGGGATATTAGCTGAGCGCGGTGGCTCACACCTGTAATCCCAGCACTTTGGGAGGCTAAGATAGGTGAATCACGAGGTCGGGAGTTCAAGGCCAGCCTGGCCAAGATGGTAAAACCCCATCTCAACTAAAAATACAAAAATTAGCCAGGCATGGTGGTGGGCGCCTGTAACCCCAGCTATTCAGGAGGCTGAAGCAGAGAATTGCTTGAACCCGGAAGGCGGAGGTTGCAGTGAGCCGAGATCACACCACTGTACTCCAGCCTGGGCAACAGAGCGAGACTCCGTCTCAAAAACAAACAAAACAAAACAAAACAAACAAACAAAAAACAGTAGGGATATCACATTGGGTAGGAGGAGATTTTTACTTTTTATTTTATATTCTCTCGCTCTGTCTCATGAACATGTTTTGCGCTTGTAATTTTTTTTTTTTTTTTTTTGAGACGATGTCTTGCTCTGTCGCCCAGGCTGGAGAGCAGTGGTGCAATCATAGCTCACTGCAGCCTTGTACTCCCAGGCTCAAAAGATCCCCCTGCCTCAGCCTCCCCAGTAGCTAGGGCTACAGGCACAAGCCACCATGCCCAGCTACTTTTAAACATTTTTTTGTAGAGGTAGGATTTAGCTATGTTGTTCAGGCTGGTCTTGAACTCCTGGCCTCAAGTGATCCTCCTGCCTCAGCCTCCCAAACTGCTGGAATTACAGGTGTGAGCTGCAGCATCTGGCCTGCTTCTGTAATTTTTAAGTTAAAAGCTAATTTTAATGTGCTAAACCTGGAACTGGGACTAAAATAAATACATAAATACATGAATTTAATATGCTAGCATAAATTTAGTCACAGATCAATGGAAAAATAGAAAATCCAGAAATATATGCTAGTATATTTAAGAATTTAATACATGATAAAGTACATGTCATCAAAGCCAAAGAAGAATGAGTAATGAATTGTGTTAGGCTGACTGATTTGTATTTTGGCAAAAATTCAGGTTATGTATGTATATATATTTCACGTTTCATATATCAAAGGAAATTCAAAATGTATTAAGAGTTACATAGAAAAAGTGGGATATCATCTAGGAAAGTGTGATCATTTCTAAACTTTCAATTTCTTTTTCTTTTTTGAGACAGAGTCTTGCTTTGTTGCTGGAGTGCAGTGGAGTGATCTCAGTTCACTGCAGCCTCGACCTCCCAGGCTCAAGTGATTCTCTCATTTCAGCTTACCGAGTAGCTGGGACTACAGGCACGCACCACCATGCCTGGCTAATTTTTGTATTTTTAGTAGAGACAGGGTTTCGCACTGTTGCCCAGGCTAGTCTCAAACTCCTGAGTTCAAGAGATCCACCCACCTTGGCCTCCCAAAGTGCTGGGATTACAGGCATGAGCCACCTTGCCTGGCCTCAACTTTAAATTAAAAGAAAATCGGCCAGGCACGGTGTCTCACGCCTGTAATCCCAGCACTTTGGGAGGCCGAGGCGGGTGGATCACGAGGTCAGGAGATCGAGACCATCCTGGCTAACACGGTGAAACCCCGTCTCTACTAAAAGCACAAAAAAATTAGCCGGGCGTAGTGGCGGGCGCCTGTAGTCCCAGCTACTCAGGAGGCTGAGGGAGGAGAATGGCGGGAACCCGGGAAGCAGAGCTTGCAGTGGGCGGAGATCGCGCCACTGCACTCCAGCCTGGGCGACTGAGCGAGACTGTCTCAAAAAAAAAAAAGAAAATATATGGATAATTTGAGTGGCATAAGCAATACCCATATTGTTCACTTAGATTCACCAATTTTCAACATCAGTCACATTTGCTCTGTCTCTCTCCACACACATGCACCCACACATTATTTTTGCTGAGCCATTTTCAAGTTTAATACAATTCATCCCTAAATATTTAGCACATATCTCCTAAGAAAAAGGACATTCTTTCCTACATAACCTCAATATTGTTATCATGCACAAAAAATTAATATTGATACAATATCATTATCTAATATACAGGCCACATTCAAATTTCTGCTATAATCCCAGTCGTCTCCTTTATAGCTGTTTTTTTAGAATTCTAATCCAAGTTCTAGCTGGGGACCATGCACTTCATAGTGTCATGACTCTCAGCCTCCTTTAGTGCCGTTAGAACAGTTCCTCTACTTAAAAAAACAAAAAAAAACTTTCCTTCTTTTCTGTTTTTTTTTTTTGTTTTTGAGACAGAGTTTTGCTGTTGTTGTCCAGGCTGGAGTGCAGTGGCGCGATCTCGGCTCACCGCAAACTCTGCCTCCCAGGTTCAAGCGATTCTCCTGCCTCAGCCTCCTGATTAGCTGGGATTAGAGGCAAGCGTCACCACGGCCAGCTAATTTTTGTATTTTTGTAGAGACAGGGTTTCTCCATGTTGGTCAGGCTGGTCTCGAACTCCTGACCTCAGGTGATTTGCCCGCCTCGGCCTCCCAAAGTGCTGGGATTACAGGCGTGAGCCACCGCGCCCAGCAAAAAATCTTTCAAGACATTTGCAGAGCTCTAGCTAGTTGTCTTTTGTCATGTAGAATGTCTTACAATCTGGGCTTTTCTGGTTACATCCTCACAACTAGTTTCAGGGTTAAACGTTTTTGGCAAAAATATGTCATGGATGATATGTACTTCTCATTGCATCACCTCTGCCGGCATATAATGTCAGTTTGCCCCATTATTTGTGGTGCTAAACTTGATCACTTAGCTAAGGTGTTTTCCACCAGATTTCTCCATTGTAAAGTTACTGTTGTAGGAAGAATTTTAGCCCCCATGACTTCTTCCCTTGATGCTTGTTACAGCCGTGAATATGTTTCATTGTATGGAAAATGGGCTTTTACAGAGGTAATAAAGGTTACCAACTGGCCAGTGCAGTGGCTCACACCTGTAATCCCAGCACTTTGGGAGGCTGAGGCGGGCAGATCACTTAAGGTCAGGAGTTCGATGCCAGCCTGGCCAACATGGTGAAACTCTGTCTCTACTAAAAATACAAAAATTAGCCGGGTATGGTGGCACATGCCTGTAGTCCTAGCTGCTCGGGAGGCTGAGGCAGGAGGATTGCTTGAACCTGGGAGGCGGAGATTGCAGTGAGCCAAGATCGCACCACTGCACTCCAGCCTGGGCGACAGAGTGAGACTCTGTCTCAAAAACAAAACAAAACAAACAACAAAAAAAACCCCTAATACAGGACCTTTCCCTTTATAATTAAACTATAATCTGTGGGGTGGTACTTTGAGGTCATGTGAATATTTTGCTCCCCAACACCCAGGATCATCTATTGATTATCCTTGCCTGAATCAGTTATCACTTTGGTGCAAAATGGAGGCTTTCTTTCTTTTTTTCCCTCACCTGAATTACATCTTATTTATTTATTTTATTTTCAGCTTTATCGAAGTATAGTTGTAAATAAAAATTGTATATTTTTAAAAGTGTACAATATGATGTTTTGATATATATATAGTGGAATGAGCCTCATCATGAGGCTAATTAACATATCCCTCACCTCACATAATTACTATTTTTTGATGTGGTGAGAACATTTACGATCTACTCTTAGCAAATTTCAAGTATGTACAAGAATATACAATACTATTAACTGTATCAAGCATAATACAGTGTTATTAACTATAGTGACCATGTTGCACGTTTGATCCCCAGAACTTATTCATCTTGCATAACTGAAACTCTACATCCTTTAACCAACATCTAGGCAAATTTACAGAGATAAAAAGTTGATTTGTGGTTGCCTAGGGATAGGGTGAGAGGATTGGGAGAAAATGGGGAGTGTCTGGGAACGGGTACAGGGTTTCTTTTTGGAACGATGAAATGTTCTAAAACTGATTGGAGTGATGGATACACAAATCTGTGACTGTATACTAAATCCTATTGAATTGTACTCTTTAAAAGAGTGGATTTTATGGCATTTGGATTTTATCTCTGTGATACTGTGATGTATAATCAATCTCAAAATCTAATCAATTACCTAACCTAAGCAACCAGATCATATACACTAATATATCATTCCAAATATGTATCTAGTTTTTCTTGAGTACTTTCCATGTGCCAGGCAGGAAGACTTGACTTCATAATCTCATCTAAGCATCACAAAAACCTTGTGAAATATGTATATTATATCCAGAAACTGAGGCTCAGGGATGTTAAGTAATCCACAGTGGCCGAGCTGTGAGTTTAACCTAGGTACAATTCCAAACACAGCACTCCTAACCTCTATGTAATAATGTTTCAGTTGTATAGTGTGTGTTTTCTTTCCCTAGTTAGATTAAGACTAGGAGGGCAAGGATTTTATTTTGTGTTTCCTTCATGGTCTTGTCATTGCTGTACTTTCTACTATACCTAGCGCTCAATAAATACTTAATGAATGCCAAATGGAGCTGCAGCTAGTTGAAAATACCAATTCTTTCAAAAAGGATTTAGATTTTAGATTCATGGATAATATATTCATCATGGATCATTAAAAGAAGCAAGGATATCTGAGTCCATTCTTAATCCTCAAGATGTCTTGGTGGAGCAGGGACCACACTTTCACAACCTTTAGTGCTTTCTTATGAGTAAGAATTGATTGAGTCAGATGGATTATGGATCTGACCCAATGTGATCATTCTTAGATTCTTCGGGTCCTTTTCCGTTTCCTAGTATCTCCTAGCCTAAACGGGCCTACCTTGCTGCTGATGCCGCTCCCTGTTTGTCTTTCTCTGCAGCCACATCCCTCTTCTTGTGCATTTGAGTAAGATATGGTGCCTATGGGAGGCAGGCATTGAAGTGCAACAGGCCAGGTTTTATCAAAGGTGGTCAACAATAATTATGGTGTGGTGTCAAACAAGTCGTGCCTCTGAGCCTCAGCTTACACATCAGTAAAATGGAACTAAACAAGCTTCCTCCTCCAAGATGTCAGTATTGTCAGAATTTCACATTTAATAGTTCAATATTTATAGGCAGCTGGAGACACATTATAGAGAGATTGGGGTCTATAAATCAATCTAGACGGGATTAATTATCTGTATACAGGTGGCTTGAAATCATCTTCCATTTTCCTGCTGCCTGCATTAGAAACACCCACAGTTGAGCGTGAGGGCTGAGGGGTGGGGGTCAGATGTGTAGACAAGCAAGCTAAGGAAGGAAGACTGAGAGTGAGGTGGAGACTCTCCTGCTGTGTTCCGCTTCACTCCTGACACACACATGCACACACGCACCCAACTCCCCCCCAATCACACCCCATCTACCTTCCCCATTCCTGCCCAGAATCACTGGTCCTAACAAGGCACAGAGGTGGAAAATCCCATGGGTTCTTTGGCCAGGAAGCCTCTTATTGTCCTGTTCTGACGACCAGCGAGGCAAATGGGAAAAGACTGCCCTCCCCCTTTTCTCGCTCCCCGGCACGTCAGGCTTGTTAGTGAGGATGGGACGCAGTCTCAGGCCCCACGCAATCCTTTCGCAAAGCCAAGAAGTGTGTGTGTGTTGTGTGTGTGTGTGTGTGTGTGTGTATTGTGTGTAGGGTGGAGGATTGGGGGTGGGATCCCATGACGTTACCGGCTCCGCCTCCCGGTGTATATAAGGGGCGCTTGGCGCGCAACGACCCCAAGCCGCAGCTTTGAAGCCTGAGCGGCCGAAGTCGGCAGCTCCAACCCAACTCGGCTTAACTCCGCCTCACCGAGCCCAATCCAAGGCTCTCTGCTCCCTAGGTTTGCAACAGCTCTCTGGTAAGCGTTGGGGACCCACACGTGTGTCGGAGGGGGGACGGCGAGGGTCCGGGCGTACCTAGCATTCTCAGGCAACCATGGCATGCAGTTGCATCAACGGGGCCGTGACCTGTTGCTGGCGAGACCCCCGCCCCGGGAGTTAGGGCTCCCGTCTCCACCCCAGCTCCAAACCATTTCTAGATGGGGCCAGGAAAATCTGGGACCTGAGTCGGGGGGCATCGGGTGGACCCCTTCCTCTCTGCTGAGAGGAGAGTGCAAGCAATCTCGGGATGCCCTGGGGCCCCTTTCGGGGCGCATCTCCAAATCTTTAGATGTCGAAGCCCCGCCTCGCTGTTGATGCTTGCCGGTCAGCCTAGCAGGGCTTGGGAGGAAGTAGGGGAACATTTGCTTACTCCCCTGGGCGACGGCTGCACTAGTTGAGCAGTGTGGGCTTGGTAAGGAGGGATGGAATTGAGTCGGTGCTTACTTTTAATCTGCAGCAAGGTTGGTCCCCTCTCCTTCTGGGGGGTCTGGGGGCTGTGTCTGTTTGAAGCCCCATGGGCAAGCCCCTGGGACCAGCTCTGTTTAATTCCCAAATAGCCACAGGCCAAGGAACTGACACATTAGGTTTCAGGATTCCTGGGTTGAGATTAGGATAAACCCTAACAGTTCCTGGCAAGAGAAAGAGACCTAATATTGATTGAGCACTTACTAGGCGCCAGCCATTCTACTTCAGGGGGCTTTCACGTGCCATTTCTGAAATGAGCCCTTCCAGAAACCTTGTAAGGTATTGTAATTCCTACTTGTATATGAAGAAACTGAGGTCAGAGGTAAAGTGACTTGCCTCTGTCCCTTCCATATCCCCCTCCCCATTTCCCAATAGCTCCTTTGCTTGGTGGAGTGGGTCTTGTAATTCGCTTTCAGAGTTTAGGGATAATGAGCCCTATTGAAGGGCTTTTGTCTTGTTTTTCACCAGATCATCCTCTTCAATTCCTGCTAGAATGCCGTGGCAAGCATTTCGCAGATTTGGTCAAAAGCTGGTACGCAGACGTACACTGGAGTCAGGCATGGCTGAGACTCGCCTTGCCAGATGTCTAAGCACTCTGGATTTAGTGGCCCTGGGTGTGGGCAGCACATTGGGTGCAGGCGTGTATGTCCTGGCTGGCGAGGTGGCCAAAGATAAAGCAGGGCCATCCATTGTGATCTGCTTTTTGGTGGCTGCCCTGTCTTCTGTGTTGGCTGGGCTGTGCTATGCAGAGTTTGGTGCCCGGGTTCCCCGTTCTGGTTCGGCATATCTCTACAGCTATGTCACTGTGGGTGAACTCTGGGCCTTCACCACTGGCTGGAACCTCATCCTCTCCTATGTCATTGGTGAGATATGGTAGGGGAGGGAGGGAACTGCACAGCCAGCAAAGGGGTTTGGGGTCAGGAAATCTGGGTGGAATGGTGAAGCCGAAATATTCTTTATATTATTCACAGGTCCTCAATCTCCCTAAATGTGTGGGTTTGTTGGGGGTCTGGGAGGGTTGAAGGTGTGGAGAAATTGGTCATTCTACCCATCTCCGTCCTGGTTTCCTTAATTAAGTGAATGGTTTTGGTTCTTAAAAAGTAAGAATAGGCCGGGTGCAGTGGCTCACGACTATAATCCCAACACTTTGGGAAGCCGAGGCAGACAGATCACCTGAGGTCAGGAGTTCAAGACCAGCCCGACCAACCTGGTGAAACCCTGTCTCTACTAAAAATACAAAAGTTAGCCGGGCAGAGTGGCTTATGCCTGTAGTCCCAACTACTCAGGAGGTTGAGGCAGGAGAATCTCTTGAACCTAGGAGGCAGAGGTTGCAGGGAGCAGAGACTGTGCCACTGCACTCCATGCTGGGTGACAGAGTGAGACTTGGTCTCAAAACAAAACAAAACAAAAGTAAGAATAGGTGAAAATGGCAGGGACTTGTGTGAGCCTGGGGTCTGGGAAGAAGGGAACTTGACCACATGTTTCTCCCTCTGCTACACCAGGTACAGCAAGTGTGGCCCGGGCCTGGAGCTCTGCTTTTGACAACCTGATTGGGAACCACATCTCTAAGACTCTGCAGGGATCCATTGCACTGCACGTCCCCCATGTCCTTGCAGAATATCCAGATTTCTTTGCTTTGGGCCTTGTGTTGCTGCTCACTGGTGAGGCAAAGAGCAGGATATAATGGTGGGGGGGTTGGGCCAGGAGGAGCTAGGCCCTGGGGCCAGGGATAAGGGTGGGGGATGGGCCTGAGAAAGGCTTAAGGAAGGTGATAATGGTGGGGAAGAAGAAAAGCTGGAAAGGAACCTAGAAGCAGGGCAACAAAGCTTGGACTGAAGACTTTCTGGGAGTACTGAATGTATTTCTCCCACAGGACTGTTGGCTCTCGGGGCTAGTGAGTCGGCCCTGGTTACCAAAGTGTTCACAGGCGTGAACCTTTTGGTTCTTGGGTTCGTCATCATCTCTGGCTTCATTAAGGGGGACCTGCAGAACTGGAAACTCACAGAAGAGGACTACGAATTGGCCATGGCTGAACTCAATGACACCTATAGGTTAGATGGTCACTCTTAGGAGCTGCAGAGCTGGGAAAATGAAGGGGAAGAGGGAGATCTGTGCTGAAGGATTCTGGATGGGGATGGGAAAAAATGGGAGGCTGGACTTTGAAGACCTAGCTAACTGGTTTGACATTAGAGAAAAGACACAGAGTTGGCTGAACACACCCTTACGTTCTCCACCCCTTCTTCCACTCTAGCTTGGGCCCTCTAGGCGCTGGAGGATTTGTGCCTTTTGGCTTCGAGGGAATTCTCCGCGGAGCAGCGACCTGTTTCTATGCATTTGTTGGTTTCGACTGTATTGCTACCACTGGTAACACAGTCATTCCATTCTGTTTGGGGCTTGGGCACAGTGTGTGCCCAGGCTGTATGCAGACTGGGGGTGGTAGAGGAGTGGGCCTGCTTCCCTGATTTAGAAACTTGCAACCCTTCTTGCAGGAGAAGAAGCCCAGAATCCCCAGCATTCCATCCCGATGGGCATTGTGATCTCGCTGTCTGTCTGCTTTTTGGCGTATTTTGGTGTCTCTTCTGCACTCACCCTCATGATGCCTTACTACCAGCTTCAGCCTGAGAGCCCTTTGCCTGAGGCATTTCTCTACATTGGATGGGCTCCTGCCCGCTATGTTGTGGCTGTTGGCTCCCTCTGTGCTCTTTCTACCAGGTCAGTGTCAAATGTTTGTTTTCTTCTGCTGTCAGAGTCTCAGGTTATAGCATTCAGTACCAGAGAATACCCCTTAAAAGGGCTGTGAGGGGAAGGTGGAGACCCTTAAACATACAGGCTTGGGAAGAGAGATCCCCGTCAACTCATGCCACCCTGGACATTCTGCTCTCCAGCCTCCTGGGCTCCATGTTCCCCATGCCTCGGGTGATCTACGCGATGGCAGAGGATGGCCTCCTGTTCCGTGTACTTGCTCGGATCCACACCGGCACACGCACCCCAATCATAGCCACTGTGGTCTCTGGCATTATTGCAGGTAACAGACCCTCTTTCCCTTTCCCTTAGTTGTTTTGCCAACTTCTTTAACTTTGCCACTCCTTTCTCTCATTTCTTGTTTCCTGTCTATTAATTTTAGCATCCATGGCATTCCTCTTCAAACTCACCGATCTTGTGGACCTCATGTCAATTGGGACCCTGCTTGCTTACTCCCTGGTGTCGATTTGTGTTCTCATCCTCAGGTGAGACTCTCTTCCTCTGCATACTGTGATTTGGATTTTCATTCTTGAATGAGGAATGATGGGGATCTGCTGCTCCTCTTTCCTCCTCCGCCTTCAATTTTTTTTTTTTTTTTTTTTTTTGAGACAGAGTCTCGCTCTGTCGCCCAGGCTGGAGTGCAGTGGCGCGATCTTGGATCACTGCAAGTTCCGCCTCCCGGGTCCACGCCATTCTCCTGCCTCAGCCTCCCGATTAGCTGGGACTACAGGCGCCCGCCACTGCGCTCAGCTAATTTTGTTCTTGTATTTTTAGTAGAGACGGGGTTTCACCGTGTTAGCCAGGATGGTCTTGATCTCCTGACCTTGTGCTCCACTTGCCTCGGCCTCCCAAAGTGCTGGGATTACAGGCGTGAGCCACCGCACCCGGCTATTCCAACTTTCTTTGAGGAATCTGGGTATCTCACCCTGCCAAAAGGAACTTCCCTTAACGGTGATGAGAAAGGTTAAGCTGCCTGGGAGAAGATGGTAAAATGAGTAAAGGTTGTTCTTAATACTGCCATCTTACTTTTGCCTCAGGTATCAGCCTGATCAGGAGACAAAGACTGGGGAAGAAGTGGAGTTGCAGGAGGAGCCGATAACTACTGAATCAGAGAAGCTGACCCTACGGGGACTATTTTGCCCATTCAACTCCATCCCCACTCCACTCTCTGGCCAAGTTGTCTATGTTTGTTCCTCATTGCTTGGTGAGCAGTGGAATTTTTCTGGGGTGGCTCTGAGGTCAGCGTGATTGGGTGGAAGCGTGTGGCATTTGGTGGCTGAGGAAGAACTAGAGAGAGCGCGACTCTCCTTGGAATGGGGTTTCTAATGTCTTAGCATGTTGGTCTTAAGAGTTGGTTTTGATGTCCCTCAACTTGACCTTTGAAGCTGTCCTGCTGACCGCTGTTTGCCTGGTGCTGGCCCAGTGGTCAGTTCCATTGCTTTCTGGAGACCTGGTGTCGATTGCAGTGGTTGTGCTGCTCCTGCTGCTCATTACTGGGATCACTATGGTCATCTGGAGACAGCCACAGAGCTCCACTCCCCTTCACTTTAAGGTAAATAAACTCTCTCTTTTTCCCTTGCCAGCCCATCTTGGGAGAATAGGCTCCAGATATCTTGAGGTCTAATAAAGTTTATAGATATTCTTTAATTGAACATGAAAGGGAAGATATAGGAGGTACCTAGGCCAAAGACTTCTTCTCTGTTCCTCTTTAGTTCCTTTCCAGTTCCATTTACCCAAACTGCATATTCTCGAAGTCTCATGAGGTATGCTAAATGAGCAGCCACTGAAATGCAGAGGACAAGTAAGAGTTGGATTCGCCCTTTTCTGGCCTGCATAGGATAGGGATCTCTTTCTAGGTCACCCTGTGGTATATACAAAGAAGATTTTACTTTGCTTTCAGGTGCCTGCTTTGCCTCTCCTCCCACTAATGAGCATCTTTGTGAATATTTACCTTATGATGCAGATGACAGCTGGTACCTGGGCCCGATTTGGGGTCTGGATGCTGATTGGTAGGTATACACTTGGGAAGAGTAGGCTTCTTTGGTGTCCTAGCCCAACTGCTTTCCCTCTTGGTCTCAAGTAGGAGACCTATGAAGCCTTTACACCCCCACCTCACAGCTACCTTTCCCCGCTAGGTTTTGCTATCTACTTCGGCTATGGGATCCAGCACAGCATGGAAGAGATTAAGAGTAACCAACCCTCACGCAAGTCTAGAGCCAAAACTGTAGACCTTGATCCCGGCACTCTCTGTGTTCACTCAGTCTGACATCGTCACACCTAAATGCTGTCTGGTCCCCTGCACAATAATGGAGAGTACTCCTGACTCCAGTGACAGCCAGCCCTCCCCTGTGATGGTGGTGGTGGATACTAATACAGTTCTGTATGATGTGAAGGATGTGTCTTTGCTATTTCTTGTCTATTTTAACCCGTCTGCTTCTAAATGATGTCTAGCTGCTTACCAACTTTAAAAAATGATATTAAAAGAAAGTAGAAAAATAAACTGTGTCCTGTTTTTTGCTTGCTAAAGATGTAGAGCCTGACTTTTAAGAGTGAAGAGCCTCAGAGAAGGGTCCTTTGTGTTTTCTCCAGTTACCACAAAAGCATCTGCTGTGCCTGCGGGTGCTTCTTGTTGAATCAGGGTTTGAGGAGGGTGGTGTAAGTAGGTAGCCATCTGGTCCAGTCACATTTAGAGGAATGGTCTTGAGATATGTTTTCCCCTCATTACACTAAAGTTTAGGCTCTGGATAAGTAGATAGCAACACTTGTCTCTGGGATTGGGGTGGACTCTGATAGCAACACTGACATTGGTTAGGGCCTACACTGAAGCTATTGGCTTCTGTTCCACCTCTTCTAGTTGGACCAGTCCCACACTCCTGTGACTGCCTGAGCATCAGAAATTTTGGCTGGGGTGTTTGGCTGCTGGGAGGGGTGGATGGTCAGGGGATTTGGTAAGGGACCACATATATTAATATATGGGTACTGATTGCTGCAGAAGTAGTAGGAAAATAGAGGTCAGAGCTCTGCTCAGACCAAGAACTATTCACTCATCCATTTATTCAACAAACATAGGTGAAGCTCCTATAAAACGTTAGGTCCTGTGCTGGGTGCTGGGGATACAAATGTGAATAAAACATAATCCCCGCCCTCAAGGAACTCACAATCTTGTGGAGAAGACAAGCAGGTAAACATGACTACAAAACAATGTGATTTGTACCAGGACAGTGCAGAGTGCTGTGGAAGCACAAAGAAGGACATGCTTGACCTGAGTCTGCAGTAGATGGACTGAGGGAAGAGCTTGGCTGTCAGTGTACCGTGTGCAAGAAACCACGGAAGTATGAAAAAACAGATTCAAATTGTGTTTGGGGTGTAGCATACAGTTTAATGTGGCTGGAGGGTAGCATATATGCAGCTGTGGTAAAAGATAAAAGGCTGTATACATGGCCTTGTATACTAAGGAATTTAGATGTTATAAGTGTGTGTGTGCGGAGAAAAAGAGGTGGGAAGGCCAGGTGCGGTGGCTCATGCCTGTAATCCCAACACTTTGGGAGGCTGAGGTGGCCAGATCGCTTGAGCCCAGGAGTTCCAGGTCGGTCTGGGCAATGTAATGAGACCCTGTTCCTAAAAAAAATATAAAAAATTAGCTGGACATGGTGGCGCACATATGTAGTCCCAGCTACTCAGGAGGCTGAGGTGGGAGGGATCCCTTGAGCCTGGGAAGTTGAGTCTGTAGCGAGCTGTGATAGTGCCACTGTACTTCTGCCTGGGTGACAGAGTGAGATTCTGTTTCAAAAAAAAAAAAGGTGGGGAGCCACTGGACAACTCTTAAGCAGGGGAGTGGTTGGATTTGTGAGTGTGAGTCTGGCAGCAGTAAGGAAGATGTCTTGGAAGTGAGTGGGACAAGCTAGAGCAGGAAGATAATAGCTACCATTTATTGAGCATTTATTATATTCCATTACTCTGCATACAATCCCATTAAGTCTTTTCAATAACCCTATGAAATAGATGTTAAGGTAGTTATTTTTTGCAAATGAGGAAACAGGCTTTAGGTGAGAAATATGCTTTAGGTCACATAATGTAGAAAGGTCAGAGCCAGGAAAGAAGCCCAGTTTTGTTTGACTCTGCAGCTTATACTCTAACCACTATGCAACATTCCTAGTACTAATTGGCTATGTCACTTGGGCAAAATATTTCAGAGTTTTGATCAGTTGAATGCACAGGGTAAAAAAGAAGTGAGTGACATCTGGGTAAAGTTTCTAGGTGAATGACCAAACCATTAACTAATATAAGGGAGCATAAAAGGAAAAGAATATTTGGAAAATAATAATTCAGTTCCAGGTATGATGAGTTTATAAACATACATGTGCTTTTCGCTTCATATATAGGTGAAGATATACAGTCCTACAATTGAAATATGGAGCTAGGATAGAGGTCTGGGCTAAAGTTATAGATTTAGGAGTCAACAACTCAGAGGACAAATATAATGTGATAGAGGCTGTGTGGGGCCAAAGATGACCTTTGGGCAAAATAAACTAAATCAAAAGAAGAAAAGTATTTTGCAGCACAAATTGTATAATTTCCTTTATACACAAACAGCTCTTACAGATCAATAGGAAAGAAATGAACAACCTGATAGAAAAATTAGCAAAGGTTGTAAATAGTTTTCAGAAAAGAATATAAAACACCAACAAATAGAAGAGGGATGCTCAACTTCACTATTAAAGAAGTGCACATGAAAACAAACATGAGGTGTTAGTTCTTACCTTACAGACTGACAAACAAATTTAAATGACTAGGCAAAATGAGGCAATAAAGAAAGTGAGGCAAAAGTCAGGGTAAACAGGCAGTCTCATGCATGATTGGTGCTGTACATTCTTGTAACTTTTGTGGCAGGCAATTTGATGATAAGAATTAAAAACACATTCCTTTTCGTCTGACAATTCCACCCCACCACCTGAATTTTTAAAATTTACATATGTATAGGAAAAATTTACATACGTATAAGGATGTTTGCTTTTCTTTTTTTCTTTTTTTTTTTTGAGACCGGGTCTGATTTTATTACCCAGGCTGGAGTGCAGTGGTGCAATCACAGCTCAATGCAGCCTGGAACTCCTGAGATCCAAGAGATCTTCCTACCTCAGCCTCTCCAGTAGCTGGGAAGGATGTTTACTTTTATAGGAATTTAAAAAATTATAGGAATTTTTAAAATTTACATATGTATAAACATTATAAAAATTTACATGCGTATAATAAGGATGTTTACTGTGGCATTGTTAATAACAACATAAAACTCGGAAGCTACCTAATGTGCATCAGCAAGAAACTAGTTAAATAAGTTATAATACATTGATTCTGGGAATACTTACGCAGCCATTAAAAGAACAAGAGAATCATGTGTGCCAATAGGTGACACAAAAGACCTTCAAGACACTCTGTTAAGTAAAAATGAAAAAAAAAACTCGCCGGGCGCGGTGGCTCAAGCCTGTAATCCTAGCACTTTGGGAGGCCGAGACGGGCGGATCACGAGGTCAGGAGATCGAGACCATACTGGCTAATACGGTGAAACCCCGTCTCTACTAAAAAATACAAAAAACTAGCCAGGCGAGGCGGCGGGCGCCTGTAGTCCCAGCTACTCAGGAGGCTGAGGCAGGAGAATGGCGTAAACCCGGGAGGCGGAGCTTGCAGTGAGCTGAGATCTGGCCACTGCACTCCAGCCTGGGCGACAGAGCGAGACTCCGTCTCAAAAAAAAAAAAAGAAAAAGAAAAAGAAAAAAAAACTCAAGGCCGGGCGCAGTGGCTCACGCCTGTAATCCCAGCACTTTGGGAGGCCGAGGCAGGTGGATCACAAGGTCAGGAGTTCAAAACCGGCCTGGCCAAGATGGTGAAACCCTGTCTCTACTAAAAATACAAAAATTAGCTAGGCGCAGTGGCAGGTGCCTGTAATCCCAGCTACTTGGGAGGCTGAGGCAGGAGAATTGCTTGAAACCGGGTGGCAGAGGCTGCAGTGAGCCAAGATCGTGCCACTGCAATCCAGCCTGGGTGACAGAGTGAGACTCCATCTCAAAAACAAAACAAAACAAAACAAAACTCAAGTCACAAGGTGCAGAATATTTGTGAAAGAACAAAAGAGAATGTACTTATACATCATATTTTTTTCTGGAAAAATATATAAGGAATTGTTAACCTCTGGTTTCTCTTCTGTACTTTTTCTTTTTTTTTTTTTTAACTGAGTACAAACAATACTATTTTCATTCCTTTTATGATGATCATAATAGTAAAAGATTAGGGGAACTCTAACATTTAAGGGATAGACAAAGGAGGGGGACTCAATAAAGGAGTTGAAGAAGGGATGACTGAAAAGACAGGAGAGTGTGTGGAAGTCTAGGGAGGAAAGAACTTCAGGAACAATGAATAGGCAATGCCCCAAGTGCACAATGCCAAATGCTGCCTAGAGAGCCGAGTTAAATAAGACAAGGACAGAACAGGGTTCACTGGTTTTTGTTGGTTAGGAGATAGTTGCTCATTTCAAGTATCAGGTGCTGGGGGTGGAAGCTGTGTTGCAGTGGGTTGAGTGAATAGAGGGTGAGGAAGTGGACACAAGGGGCTATAGGTTAGCATTTCAGGCAGTAGCTGGAGGGAATTAAAGGAGAGATTTTTTTTTTTAAAAGATGAGTGACTCTTGCATTTATATACTTAAAAGAAGATTGCCAATAGGGAGCACTGATACATCCTGGTACTGCTGTTTAAATAACTCTCATGTGAAGGAGGAAGTGGTTCTGTGATTTGGTTCTCTAGTCAGTTTTCATTCAGAGCAGTGTTTCTTAGACTTCAGACATCTGAGTATAACCTTCATGAATTTTTCTCTACCTGTGTAATTCCTGTACTGAGTATTAAAAAAAATATATTTTAAAGCCTAGATGTACTTATTTTAAAAGGAAAACATTTTACCATGATAAGTAGAAAAAAGTATTTAATATTTTTCTAATATGCATTTAAAGAAATATCTCACTATTTAAAAATGTTTGACTGTGTAAAATAAACACACATTCCACACTTTGGAAACATTCATACAGTTGGACACTATGCTTGAAGATGGAATTGAAAATTACTTTAGGCATGGTCTAATCTTAATCTCCACAAGAAGACAGAGATCACATTGAATCAAATAAGTACAAAGACATAAAATAGGAAATAATAAATGCCTTAAGAGAGGTATGCATGAAGTACCGTGAGAATTCATGTGATGACGTTACCGCAAGGAGTTCTGGGAAGTCTTCACAGAGGTCAAGGCTTTTAAGCTAAAGCTTAAAGAACAGGTCAAATGTGTAATTTAGTGAATTGGAGTGACAGCATCCAGGAGGATGAAATCTTGTGTACAAAGGCAAAAAGATGGGAAAGCTTATAATTCAACTTGCCCAGAGCCTAGGGATGAAGTGGAATAAGGCAGAAAAGGTAGGTTCCAGTGAGACTCTTTTTTTTTTTTTTTTTTTTTTTTAGATGGAGTCTCGATCTCTCGTCCAGGCTAGAGTGCAGTGGTGCAATCTCGGCTCACTGCAACCTCTGCCTTCCAGGCTCAAGTGATTCTCCTGTCTCAGCCTCCTGAGTAGCTGGGACTACAGGTGTGTGCCACCATGCCAGGCTAATTTTTGTATTTTTAGTAGAGATGGGGTTTTGCCATGTTGGCTAGGCTGGTCTCGAACTCCTGACCTCAAGTGATTTGTCCTCCTCAGCCTCCCAAAATGCTGGGATTACAGGCGTGAGCCACCGCACCTGGCCTTCCAGTGAGATTCTTGAAGATCACTAATTCGAGGGCCTGCAACTGAATGGTAATAAGTGTTCGGATGAGTGTTAAGATATGTGAAGGAGGCAGTGGTTCTGTGATTTGGTCAAATAATTCCTTCCACCTCTGCTACCTTGTTATGTACTCATAGCCTAGATCTTGCAAGAACACAGGCCTCTGAAATTACTAGTTCAAACGTTAAATTCTCCCCAAAAGATCCTGAGTAACCAAAGTAAACTTTTTACCAAAAAGAACAAAGCTGGAGGCATCACTCTACTGCATTTCAAAATATATTACAAAGCTATAGTAATTGTCTTGCTTGGAAAAGTTCAAGATTTGGCATCTGGTAGGAACCTCGGGCTGCTTCCACTCATGGCTGAAGGGGAACCTACACGTGCAGAGATTACATGGTGAAAGGAAGCAAGAGGAGTGAGGGGAGGTGCTAAATTGTCTTTAGCAACCAGCTATCCTGGAAAGTAATAAAGAACTCATTTCCCCCACACCCCGAGGGCGGTAATCTATTCGTGAGGGATGTGCCCTCATTACCCAGACACCTCCCATTAGGACCCACCTCCAACACTGGGGATCAAATTTCAACATTAGATTTGGAGTGGTTCAAGCCTGTAATCCCAGCACTTTGAGAGGCCGAGACAAGAGGATCACTTGAGGTCAGAAGTTCGAGACCAGCCTGGCCAACATGGTGAAACCTCGTCTCTACTAAAAATACAAAATTAGCCAGGCGTGATGATGCACATCTGTAATTCCAGCTACTCAGGAGGCTGAGGCAAGAAAATCGCTTGAACCCAGGAGACAGAGGTTGCAGTAAGCTGAGATCGCACCATTGCACCCCAGCCTGGGTGACAGAGCAAAACTTTGTCTCAAAAAAAAAAAGGGGGGGGGATTTGGAAGAGAAAGGCATCCAAACTATAGCAGTAATCAAGCAGCATGGTATTAGGATAAAAACAGACACATCGACCAGTGGAATTGGATACAGAGCCCAAAAATAAACCCACAAATCTATGGTGAATTAATTTTCAACAGGTGCCAAGAACACGCAAAGGGGAAAGGGCAGTCTTTTTAATAAATTGAGTTAAGAAAACTGGATATCTACATACAGAAGAGTAAAAATGGACCCTTATCCATTATACAAGACTCAACTCATAATGGATTAAAGACTTAAATGTAAGGCTTAAAATTATAAAACTGGCTGGGCCCGGTGGCTCATGCCTGTAATCTCAGCACTTTGGGAGGCTGAGGCAGACAGATCACCTGAGGTCAGGAGTTTGAGACCAGCCTGGTCAACATGGTGAAACCCCATCACTACTAAAAATACAAAAATTAGCCAGGCATGGTGGTGCATACCTCTAATCCCAGCTACTTGAGAGGCTGAGGCATGAGAATCACTTGAATCCAGGATGCAGAGGTTGCAGTGAGCCAAGATTGCGCTGCTGCACTCCAGCCTGGGTGACAGAGCAAGACTCTGTCTTAAAAAAAAAAAAGAAAAGAAAAGAAAAGAAAAGAAAGAAATGAAATTAAAACTACCAGAAGAAAACAGAGGAAAATCTCCATGACATTAGTCTGGGCAGAGATTTTTTTGATATGACCTCAAAAGCATAGACAACAAAAGCAAATGGGGGCTGGGCACAGTGGCTCATGTCTGTAATCCCAGCACTTTGGGAGGCTGAGGCTGGTAGATCAGGAAGTCAGGAGTTTGAGACCAGCCTGACCAACATGGTGAAACCCCGTCTCTATTAAAAATACAAAAAAAAAAAAAAAAAAAAAAAAATCAGCCGGGCATGGTGGGGCGTGCCTGTAATCCCAGCTACTCAGGAGGTTGAGGCAGGAGAATCGCTTGAACCCGGGAGGCGGAGCCTGCAGTGAGCTGAGATCAAAAAAAAAAAAAAAAAAGGAAATAGGATTGCCTCAAACTGAAAAAACTATGCTAGAGTGGAGACAACCCATGAACTGGAAAAAAATTTGCAAATTATACATCGGGTAAGGGGCTAATATCCAAAATATACAAGGAGCTCCAACTGCTTAATAATAAGAAAACAAACAACCCTATTAAAAATGGGCAAAGGATATTTCTCAAAAGATGTCATACAGGCTGAGTGTGACGGCGCGCATCTGTAATCCCAGCAGGTTGGGAGTGCGAGGCCAGAGGATCTCTTCAGCCCAGGGGTTCCAGACCAGCCTGAGCAACATAGGGAGACTCTGTCTCCACCAAAAAAAGAAAAAAGAAAAAAGAAAAAAGATTAGCTGGGCACGGTGGCACATGCCTGTGGTCCCAGTTACTTGGGAGGCTGAGGTGGGAAGATTGCTTGAGCCCAGGAGGCCGAGGCTGCATGATTGCGCCACTGCACTCCAGCCTGGGTGACAGAGTGAGACCCTGCCTCCAACAACAACACAAAAACCCCAAACAAAACAAAACCAAACAAACAAAAGAGATAACATACATATGGTCAATAGATACCACTCGTCAATGAAAAAGTGCTCAACATCTGTACCCATGATCTTAGCCAAAAGGCCAAGAAGCGATTCAACATCTCTAATCATCAGAGAAATACAAATTAAAACCACAAGGAGATATTTTACCTCACTCCTGTTAGATTGTCTATTATTAAAAAGATGAAAGATAAATACTGGCAAGGAAGTAGAGAAAAGGTAACCCTTATAAACTGTTGGTGGTATTGTAAATTAGCATGGCCATTTTGGAAGACAGTATGAAAGTTCCTCAATAAACTAAGAATAGAATTACCATATAATCCAGTAATTCCACAACCAGGGATATTCCCAAAGGAATTGAAATCAGTATGCCGAAGAGATGTTTGCACTCCCTTGTTCATTGCAGCATTATTCACAACAGCCAAGATATGGAAACAACCTATGTATCCATCAAGGGATGAATGGATTAAGAAATGTGGTATACGGCTAAAGTGCGGTGGCTCATGCCTGTAATCCCAGCACTTTGGGAGGCCGGGGTGAGTGGATCATGAGGTCAGGAGTTCAAGACTGCTTGATCAACATGGTGAAACCCTGTCTCTACTAAAAATACAAAAAATTTAGCTGGGCGTGGTGACAGGTGCCTGTAATCCCAGCTACTTGGGAGGCTGAGGAAGGAGAATCGCTTGAACCTTAGAGGCAGAGGTTGCAGTGAGCCGAGACTGCACCACTGCACTCCAGCCTGGGTAACAGAGTGAGACTCCATCTAAAAATATATATATACATATATATATATGTATATATATATTTTCTGTCATTTGTGGCTAGGTGCAGTGGCTCACATCTGTAATCCCAGCACTTTGGGAGACTGAGGTGGGTGGATCATTGAGGTCGGGAGTTTGAGAAAATTCTGTCATTTGTGACAACATGGATGAACCTAGATGATATTATGTTAAGTTAGGTGAAATAAGCCAGGCACAGAAAGACAAATACCATATTATTTCACTTATATGTGGAATCCAAAAAAGTCAAACTCATAGAAGTAGAGGGTAGAATGGTGGTTACCAGAGGCTGGAGGGAGTGGGGAGGTGGATGGTAAAAGGGGAGATATTGCCCAACAGGTACAAAGTTATAGCTAGGTAGTGGGAATAAGTTATGGTGTCCTATTGCATAGCAAGATGACTATCATCAATCATAATGTATTGTGGGCCAGGTGCAGTGGCTCATGCCTGTAATTCCAGCACTTTGGGAGGCAAAGTGGGGAGAATCATTTGAGCCCAGGAGTTTGAGACCACCTGGGCAACATAGTGAGACCCTGTCTCTAGAAAAAAAAAAAAAAATTAGTCGAGTGTGGTGGTGCACATCTGTGATCACACCTACTTGGGAGCCCGAGGCAGGAGGGTCACCAGAGCCTGGGAGATGGAGGCTGCAGTGAGCTGTAATTGTGCCACTGCACTCCAGCCTAGGCAATAGAGTGAGACCCCTTCTCAAACAAACAAAAAACTAATGTATATTTCGAAATAGCTAAAAAAGGATTTTAAGTGTTCTTACTGTGAAGAAATGATAAATATTTGAGGCGATAGATATGCTAATTACCCTGATTTGATCATTCCACAACATATACATGTATTGAAACATCACATTATATCCTATGAATATATACAATTACTATTTTTCAATTAAAAATAAGCCAAAAAACCCCACATCAAGTTCTCTTTCTAAAACTTTCCAAGCTTTTCTAGCTCACTGGCTCAAGTAAACCCACTACAATTCTTTGGCCTCATGAAGTCTTCAATTCACTGCCCCTCCTACCACACACACTTTCTCTCTTTTCATCACTCTTCCAATCTTTTTTTTTTTTTTTTTTTTGAGACATGATCTCACTCTGTCACCCAGCTGGAGTGCAGTGGCATGATCACAGCTCACTGCAGCCTCGACCTCCTGGGCTCAAGTGATGCTTCCACTGCAGCCTTCCAAGCAGCTGGGACTACAGGCACTGGCCACCATGTCCAGATAATTTCTCTTCATGAGACGAGCCTGTTGCCCAGGCTGGTCTGGAAGTCCTGGGCTCAGGTGATCCTCCCACCTCGGCCTCCCAAAGTGTTGGGATTATAGGCATGAGCCACTACACCCGGCCTCCTCCAAACTTTGCTTGCTCCCTTTTTCACTTAAATTCCTGAATTTATTATTATTATTATTATTATTTTTTTTTTTTTTTGAGACGGAGTCTCGCTCTCTCGCCCAGGCTGGAGTGCAGTGGCCGGATCTCAGCTCACTACAAGCTCCGCCTCCCGGGTTTACGCCATTCTCCCGCCTCAGCCTCCCTAGTAGCTGGGACTGCAGGCGCCCGCCACCTCGCCCGGCTAGTTTTTTGTATTTTTTAAATAGAGACGGGGTTTCACCGTGTTAGCCAGAATGGTCTCGATCTCCTGACCTCGTGATCCGCCCGTCTCGGCCTCCCAAAGTGCTGGGATTACAGGCTTGAGCCACCGCGCCCGGCCCCTGAATTTATTATTATTATGACTCTTGCAAATACCTTCAGCTGCCTACACAATAATCCATAGTTCCCCTCCCCCCACCTCCTGGAGGAATCTGCACATTCATCTTCTTTATACTTTAACCTGTATAGTTGAGGATTGGTGGAAGCAATCACACAATGGGCAGGTTAGTGACGATCAACCTTAATCAACGAGGGCTTCAACATAGCTAAAAATCCCCCTTTACTCTTAACTCTCCCACTCTCTAAAACCACTCATTCTTACCTTATTCACATTCTTCAAATCTCTCCCTCCTACTCTCTGCTGTTGACTTTGCCTCATACTTTATTGAGAAAATGCATGCCCATCAGATAAGAACTCCTTCATTTTCCTGTGGAGTTTTAAAAATGAAAATAGTGTCTCTTTTTCTCCCTAATGATAAAAATATGTGTTCATTGTAGAAAATTTAAAAACACTGAAAAATGGGGCCAGATGCGGTGGCTCATGTCTGTAATCCCAGCACTTTGAGAGACCGAGGCGGGTGGATCCCCTGAGGTCAGGAGTTCAAGACCAGCCTGGCCAACATGGTGAAACTCCGTCTCTACCAAAAATACAAAAATGAGCTGGGTGTGGTGGTGCATGCTTGTCGTCCCAGCTACTTGGGAGACTGAGGCAGGAGAATCACTTGAACCAGAGGTGGAGGTTGCAGTGAGCTGAGATCATGCCATTGCACTCCAGCCTGGGCAACAGAGTGAGACCCTATCTCAAAAACAAAACAAAAAAACAGCTGGGCACGGTGGCTCACGCCTGTAATCCCAGCACTTTGGAAGGCCGAGGCAGGCAGATCACAAGGTCAAGAGACTGAGACCATCCTGGCCAACATGGCGAAATCCCGTCTCTACTAAAAGTTAAAAAAAAAAAAAAAGAAAAAAGAAATTAACTGGGCATGGTGGAGTGCACCTGTAGTCCCAGCTACTCGGGAAGCTGAGGCAGAAAAGTCGCTTGAACCGGGGAGGCAGAGGTTGCAGTGAGCCGAGATTGTGCCATTGCACTCCAGCCTAGCGACAGAGCAAGACTTTGCAAAACAAAACAAAACAAAACAAAACAAAACCCAAAAAACTGAAAGAAAGTAAAATTCTCCCAAATCTCACCACTCAGAGATAAACATTGTTAACATTTTGGTAAATACTCTTCCAGACATTTTTGTTTAAATATGCATTCAGTTTTACATAAATACATACCTTTTCTGAAAACATTTTTCTTCTAAAATCTCAACAGTAGAATGTAGACATTTCCCTAATTTTATAACTATGAAATTGTTATAAATTGTTGTCCAGGCTAGTCAAACTCCTGGTCTCAAGTGGTCCTCTTATCTTGGTCTCCCAAAGTGCTAAGGTTGTAGATGTGAGGCATTAAGCCCAGTTGTTTTTGCAATCTTTCGTTTTTTTATTTTTATTTTTATTTTTTATGAGGGGGCACCCTGATTTGAACCATCACACCAGTTTTCCTTTTCCTTTTCCTTTTTTTTTTTTTTTTTTTGAGTTGGAGTCTCTCTTTGTCACCCAGGCTGGAGTGTGGGTCACGATCTTGGCTCCCTGCAATCTCCGCCTCCCGGGTTCAAGCCATTCTCCTGCCTTAGCCTCCCTCATAGGTGGGAATACAGGGACCCAGCACCATGCCCAGCTAATTTTTGTATTTTTAGTAGAGATGGGGTTTTACCATGTTGGCCAGGCTGGTCTTGAACTCCTGACCCCAGGTGATCCACCTGCCTCAGCCTCCCAAAGTGCTGGGATTACAGGCATGAGCCACTGTGCCCAGCCATCACAACAGTTTTTAAAGGTTGTATGTGTATTCCAAACCATAATATATGTTCCATATACAACTAATCTAGTTGTATAACTTCACCAGTAGTCTGCTGGTGAACATTTACGTGGTTTACAATGTTTCGGTGAATGTTTCCGTTAATCTGTCTTTGCAAATTTTTCCAATTTCTTCTTTTGGAAAAATCCTAAAAGGGTAATTGTTGGGTGACAGGGTACACACATTTAAGATTTTGATACATATTGCCAAACTGCCTTTCTTCCAGAAAGTTGCATTAATTTAATTTGTATTCCTACCAACAGTGCCCAAGAGTGCCTGTTTTGTATATTTTGCCAAATTTAAGGTTTTCCTAATCTTTTTAACCTTTGCCAATCTGATAGATTAAAAATTTACCTTGCTTTGATTTGAATATCTACGATTACTAGTGAGGTTGAGTATCTTTTTTATTTTATTTTTAAAAAAGTTTTAATTAATTAATTAATATTTGAGCCAGAGGTCATCTGTCGCCCAGGCTGGAGTGCAATGGTGTGATCTCAGCTCACTGCAACCTTCACCTCCTGGGCTCAAGCAATCCTCTTCACCTCAACCTCCAGAGTAGCTGGGACTACAAGTGTGCGTCACCAGGCCTGGCTAATTTTGTGTAGAGACGAAGTCTCACAACATTCCCCAGGTTGGTCTCAAGCTCCTGGACTCAAGCAATCCTCCCGCCTCGGACTGCCAAAGTGCTGGGATTACAGGCATGTGCCTTCTGGCCCAACTGAGTATCTTTTTATGTGTTTGTTGGTTGTATTTCCTCCTTTGTAGGTTGTCTGATCATGTCCTTTGAGCTTTTATTCACCAGAGTATTTGTCTTTTTCTTTTTAATTTGAAGAGTTCTTTTTACGTTAGAGATGTTAAGTCTCTATCTGTTACATGTGTTGAAAAAGTCTTATTTTAGTCTGTGGTTTGTCTTTCAACCTTGCTTATAGTGCCACTGAGAGGAGTTATTTTTAAAAAATTTTATTTATTTATTTTTATTATACTTTAAGTTCTAGGGTACATGTGCACAACGTGCAGGTTTGTTACATATGTATACTTGTGCCATGTTGGTGTGCTGCACCCATCAACTTGTCAGCACCCATCAACTCGTCATTGACATCAGGTATAACTCCCAATGCCATCCCTGCCCCCTCCCCCCTCCCCATAATAGGCCCCAGTGTGTGATGTTCTCCTTCCCGAGTCCAAGTGATCTCATTGTTCAGTTCCCACCTATGAGTGAGAACATGCGGTGTTTGGTTTTCTGTTCTTGTGATAGTTTGCTGAGAATGATGGTTTCCAGCTGCATCCATGTCCCTACAAAGGACACAAACTCATCCTTTTTTATGGCTGCATAGTATTCCATGGTGTATATGTGCCACATTTTCTTAATCCAGTCTGTCACTGATGGACATTTGGGTTGATTCCAAGTCTTTGTTATCGTGAATAGTGCCACAATAAACATACGTGTGTGCATGTGTCTTTATAGCAGCATGTTTTATAATCCTTCGGGTATATACCCAGTAATGGGATGGCTGTGTCATATGGTACTTCTAGTTCTAGATCTTTGAGGAATCGCCATACTGTTTTCCACAATGGTTAATCCCACCAACAGTGTAAAAGTGTTCCTATTTCTTCACATCCTCTCCAGCACCTGTTGTTTCCTGACTTTTTAATGATTGCCATTCTAACTGGTGTGAGATGGTGGTATCTCATTGTGGTTTTGATTTGCATTTCTCTGATGGCCAGTGATGACGAGCATTTTTTCATGTGCCTATTGACTGTATGCATGTCTTCTTTTGAGAAATGTCTATTCATATCCATTGCCCACTTTTTGATGGGGTTGTTTGTTTTTTTCTTGTAAATTTGTTTGAGTTCTTTGTAGATTCTGGATACTAGCTCTTTGTCAGATGAGTAGATTGCAAAAATTTTCTCCCATTCTGTAGGTTGCCTGTTCACTCTGATGGTAGTTTCTTTTGCTGTGCAGAAGCTCTTTAGTTTAATTAGATCCCATTTGTCAATTATGGCTTTTGTTGCCGTTGCATTGCCAAGACAATCCTAAGTCAAAAGAACAAAGCTGGAGGCATCACACTACCTGACTTCAAACTGTACTACAAGGCTACAGTAACCAAAACAGCATGGTACTGGTACCAAAACAGACATATAGACCAATGGAACAGAACAGAGCCCTCAGAATTAATACAACACATCTACAGCCATCTGGTCTTTGACAAACCTGAGAAAAACAAGAAATGGGGAAAGGATTCCCTATTTAATAAATGGTGCTGGGAAAATTGGTTAGCCATAAGTAGAAAGCTGAAACTGGATTCTTTCCTTACTCCTTATACAAAAATTAATTCAAGATGGATTAGAGACTTAAATGTTAGACCTAAAACCATAAAAACCCTAGAAGAAAACCTAGGCAATACCATTCACGACATAGGCATGGGCAAGGACTTCATGTCTAAAACACCAGAAGAGTTATTTTTTATGTAGTAAAACTTACTGTTTTCCCTTTTTGATTTGGGTTTCCAGATCATATTTAGATCTTGCCGACTAGGTAAAATTAAAAAAAAAAAACTACTACATCTTAGTATATTAATAAAACTATAAGATATTCACACTTATTTTTAATAGAAATTTTATGATTGAATTTAATTTTTGATTAATGTAGAATTTATTTTGGTATATGAAATGAGAGGTAAGGATCTAGTTTTTTTTTTTTTTTTTTTTTTTTTTAACAAATGGCTCTCCAGTCATTTCAACACTTTTTCTTGAATAATTCTTTGCCCCACTGATTTCAATAATTTCTATTTATTTTTGGATCTGTTTCTGGACTCTATTCTGTTCATCTATCTGTCTGCACTATTGCCCCACAATTTTATTTGCAATAGTTTTAATATCTGGAAGAACAAGCTCCTCTTCCTCCCTCCATTAATGATTTTGTTTTTAGAATTTTCCTGATGTAATTGCATATTTATTCTGGAAGTATTTCTCTTCTTTTAACAGGGCATAATGCTACTTTATTAACTAATTTATGTTCTCGGTTGCTTACTGTCTTTTAATCCACTCTATTGATGAGAATTTTAATAGGCTCTCATTAGAGTCCAAGCTGTTCAGCCATCTTATGTACCATGTATTTCACCATTTCTGTAACATTTTGTTAAAGGGTAGGACAGAAAACTTATAGCTTATGTTAGGAGGGTAAAGGAAGATAATCCACAGCATGTTGAGTGCTACTTAATGGCATTTTACTGCTCGCTCTTGCATATCCACCTCAATATGTACCTGCCTCTTTTATCTGCTCTCCTTGTCTTTCTTTCTCTTTTGCTTTTTTCTTCTGTTTCTTTTAATTTTCATTTACTTGTAACATCTAAGAAGACCATCTGGATAAAAAAACAAACAAAAAAATTGAAGATATCCATGCATTATCAGGGTTTTCACCCTTTCTGTATATTTTCCTTTATTCACTGGTCCTTTCAGTGCAATGGTGTCAGCTCAGTAGCCCTAACTTTGGAGTCATATTTACAACCGATATTCATCAATAGAGTCATGTGATTCCTATATGCCTTATATAATCCTGAATAGTATGATATCCATTCTACTACAGACATTATTAGTCATTAAGAACTCTAAGATGCATGTGAAAGGGCTGCTTGTAGTCTTGAGAGCTGAGGTCTAATTATCACCCTGCTTGTTCATCTGTTCATCCATGAACAAAGAAGCTATGGTGGAACCAGGGGCTTAGGTGGGATAATGGAAGTAGGAAGTTTGTCAACCAGGAAATGGGAAATGATAAGGGGAACTAACATTTGTTAAGTGACTACTACTATATGCCAGCCACCCATTGTTCTAGATGCTTTATGTGCATTATTCTATTGAACCAGAGGCCTAGAATTACTTTTATTCCCATTGCACATGTGAGGAAATTGAGGTGCTAAGATTCTTTTAATATATATGTATTTTCTAAAATAGAGGCTGGGCGCGGTGGCTCACACCTGTAATCCCAGCACTTTGGGAGGTCAAGGGAGGTGGATCTCCTGAGGCCAGGAGTTCAAAATCAGCCTGACTAACATGGTGAAACCCCATCTCTACTAAAAATACCATAATTAGCTGGGCTTTGTAGCAAGTGCCTGTAATCCCAGCTATTTGGGAGGCTGAGGCAGGATAATCTCTTGAACCTGGGAGGCAAAGGTTGCAGTGAGCTGAGATCGCGCCATTGCACTCCAGCCTGGGTGACAGAGTGAGACTCCGTCTCGAAAAAAACAAAAAACAAAAAACAAAAGAAAAGAAAAAGAAAGAAAAAAAATTAGAGATGTGGTCTCATTGTTTTGTCCAGGCTGGTCTCAAACTCCTGGGCTGAAGTGATCCTCCCACCCTTGCTTCCCAAAGTGCTGGGATTACAGGTATGAGCCACTGCATTCAGGCTGTTTTAAAATTTTAATTGTTATTATTATTATTATTTTTCGTATAGAGACAAGATCTCACTATGTTGCCCAGGCTGGTCTTGAACTCCTGGGCTCAAGGATTCCTTCTGTCTCAGCTTCCCAAAGTGTTGGGATTACAGGTGTGAATCACCATGCCCAATTTAGATGCCAAGATTCTTAAAACTGGCTCAAGGCCACACAGTATATGGTGCATGGAGAGTCAGTCAGCTGTGGCATACTCCACTGCTCCTTTTCATCAGAATTCTTTCCCTAATATGGCAATTGAGGATTATGAAATAAAGACATACCAAATTGCAGGATGCAAAAGAAGAGGAATTAATAGCAGTACTTTCTGTTTTCCCATTTTTCTTCATTGTACTATGTAATCTAGATACAATTTTGAAGAGGGAAAATAAATTACTTTTAGAAATCTCATCTTGTCCATGAGATCTAATGACTGATTCTGAGACTTTCAGGATCAGGAAGGAACTCTGTTAATGTTCCCAGAAACTGGAGCCACAATCTCTCTTCTTTATCCTGTTAGCCAGCTCCATATCTGGCCTGAGGTGCACAAGGCTTAAAAGAGGGGTGTATAGGAGGAAGTGGGAGGCTTATTAATGCTTTGATTTTGTGTTTGTCTACAAATCTGGAGGCATCATGTTTTCACACTCCGAGTGGAGATTAGCATCATGCTTAGATTTAGCTGGAATCAAATTTTTACTTACATATTCCATCCCTCAAGCCATTTGGTTTGGAGATGGATGGGACACGGGAGCTTGCTGTGAGACTGCAGGGGAGTCTCCTAGTTTCTTAATGATTGGACAAAGGCATGGCAACAGAAATGTCTTAGAAATAAAAGGTTTATTTTTATTTTATTTTATTTTATTTTATTTTATTTTGTTTGAGATGGAGTTTTGCTCTTGTTGCCCAGGCTGAAGTGCAATGGTGTCATCTTGGTTCACCTCAACTTCCGCCTCCCGCGTTCAAGCGATTCTCCTGCCTCAGCCTCCCGAGTAACTGGTTACAGGCATGTGCCACCATGCCTGGCTAATTTTGTAATTTTTTTATTTTTTTTATTTTTTAATTTTTTTTATTTTTTTATTTTTTTTATTTTTTTATTTTTTTAATTAATTAATTTATTTATTTATTTATTTTATTTTTTTATATTTTATATTTTATATTTTTATATTTTTTTATTTTTTTTATTTTATTAATTTTATTTTTTATTTTTTTAAATTTTAAAAATAATTTTGTAATTTTTTAGCAGAGAGAGTTTCTTCATATTGGTCAGGCTGGTCTCGAACTCCTGACTTCAGGTGATCTGTCTGCCTTGGCCTCCCAAAGTGCTGGGATTATAGTCGTGAGCCACCGTGCTCAGCCTATTTATTTATTTATTTATTTATTGAGACGGAGTTTTGCTTTTGTCGCACAGGCTGGAGGGCAATGTCTCGGCTCACTGCAACCTCTGCCTCCTGGGTTCAAGCGATTCTCCTGCCTCAGTCTCCCAAGTAGCTGGGATTACAGGCATGCACCACCACGCCCGGCTAATTTTGTATTTTTAGTAGAGACAGGGTTTCTCCATGTTGGTCAGGCTGGTCTGAAACACCCAATGTCAGGTATTCCGCCTGCCTTGGCCTCCCAAAGTGTTGGGATTACAGGCGTGAGCCACCGCCCCTGTCTTATTTTTTATTTTTAAGAGACATGGTCTCGCTGTCGCCCAGGCTGGAGTGCAGTAGCGGGATCATGGCTTATTGGACCTAAACTCTCAGGCTCAAAAGATCCTTCCACCTCAGTCTCCCAAGTAGCTGGAACTACAGGCCTGCGCCACCACACCTGGATTTTTTTTTTTTTTGGTTCAGGTGCAGTCTGGCTTGTTGCTCAGGCTGGCCTCGACTAGTCTCTTCAGCTTCTAATATTTCTGCTATTTCTGACCTTTGTCACTCTTGCATAACCAGTGATCAACAGTGTCTACTTGCTTTATTTCTTTTCCTGTTCTTTTTTGTGTGTGACGTCTTGCTCTCCTTTCGGCGGTAATCCTGGCCATCTGCACTTTTCCTTCAATTCATTGTCGTATGCTTTCAGTACTACATCATATTTGCTTACTCTCAGTGATTCTCATCCTGAACTCACCCAGTGACTGACTCTCTGAACTGCATCCCCAGGATCTAAGGTCTAGTTTGGGTCGCACGGCTTACGCTCCGTGACACAGGGTAAAGGCCAAGTGGGAGTGGCTTTAGTGGCCTAGGGTGACGCCGCTAACGACGCTAGGGGGCGGAGCTTTCTGAACGTCCTCGTGCGCTGTGGACGGAGGTTGTGGAGAGAGCAGGGCGGCATTGGTGGCTGCGGCTGAGGTGAGTGATTTAGTGGGCAGGAAGGGGTAGAATAGGCTTCAAGCGTAAGTTAGCTGGGTAGTTTATAACTAGCAAGAATATATTATAGCCATTAGGTCAAAACTTTTTAGAGTGGCCCTAAGGCAGTGACTTTGTACTACCGAACTGCTCGTGACTCTCAAGGCGAACGAAGAAGGGCAAACGTAATGTTTTTTGACGAGGATGAAGGAGTATGGGGAGCGGTGGTGGGCCACTGAACACCGGAGATAGTAGTTACTGTAGTTTAGATGCTAAAGGACCTAAAATACGTTGAAGCGGGACTGTTGATGACCGCTGGGGACAACAAAATGTTTTTTGATGAGGATAGAGGAGTATGGGGAGCAATGATGGGCCACCGAAAACCGGAGATAGTAGTTATTGTTGTTTAGATGCTGAAGGACCTAAATTACACTGAAGTGGGACTGTTGATGACCGTTGGGGGCAGTATGCTGAAGGTGCTAGTTTTCTCATAGAGCGGGAAAAAGGACCATGAGTGATTGGATGCTTTGAATGTGCGGTTGGTAGCGGATGTGGATTTTGAACCAATTAGGAAGAAGCAGCGAGACCCAGCCAGACCAATCACAGGGTACCACTCAGCTCCACTTCCCCCGTTGCCAGGCAGACTTATGGTAAGAAAAGGTCCCTTTGATGTAACTTGGCAGCCTGGCCCTGCCCCTCACAAAAGCCCTTTCATGGGCTTTTAACTTTACTCGGCCTTTTTTTCTGCCTTTGGATAACAAGTAACGGGAAACATTTCACTGGAAAGAAATTTGTTGAGAAACTAGAGGATGAAACAGAGTATTAAAAATATGTTGTTATTTCATAGGCTTGAGCCCGAGATTTAAAAATGGACAAAGATGATTTTCTTTACATGGACTTTAAAGGTACGTAGCTTTACGTGGTAGTACAAAATAATGTCAAACTGCTGCTTCATTTAAGATCTAAATATTGCCGGGCGTGGTGGCACACGCCTGTAATCCCAGCACTTTGGGAGGCCAAGGCGGGTGGATCACAAGGTCAGGGGCTCGAGACCAGCCTGACCCAACATGGTGAAACCCTGTCTCTACTAAAAATACAAAAATTAACCGGGCGTGGTAAATCCCAGCTACTCAGGAGGCTGAGGCAGGAGAATGGCTTGAACCTGGGAGGCGGAGTTTGCAGTGAGCAGAGATCGCACCACTGCACTCCAGCCTGGGCGACAGAGTGAGACTCCATCTCAAAAAAAAAAAAAAAAAAAATCTAAGTATTTTGTTTCTGAGTTTTGTCTTTTTGCAGTCTCCTTAGCTCCAGGTTTTCCCATTTATGTACCAGAAACAATGTCGATTTTTAACACACTGGGAACCTTTTCATGAACTAGTGTAGGGAGACAGAATTCATAATTCATAACTTGTTTTTTTTTTCAGGATTTTTATGACATGCAAAATAAAACGTTTAATCTGAAAGATAAATCTATTGCAATAAAAATAAGTTTAAAAAATTACTGCAAGATCTTGGAGTGCCTTTCCATAATCATCTGTGAAAAATAAATTATATCCTGTGTAGTTTTAGATTTAAGTGCATTTTATTGTGTCTTAATTCTTTGGAAAATTGGTAATCCGTGTTTGCTATTTTTGGGAACTCTTAATAAACAAAAACAATTTGATTGATCAGAACACCAGATTCCTCAACTGTGCTAGATATAGGAGAGTTTATAGTACTTTCTTTGTTTCTGGGGAATAATGAGACCTGTGGTACCTTCACATTTATATAATAATGAAATAGGTGGTAAGAAATGTGGCTACAAATCTATGATTTTAAAAAGTTCAGGTCAATATTTTGTTAATACTTGTTTTTTGTTTGTTTGGTTTGTTTGTGTTTTGAGAGAGAGTTTTGCTCTTGTCACCCAGGCTGGAGTGTAGTAGTGCCATTTCGGCTCACTGCAACCTCTGCCTCCTGAGTTCAAGCGATTCTCCTGCCACAGCCTCCCGAGTAGCTGGGACTACAGGCGCGCACCACCACGCCTGGCTAATTTTTTTGTATTTAGTAGAGACAGGGTTTCACCATGTAGGTCAGGCTGGTCTCAAACTCCTGACCTCAGTTAATACACCTGCCTCGGCCTCCCAAAGTGCTGGGATTACAGGTGTGAGCCACCATGCCAGGCCAATATTTGTTATTTTAAAACGATAACAGTAAAACCCACTACTATTTAAGTTTTAAATTAAGATAAAATATCTTAAAGGTATAAAGATGGAATAAGGATTATGATTCCTAAGTAGATAATATTTAATACTTTGTATTTACATAAATATTTGAATCACACAGAAAAGTATACAAAATAACATAATGAACATCTGTGTACCTACCACTGAGTTCTGTCAAATCTTAAGTTTGCCATGTGCTTCAGATATTTCAAAGCACTAAAAGATTACATGTACCATTTTTCTTTTTAAATTTTATATAAATAGTTATTTTATATTTCTTTCTCCTGCAGCTTGTCTTCTTTTTTCCTTTTTTTGCTCAGCATTGTGTTTATATATATATATATATATATTTTTTTTTTTTTTTTTGAGATGGAGTTTTGCTTTTACTGCCCAAGCTGGAGTGCAATGGTGTGACCACGGCTCACTGCAACCTCTGCCTCCCAGGTTCAAGTGATTCTCCTGCCTCAGCCTCCTGAGTAGCTGGGATTACAGGCACGCACCACCATGCCCGCCTAATTTTTTGTATTTTTTGTAGAAACGGGATTTCACCGTATTGGCCAGGCTGGTCTTGGACTCCTGACCTCAGGTGATCCGCCTGCCTCGGCCTCCCAAAGTGCTAGGATTACAGGAGTGAGCCACTGTGCCAGGCTGTGTTTTCAATATTTACCCATATGAATATTTTTAGTTCATTTATTTTCACTGCTGATGAGTAGTTATTTCATTGAATGTAAATGTACCACAATTTATTCATTCGGTCTCCTTTGTTGGACATAAACATTGTTTCAAATATTTGCTTTTACAAACAACAATGCTACAACGAACACTGTGTTTCTGAGAGTTTAGCAGAAATTTAAAAACAAAACAAAACAAAAAAAACAACTGGGTGTGGTGTTGCATGCCTGTACTAGTGTCAGGAGCCAGAGGAGGGAGGATCGCTTGAGCCTAGGAGGTGGAGGCAGCAGTGAGCCTTGATTGCTCCATTATACTCCAGCCTGGGTGACAGAGTGAGATCCTGTCTTAAAAAAAAAAAATTAAAGACCGAGAAGGAATAGAAATGTGTCTACATAATTACACCCATTGGGGCTAAATAAATGTAACTCCTTTTCTGCATGTCATCTTCAACTATTTGAAGATAACTTATCTTTTACCCCGGAAAGTGTCTTCAGATTGAGCATTCTCAGTTTGTTCAAACATTCCTTATATTACCTGGTTTCTAGTCCCGTTATCATTTTGTGTGCTATCCTTTAAACATGCTCTGTTCTTTTCATATTATTTCTTAAAGTGTGGTACCCAGAATAGAACACAATTCTCTATGTTTGATATGATCAGCATAAAATACAGTCATGTGCTGCATAATGACATTTCAGTCAACAAAGGACAGCATATACAACAGTGGTCCCAGAAGATTTTAATGGAGCTGAAAAGTTCCTGTCACCTAGTGATGTCGGAGCTGTTATAAAGTTGTAGAGCAATGCTTTCTTCATGTGTTTGTGGTGATGCTGGTGTAAACAACTCTACTGTGCTGCCAGTTGTTTAAAACTATAGCACGTACATTTATATACAGTACATAATACTTGATGGTGATAATAAATGACTATGCTACTGGTTTATGTATTCACTATACCATACTATGCTATCTTATACTATTTTTTATCATCATCTTAGAGTGTACTCCTTCTATTTATAAAAAATAAAGTTAACTGTAAAATGGCCTTAGGCAGTTCCTTCAGGAGGTATTCCAGAAGGCATTGTTATCATAGCAGGTGACAGGTCCATGCATTTTATTGCCCCTGAAGAACTTCCAGTGGGACAAGATGTGCAGGTGGAAGACAGTGATAGTGATAATCCTGAGCCTGTGTAGGCCTAGGCTAATAATGTGTGTGTTTGTGTCTTAGTTTTTAACAAAAAGTTTAAAAAGTAAAATTAATAATGTTAACAGAAAAAAGCTTATAGAATAGGGATATAAAGAAAGAAAATATATTTGTACAGCTGTATAATGTTTGTGCTTTAAGCTAAGTGTTATTACAAAAGAGTCAAAAAGTTAAAAATAATTAAAAAGTTTGTACTTTAGGAAGCCGAGGCAGGCAGATCACTTGAGCTCAGGAGTTCGAGACTGGCTTGGGAATCATGGTGAAACCCTGTCTCTACCAAAAATACAAAAAATTATCCTGGCTTGGTGGCACGCGCCTGTGGTCCCAGCTACTCTGTGGTCCCAGCTACTCAGTAGGTTGAAGTGGGAGGATCACTTGAGCCTGGGAGGCAGAGGTTGCAGTGAGCTGAGACTGCACACTGCATTCCAGCCCCGGTGACAGAGGGAGACCCCATCTCAAACAAACAAACAAACAAGCAAACAACGCTTATAAAGTAAAAAAGTTACAGTAAGCTAAGGTAAATTTATTATTGGAGAAATAAACGTATTATTTTATAAATTGCATATAGCCTAAGTGTACAGAGTTTATAAAGTCTACAATAGTGTACAGTAATGTCCTAGGCCTTCACTTATGTTCACCACTCACTCACTGACTCACCCAGAGCAACTTCCAGTGCTGCAAGCTTCACTCATGGTAAGTGCCCTATACAGGTGTACCTTTTTTTTATCTTTTAAAAATTTATTATTATTGTTATTTGAGGCAGGGTCTCATTCTCTCACCCAGGCTAGAGTGCAGTGGTGTGATCATGGCTCACCACAGCTTCTACCTCCTGGGTCCAAGTAATCCTCCCACCTCAACATCTTGAGTAGCCGGGAATCACAGGCATGCACCACCATGCCCAGATAATTTTTAATTTTTTTGTGGAGACGGGATCTCCCTATGTTGCCCAGGTTGGTTTCGGACTCCTGGGCTCAAGCGATCCTCCTTCCTCGGTGTCCCAAAGTGCTAAGATTACAGTTGTGAGCCACCGTACCCAGGCATTTTTAGTCTTTTATATCATATTTTTACTTACCTTTTCTAGGTTTAGATATGTTTAGATACACGAATACTTATCATTGTGTTACAGTTGCCTGCAGTAATCAGTACAGTAACTTGAGGTATAGGTTTGTAGCCTAGAAGCAATAGGCTATCCCATACAGCCTAGATGTGTAGTAGGCTATACCATCTTGTGTAAGTATACTCTATGACAGGGGTCCTCAACCCCTGGGCCATGGACCATTACCTGTCTCTGGCCTGTTAGGAACCTGGCTGCACAGCAGGAGGTGAGCCCCCGGGCCAGCAAGCATTACCGCCTGAGCTCCGCCTCCTGTCAGATCAGTGGCCAGCAGCATTAAATTCTCATAGGAGCCCGAACTGCCCACATGAGGGATCTAGGTTGCATGCTCCTTATGAAAATCTAACTAATGCCTGATGATCTGAGGTAGAACAGTTTCATCCTGAAACCATCCCCCCACCATCCGTGGAAAAATTGTCTTCCACAAAACCGGTCCCTGGTGCCAAGAAGGTTGGGGACCACTGCTCTATGACATTGGGACAATGATAAAAATCACCAAATCACACATTTCTCGGAATGTATCCCTGTCCTTAAGTGATGCACGCCTGTAATCTTTCTCTTTAGATTTAGGACTGATCATTTTTCTCTTTAGATAATAATATAACTAAGACTGAATTTGCTTTTTCTTTCTTTCATATCACATTAGTTATTCATTTTGAACTCTGTCCCCCAAAGCCCGTCAGTCTTTTTTAAATATTTATTTATTTATTTAGACAAGGTCTCACTCTATTGCCAGGCTGTAGTGCAGTGGCGCTATCCTCCTAGGTTCAAGTGGTCCTCTCACCTCAGTTTCCTGAGGGAATACAGGCATGTGCCACCATTCCTGACTAATTTTTGTATTTTTGGTAGAGATAGGGTTTCACCATGTTTCCCAGGCTGGTCTCCTGAGCTCCTGAGCTCAAGCGATCTGCCTGCCTACGCCTCCCAAAGTGCTGGGATTATAGGCGTGAGCCACCATGCCTGGTCTCAGTCTTTTAAAAATATATGCTGCTGTTAAGTGACATCTTGATTGGTGCAGTTAGTTTTGAAGACTTACCTGCAGGACTATACTTTTTTCTTACATTAATCCCATTGCTATTACTGGAGATTTAATTTCTGTTCCTTATTATATAATCTATCTTATTTGTGATTTTTCCTCAGCTTCTTCTTCCAAATCATTTACAAAACTGTTAAATAAAACAGGGCCAAGGACAGAATGTTATGCTGTTACAAACCTTACTTCAAGTTGACATCAATCCATTAAGCTTTGGTTATGCTTATGCAGTCTGCCTGATTTGCGCTTGTCTCCAAAGTCTGACAACCATCTCTTGTTCTATACTGGGCATTATCCCTAGGTTTAGAATTTCTGGTTCTCCTTTTGGAAGAGCTCTTGGGGCTCACCATATATCCATTTCTGTTACAAACTCTTCTGTTCACCTTTGAGGCTGCCTTCTACATGTTGAACAAAGTTTGATACCACCCTGTGCTCCTGTTTCTGATCTATGGCCTCCAGGGATTTACTCTCCAAAGCACTTTTCTTTCTCCCCTTCCCTCCTTCCCTTTGTTCCTCCTTCCTTCCTCCCTCCCTTCCTCATTTTCTTTATGATAAATCATTTCTTTCATTTTCTTTATGATAAATCAACTTTATTGAAGTGTAACTTACATACAGTAAAATTCACACGTTTTAAGCGTGCAGGTTGATGCCTTTTTTTTTTTTTTGGCAAATGTAACTCTTCTAAACACCACTCCAATCAAGAAATTGAACATGCTCATTTTCTTAGAAAATTTCATCATGCCACTTTGCATTCAGTCTATCCCTAATGCTCCACCTTAGGCAACCACTGTTCTGTTTTCTATCACCTGTAGTTTAGTTTATAAATGAAATCATACAGTGTACCCTTTTCTCTTTTTCTTTTTCTTTATTTTTTGAGATAGAGTCTCTCTCTTTCGCCCAGGCTGGAGTACAGTGGTGCAGTCTTGGCTTCCTGCAGTCTCTGCCTCCCAGGTTCAAGTGATTCTCATGCCTCAGCCTCCTGAGTAGCCGGGACTACAGGATGTGCCACCACGCCTGGCCAAATACCCTTTTTTCTTTTTCTTTTTCTTTCTGTCCTTTTTTTTTTTTTTTTTGGCTTTTAAGCAACATAAATTTATTTCTCACAGTTCTGCAGGCTTGGAAGTCCAAGATCATCAAGGCACCAACAGATTCTGGCGAGGGCCTTCTTGCTAGATGGCAATCCTTTCTGTGTCCTCACAAAGTGGAAGAGGGCAAACAAGCTCCCTCAGGCATTTTTTAAAAGAGCACAAATCCCATTCGTGAGAGTGGACCTAATCACCTCTCAGAGGTTCCACCTCTTAATACCATCACATTGAGGATTAGGTCTCAACATATGAATTTGGGGCCAGGGATCCATGAGCATTCAGACTGCAGCAAAGACATCTTCATGCCAAATATTCTCTGATCCAAGACCTTGTTCTTGAATGTTGTCTCCTTACCATGGTATTTTTATGTGCTCATTCTCTAGTTTATCTGTGTCCATTACTCCGGGGTTTCAAACACGGTCTCCAAATACAGCATGAGGCTGGGCCTGGTGGCTCACACGTGTAATCCCAGCACTTTGGGAGGCCAAGGTGGGCGGGCCACTTGAGCTCAGGAGCCTGAAACCAGCCTGGGCAACATAACAAGATCCTATCTCTATTAAAAATAAAAACAAAAATTAACCAGGTGGTATGCACCTGTATTCCCAGCTCCTCAGGAGGCTGAGATTGGAGGATTGACCGAACCAGGGAGATCAAGGCTGCAGTGAGCCACGATCACGCCACTGCACTCCAGCCTGGCTGACAGAGCAAGGCCCTGTCTCAAAACAAACAAAATCAAATCTAGCATGAGTGAAGAGTTGAGATGTATTGCATTACTGGAAAGGAAATGTCTAGGTTTCATCTCTTAGCAGTACCCTTTTTTCTATTGCATCTTTCACTAAGCGTAGTTGTTTTGAGATTCATTTATATTGTTCCATATACAAGTAATTAATTCCCTTTTACTGTTTAGTAGTATTCCACTGAATGATTATATTGCAATTTGTTATCCATTCCTCAGTTGATGCACAGTTTTGGTTACTATGAACAAGTTGATATGAATGTTCATGTACAGGGCTTTTTTTTTTTTTTTTTTTTTTTGAGACAGGGTCTTGCTCTGTCACCCAGGCTGGAGTGCAGTGTCACAACGATAGCTCACTGCAACCTTGACATGTATACTTTTTGAAAATGGACTTAGGTTTTCATTTCTCTTGGGGGAAATACCTAGGTGGGAAATTTCTGGGATGTAAAAAGCTTTTGTAACCAGCTTCCAATAGGTTATCTAGAGTATTTTCTTTCTGGAAAACAGGTTTTTATTTAAGCAACCCGGTTTGGCGGTTTCCTAAGCCGTGCCACCTGATTCAGAAAAATTTCTTCATCTTGACAAACGGAAGGCACATCCAAAACAGAAGACGGCTTAACATGGGAAATAGCAAAAAGAAGCTGAAGGATGTTGAAAGAATATTGGCACTGAGATAATTTAGCTTAGTTGTCCTCAACATTAGGGTTAATTTTTCTTAAAGAATGACAACTGTTTATCACACTTTGGAACTCCTTTTCCTATGATAAGTTTGGAGACAAATTCTCATTCTCCTTTATACACACACACACACACACACACACACACACACACACACTTTATTAACTTTTTTTTGAGACAGAGTCTCACTCTGTTGCCCAGGCTGGAGTTCAGTTGCACGATCTGGGCTCACTGCAACCTCCACCTCCCGGGCTCAAGCGATTCTCCTGCCTCAGCCTCCCAAGTAGCTGGGATTAGAGGCACCTGCCATCACACCTGGCTAATTTTTGTATTTTTAGTAGAGTCTGTGTTTCACCATGTTGCCCAGGCTGGTCTTGAGCTCCTGACCTCAGGTGATTCACCTGCCCTGGCCTCCCAAAGTGCTGGGATTACAGGTGTGAGCCACTGTACCCAGCCTTTTTTTCTAGATTTCTTTCTTTTTTTGAGGCAGAGTCTCACTCCATTGCCCAGGCTGGAGTGCAATGGCATAATCTCAGCTCACTGCAACCTCCACCTCCCAGGCACAAGCGACTCTTGTGCTTCGGCCTCCCTAGTAGCTATGACTGCAGGCATACCAGGCTAATTTCTGTATTTTTAGTAGAGACGGGGTTTTGCTGTGATGGCCAGGCTGCTCTTGAACTCCTGGCCTCAAGTGATCCACCCACCTCAGCCTCCCAAACTGCTGGGATTATAGGCATGAGTCACCACCACTGGCCTTCATTGATCTTTTATATATATATATTTTTTCATTTCAATTTCATTTATTTCTATTCTGATCTTTATTATTTCTTTTCTTCAATTAACTTTGGGTTTGGTTTGCCTTTGCTTTTCTAGTTAAGAATCATCATTAAGTTATTTGGAGTTCTTCCTCTTTTTTGATGTAGGCACTCATAGTGATAAACTTCACTCTGAGTAGTGCTTTTGCTGTATCCCATATGTTTTGGTATGTTGTGTTTCCATTATCATTTCTTTCTTTCTTTCTTTTTTTTTTTTTTTTTTGAGATGGAGTCTCGCTGTGTCACCCAGGCTGGAGTGCAGTGGCGCGATCTCGGCTCACTGCAAGCTCCGCCTCCCGGGTTTACCCCATTCTCCTGCCTCAGCCTCCAAGTAGCTGGGACTACAGGCGCCCGCCACCTCGCCCGGCTAGTTTTTTGTATTTTTAGTAGAGACGGGGTTTCACCATGTTAGCCAGGATGGTCTCAATCTCCTGACCTCGTGATCCACCCAGCTCGGCCTCCCAAAGTGCTGGGATTACAGGCTTGAGCCACCGCGCCCGGCCTATTATCATTTCTTTCAAGAAAATTTTAAATTTTCTTCTTTTTTTTTGAGATAGAGTCTCCCTCTGTCACCCAGGCTGGAGTGCAGGTTGCTCACTGCAACCTCCACCTCCCAGGTTCAAGCAGTTCTTCTGCCTTTGCCTCCCAAGTAGCTGGGATTACAGGCACCCACCATCACACCTGGCTAATTTTTGTGTTTTTATTTTAATTAATTAATTTTTTGTTTGTTTGTTTTGAGACAGAGCCTCACTCTGTTGCCTCACTCTGTTGGAGTGCAGTTGCACCATCTTGGCTCATTGCAACTTCCGCCTCCAAGGTGCAAGCGATTCCCCTGCCTCAGCCTCCCAAATAGCTGGGATTACAGGCATGCGCCACCACTCCTGGCTAATTTTTTAAAAAATATTTTTAGTAGAGACGGAGTTTCACCATGCTGGCCAGGCTGTTCTGGCCAACATGGTGAAACTCCTGATTTCAGGTGAGCCGCCTGCCTCAGCCTCCCAAAAATGCTGAGATTAGAGGCATGAGCCACCATACCTGGTCCTTTTTTTTTTTTTTTTTTTTTTTTAATACAGGACCTCGCTTTGTCACCCAGGCTGCAGTGCAGTGGCATAAACATATAGGTATGCACCACCACGCCTGGCTAATATTTGTATGTTTTGTAGAGACTGGGTTTTGCCATGTTGCCCAGGCTGGTCTTGAACTCCTGAGCTCAAGTGATCCGCCTGCCTCGGCCTCTGGATTACAGGAGGTGCTGGGATTACAGGTGTGCTCGAGCCACAGTGCCCAGCCTCTATATTTTCTTTTTCTATTATATTTATGTTGATTGTTAGGGAGGTAGACATTAGCTAATTTGTTTCATCAAGTCTTCAGAATATAGTTCCAATGTATACTCAATACCAGCCCTGTCCAGTAGAAATATAATGTGAGTTAGAAATGTAACTTAAAATTTTCTAGTAATCACGTTTAAAAAGTAAAAATAAATAGGTGAAATTAATTTTTAATATAATAATAATTTTAATGCTATGGCCCAGCATATTCATACATTTTTGTTCCAGCATATAATCAGTATACAAAATTGCTGAGATATTTTGCATTCTTATTTTAAACTAAGTCTTCGAAACCCATGTGTATTTTACAATTAAAGCACATCTTAATTTGGACTAGCCACGTTTTAAGTGCTCAGTAGCCACATATTTCTACCGTATTAGACAGTGCAGATCTAGACTAAAAAGTTTAGTAGGAAAACTCACTCAAGATAATTGGTTTTCACTGAATCTCAAAGGACTTTATTTGGAATCTTCCCTGAACTATCTTTTCCTTTAAATACAACAATGGGATCCTCAGATTAAGAATGATAGAGTTATTAGGAAATATCCCAAGAGAGGGCCACATAGTTTAGAATCATGAGCACACTTATTATACAGCCTGTACAGAAATCTCATTGAGATAATCACTGATGCCACCTGGTATGCACCTGTTAGGGGGAATAATACAGTTTATGGCTGGGCGTGGTGACTCACGCCTGTAATCCTAGCACTTTGGGAGGCCGAGGCGGGCAGATCATGAGGTCAGGAGATCGAGACCATCCTTGCTAACACAGTGAAACCCCGTCTCTACTAAAAATACAAAATATTAGCCGGGTGTGCTGGCGGGTGCCTGTAGTCCCAGCTACTCGGGAGGCTGAGGCAGGAGAATGGTGTAAACCTGGGAGGCGGAGCTTGCAGTGAGCTGAGATTGCACCACTGCACTCCAGCCTGGGCAACAGAGTGAGACTCCGTCTCAAAAAAAAAAAAAAAATACAGTTTATGAAATAAAGACATTGAGTGACCCACAGAATTGAACTTTCTTAGTATGCCATACAGTGTCTTCCAAGTTCTGGCCCCTACATACCTTTCTAATGGTGTTTTCTCCAGCCATACATAACTACTTATGCCTGTTTGAATTCAATGTGCTTTTTCACACCTCTGTGCTTTGCCCTCTGGCGTGTTCTTTTCCCTCAGTATCTGCCTGGAAATCTCTAACTCATCCTTCAGCCCCACCTCAAGTAACACTTCAGTGAAGCCTATCCTGCTATTCCTATATTCCATCCCTCAAATGGGCATTTGTGCAATCCTTTTACATTCTTGTAGCGTCTCCCACTTACAGCACTTATTACATTATATTATAATTTTTAAATTTTTATTTATTTTTAATTTTTTCCCTTCATCCAACTTTGATCTCATGACTGATTACTACTATAATTTTTAGAATTTAATTACCTTTGGTAGTGTAATCCTCATGATGGCATAGACGGCTTCACTTATCTTTATATTCCTAGCAAGATACCAGGCATTTGAGCAATGTTTGTTGAACTAAATTTTACAAGGAGACATGTAGACATCAGCCAAAGCAGAAAGAGTGCGGTTTCCTTGGATTCTGTTCAGGGCTGAGTTGCTAATAGCTTTGATCTTGGCCAAGTTAGTTAACTTCTCCATGCTTTATTTTAATCATTTGTAAAATTAGAGTGTGTTACTGGAATTTTAAGGTGATTTAGAACTTTAAAAAGTTTGTTGATCAATCATGTATGAGACTGTGTCTTGTTCATGTCATATCTTTGGTGCTTAACAACATACTTGGTTATCATTACAGTTTTATTGAATGAATGAATAAAATAACTCTTGTCTATTTCTTTTGTTTTCTTTCCTTTTTTTTTTTTTTTTTTTGAAATAGAGTCTCTGTCTGTCGCCCAGACTGGAGTGCAGTGGCATGATCTTGGCTCACTGCAACCTCCGCCTCCTGGGCTCAAGCAATTCTTCTGCTTCAGCCTCCCAAGTAGCTGGGACTACAGGTGCACGCCACTATGCCCAGATAATTTTTGTATTTTTAGTAGAGACGGGGTTTCACCATATTGGCCAAGCTGGTTTTGAACTCCTGACCTCGTGATCTGCCCGCCTCGGCCTCCCAAAGTGTTGGGATTACAGGCATGAGCCATCGTGCCCGGCCAACTCTTGTCTATTTCATTCATATTGCCCACAAGGATAGTAACACACACATATATATATTTTTGAGATGGAGTCTTACTCTGTTGCCCAGGCTCGAGTGCAGTGTCATGATTTCGGCTCACTGCTTCTTGGGTTCAAGCGATCCTTTTGCCTCAGCCTCCTGAGTAGCTGGGACTGCAGGTGCACGGCACCACATCTGGCTATTTTTTTTTTTGTATTTTTAGTAGAGATGGGGTTTCACCACGGTGGCCAGGCTGGTCTTGAACTCCTGACCTCAAGTGATCGCCTGCCTCGGCCTCCCAAAGTGCTGGGATCATAGATGTGAGCCACTGCATTTGGCCTATGTATATATATTTTTAATTGCTGGTTAATTGTTAGTGGATACATAGTAAGTGTATATATTTATGGCGTGCATGGGATATTTTGATAAAAACATAAAATGTGTAATAATTATACCAGGGTAAATGAGGTATCCATCACCTCAAACATTTATTCTTTGTATTACAAACAATCTGATTATACTCTTTTAGTTATTTTCAAGTGTACGATTAAATTGTTATTGCCTATAGTCATTCTTTTATGCTATCAAATACTAGATCTTAGTCATTCTATTTTTTTGTACCCATTAGCCATTTTCCCTTCCTCTCCTACCCGTCTCCCGCAACAACCTCTCCCAGCCTCATTCTGCGCTCTATCTCCATGAGTTCAGTTGTTTTAATTTTTAACTCACAAATAAGTGAGAATATGCACAATTTGTGTTCTGTGCCTGGCTTATTTCACTTAACATGATGACCTCCGGTTCCATTCATGTTGCTGCAAATGACAGGATCTCATTCTTTTTTATGGTTGAAGAGTATTCCATTGTGTATATATATGTAGCACATTTTCTTTTTCTTTTTTCTTTTTTTAGATTTGAGATGGAGTCTCTCTCTGTCACCCAGGCTGGAGTGCACTGGCACGATTTCAGCTCACTGCTCTGCCTCCTGGGTTCAAGTGATTCTCCTGTCTCAGCCTCCCGAGTAACTGGGATTACATGCATGCACCATCACTCCTGGCTAGTTTTTTTGTATTTTCAGTAGAGATGGGATTTCACCATGTTGGCCAGGCTAGTCTTGAATTCCTGACCTCAAGTGATCCACCGGCCTAGGCCTCCCAAAGTGCTGGAATCACAGGCGTGAGCCACCACACCTGGCCCATTTTTTTTCTTTTTAATTTTCATGGGCACATAGTAGGCTTATGTATTTATGCGGTACATGAGATGTTTTGATACAGGGATGCAATGTGAAATAAGCACATTATGGAGAATGGGGTATCCATTCCCGCAAGCATTTATCCTTTGAATTATAAACAATCCAATTACACTTTTTAAAGTTATTTTATTTTATTTTTTGAAACAGGGCCTAGCTCCATTTCCCAGGCTGGAGTGCAGTGGTGTGATCTCAGTTCACTGCAACCTCCACCTCCCAGGGTCAAGCGATCCTCCCACTTCATCCTCCCATGTAGCTGGAACTATAAGTGTTTGCCACCATGCACAGCTAATTTTTGTATTTTTTTTTGTAGAGACAGGGTTTCTCTATGTTTTCCAGGATGTTCTTGAATTCCTGAGCTCAGGCAGTCACTTTTCGGCCTCCCAAAGTGCCGGAATTACACGCCTGACCTTAAGTTATTTAAAAATATACAATTAAGTTATTATTGACTATAGTCACCCTATTGTTGTATCAAATAATAGGTCTTATTCATTTTTTATATATTTTTTGTACCCATTAACCATCCCCACTTTCCCCCCAGCTCCCACTACCCTTCTCAGCCTCTGGTAACCATTCCTCTACTCTCTATGTCCATGAGTTCAATTGTTTTGATTTTTAGATCCCACAAATAAGTGAGACCGTACAATGTTTGTCTTTCTGTGCTTGGCTTATTTCATTTAACATAATGATCTCCAGTTCCATCCATATTGTTGCAAGTGACTGGATCTTATTCTTTTTTCTTATTCTTTTTTTTTTTTTTTTTTTGAGACAGAGTCTTGCTTAGTCACCCAGGCTGGAGTGCAGTGGTGTGATTCTGGCTCGCTGCAAGCGCTGCCTCCCAGGTTCACGCCATTCTCCTGCTTCAGCCTCCTGAGTAACTGGGACTACAGGCAGCCGCCACCACGCCTGGCTATTTTTTTTTGTATTTTTAGTAGAAATGGGGTTTCACCATATTAGCCAGGATGGTCTCGATCTCCTGACCTCGTGATCCTCTCGCCTTGGACTTCCAAAGTGCTGGGATTACTGGTGTGAGCCACCGTGCCCGGCCTGGATTTTATTCTTTATTATGGCCAAATAGTAGTACTCCATTGTGTATAGGTACCACATTTTCCTTTTCTCTCTCTCTTTCTTTCTTTCTTTCTTTCTTTCTTTCTTTCTTTCTTTCTTTCTTTCTTTCTTTCTTTCTTTCCTTCTTTCCTTCTTTCCTTCTTTCCTTCTTTCCTTCTTTCCTTCTTTCCTTCTTTCCTTCTTTCCTTCTTTCCTTCTTTCCTTCCTTCCTTCCTTCCTTCCTTCCTTCCTTCCTTCCTTCCTTCCTTCCTTCCTTCCTTCCTTCCTTCCTTTCTCTCTCTCTCTTTCTTTCTCTCTCTCTTTCTCCCTTTCCCTCTCTGTCTCTGTCTCTCTCTCTCTCTCTCTCTCTCTCTCTCTCTCTTTTTCTTTTAGGAGGAGTCTTGCTCTGTCTCCAGGCTGGAGTGCAGTGGCACAATCTCGGCTCACTGCAACCTCTGCCTCCCGGGTTCAAGCGATTCCCCTGCCTCAGCTTCCCGAGTAGCTGGGACTACAGGTGCACGCCACCACGCCTGGCTAATATTTTGTATTTTAGTAGAGATGGGGTTTCACCATGTTGGCCAGGTTGGTCTTGATCTCCTGACCTCATGATCCGCTCGCCTCGGTCTCCCAAAGTGCTGGGATTACAGGCATGAACTACTGTGCCCGGCCCAATTTTTAGATGTTTGAAGATCCCCTAAATTGTTCTCCATAGTTGTTGTACTAATTTACATTTCCACCAACAGTGTATGAAGGTTCCCTTTTCTTCACACCCTCACCAGCATTTGTTATTGCCTGTCTTTTGGATATAAGCCATTTTAACTGGGGTAAGATGATACCTCATTGTGATTTTGATTTGCATTTCTCTGATGATCAATGATATTGAGCAGCTTTTCATATGCCTGTTTGTCATTTGTATGTCTTCTTTTGAGAAATGTCTATTCAAATCTTTTGCCCATTTATTGATCAGATTATTAGACTTTTTTTCCCGTAGAGTTGTTTAAGCTCCTTATATCTTCTGGTTATTAATCCCTGGTCAGATGGGTAGTTTGCAAATATTTTCTCCCATTCTGTGGGTTGTCTCTTCGCTCTGTTGATTATTTCCTTTGCTTTGCAGAAGCTTTTTAACTTGATGTGGTCCCATTAGTCCATTTTTGTTTTGGTTGCCTGTGCTTCTGGGGTATCGCTCAAGAGATTTCTGCCCAGACAATGTCCTAGAGATTTTCCCCAATGTTTTCTTGTAGTAGTTTAACAGTTTGAAGTCTTAGATTTAAGTCTTTAATACATTTCGATTGGACTTTTGTATATGGAGAGAGATATGTGCATGTGGATATTCACTTTTCTCTGCACCGTTTATTGAATCCAGTGTATGTTCTTAGCACCTTTACAAAAGTGAGTACACTGTAGGTGTGTGGATTTGTTTCTGGGTTCTCTATTCTGTTCCATAGTCTATATGGCTTATTTTATGTGAGTACTATGCTGTTTTGGTTACTATAGCTCTGTAGTATAATTTGAAGTCAGGTAATGTGATTCCTCCAGTTTTGTTCTTTTTGCTTAGGATAGCTTTGGCTATTCTGGGCCTTTTGAAGCCCCATATAAATTTTAGGATTTTTTTTTCTATTTCTGTGAAGAATGTCATTGGTATTTTGATAGGAATTACATTGAATCTGTAGACTACTTTGGGTAGTATGGACATTTTAACAATGTTGATTCTTCCAACCCATGAACATGGAATAATTTTTCATTTTTTGGTGTCCTCTTTAATTTATTTCATTAGTGTTTATTTATTATATTTTTTAACTTTAAGTTTTGGGATACATGTGTAGAACATACACGTTTGTTACATAGGTATACTTGTGCCATGGTGGTTTCACTGCACCTATCAACCCATCATCTAGGTTTTAAGCATGCATTAGATATTTGTCCTAAGGCTTTCCCTCCCTTTGGCTTCCACCACCTGACGGGCCCTGGTGTGTGATGTTCCCCTCCCTGTGGCCATGTGTTCTCATTGTTCAACTCCCACTTATGAGTGAGAACATGTGGTGTTTGGTTTTCTGTTCCTGTATTACTTTGCTGACAGTGATAGTTTCCAGCTTCATCCATGTCCCTGCGAAGGACATGAACTCATTCTGTTTTATAGTTGCATAGTATTCCATGGCATAGATGTGCTACATTTTCTTTATCCATTCTATCATTGATGGGCATTTGGGTTGGTTCCAAGTTTTTGCTATTGTAAATGGTGCTGCAGTAAACATACATGTGCCTGTGGCTTTATAGTAGCATGATTTATAATCCTTTGGGTGTATAATCAGTAATGGGATTGTTGGGTCAAATGGTATTTCTGGTTCTAGATCCTTGAGGAATTGACACATTGTCTTCCACAATGGTTGATCTAATTTACACTCCCACGAACAGTGTAAAAGTGTACCTATTTCTCTGCATCCTCTCCAGCATCTGTTGTTTCCTGACTTTTTAATAATCGCCATTCTAACTGGCATGAGGTGGTATCTCATTGTGGTTTTCATTTGTATTTCTCTAATGACCAGTGATGATGAACTTTTTTTCATATGTTTCTTGGCCGCATAAATGTCTTCTTTTGAGAAGTGTCTGTTTATATCATTTGCCCACTTTTTGATGGGGTTGTTTTTTTCTTGTAAATTTGTTTCAGGTCCACATTGTAGATTCTGGATATTAGACCTTTGTCGTATGGATAGATTGCAAAAATTTTCTCCCATTCTGTAGGTTGCCTGTTCACTCTGATGATAGTTTCTTTGGCTGTGCAGAAACTCTTTAGTTTAATTAGATCCAATTTGTCAATTTTGGCTTTTGTTGCTATTGCCTTTTGTGTTTTAGTCATGATGTCTTTGCCCGTGTCCATGTCCTGAGTGGTATTGCCTAGGTTTTCTTCTAGGGCTTTTATGGTTTTAGGTTTTACATTTAAGTCTTTAATCCATCTTGAGTTAATTTTTGTACAAGGTGTAAGGAAGGGATCCAGTTTCTGTTTTCTGTGTATGGCTAGCCAGTTTTCCCAGCACCATTTATTAAATAGGGAATCCTTTCCCCATTGCTTGCTTTTGTCAAGTTTGTTGAAGATCAGATGGTTGTAGATGTGTGGTGTTATTTCTGAAGCCTCTGTTCTGTTCCATTGGTATATATATCTGTTTTGGTACTAGTACCATGCTGTTTTGGTTACTGTAATCTTGTAGTATAGTTTGAAGTCAGGTAGTGTGATACCTCCAGCTTTGTTCTTTTTGCTTAGGATTGTCTTGGCTACACGGGCTCTTTTTTGGTGCCACATGAAATTTAAAGTAGTTTTTTTCTAATTCTGCAAAGAAAGTCAGTAGTAGCTTAATAGGAATAGCATTGAATCTATAAATTACTTTTGGCAGTATGACCGTTTTCATGATATTTATTCTTCCTATCCATGAGCATAGAATTTTTTTCCATTTTGCTTGTGTCCTCGCTTATTTCCTTGAGCAGTGGTTTGTAGTTCTGCTTGAAGAGATCCTTTACATTCCTTGTAAGTTGTATTCCTAGGTATTTTATTCTCTTTGTAGCAATTGTGAATGGGATTTCACTCATGATTTGGTTCTCTGCTTGTCTATTATTGGTATATAGGAATGCTTGTGAGTTTTGCACGTTGATTTTATATCCTGATAATTTGCTGAAGTTGCTTATCAGCTTAAGGAGTTTTGGGCTGAGACGATGGGGTTGTCTAAATATACAATCATGTCATCTGCAAACAGAGACAATTTAGCTTCCTCTCTTCCTATTTGAATACCACTTACTTCTTTTTCTTGCCTCATTGCCCCAGTCAAAACTTCCAATACTATGTTGAATAGGAGTGGTGAGAGAGGGCATCCTTGTCTTGTGCCAGTTTTCAAAGGGAATACTTCCAGCTTATGCCCATTCAGTATGATATTGGCTGTGGGTTTTCATAAATAGCTCTTATTATTTTGAGATATGTTCCATCAATACCTAGTTTATTGAGAGTTTTTAGCATGAAGGGATGTTGAATTTTATCAAAGGCCTTTTCTGCATCTATTGAGATAATCATGTGCTTTTTGTCGTTGGTTCTGTTTGTGTGATGGATTATGTTTATTGATTTGCATATGTTGAACCAGCCTTGCATCCCTGGGATGAAGCTGACTTGATCGTGGTGGATAAGGCTTTTTAATGTGCTGCTGGATTCGGTGCTGAGAAGAATGTATATTCTGTTGATTTGGGGTGGAGTGTTCTGTAGATGTCTATTAGGTCCACTTGGTCTAGAGTTGAGTTCAAGTCCTGAATATCCTTGTTAATTTTCTGTCTCGTTGATCTGTCTAATAGTGACAGTGGGGTGTTAAAGTCTCCCACTATTATTGTGTAGGAGTCTACGTCTCTTTGTAGGTCTCTAAGAACTTGCTTTATGAATCTGGGTGCTCCTGCATTGGGTGCATATATATTTAGGATACTTAGCTCTTCTTGTTGCATTGATCCCTTTACCATTATGTAATGCCCTTCTTTGTCTTTTTTGACCTTTGTTGGTTTAAAGTCTGTTTTATTGGAGACTAGGATTGCAACCTCTGCTTTTTTTTGCTTTCCATTTGCTTGGTAAATAATCCTCCGTCCCTTTATTTTGAGTTTATGTGTGTCTTGGCATGTGAGATGGATCTCCTGAATACAGCACAGTGATGGGTCTTGACTCTTTATCCAATTTGCCAGTATGTGTCTTTTTTTTTGAGACTAAGTCTTGCTTTGTTGCCCAGGCTGGAGTGCAGTGGGTTGATCTCAGCTCACTGCAACCTCTGCCTCCCAGGTTCAAGGGATCCTCCTGCCTCAACCTCCCAAGTAGCTGGGATTACAGACGCATGCCACCACGTCCAGCTAATTTTTTGTATTTTTAGTAGAGACTGGGTTTCACTCTGTTGGCCCAGCTGGTCTTGAACTCCTCACCTCGTGATCCACCCGCCTCAGCCTCCCAAAGTGCTGGGATTACAGGCGTGAGCCACTGTGCCTGGCTAGTCTGTGTCTTTTAATTGGGGCATTTAGACCATTTCCATTTAAGGTTAATACTGTTATGTGTGAATTTGATCCTGTCAACCTGATGCTATCTGGTTATTTTGCTCATTAGTTGATGCAGTTTCCTCATAGTGTTGTTGGTCTTTATATTTTGGTGTGTTTTTGCAGCTGGTACCGGTTTTTCCTTTCCATATTTAGTGTTTCCTTCAGGAGCTCTTGTAAGGCAGGCCCAGTGGTGACAAAATCCCTCAGCATTTGCTTGTCTGGAAAGGATTTAATTTTTTTAATTTTTTATTATTATTTTTTTTGCTTATGAAGCTTTTTTTGGCTGGATATGAAATTCTGGGTTGAAAATTATTTTTTTTAAGAATGTTGAATATTGGCCCCCACTCTCTTCTGGCTTGTAGAGTTTTCATAGAGAGATCCATTGTTAGTCTGATGGGCTTCCGTTTGTGGGTAACCTGTCCTTTTTTTCTGTCTGCCTTTAACATGTTTTCCTTTGTTTCAACCTTGGAGAATCTGACGATTATGTGTCTTGGGGTTGTTCTTCTTGAGGAGTATCTTAGTAGTGTTTTCCATATTTCCTGAATTTGAATGTTGGCCTGCCTTGCTAGGTTGGGGAAGTTTGCCTGGGTGATATCCTGAAGTGTGTTTTCCAACTTGGTTCCTGTCTCCCCATCACTTTCAGGTGCACCAATCAATCGTAGGTTGGATCTTTTCACATAGTCCCATATTTCTTGGAGGCTTTGTTCATTCCTTTTCACTCTTTTTTCTCTAACCTTGTTTTCTCACTTTATTTAATTAATTTGATCTTCAATCACTGATACCCTTTCTTCCACTTGATCGGATTGGCTATCGAAGCTTGTGCATGCTTCATGTAGTTCTCGTGCCATGGTTTTCAGCTCCATCAGGTCATTGAAGGTCTTCTCTACACTGTTTATTCTAGTTAGCCATTCATCTAATATTTTTTTTCAAGGTTTTTAGCTTCCTTACGATGGGTTCGAACATCCTCCTTTAGCTTGGAGAAGTTTGTTATTACTGACCTTCTGAAGCCTACTTCTGTCAGCTCGTCAAAGTCATTCTCCGTCCAGCTTTATTCTATTGCTGGCAAGGAGCTGTGATCCTTTGGAGGAGGAGCACTCTGGTTTTTAGAATTTTCAGCTTTTCTGCTCTGGTTTCTCCCCATCTTTGTGGTTTTATCTACCTTTGGTCTTTGATGTTGGTGACCTGCAGATGGGATTTTGGTGTGGATGCCCTTTCTGTTGATATTGATGCTCTTCCTTTCTGTTTGTTAGTTTTCCTTCTACCAGTCAGGTCCCTCAGCTGCAGGTCTGTTGGAGTTTGCTGGAGGTTCACTCCAGACCCTGTTTGCCTGCGTATCAGCAGCAGAGGCTGCAGAACAGCAAATATTGCTGCCTGATCCTTCCTCTGGAAACTTCATCCCAGAGGGGCACCTGCCTGTATGAGATGTCAGTTGGCCCCTACTGGGAGGTGTCTCCCATTTAAGCTACACGGGGGTCAGGGACCCACTTGAGGAGGCAGTCTGTCCTTTCTCCAAGCTCAATCACTGTGCTGGGAGAACCACTGCTCTCTTCAGAGCTGTCAGACATGTTTAAGTGTGCAGAAGTTTCTGCTGCCTTTTGTTCAGCTATGCCCTGACCCCAGAGGTGGAGTCTACAGAGGCAGCCGGCCTTGCTGAGCTGTGGTGGGCTCTACCGAGTTTTAGTTTCCCGGCTGCTGTGTTTACCTACTGAAGCCTCAGCAATGGTGGATGCCCCTTCCCCTGCCAGGCTGATGCCTTGCAGTTTGATCTCAAGGTGCTGCGCCAGCAGTGATCAAGGCTCTGTCAGTGTGGGACCTGCCAAGCCAGGCATGGGACACAATCTCCTGGTGTGCTGTTTGCTAAGACTGTTGGAAAAGCAGAGTAGTTGGGCGGGAGTGTCCCGTTTTTCCAGGTACTGTCTGTCATGGCTTCCCTTGGCTAGGAAAGGGAAATCCCCTGACCCCTTGTGCTTTTTGGGTGAGGTGATGCCCTGACCTGCTTCGGCTCACCCTCCGTGGGCTGCACCCACTGTCCAACCAGTCCCAATGAGATGAACCAGGTACCTCAGTTGGAAATGCAGAAATCTGTGTCGATCATGCTGGGAGCTGCATACCAGAGCTGTTCCTATTTGGCCATCTTGGAATGGAATCCTGAATTAACCTCATTATCATTATATAATGACCTTTGTCTCTTAGTTTTTTTCATGAAATCTGTTTTTTCTGACATAAATGTCAATACTCCTGCTCTTTTTTGGTTTCCATTGACATGGAATATCTTTTTCCATCCCTTTATTTTCAGTCTATGTGTGTCTTTATATGTGAAGTGTGTTTTTTGTAGGCAAGAGATCAATGGGTTTTGTTTTTTCAATTTAGCCACTCTATGTCTTTTGATTGGAGAGGTTAGTCCATTTACATTAAATATTATTATTGATAAGTAAGAACTTACTCCTGCCATTTTGTTATTTATTTTCTGGTTGTTTTGTGGTCTTCTCTTCCTTCTTTCCTTCCTGTCTTCCTTTAGTGAAGGTGATTTTCTCTGGTGACATGATTTAGTTTCTTGCTTTTTTATTTTTTGTGTGTTCATTGTATATTTTTAGGTTTGTAGTTACCATGAGTCTTGCAATACTATCTTATAACTCATTATTTTAACCTGATAGCAACTTAGCACTCTGTATAAACAAACAAGGAAAAAGAAAACGAATAAAACTAATAAAAAGTTTATGACTTAACTTCATCCTCCTGCTTTTTAACTTTTTTGTTATTTTTATTTATATCTTATTGTACTATTTCTGGAAAAGTTGTATTTATTATTTTTCATTGGTTCATTGTTTATTCATTCTGCTTAGGGTAGTTTACACACCACAGTTACAGTGTTAAAATAATTGTGTTATAACAGTGTTACTTTTTTGTTGTTGTTGTACTTACTATTACCAGTGAGGTTTGTACTTTCATATAATTTTTTTTTTGAGACGGAGTCTCACTCTTGTCGCCCAGGTTGGAGTGCAATGGTGCTGACTTGGCTCACTGCAACCACCGCCTCCTGGGTTCAAGCAATTCTCCTGCCTCACCCTCCCAAGTAGCTGGGATTACAGACGTCTGCCACCACTCCCGGCTAATTTTTGTGGTTTTTGGTAGAGACGGGGTTTCACCATGTTGGCCAGGCTCGTCTCAAACTCCTGAGCTCAGGTGACCTGCCCACTTCGGCCTCCCAGAGTGCTGGGATTACAGGGATGAGCCACCATGCCCTGCCCAGATTATTATTATTATTTTTTTATTATTATTATTTTTTGAGATGGAGTCTTGCTCTGTCGCCCAGGCTGGAGTGCAGTGGCCGGATCTCAGCTCACTGCAAGCTCCGCCTCCCGGGTTCACGCCATTCTCCTGGCTCAGCCTCCTGAGTAGCTGGGACTACAGGCGCCCGCCACCTCGCCCGGCTAGTTTTTTTGTATTTTTTAGTAGAGACGGGGTTTCACTGTGTTAGCCAGGATGGTCTCGATCTCCTGACCTCGTGATCCGCCCGTCTCGGCCTCCCAAAGTGCTGGGATTACAGTCTTGAGCCACCGCGCCCGGCCCAGATTATTTTTTATTGCTCATTATTGTTATAAGAGAGGATCGAAATCCTCTCTTTAGCATTTCTTGTAAGGCAAGTCTGGTGTTGATGAAATCCCTCAGCTTTTGTTTGTCTGGGAAAGTCTTTCTCCTTTATGTCTGAGGGATATTTTCACTGGATATACTATTCTAGGGTAAAAGTTTTTTTCCCTCAGCACTTTGAATATGTCATGCCAGTCTCTCCTGGCCTATAAGGTTTCCACTGAAAAGTCTGCTGCCAGACATATTGGAGCTCCATTGCATGTGATTCGTTTCTTTTCTCTTGCTGCTTTTAGGATCTTTTCTTTATCCTTGAGCTTTGGGAGTTTGATTATTATTTCATGCCTTGAGGTGGTCTTCTTGGGTTAAATCTACTTGGTGTTCTATAACCTTTTGTACTTGGATATTGATATCTTTCTCTAGGTTTGGGAAGTTCTCTGTTCTCTGTTATCCCTTTGAATAAACTTTCTATCCCTATCTCTTTCTCTTCCTTCTCTTTAAGGCCAGTAACTCTTAGCTTTTCTCTTTTGTGGCTATTTTCTAGATCCTGCAGGTGTGCTTCATTGTTTTTTATTCTTTTTTTCTTTTGTTTCCTCTGACTGTGTATTTTCAAATAGCTTGTCTTCAAGCTCACTAAATCTTTCTTTTGCTTGATGAATTCTGCTGTTAAAGGACTCTGATGCCTTCTTCAGTATGCCAATTGCATTTTTGTTCTAGAATTTCGGATTAAATTATTTCAATCTCTTTGCTGAATTTAGCTGGTAGAATTCTAAATTCCTTCTCTGTGTTATATTGAATTTCTTTGAGTTTCCTCAACGCAGCTATTTTGAATTATCTCTCCGAAAGGTCACATGTCTCTGTTTCTCCAGGTTGGTCCCTGGTGCCCTATTTAGTTCATTTGGTGAGGTCATGTTTTCCTGAATGGTGTTGATGCTTATAGATGTTCTTTGGTGTCTGGGCGTTGAAGAGTTAGGTCTTTATTATAGTCTTCACTGTCTGGGCTTATTTGTATATGTCTTTCTTTGGAAGGCTTTCCAGATACTTGAAAAGACTTTAGTGTTGTGATCTAAGCTGTATCTGCTTTAGGGGGCACCCCAAGTACAGTAATGTTTTGTTTCTTGCAGACTCATAGAGGAACCACCTTGGTGGCCTTCCATAAGATCCAGAATCATTCTCTAGATTACCCAGCAGAGGCTTTTCTCTCTCTTACTTTCTCCCAGAGTCTCTCTCTCTGTGCTGAGAGCCTGGATCTGGGGGAGGGTGACAGAAGCATCCCCATGGCCACCACTGCCTAGACTGAAGCTAACACAGTACTGGGTCTCCCGCAAGGCCTCCTGTAACCACCTTTGTAACCAAGGCCCGCTGCTACCACCTTTTTTCACTCAAGGCCCTAGAGCTCTACAATCAGCAGGTGGTGAAACCAGCCAGGCTTTTGTCTTTCTCTTAAGGGTGTGGAGTTCTCCCAGGCCCTGGGTGGGTCCAGAGATGCTGTCTGGGAGCCAGGACCTGGAGATGGAAACCTTAGATATCTACCTGGTGCACTAATTTACTGTGGTTGAGCTGGTGTTGAAACCACCAGACAAAGTCCTTCCCACTCTTCCCTCCTTTTTCCCCAGGCAGAGGAGTCTGTCCCTGTGGGGATGAGTCCCAGGCCTGGAAGATTCACCAGAAGTTGACTGAAGAGCCCTTGGGCCTTAAGTAAACATTGGCAGTAGCCTGGCATTACTCCCCATGGGCCATGGGGCCTTGCTGCTGTGGGCCTTGGGCGAGACTCTGAGATGTGTTGGCTTCAGGTGTGAACCACTGCATTCACAGTTATCCTTTAGTCTCTAAGTTTAGTGTTCTGAATGTGACTAGATAGGTTTCCTCACCAGAATCAAGTTGGAAATTCCTTTGTGATTAGCATGATATTGTCAGCTCTTGCCTCCCTCCACCCCCAGCCAATTGCCTTCCAAAACTTAACATTGCTTTATCTTCTCATGAGCCCAGTTTGTAGACTTAGGTTTGCTCTATTCTCTGAGCTTGTTCTATCCAAAGGAAGAAAGAATAGCAGCATTGGTTTGGATTAAGTTATACTGGCCATCAGATTTGAGCTTTAACATACTAGGGGCATATTCTAGGCACCTGTTTAGCTTTGGAGTTGTATCATTTCTTTTTTTTATTGTGGTAAGAACATTTAATATGAGATTTGCTGTCAGCAAAATTTTAAGTATACATAATTATTGACTGTAAGTATAGTATTGTATAGCAGATATGTAGCGCTTATTCATCTTGCTTGACTGAAACTTTATGCCCGTTGCTTAGTAACTCTCCATTACCCCTTTCCCCCAGCCCTTGGAAACCACCATTCAACTCTTTGGTTCTATGAATTTGGCTATTTCAGGTATTTCATGTAAGTGGAACCATGCAGTATTTGTCTTGCGACTAGTTTATTTCACTTAGTATAATGTCCTCAAGGTTCATCCATATTGTCACATATTACGGAATTTCCTCCTTTTTGAAGACTAAATGGCATTTTATTATGTGTATATACCACATTTTCTTTATCCATTCATTTGCTGGTGGACATTTATGTCATTTCCACATCTTGGCTATTGTGAATAGTGCTATAGCGAACATGGGAGTGCTAATATCTCTTCAAGACCCTCACTTCAATTCATGTGGATAAATACCCAGAAGTGTAATTGCTGTATCATATGCGAGTTGTATTTTTAATTTTTTGAAGAACCTTCATACTGTGTTCCATAGCAGCTGCACCATTTTGCCATCCTACCAACAGTGTACAAGAGTTCCAATTTCTCTACATCCTCACCAGTACTTCTTATTTTCCTTCCTTTTCTTCTTTCTTTCTTTTCCTTTCTTTTTTTGTGGCAGTGTCTCACTCTCACCCAGGATGGAGTATAGTGGCACGGTCTTGGCTCACTGCAACCTCTGCCTCCCAGGTTTGAGCAATTCTCCTGCCTCAGCCTCCCAAGTACCTGGCACTATAGGCGGCGCCACCATGCCCAGCTAATTTTTGTATTTTTAGTAGAGACGGGTTTTACCATGTTGCTCAGGCTGGTCTCGAACTCCTGGCCTCAAGTGATCCACCTACCTCGGCCTCCCAATGTGTTGGGATTATAGGTATAAGCCACTGCGTCTGGCCTTATTTTCTATTTTTTTTTTTATACTGGTTATCTTAATGGATGTGAGGTGATATATCATTGTAATTTTAAATTTTAGTTTGCATTTCCCTAATGATTAGTGATGTTGAAATTTTTTCCCATATACCTGTTGGCCATTTGTATATCTTCTTGGAGAAATTTTTGGTACTTTAAAATATTTTCTATCTCTTTGTTGAAATTCTCACTTTGTTCATGCATTGTTCTCTTGACCTCAGTCAGCATCTTCATGAGAGTTGTTTTAATTCTCTGTCAGATAAATTATATAGCTCTATTTAATTAGGGTTGGTTTATGCAGATTATCTTGTTCCTTTGTTTGGAACATCTTCGCCTGGTTCTTCATTTTCCTTGACCCACTGTTGGTGCCTGTGTGTTAGATAAATAAGGCACCTCTCTCATTCTTCATCGACTTGTCTTGTACAGGAGACGGGCCCCACCAATTAGCCTTGCCAGAGATTCTGGGGGCCTCTACCACCTCTTTCTCTCCCCAGAGAGAAGCTGGAGGCTGTGGTTTTTGTCTGCTTGTTCTGGGCTGAGCCAGAGTGGAGAGCCATGGCATGTACCAGCACAAGCCACTGTCTCCTGTTCTCCCCTGAGCACCTAGAGTTTGCCGGACCGATCAGAGCCTCAAAACTAGAGAGATACATGCAAGTTCTTTTGGCAGCCCTGGAGAAGTTGGGGCACTAGAGGCACAGATCAACTCTTTCCCTCCCCACCAGGAAGCAGAGAGCTGGAGCTTTTCATCTGTGGAGGTGTGTCATTTCTGCTTGTCATGATTTTCATAAGGTTAGCCTGCCCTGCATCCATCCCTAGTTACCCTCCAGGATCAGGACATTGCTCAGAACTACAATACACTGCTGTGAATAGATCCGTTGAAACTATGGTACATGCAGTTCCATCTGACTTCTGCTTTATGACTCGCTGCTTGGATTCTCTTGTACCATATCCAATTTGTCATTTGGGACTTCCTGGAACATTATATAGGAAAAATTATTATCTTTGTGACTGTGGATAGAAATTACGATTTACAATGTAATTTTAGTGTAAGACTAAACCTGTTTGCCTGATTTTGCCAGGCCCTTTTGACACTGTTTTGGATATTTTGACTGTCCTCATTCAAACCAACCTCTGCAGTTTGAATAGTTTTCTTTAGCCCACAATCAGAGCTATAGTGTAGTGCTCTGAATGCTTTTGGCTCATTTCTTTCTTCTCTGCTATTTTTCAGTTGTCTGAGTGTCCTAGCTTGTCACTTGTTCCAGATCCTTGCTGATAGAACCAGTATAGTGGAAAATACAAGATTTCAAATCAGAAAGCCTGAATTCAAGTCCTAGCTTACTACTTTCTATTTTATTACCATCAAGAAGTTACTTTATCCAGCAAAGAGGCCTGATTTTTTAAAAAGTCACTTCATTTTGTTAAAACTTAGTTTCCACATCTTATGAAATAAAAATATCTTCCTTACAGAATAGATTGAAGATTAAATGAGAATGCATATGCAAAAGATTTGAGACTGGAAAACAATATGCAAATGTTAATTTTATTGACATTTCTGGTTCTTTTCTCACTAAAGAAGTTGCATATAATTATTGTGACTTAGAGTAAAATCTTGAATTGATCTTGGCAGGTCTTTGAGCTGCTTTGGGTTTTGAATGACTGGTTGAGCTGATGGAGGTCACAGGGAAAGACTTGGCAGGACAGTTGATAGATTTTTGCATGTTGTAACAGAAGCTCCCTTCCTCAAGGACAGGGAAAATGTTTATTTTCTATTATACTGTACCTAGAAAGTTATCTACTTAATCAGCATTAATTGATACAGATTAACATGACTGCCTCAATCGAGTGACCCCTCCAGTTTTAACTAGGATGCATCTCATTTAAATTAAATGGACTGAAATCATGTTGTAAATCATAGTTTCTTTCTGTAACCAGGAAAATAATTTAATGAATTTTTCAAAATGTACAGTCTTGCTTGATAAAACCTTAATACAGTTTGCTGTCTTCTCATCTCAGGAGTAGACTGCATTTTGTATTTGAAACAGAGTCTCTGTCACTCAGGCTGGAGTGCGATGGCGTGATCACAGCTCACTGTAGCTTCAACCTCCCAGGCTCAAGCGATCCTCCCACCTCAGCCACCCGAGTAGCTGGGACCACAGTTGTGGGCTACCTTGCCTAGCTAATTTAATTTATTTATTTGTAAAGATGGGGGTCTCCCTATATTGCCCAGGGTAGTCTCGAACTCCTGGGCTCAAGCAATCCTCTTGCGTTGGCCTCCCAAATTGCTGGGATTACAAGCATGAGACACTTTGCCCAGCCGTAGACTGCATTTATAGAAGTTATTTTCATCGGGTGCAGTGGCACACACCTGTAATGCCAGCTACTCGGATGGGAGAATCACTTAAGCCCAAGAGTTTGAGGCCAGGGTGGGCAACACAGCAAGATCCTGTCTCAAAACAAAGACAGAAACAAAAAAATAGATTTTCTTTTCTGAGCTTCTCCCAGATGCAAATCTCTTCTTTATAGTGTAACTCTCAACCTTTCAGCTGTGTGATCTCTATCACTTACCCAGTTTTGCTGACTGCATTTTATCCTTGAAGGACTGCAATGCTGTCATTGCCTCAGCTGGTGTCAGTGAAGTTGCTCAGCTGAATAACACTGAAAATATGTTTTGAAAGGACCAGAATTATTTAGACAAAAATGAGTTAATAAAACATTAACCATTTAAGAGAACATTCACAAATCAAAATATATGTCTTTATAGTCTCATAAACTAACCAGAAACTATTATTGGTATTCTACAATAATATCTTAGGATTTTTTTTTCTTTTTTTTTTGAGAGACAAGGTCTTGCTCTCTCACCCAGTTGGAGTTCCGTGGCTTGATCATAGCTTAACTGCAGCTTCCACCTCCTGGGCTGGAGTGATCCTCTCACCTCAGCCATCGAGTAACTGGAACTACAGGTGTGAGCCACCACACCCAGCTAATTTTTAAGTTTTTTGTGGAGATGAAGTCTCACTATGTTCCCCAGGCTGGTCTCAAACTCCTGAGCTCAAGCAATCTACCTGCCTCAGCCTCCCAAACTGTTAGGATTACAGGCATGAGCCACCACGGCTGGCCAGGCTGTTTTTTTAAAAAAGGAACTCAAATTAAAAACGTATATTGGTGGCATGTGCTTGTAATCCCAGCTACTCAGGAGGCTGAGGCAGGAGAATTGCTTGAATCTGGGAGGCGGAGATTGCAGTGAGCCAAGATTGGCCACTGCACTCCAGCCTAGGTGACAGAGTGAGACTCTGTCTTCAAAACAAAACAAACAAATGAAAGTTTATATTGGGGTTTTGTTTTCTTCTCAAAAATATTTTTTTAAAATCTGTTTTTAAACAATATTTGTATTTTTAAAAACATCCATTTTAAAATCTCCCTGATTCTGCTATCAATATTTTGAGCAAGGTCTATATAAATATATGTCCCTCAGCCCAATACTTACCTAATCTTAGAGGAGTCAAGATATTTAATAGCAGTCTTTCCATTAAACAACTTATGGGAGACAGAAAGATAGAGGATTTTTTTCTTTTTTCTTTTCTTTTTTGTTTTTTTTTTTTTTTGTTTTTTTAGATGGAGTCTTGTTCTGTTGCCCAGGCTGGAGTGCAGTGGTCAATCTCAGCTCACTGCAACCTCTGCCTCCTGGGTTCAAGCGATTCTCCTGTCTCACCTTCCAGAGTAGCTGGGACTGCAGGCACGCGCCACCATGCCTGGCTAATTTTTGTATTTTTTCTTTTCATATATATTTTTTCACCTAAAGTATTTAAAATATGTGGTATTTTAACATAATTGAACATAATTTGCTTTGTGAAGTCTTTATTTGAATCTGTAGTCTTATGTTTAGCTAGAATTTTGATTTTTAATTTTTATTTTTATGAGTACATAGTAGGTGTATATATTTATGGGATACATGAGATATTTTGATGCAGACATACAATGTGTAATAATCACATCAGGGTAAATAGGATATCCATCACCTCAAGCATTTGTTTAACTGAAATTTTTGTAGCTGATTTATTTTTTATTGTAGCAAGGTAAAAGTTCTGTTTATTTTAGCAGCTTAAAAATCTTTTAGAAGGTGCTTTTATGGTACTGTTATGAATATTAATAACATTTTTGCTAATCTGAGGCTCAGGAATGTTGCAATAAATTAGAACTATGTAGCTTATGGACACTTATGTCACATGAGTTTGAAAAAAATTTTTTGATAATATGAAAGGCATCAATTGAGATTCTACATCATGCTTATTGTTTAGTTTTAGGGTTTTTTTTTTTTTTTTTTTTTTTGAGACACAGTCTTGCTCTGTTGTCCAGGCTGGAATTCAGTGGCACGATCTGAGCTAACTACAACCTCAACCTCCCAGGCTCAAACAATTCTTATGCCTCAGCCACCCCAGTAGCTGGGATTACAGGCGGGCACATCACACCCAGCTAATTTTTGTATTTTTAATAGAGATGGGGTTTTGCCATGTTGACCAGGCTGGTCTCGAATTCCTGGTCTGAAGTGATCCGCCTGCCTCAGCCTCCCAACGTGCTGGGATTACAAGCATGAGCCACTGCGCCTGGCCTAGTTTTAGTGTTTTTTTTTTTGTTTGTTTGTTTTTTGTTTTTTTTTAAATGGTGTCTTGCTATGTTGCCCAGTCTGTTTCAAACTCCTGGGCTCAAGGGATCCTCCTGCCACAGCCACCTGAGTAGTTGGTACTACAGGCGTGGAACATTGTGCACAGCTAATGCTTGGGTTTTAAGGAATTCCATGGCCTAGTAAGATTCAGCTATGTGGAGTCTGGAGCTGAGACCATTTAGAAAATGGTGACATCATTTGTGCAGATTCAATAGCTGGTTAATGTTGTTGCTAATTGAGCATGTCATTTTTTTTTTTCTCACAAAGTAAGGTCAAGACTTCAGAGCCAGCAGTTTGCTATGTCTGTCTAATGCTTGAAAATATTAATAAGTTTTTCAGTTTTACAGGGCACGTATCCAGATCTTTCAGATTTTCTACATTTTCTAGTTTTGAAGACACTGTTAAGTTCAGTTTTGTAGGGTTTTTTTGTTTGTTTTAGAGAAAGGGTCTCACTCTGTAGCCCTTGCTGGATGGAGTACAGTGGCAGGATCATAGCTCACCATAGTCTTGAACTCCTGGACTCAAGTGATCCTCCCAACTCAGCCTTTGGACTAGCTAGGACTAAAGATGTGTGCCACCATGCTTGGCCTGTTTTGTACTTTTAATATTACCTAATAACTTTACTATTAGTGAAGTCAATGCATTTTCCTTTCTGAGAATGAATAATGATTAAGTTATAAACAAGTGACTCCCAAAGAATGCAAATTTTATTTGAAAATTATACTCTCGCTTAAATAAACTTTAAATCTCCAGTTTGGTTTTACTCTAAGGATCAAGTTCCTTCATGCTATATTCATTTGGCCAATGATTTAGGAATAGGTTTAAAAATGTTTTGCTACTTTTAGCCAATGGTAATAGTTCACAGCACATTAATCATCCATTGTTATTTCAGAAGTTGTTGAAAACCTGGTTGCAAATGATAATTCACCTAACATACCAGAGGCAATTGATAGACTCTTCAGAGACATAGCAAATATCAACAGGGAGTCTATGGCTGAAATAACAGACGCTCAGGTTAGTATAAAAATAATTCTGTTTATGACAAGTTTTGATAATTCTTCATTTTAACCAATGTATTATATAGGTAAAAAAGTAGTCTTAACCCTTGCTAAACATATAAAAATCTATTTTTGGATGTTCACACCTAATTTAGGGGAAAAAAATTTTAGAAACCAATGGAAAAATATGTGCTCAAGTTTAAACATTTATTATTTATTAGTAATGTTATATATTATTCATATTTATTAACCTCTCCAGGCTTCAGTTTTCTCATCTGTTAAATGATAATAGTAATACCCACCTCTAAGTGTTGTTGTGAATAGTAAACAAAATAACATACATAAGGTCCTGGGCACACACGAGTTCTCTTTTCCTTCCCTTTGCAGCAAAGTAGTGGAGCCACCCAGTAGTGGAGAACTCAGTTGACTATAAGCCTTCAGAAGTGCTTTTTTTGGGGGTAATTTTCTAATGTTTAAATGAAGGTCTGTTACTTACTTAATATGGAAATTGTCTTGAGGCTTGAAACACTTTTGAGAACATTTACCTTGGGCAAATACTTGCATTTTGGTGATTACTTATATGGAAAGGTGAGAAGAAAGTTTATTGTAAATCTCTCTTCCTCTTTATATATATGTATCTATATATGTATGTATGTGTTTATGTATATATAAATACCTTTATTTAGATATAATTTACATACCATGCAATTCACCCATTTCAAGTATGCAATTCAATAGTTTTTAGTATTTCACAGAGTTGTTGTGCACCTATCACCACGGTTAGTTAATTTTAGAATATTTTCACCACCTCAAAAAGAAACCACGCCCATTCACAAACACTCTCCATTTCCTCCCATCCCCTTCCCTCCCTCACCCTCAGCCCTAGGTAACCGCTAATCTACTTTTGGTCTCTATGGTTTTGCCTAATGAGGACATTTTATATAAATAGAATCATACAATGTGTGGTTTACTGACTGCTTTCACTTAGCCCCATGTTTTCAAAGTTCATCCATGTTGTTGCATGTATTTGTACTTCATACATTTTTATGACTGAATAATATCCCATTGTATGGCTATACCATATTTTGTTTGTCCATTCATCTATTGATGAACGTTTTCATTGCTTCCACCTTTTGGCTATTATGAATAATCCTGCTATAAATACTCATGTACAGATTTTTATGTTTTTATTTTTCTTAGGTTTGTACCTAAGAATGAAATTGCTGGGCCATGTGTTAACTCTAAACTTTTGATGAACTACCAGATTGTTTTCCAAAATGGCTGTACCATTTTACATTCCCACTAGCAGTATAAGAGGGATCCAGTTGGTGGTGACTCATGCCTGTAATCCCAGCACCTTGGGAGGCCAAGGCAGGCGGATCACGAGGTCAGGAGATCAAGACCATCCTGGCTAACATTGTGAAACCCCGTCTCTACTAAAAATACAAAAATTAGCTGGGCGTGGTGGCGGGTGCCTGTAGTTCCAGCTACTCGGGAGGTTGAGGCAGGAGAATGGTGTGAACCCAGGAGGTGGAGCTTGCAGTGAGCCGAGATCACACCACAGAACTCCAGCCTGGGCGAGAGAGTGAGACTCCGTCTCAAAAAAAAAAAAAAAAAAAAAAAGAAGAGGGATAGAGGAATCCAGTTTTTCCACCTCCTTGCTGACATTTTTCATTATTTGTCTTTTTGGTTATAGTCATTTTAGTGGGTTTGAAGTGTTATCTCGTTGTGTTTTTTATTGCGGTAAAACACACATAACATAAAATTTACTGTCTTAATCATTTTTAGGTGTATAGTTCCCTTGTGTTAAGTATGTTCACATTGTGCAGCCATTCTCCAGAACCCTTTTCATCTTGCAAAACTGAAACTCTATACTCATTAAGCAACTCCCCCTTGGCCTCTAAAATTCTTACAAATTTTGAGATCAGCTGGTCAACCACCATTCTACTTTCTGTCTCTATAAATTTGACTACTCTCAGTACCTCATGTAAGTGGAATCATATAATAATTGTCTTTTTGTGACTGGTTTATTTCTCTTAGTATAAGGTCTTCCAGGTTCATCTGTGTTGCAGCATGTGTCAGAATTTTCTTCCTTTTTAAGACTGAATAATCCATTGTATGTGTATACCACATTTTGTTTATCCATTCATTTGTTGATGGACACTTGGGTTGCATCTACCTTTTGCCTATTGTGAATAATGTTGCTATGAGCATTGGTATGGAAATTTCTGATCAAGTCCCTGCATTCAATTCTTTTGGATATACACCCAGAATTGGAATTGCTGTATCATACGACAATTCTGTTTTTAATTTTTTGAGCAACCGCCATACTGTTTTCCATAGCAACTATAGCATTTTACATTTCTATTAATAGTGAACAAGGGTACCAGTTTCTTCACATTATCACCAATACTTGTTGTTCTGTTTTTTTATTGATAGTAGTCATCCTAGTACTGTGAGGTGGTATCTCAGTTTTTAATTTTATTTATTTATTTATTTTTCAGACTATCACATTCTGTTGCCCAGGCTGGAGTGCAGTGTCAGGGTTTCAGCTCACTGCAACCTCTGCCTCCTGGTTTGAAGCAGTACTCGTGCCTCAGCCACCCAAGTAGCTGGGATTACAGGCAGGCGCCACCACACCTGGCTAATTTTTGTGTTTTTAGAAGAGATGTGGTTTTGCCATGTTGGCCGGGCTGGTCTCGAACTCCTGGCCTCAAGAGATCCACTCACCTCGGCCTCCCACATTGCTGGGATTACAGGTGTGAGCCACTGTGCCCGGCTGTAAATCTCTTTTTAGATCATAACCTCTTACTGTACTTAGCTGTTAGTGAAAACAAATTACAAGATTCCAAGAGTTTGGGTTTGTTTGTTTGTTTGTATTTTGAAACAGTGTCTTGGTCTGGAGTGCAGTTGCATAATCTCGGCTCACTGCAGCCTCGACCTCCTGGGCTCAAGTGATCCCCCTCAGCCTTCCAAGTAGCTGGGACTGCAGGCGTGTGCCACCATGCCTAGCTAATTTTTTGTATTTTTCATAGAGATAGGGTTTCTCCATGTTGCATAGGCTAGTCTCGAACTCCTGAGCTCAAGCAGTCTGCCCTCTTCGGCCTCCCACTGTTAGAATTACAGGCATGAGCCATAAGAGTTTGGTCTTATTTTTCAAGAAGATCTACTTGGTTTTGGAAATGCCTTGAATTTATTTTCTTTCTGAAAAGTCTAATCTTCATATTATTTACTTCTGTCTGCAGCATGTATTTACCATGCTTATCATTATACATTTGTGTAAACCTACGACAAAACCTGCCACATCTTAGGTGCTTAATACACATGTGTTGAATAAATATGTTTTGTGATTATGAAGTATTTACAATCATAGTTTATCTTATCCTTTCTAACACAATATAAGAAAGTACAAAAAATTGTTTAAAATCGTAAAGTAACATAACTTTACAGAAAGTTTTAAAAAATGGATACAAAATCACATGCAAACACACACTTGAATATAACAACTATTATTTTAATGTATTTTCTTTAATAGTTTTACTGTTTAAATGTTACTTAGCTATAATTATACGGTACATGTAATATTTCTGACATCATAAAAGGCAATTTGCTCTGTGTTCCCAACATTTTATTTTATTTATTTATTTATTTATTTTGTATTTTTTAAAACCAGAACATTTATTGCATAACTAATCGTTGACATTCTTAAGATGAACTAGATGCTGCAACAGCTGCCCTCTTGTGTTTAGGTGTTGTTCCTTCACAGAATCCATGCCTGAATCTGCGGTATACAATTTTTAAGTGCCTCATTCGGCCAGTTCCGGTGGTATTTCGTCTTTTAGCCTTGGCACTCCAGTTATACTTTCTCTTGCGCTTGGCAGGGTAGCCACATTTGCCACAGGTCGACTTCTGAAGGTGGTAGGCCTTAGAGCCACAGCGGCGGCACAATGTGTGCATCTTGTTGCGACGCTTTCCAAACGATGACGTTCCCTTCGTCATCTCGCTTCTGCAGCTGAGACCAGAGAGCTCAACATTTTAAAATAAACATTTTCAAACAGAAAAGTTGAAAGAATATTACACTGGACACCTCCGTAACAGCCACTTACTTTTTACAGTTGTAAACCTTTTACCATATTTGCTTTATCACATATACATTTGTCCATCAACCCATCTTATTTTTTGGGTGTATTTTAAAGTGAGTTGCTGACAACAGTACATTCCCCCCGCTAAATGTTTTAGTGTGCATATCATTGACCAGAATACAATATTTTATTGAAGTTCTTTTTTTTTTTTTTTTTTTTGAGACGGAGTCTCGCTCTGTTGCTCAGGCTGGAGTGCAAGTGGCATGATCTCTACTCACTGCAACCTCTGCCTCTCGGGTTTAAGCGAGTCTCCTGCCTCAGCCTCCCGAGTAGCTGAGACTACAGGTGCACACCACCACGCCCGGCTATTTCTTTTGTATTTTTAGTAGAGACAGGGTTTTACCACGTGGGCCAGACTGGTCTCAAACTCTTGACCTCAAGTGATCCACCTGCCTTGGCTTCCCAAAGTGCTGGGATTACAGGCATGAGCCACCATGTCCAGGCACGACCACTATTTTAAGTGGATGAATACTATTCCATCAAGAAAGTTTATCATAATTCACCTGTTTATTTCTTTATTATTGGATATTTATATTGTTTCTCTTATTTATTTATTTATTTATTTATTTATTTATTTATTTATTTATTTTTATTGAGATGGAGTCTTGCTCTGTCTTGCCCAGGCTGGAGTGCAGTGGCATGATCTTGGCTCACTGTAACCTTCGCCTCCTGGGGTCAAGTGATTCTCATGCCTCAGCCTCCCGAGTAGCTGGGATTACAGGCGCCTGGCACCACACATGACTAATTTTTGTATTTTTTAGTAGAGACAGAGTTTGACCATGTTGGCCAGGCTGGTCTCGAACACCTGACCTCAGGCAATCCGACCGCCTTGGCCTCCCAAAGTGCTGGGATCACAGGCGTGAGCCACCGCACCCGGCCGAACACTTTTATATATTTCCAAATTGCTTTCCAAAATGCCAAAACAGGTAGCTTCTTTAAGCTATTTTAGTCTGGATGTTCATTTCCCATCATAATATGTCGAATCATTTGTTCTTCTGGGTAATTTGGAGTGCAGTATTAACTCCATGTGTTTTTAGTGATACAAATGAAATAATACTTAGTATGAAAGTCGGCCGGGCTTGGTGGCTCATGGCTGTAATCCCAGCACTTTGGGAGGTCGAGGCAGGCGGGTCACCTGAGGTCAGGAGTTCGAGACCAGTCTGGCTAACATGGTGAAACCCCATCTCAACTAAAAATACAAAAATTAGCTGGGCATTATGACGGATGCCTGTAATCCCAGCTACTTGGGAGGCTGAGGTGGGAGAATCACTTGAACCCAGGAGGAGGTGGTTGCAGTGAGCCGAGATCACGCCATTGCACTCTAGCTTGGGCAACAAAGTGAGACTCCATCTCAAAAAAAAAAAAAAAAGAAAAAGAAAAAAGAAAATCATTTGATCAACTGTGGCACTGAGGATACTATGTGATGGAGATGGACATGATAATTAGCCCCAGAATAATAAGTGAAATGACAACCATGCTGCATTAGGCCATTTTCATTGGTATAAAGGAAATACCTGAGGCTGGGTAATTGATAAGGAAAAGAAGTTTATTTGGCTCATGGTTCTGCAGATCGTATAAGAAGCATGGCACTGGCATCTGCTTCCAGTGAGGGCCTCTGGAAGTTTCCAATCATGGTGGAAGGGGAAAGGGAGCAGGCATCACATGATGAGAGAGGAGGAAAGAGAGAGGAGGAGGTACCAGGCTCTTTTTTAAGAATCAGATCTTGCAGTAACTAATAGACTGAGAACTCACTCATTACTGTGAGGACAGCACCAAGACAATGAGGGATCCACCCCCGTGACCCAAGTACCTCCCATCAGCCCCACCTCCAACACTGGGGATCAAATTATGATATGAGATTGCCAGGGGAAAAATATCCAAACTGTATCAAATGCTAAATAAATCATCTATTTAAACTGAAGCTCATCAGAAAAATGTGGAATGGTAAGTGAGAAAAGTGGCGTGGAAGAAAAGACTTAAAACTAACATACATTTTGTACCACTGCTGTGCATAAATTGGGTTAAAAAAAGAGAACTAAAACAACTAAAGAATAAATGATACAAAGTAATATAATTAATTGCCAAGTTGTATACAACTTAATGAATATATGAATTCAAAGAAGAAAGAACAACGTAGACTGTAAGGGTTGCTGAAAGCTTCATTTATGTTGTTGGTGAGACTGAAATGGATTTGAGTTACAAAAAAACAAAGGGAGGAGGTATATCAGGTGAAGCCAATAGTATGAATAAAGACACATTGATAGGAATGAACAAGTTGTGTTCAGGAAATAGATAATTGCTAACAGTGGGTAAGTTTTTGAGGGGAGAGGTAGTATGGGACTAGATTATGGGGGGCCTGGAAATGACCCATAATAGTTGCATAAGCATACAATATTCAAGAATGAAAATACTGTTGGAGGTGGCCAGTATTTTAACTAGCTAAGGAAATGTTTCTCTTTGACCAGATTGAAGAAATGGCAGTAAACCTATGGAACTGGGCACTTACCATAGGAGGAGGTTGGCATGTAAATGAAGAGCGGAAAATTAAATGTACGTATACATATTGTGACATGTATTATGAGGAGTGTTCTTACTATATATTGGATAGTGTTCCTGCAGTTTAAATAATGTTTTGGCCAGTTCTTAGATAGAGATTTGTTAAAAGACAAACAAAACAACCCAGGAACACTGGTTTCTCAAGCAAATGGCCTCCCTCAGTTTTATGATTTTTTTCAGAGGTTAGCTCCTTATTAACAAACGTTTAAAGGTATCACTGCAAGAAATAGTCTGGAGGAGAACAACAAAGATGATTAAAAGGTGAGACAGTGAGAACTTAAAGAAATGTTAAAGGACATGGATTATTTCTCATGGAGATGATCAAAATCTTCAGGGTTCTGAAGGACCATCAAATAGTAGTTTCCCCTCTATTAATAATAGAATAAGTGTTACCATATGACATACTCAGATTTTAAAAAGTGTAAAGAGTAGTTTCCTCAGGAAGTGGATTGATAAACATTGGAATGAATTACCGAGAAAAACTATGGAAATGATTTCTACCTGTGAGAGCAAACAACAAGAACGAAAAAACAAAAATCTCAAACTAAACTCATCTTCTTGGATGCTTTGAATGTGGTTCACTGTCTGGCAATGTTCCAGTGCTTTAGCTAAATGGGCAAAGTCTAGTGTGCTGACAGTTACTGATTTTCAATAGGCATAGTGACAGCAAATGCATTTATGGGAAGTATATTGCCCATTATAAAGAATACATTGACGTAACAAACCAAAGGGTGAACCTCTGGACTGCTTGACATTGTAAAGACAAATGACTTTTATCTGTATGCAACAAATAGAATTTACTACTAACTATCTTTGTGAATATAAACAAAACTGTATACAACTTCCATGTAGGTATAGGGTAATTGTGCTTAATATAATCAATAATATACTTACTCATGAGTCCACTCTATTAGCATGTTTAGAGAACAGTTCTAGCTCTTTAACTCTTAGATAAATTGATATCATTGCCCCCAGGAGCCTTAGATCCTGTAGTTATGGGGAGGTAAGAGCTAGGAATTTATCAGTGGAAGAAACTTAGTACACAGGTGAACTGTGTGATATTAAAGTGCATTAATTCTTAACTCCTACTGTTCTGCATATGAAGAAATATTGCTTTAGCTGTTTACTGCTTATCAAATAGGGATATGGTAGATGAAGTGGCTGTCACAGCCTCTTCCCATGTACTGTCTCATTTCTTTTCTTCTTTTCTTTTTCTTTTTTAAGGGAAGGCAAGGGGTGAGGGCAGAACCACACAGTGTTGATGGGATTTGGGCCAGGGAGATGAGAGAGCTAGGGAAGAGAAAAGAGAATGTTAAAAAAAAAAAAGCGGGGGGGCTGTAAGAGGAAAAATACTAAACAGGTAAGGAAAGTGGAGAAAAAAGGGGAAGCAAGGAGAGGAGAAAGGCAAGGGGGGAGAGAAGAAGAGGGAAAGGCAAGCGATAAGAGAAGAAAAGGGAAGGATAAGAGAACGGACAAGAGACAGTAAAGAAGAGAGTCCCATGTACTGTCTCAGTTCACATAGCAGTTCTTAATCAGATATTTGGGTGCTTGTTATGTGTATCATACTTTTTTTTTTTTTTTTTTTTTTTTTTTTTGAGACGGAGTCTCGCTCTGTCACCCAGGCTGGGGTTCAGTGGCCGGATCGCAGCTTACTGCAAGCTCCGCCTCCCGGGTTTACTCCATTCTCCTGCCTCAGCCTCCCGAGTAGCTGGGACTACAGGCGCCCGCCACCTTGCCCGGCTAGTTTTTTGTATTTTTTAGTAGAGACGGGGTTTCACCGTGTTAGCCAGGATGGTCTCGATCTCCTGACCTCGTGATCCGCCCGTCTCGGCCTCCCAAAGTGCTGGGATTACAGGCTTGAGCCACCGCGCCCGGCCTCATACTATTTTTGATACAGTGGAGAACAGATTGTTAGTGCAGGAGGCCTCCAAGTTAAAATAATTTTATTTCAAAAATATGTTTATTGGAATATATTTTGTTTCCTTAAAAACAAATTTAGTGTGCCTGGATTATGTGCTATGTGATGAAATAAGTCATGAAGATTTATAAGCTATAATTCGTTATTACTTGGAGGAATTATGGAACAATGAACAGGAAAGTCAGAAGTAGATGAATGACTTGTAAGTTTTAGTTTTAGACCTGTTGCATTTGAGATGACAATAAGGTTGGAGATGTGAGACTAGAGCTTATGAGAAAGATCAGGACTGAGCCTATAGATTTGGCAATGATTTACACAGAGGTGGTAGTTGAAGACAGAAGAGTAGTTGAGTTCTCTGAGGAAAAAAATAAAGAGCAGTGGTTCTTAAATATTGGTATAAATGAGAATCAGGCTGGTCGTGGTGGCTCACGCCTGTAATCCCAGCACTTTGGGAGGCCTAGTTGAGTGGATCACCTGAGGTCAGGAGTTCAAGACCAGCCTGGCCAACATGGTGAAACCCTGTCTCTACTAAAAATACAAAAATTAGCTGGGCATGGTGGTGCGTGCCTGTAATCCCAGCTACTCGGGAGGCTGAAGCAGGAGAATCTCTTGAACCCTGGAGGCAGAGGTTGCAGTGAGCTGAGATCTCACCATTGCACTCCAGCCTGGGCAACAAGAGTGAAACTCCGTCTCTCCCCCTCCCCCCCAAAATCAGAATCACCTGTGAAGCCTGTGAAAAATACAGATGCCCAGGCCCTACCATTGGTGGTTTTGATTCATTTAGGTGCAGGATGAAACCTGGGCATATCTATAATTTGAAAAATATCTCAGGGCTTCTCATGCACACCAAAATTAATCAGTGGTATTGAGAGAAGAACAAAGTAATGAGATTTTAACTCTGAATCTACCAGCTTCAAAGTTAAAATAAAAAGAATAAAGATAGATGACCAAAAGGAACAGTCAAAAAATTCTACACGATATTGGCTGGGTGCGGTGGCTCACGCCTGTAATCCCAGCACTTTGGGAGGCTGAGGCGGGTGGATGACGAGGTCAGGAGATCGAGACCATCCTGGCTAACACAGTGAAACCCCGTCTCTACTAAAATTATGAAAAATTATCCAGGCGTGGTGGTGGGCTCCTGTGGTCCCAGCTACTCAGGAGGCTGAGGCAGGAGAATGGTGTGAACCTGGGAGGCGGAGCTTGCAGTGAGCCAAGATCGCACCACTGCACTCCAGCCTGGGCAACAGAGCGAGACTCCGTCTCAAAAAAAAAAAAATTCTACTGGAGATTTATTAGTCATTTATTGAGTGCGTTCTCCTTATAGGGTTCTTATACCATTTTATGGTATGTAGTAAATGAAAGGGAAAAGGTAAGATACCAGGACAAAGACACCAATCTTAAATTATGCTTGAGGATTTCGGAAAGAATAGTTTAAAGCTAGATAAACAATAATTTACACATTTATAAATGTCAGAGGGTTTATCTAAAGTCAATTCAATTTCAGGCTGTGGGTAGAGCAGAGTAAAGTGGATGTTCAAAGGTATCAGTCACCAATTACCTAACCAAGATGTTTATAATATAGAGGGGTCAGGAACAGGCTGGTGAGAAGACAAGACGGAGCTATGGCAACAAAGAAAACATCTTTATATGGAAGTAGCATTCTGTTTCAGTCTCAGCTGCCTTTGGCTTGAAGACTTATTGGTGATAACTATAAACAGCTGGATTACAAATGTGAGGATTGGAACAGACAAAGTTCTTAGACTAAGATATTTCCCACACAAGGACCAGGATATTTCAGGCCAAGGGAGTAATTTTTTTTTTTTTTTTTTTTTTTTTGAGACAGGATCCGGCTCTGTCACCCAGGTTGGAGTGCAGTGGTGCAATACTGACTCACTGCAACCCCTGCCTCTTGAGCTCAGGTCAACCTCCTACCTCAGCCTCCCAAGTAGCTGGGACTACAAGGCATGCACCATCACACCCCACTAATTTTTGTATTTTTTGTAGATATGGGTTTTGCCATGTTGCTTAGGCTGGTCTGAAACTCCAAGGGAGTAATGTTTTTCAGAAAGGTTATGGCCATTATGAAATGTTGCTCTGAAGTTAAGGAAGGTGATCTTTGAGAGTGCAGTTTTAGTAAAGTGGTAAGGATGCAAAACAGATTGCGGACATTTAAGGAGATGAGTGAGTAGCAAAACAGTAGAGCTAGTAGACAGACTTTTCAGTTCAAGAAGTTTGTCAATCAAAGGAAGAGGAGAAATGGATGCAAATTTGAAGCATAGTGTGGTTAGTTGATTTTTTTTTTTCAAGGTGAGGAGATGGGTACATTTGAAGGTAGAGAAGAAGGAATAAGTTGAGAGGGAGGTACTCAAGATACTTTTAGAAAGGGGCAATAATTGAGAGACCAGAGTCTTTGAAAATACTGAAGGATTAGCAAACTTTGGAACTTTGGAATAAAAAAGGAAACATTTTCTTTTTCTTTATTTTATTTTATTTTATTTTATTTTATTTTACTTTAAGTTCTGGGATACCTATGCAGAACACGCAGGCTTGTTACATAGGTATACATGTGCCATGTGATTTGCTGCACCTGTCAACCCATCATCTAGGTTTTAAGCCTGCATGCATTAGGTATTCGTCCTAATGCTCTCTCTCCCCTTGCCCCCACTCCCTGACAGGCCCCGGTGTGTGATGTTCCCCTCCCTTGTCCATGTGTTCTCATTGTTCAAGTCCCACTTATGAGTGAGAACATGCGGTGTTTGGTTTTCTGTTCGTGTGTTAGTTTGCTGACAATGATGGTTTCCAGTTTCATCCATGTCCCTGCAAAGGACATGCACTCATTTTTTATGGCTGCATAGTATTCCATGGTGTATATATGTCACATTTTCTTTATCCAGTCTATCATTGATGAGCATTTGGGTTGGTTCCAAGTCTTTGCTATTGTGAATAGTGCTGCAATAAACATGCATGTGCCTGTGTCTTCATAGTAGAATGATTTATAATCCTTTGGGTGTATACTCAGTAATGGAATTGCTGGGTCAAAATGGTATTTCTGGTTCTAGATCCTTGAGGAATTGCCACATTGTCTCCCACAATGGTTGAACTAATTTACACTCCCACCAACAGTGTAAAAGCGTTCCTATTTCTCTGCATCCTCGCCAGCATCTGTTGTTTCTGACTTTTTAAATGATTGCCATTCTAATTGGAGTGAGATGGTACATCATTGTGGTTTTCATTTGCATTTCTCTAACGACCAGTGATGATGAGCTTTTTTTCATATGTTTTTTTGGCCGCATAAATGTCTTCTTTTGAGAAGTGGCTGTTCATATCCTTTGCCTACTTTTTGATGGGGTTGTTTGTTTTTTTCTTGTAAGTTTGTTTAAGTTCCTTGTAGATTCTGGTTATTAGACCTTTGTCAGATGGATAGATAGCACAAATTTTCTCCCATTCTGTAGGTTGCCTGTTCACCCTGTTGATAGTTTCTTTTCCTGTGCAGAAGCTCTGTAGTTTAATTAGATCCCATTTTTCAATTTTGGCTTTTGCTGCAATTGCTTTTGGTGTTTTAGTCATGAAGCCTTTGCCCATGCCCATGTCCTGAATGGTATTGCCTACATTTTCTTCTAGGGTTTTTATGGTTTTAGGTCTTATGTTTAAGTCTTTAATCCATGTTGAGTTAATTTTTGTATAAGGTGTAAGGAAGGGATTCAGTTTCTGTTTTCTGCATATAGCTAGCCAGTTTTCCCAACACCATTTATTAAATAGGGAATCCTTCCCCCATTGCCTTTTTTTGTCAAGTTTGTTGAAGATCAGATGGTTGTAGATGTGTGGTGTTATTTCTGAAGCCTCTGTTCTGTTCCATTGGTATATATATCTGTTTTGGTACTAGTACCATGCTGTTTTGGTTACTGTAATCTTGTAGTAGAGTTTGAAGTCAGGTAGTGTGATGCCTCCAGCTTTGTTCTTTTTGCTTAGGATTGTCTTGGCTACACGGGCTCTTTTTTGGTGCCACATGAAATTTAAAGTAGTTTTTTCTAGTTCTGTGAAGAAAGTCAGTGGTAACTTGATGGGAATAGCATTGAATCTATAAATTACTTTGGGCAGTATGGCCATTTTCGTGATACTGATCTTTCCTATCCATGAGCATGGAATTTTTTGCCATTTGTTTGTGTCCTTGCTTATTTCTTTGAGCAGTGGTTTGTAGTTCTCCTTGAAGAGATCCTCACATTCCTTGTAAGTTGTATTCCTAGGTATTTTATTCTCTGTGTAGCAGTTGTGAATGGGATTTCACTCATGATTTGGCTCTCTGCTTGTCCATTATTGGTGTATGGGAATGCTTGTGATTTTTACACATTGATTTTGTATCCTGAGAGTTTGCTGAAGTTGCTTATCAGCTTAAGGAGCTTTTGGGCTAAGACGACGGGATTGTCTAAATATGCAATCATGTCATCTGCAAACACAATTTGGCTTTCTCTCTTCCTAATTGAATACACTTTATTTATTTCTCTTGCCTCATTGCCCTGGCCAGAACTTCTAATACTGTGTTGAATGAGAGTAGTGAGAGAGGGCATCTTTGTCTTGTGCCAGTTTTCCACAGGAAAACTTCCAGCTTTTGCCCATTCAGTATGATATTAGCTATGGGTTTGTCATAAATAACTCTTATTATTTTGAGATATGAGAGCTTTTTAGCATGAAGGGGTGTTGAATTTTATTGAAGGCCTTTTCTGCATCTATTGAGATAATCATGTGCTTTTTGTCATTGGTTCTATTTATGTGATGGATTACGTTTATTGATTTGCCTATGTTGAACCAGCCTTGCACCCCAGGGATGAAGCCGACTTGATCGTGGTGGATAAGCTTTTTGATGTGCTGCTGGATTCGGTTTGCCAGTATTTTATTGAGGATTTTTGCATTGATGTTCATCAGGGATATTGGCCTGAAATTTTCTTTTTTGTTGTGTCTCTGCCAGGTTTTGGTATCAGGATGATGCTGGCCTCATAAAATGAATTAGGGAGGAATCCCTTTTTTTCTATTCATTGGAATAGTTTCAGAAGGAATGGTATCAGCTTCTCTTTGTACCTCTGGTAGAATTCAGCTGTGAATCTGTCTGGTCTGAGAGTTTTTTTTTCTTTTTTTTTGGTTGGTAGGCTATTAATTACTGCCTCAATTTCAGAACTTGTTATTGGTCTATTCAGGGATTCGACTTCTTCTGGTTTTGTTTTGGGAGAGTGTATGTGTGCAGGAATTTATTCACTTCTTCTAGATTTTCTAGTTTATTTGCATAGAGGTGTTTATAGTATTCTCTGATGGTAGTCTGTATTTCTGTGGGATCAGTGGTGATAGCCCCTTTATCGTTTTTTATTGCCTATTTGATTCTTCTCTCTTTTCTACTTTATTAATCTGGCTAGCAGTCTATCTATGATATTTAGTTAATCTTTTCAGAAAATCAGCTCCTGGACTCATTGATTTTTTGAAGGGTTTTTCATGTCTCTATCTCCTTGTGTTCTGCTCTGATCTTAGTTATTTCTTGTCTTCTGGTGACTTTTGAATTTGTTTGCTCTTGCTTGTCTAGTTCTTTTAATTGTGATGTTTGGGTGTCGATTTCAGAACTTTCCAGCTTTCCGATGTGGGCATTTAGTGCTATAAATTTCCCTTTTAACACTGCTTTAGCTGTGTCCCAGAGATTCTGATATGTTGTCTCTTTGTTCTCATTGGTTTCAAATAGCTTCATTATTTCTGCCTTAATTTCGTTATTTACCCAGTAGTCATTCAGGAGCAGGGTGTTCAATTTCCTTGTAGTTGTGCGGTTTTGAGCAAGTTTCTTCATTCTGAGTTCTAATTTGGTTGCACTGTGTTCTGAGAGACTGTTTTGATTTCCGTTCTTTTGCATTTGCTGAGGAGTGTTTTACTTCCAACTATGTGGTTGATTTTAGAATAAGTGCTATATGGTGCTGAGAAGACTGTATATTCTGTTGATTTGGAGTGGAGAGTTCTGTAGACGTCTATTAGGTCTGCTTGGTCCAGAGCTGAGTTCAAGGCCTGAATATCCTTTTTAATTTTCTGTCTCGATCTATCTAATATTGACAATGGGGTGTTAAAGTCTCCCACTGTTATTGTGTGGGAGTCTAAGTCTCTTTGTAGGTCTCTAAGGACTTGCTTTATGAATATGGGTGCTCCTGTATTGGGTGCATATATATTTAGGATAGTTAGCTCTTCTTGTTGAATTGATCCTGTTACCATTATGTAATGGCCTTCTTTGTCTCTTTTGATCTTTGTTGGTTTAAAGTGTGTTTTATCAGACTAGGATTACAACCCCTCCTTTTTTTTTGCTTTCCATTTGCTTGGTAGATCTTCCTCCATCCCTTTATTTTGAGCCTATGTGTGTCTCTGCACGTGAGATGGGTCTCCTGAATACAGCACACTGATGGGTCTTGACTCTATCCAATTTGCCAGTCTGTGTCTTTTAATTGGGGCATTTAGCCCATTTACATTTAAGGTTAATATTGCTATGTGTGAATTTGATCCTGTCATCATGATGCTAGCTGGTTATTTTGCCCATTAGTTAATGCAGTTTCTTCATAGTGTCCTTGGTCTTTATATTTTGGTGTGTTTTTGCAGTGGCTGGTACTGGTTTTTCCTTTCCATATTTAGTGCTTCCTTCAGGAGCTCTTGTAAGGTAGGCCTGGCGGCCACAAAATCCGACAGCATTTGCTTGTTTGGAAATCTCTTTTGCTTATGAAACTTATTTTGGCTGGATATAAAATTCTGAGTTGAAAATTCTTTTCTTTTCTTTCTTTTTTTTTCTTTTCTTTCTTTCTTTTTTTTTGAGATGGCATCTCACTCTGTTGCCCAGGCTGGAGTGCAGTGGCGTGATCTCGGCTCACTGCAACTTCCGCCTCCCGGGTCCAAGTGATTCTTCTGCCTTAGCCTCCCAAGCAGCTGAGACTACAGGCATGTGCCACCATGCCCAGCTAATTTGTGTTTTGGTATTTTTAGTATAGATAGGGTTTCACTATATTGGCCAGGCAGGTCTTGAACTCCTGACCTTGTGATCCCCCCACCTCGGCCTCCCAAAGTGCTGGGATTACAGGTGTGAACCACTGCACCCGGCTGAAAATTCTTTTCTTTAAGAATGTTGAATATTGGCCCCCACTGTCTTCTGGCTTGTAGGGTTTCTGCAGAGAGATCCACTGTTATTCTGATAGGTTTTCCTTTGTGGGTAACCTGACCTTTCTCTCTGGCTGCCCTTAATATATTTTCCTTTGTTTCAACCTTGGATAATCTGATGATTATGTGTCTTGGGGTTGCTCTTCTTGAGGAGTATCTTAGTGGTGTTCTCCATATTTCCTGAATTTGAATGTTAGCCTGTCTTGCCAGGTTGGGGAAGTTCTCCTGGATAATATCCTGAATTGTGTTTTTCAACTTGGTTCCATTCTCCCCATCACTTTCAGGTGCACCAATCAATCGTACGTTTGGTCTTTTCACATAGTCCCATATTTCTTGGAGGCTTCGTTTGTTCCTTTTCACTCTTTTTTCTCTAATCTTGTCTTTATGCCTTATTTCAGTAAGTTGATCTTCAGTCTCTGACATCCTTTCTTCTGCTTGATTGATTTGGCTGTTGATACTTGTATATGCTTCACGAAGTTCTCCTGCTGTTTTTCAGCTCATCAGTTCATTTATGTTCCCCTCTAAACTGGTTATTCTAGTTAGCAGTTCCTGTAACCTTTTATCAAGGTTCTTAGTTTCCTTGCATTGGATAGAACATGCTCCTTTAGCTCAGAGGAATATGTTATACCCACCTTCTGAAGCCTACTTCTGTCAATTTGTCAAACTCATTCTCTGTCCAGTTTTGTGCCCTTGCTGGAGAGGAGTTGCAATCATTTTGAGGGGAAGAGGCATTCTGGTTTTGGGAATTTTCAACATTTTTGCACTGGTTTTTCCTCATCTTTGTGGATTTATCTACCTTTTTGATCTTTGAGGCTGGTGACCTTTGGATGGGGTTTTTGTGTGGGGGTCCTTTTTATTGATGTTGATGTTGTTGCTTTCCGTTTGTTAGTTTTTCTTCTAAGAGTCAGGCCCCTCTTCTGCAGGTCTGCTGCAGTTTGCTGGAGGTCCACTACAGACCCTGTTCACCTGGTTATCACCAGTGGAAGCTACAGAACAGCAAAGATTGCTGCCTGCTCCTTCCTCTGGAAGCTTTGTCCCAGAGGGGCACCAGCCTGATGCCAGCTGGAACTCTTCTGTATGAGGTTTTTCTAGATCCCTGTTGGGAGGTCTCTTCCAGTCAGGAGGCACGGGGGTCAGGGACCCACTTGAGGAGGCAGTCTGTCCCTTGGCAGAGCTTGAGTGCTGTGCTGGGAGAATCCTCCTTGTCTGGATCAGCTGCTCTCTTCAGAGCCGACAGGCAGGAAAGTTTAAGTTCACTGAAGCTGTGCCCACAGATGCCCCTTCCTCCAGGTGCTCTGTCCCAGGGTGATGGGAGTTTTATCTATAAGACCCTGACTGGGGCTGCTGCCTTTCTTTCAGAGATGCCTTGCCCAGTGAGGAGGAATCTAGAGAGGCAGTCTGGCCACAGCTGCTTTGTCACACTGTGTTGAGTTCCGCCCAGTCCAAACTTCACCTTTTCTTCTTCTTCTTTTTTTTTTTTTTTGAGTTGGAGTTGGAGTTGGAGTTGTGTTCTTATTGCCCAGGCTGGAGTGCAATGGCATGATCTCAGCTCAATGCAACTTCCGCCTCCCAGGTTGAAAAGATTCTCCTGCCTCAGTCTCTCTAGTAGCTGGGATTGCAGGCATGCACCACCACTCCCGGCTAGTTTTTTTTTTTTTTTTTTCCTATTTTTACTAGAGACGTGGTTACACCTTGTTGGTCAGGCTGGTCTTGAACTCCTGAGCTCAGGTGATTTACCCACATCAGCCTCTTAAAGTGTTGGGATTATAGGTGTGAGCCACTGTGTCCAGCCAAAAAGAAACACTTTCAAAAGTTTTCAAAACTGGAAATTCAAGTTAGTATAAATATACGATTAGTAATTATTTTACCAAAAGTGTTTTTTAGAACAAATTAATTTTGTTAAGTGATGAATAGATTTTACACTTTATGATGGGCAATAGAAATCTGACCATTTCAATTACCCTGTAATTTCTGCTAGGCAAATCTCTTTTTCAAAGGACTATTAATTAGAAGTGGTGTTAGCATAGGTAGAATGGCTGCTGACATCTAACATAAAGGTAACTAGTTCATTTATTTGTGAAGCTGTTTTTAAAAACTTGAATATGTTTTATGCTGAAATAAACTAGAGAAATAAAGAGGTTATAATTATTCAAATTTCCCTATTTTCAAAGAAAATGAGCTATATAATGAAGTTGTCTGTATTTTCTAAATTTACTTTAAGAACTGTTATGACATCTACAGAAAAGAGTATGTTTAGGCCAGTTGTGGTGGCTCACACCTGTAATCCCAGCACTTTGGGAGGCTGAGGTGGGAGGATTTCTTGGGCCCAGGAATTTGAGGCTACAGCGAGCTATGATCATGCCACTGTATTCTAGCTTGGGCGAGTGACAGAGCGAGACCCCCTCTCTACAGAAAAAAATTATATATATATATTTAGAAAGTTTCACGTTTTAGGAGAAAAATAAAAAACTATTCTGATGTCCAGAGATTTTGTCAGATGTCGAATAGCTTTAGGTCAATTGAATTTAGAATTATTTTTCTGTTAACATGGTATACACAAGAGCATCATGTGGAATCAGGTATTTTTAGTGAGTCTTTGGGACTTAAGGCTTTAAGAAATTAAAATTTAAGTATTAAATATCTCTCTGGGCTGGGCACAGTGGCTCACACCTGTAATCCCAGCACTTTGGGAGGCCAAGGCGGGTGGATCACCAGAGGTCAGGAGTTCGAGACCTGAGTCCCCATCTCTACTAAAAATACAAAAATCAGCTGGGCGTGGTGGCGCACGCCTGTAATCCCAGCTACGCGGGAGGCTGAGGCAGGGGAATCACTGGAACCCGGGAGGTGGAGGCTGTGGTGAGCCAAGATCACACGTCACTGCACTCCAGCCTGGGCGACAGAGTGAGACTCTGTCTCAAAAATAAATAAATAAATAAATAAATAAATAAATAAATAAATAAATCTCTTACTGAAGCATTCAGTAAATGATCCATTTAATAAATTTCAGGTCATTTACTTTTGAAAACTGAGTTTTTAAAAAGGCTTTTACAATTTTTATTTTTAATAACAACAAAACTGGCTTCCTTTCAATCATCTTTTATCTTTATTGGTATATATAAAAGGAGAATGAATGTTTTGTGTTTATCATTGCCTAATTACTTTTTTGCAGTACATTATGTTGCTTGCAAGTTGCTGAGTATGTGTGAAGCCTCATTTGCCTCAGAACAAGGTATTCAACGACTGATTATGGTAAGTCTTAATTTAGGAGAAAGTGGAGATGAAATGAGATGGTTGTTACTTCTATGAAAATGGTTAAAGTTAGTGTGAAACTGGAAGGGGGCTGAATCTTTTAGTGCTATCCTTTTTTGGTGGTGTTCCTTTTATAATGATATATTTACTACAGTTAAAGTTCTCAGAATACTGTACTTATTATAGTGGTTCAATGAACCAAATACTGAACTTATAATTCTGGGTTGATGATTTATTTTTTACTTTTCTCACCTCTAACTTGATAGAGTAACTGTTTCTTCATCTAAGGGAATGGTAATACTCAGTTCTAAATGAGTTTTTCAAATGAAAAATTTGAAGCACTAAGTAAATAAGGAAAAGAGTACAGGATTTGAAGTCTGAAGACCTAGGTTAGGTCTGCCACTGACTAGCTATGTGACATTGGAAGATTACTTAGTTTTCTCATTTGTAAAATGAAAATGGTAATATCTACGTTAGAGTGTTATAGAGTTAAAATTAGAGTTTTTGTGAAAAATGCTTTGTAAACTATAAAATGTATGCGTAAGTACATAGTGGTAGAATTTGTCCATGTAAAATGCTATGACAACAGCCTGATAAATCCTGTATCATATATAATATGATAAAACTGAGTTGAACTCAGGGTTCACCTTGCGTGTTTTCCTTATTTCAAAGATTGTAGCCACTCCAGTGCCTTCACACAGTTATAGTTTCTCCAGCTTTTAGGGTTGTTTAGAGTGGGACAGTCAGTTTGAATTGAGCTATTCCATCATGGCTGAAAGTGGAAGTCTTCCTCTTACATTTCTGTTATTTAGAAGATTAAAAAAAAATTTTTATTTTGAGAAGGAGTCACCCTGGCTGGAATGCAGTGGTGTGATCTGAGCTCACTGCAACCTCCATCTCCTAGGTTCAAGCAATTCTCCTGCCTCAGCCTCCTGAGTAGCTGGGATTACAGGCATGCGCCACCACGCCTGGCTAATTTTTGTATTTTTGGTAGAGACAGGGTTTCACCATGTTGGCCAGGCTGGTCTTGAACTCCTGACCTCAAGTGATCTGCCCACCTCGGCCTCCCAAAGTGCTGGGATTACAGGCGTGAGCCACTGCGCCCGGCCTAAAAGATTAATTTTGTAAACATTTATTTCCACCCCCCAAAATACAAATGTATGTTTATGTAAAATTAAGTTGTTCAGAAAAGTAATTAAAGTAATAAAAAGTGATTTTCTGCTCCATCCCTCTCTATCTGTTCTCTCTCTCTCTTTTTTTTTTTGGACAGGATCTCACTCTGTAGCCCAGACTGGAGTGCAATGGCATGATCTCAGCTCACTGCAGCCTCCACCTCTCGGGTTCAAGTGGTTCTCCTGCCTCAGCTTCCCGAGTAACTGGGATTACAGGTGTGCCACCATGTCAGGCTAATTTTTTTTTTTTTTTTTTTTAAGTAGAGACAGGGTTTCACCATGTTGGCCAGGCTGGTCTCGAACTCCTGACCTCAAGTGATCCACCTGCCTAAGCCTCCCAAAGTGCTGGGATTACAAGAGTGAGACACCGCACCCAGCCTTATCTGTTCTCTTGCTCCTTAGGGCAAATACATTTTTTTAGTGGAAAAATATTTTTCCCAGTGTTTTAAAACATTTTATTTTATAAAAGCTCAGACATATATAAAACAGGTAAGATAGTACAGTGATTCCCCCCATTTACCCATCACTCAGTTAGAGTAATCATCAACTCATAGCCACTCTTGTTTCTTCTATATCTCCTCGACTAGCAAACCCCTGGCCCCACTGCATTATTTTTATTATTTTTAATGTTTTTTTGAGATAGAGTCTTGCTGTGTCACCCTGGCTGGAGTGCAGTGGCATGATTTCTGCTCACTGTAACCCCTGCCTCCTGGGTTCAGGTGATTCTCCTGCCTCAGCCTCCTGAGTAGCTGGAATTACGGGCACCCACCACCACACCCGGCTGATTTTTGTATTTTTAGTAGAGATGGGGTTACACCATGTTGGCCAGGCTGGTCACGAACTCCTGATCTCAGGTGATCCGCCCACCTTGGCCTCTCAAAGTTTTGGGATTATAGGCGTGAGCCACCACTGCGCCTGACCAACCCACTGGATTATTTTTAAGCAAATTCAAAATGTATAATTTTGCCCATAAATATTTCAGTATGTGTTTCTAAAAGACAATGTATTTCTTTTTCAGCTTGTAATGCTTAATTTTTTAAAACATAGAGGAAACTTGGTGGTGTATACATGGCCATTTGATGTTTTTAGAACTAGGAGAGTTCAATCTCTTATAGAATGTAAATGTACCCCAACACATTTATTTATTTATTTATTTTCTATTTTCCCACAAATTATTGGGGTATAGGTGGTATTTGGTTACGTAAGTTCTTTTTTTTTTTTTCTTGAGATGGAGTCTCACTCTGTCGCCCAGGCTGGAGTGCAGTGGCATGATCTTGGCTCACTGCAACCTCTGCCACCCGGGTTCAAGCAATTCTCCTGCTTCAGCCTCCTGAGAAGCTGGGATTACAGGCGCCTGCCACTGCACCTGGTGAATTTTTGTATTTTTAGTAGAGATGGAGTTTCACCATCTTGGCCAGGCTGGTCTTGAACTCCTGACCTCGTGATCCACCTACCTTGGCCTCCCAAAGTGCTGGGATTACAGGCATGAGCCACTGCGTCCGTCCATGAGTAAGTTCTTTAGTGGTGATTTGTGAGATTTTGGTGCACCCATCACCCGAGCAGTATACAAGACATCATATTTATAGTCTTTTATCCCTTGCCCCACTCCCACTCTTCCCTCCAAATCCCCGAAGTCCATTGTATCATTGTTATGTCTTTGCATCCTCATAGCTTAGCTCCCACATGTCAGTGAGAACATAAGATGTTTGGTTTTCCATTCCTGAGTTACTTCACTTAGAATAATAGTCTCCAATCTCATCCAGGTCACTGTAAATGCTGTTAATTATTCCTTTTTATGGCTGCATAGTATTCAGTTGTATATATATACCACAGTTTTTTATCCACTTGTTGATTGATGGGCATTTGGGTTGGTTCCATGATTTTGCAATATGCATGCACATGTAATTCTTATCAAAATTAAGCTTAGTCACTAAAAGAAGATTTGCTATCTGAACTTTGTTCTGCAGTTTTTTCACTTTTGCCATCAGGCACTGGAGTATCTGATGTCTCAAGAAGATCTGGGTCTAGTCCTTCTGATATCATTTTGTTTCTTATTGCCATCACTGGTACACTCACTTGAACCATTTTGAGATATATGACATATCTTGAATCTTTAGCTACAGTTATTTCCTGCTAATACTTGACTTTCCTGTGGTCCAGAGTCTTATGTACTGTCCTGCTGTTATTACCCTGAGGTGACTTCAGAACGTGATCCATTTGTGACATTAGTGGCACTTTAAGGAGATACTTCAAATGTGCCATCATCTAGGCCTGGTATAGATGACAACTTTGCATCTACAATATAATTTTCTGGATAAAAAGATAAAGGTTTGCCAGTTTTTCCTCACTAAATGTAGAAGAGCAGTTAAGGAACTATACAGTGTGCACCACAATTTGGTTTAGAAAAGTCACCATTCTTTTCTGTTGAATAACTGGCACCTTGATCAAGTCTATGCCTGACTCCAACGAGAGGAAGCCCATCTTTATCCATCTCCTCAGCAGGCAGGGGACCCAGGACTCACCCATGAACTCCTACCAGATGGGGCCTGCCCAACCCTGTAATTGTGTCCCAATGCTTCCCCACGTCCCCCAAGACAATGTATTTTTATATTCAACGAACCCAGTTCACTTTATCACACTTGATAAAACCTAACAAAGATTTCCCCAAATCAAATATCTAGTCCTCCCACCCCCTCTCCAATTGGTTTCTTAAAATCAGGACCAAAGATAATCCATACTTTGTATTTTGTTAATATGTCTGTTTTAATGAAACTACATGTTTTCTTCTCTTTTTTTTTTTTTTTTTTTTTTTTTTTAAATCTGTTGAACAGATTTATTTGTTGAAGAAATGAGGTTGTCCTATAGAGTTTTCTAAATTCTGGGTTCTGGTGCATCCTCATGGTGTCACTTAATAGTCCATTGTTTCCTCTAACCCTTGTTTTCTATAAACTGATAATTAGATCTACAACCTTGTTCTGATTCAGGTTTGATATTTGTCAGAATGATTTATAGGCAGTATGTTTCTGAATCCTTGGATTCAACCAATCATGGATTGAAAATATTACCAAAAAGTCTTATAAAGATAACAATACAATAAAAAAATACAAATAAAAATACAGTATAACAACTATTCACATAGCATTTATATTATATTAAATCATCTAGAGATGATTTATAGTACATGGGAGGATGTGTATAGGTTATATGCAAATATTACACCATTTCATGTAAGGGATTATATAATGTATTTTTATATTATATATAAATATATATTATATTAAAATATAAAATATTTTAAAACATGTACAAAATTCATATAAAGTATGTGTTCAAATATAAGCAGGCAAGTATATACTCGTATCTCCCCTCATTCCCCCATTTTCTTAGATAAATGGTAACATTCCATATATACTCTTCTTCACCTGATTTTTTGTTGTTGTTGTTGTTGTTTTTGTTTTGTTTTGTTTTAGATGGAGTCTCGCTCAGTCACCCAGGCTGGAGTGCAGTGGCATGATTTCGACTCACTGCAACCTCCGCCTCCCGGGTTCGAGTGATTCTCCTGCCTCAGCCTCCCGAGTAGCTGGGATTACAAGCACCTGCCACCATGCCCGGCTAATTTTTTTGTATTTTTAATAGAGATGGGGTTTCACCATATTGGCCAGGCTGGTCTCGAACTCCTGACCTTGTGATCCACCCGCCTCGGCCTCCCAAAGTGCTGGGATTACAGGCATGAGCTACCGCGCCCGGCCTCTTCACCTGATTTTTTTCCCCCTAATTTAACATTATATCCTAGAGATTACTCCATAGAAATATGTAGAAATATTCCTTATTTTTTCTCATCTGACAAAGGGCTAATATCCAGAATCTACAAAGAACTCAAACAAATTTACAAGAAAAAAACAACCCCATCAAAAAGTGGGCAAGGGATATGAACAGACATTTCTCAAAAGAAGACATGCATACAGCCAACAGACACATGAAAAAATGCTCATCATCACTGGCCATCAGAGAAATGCAAATCAAAACCACAATGAGATACCATCTCACACCAGTTAGAATGGCAATCATTAAAAAGTCAGGAAACAACAGGTGCTGGAGAGGATGTGGAGAAATAGGAACACTTTTACACTGTTGGTGGGATTGTAAACTAGTTCAACCATTATGGAAAACAGTATGGCGATTCCTCAAAGATCTAGAACTAGTTGTACCATATGACCCAGCCATCCCATTACTGGGTATATACCCAAAGGATTATAAATCATGCTGCTATAAAGACACATGCACACGTATGTTCATTGCGGCACTATTCACAATAGCAAAGACTTGGAATCAACCCAAATGTCCATCAGTGACAGACTGGATTAAGAAAATGTGGCACACATACACCATGGAATACTATGCAGCCATAAAAAGGGATGAGTCTGTGTCCTTTGTAGGGACATGGATGCAGCCGGAAACCATCATTCTCAGCAAACTGTCACAAGAACGGAAAACCAAACACCGCATGTTCTCACTCATAGGTGAGAACTGAACAATGAGAACTCTTGGACTCGGGAAGGGGAACATCACACACTGGGGCCTATTATGGGGAGGGGGGAAGGGTGGATTGCATTGGGAGTTATACCTGATGTAAAGGATGAGTTGATGGGTGCTGACGAATTGATGGGTGCAGCACATCAACATGGCACAAGTATACATATGTAACAAACCTGCACATTATGCACATGTACCCTAGAACTTAAAGTATAATAATAATAAAAAGAAATATTCCTTATTTTTAATACCTGTATTTCAGTTGCTGTATGTACCTTATTACGTTCAACCAGCCTCCCTTGATAGACATTTGGGTGCTGCAATGAATTGCCTTGTGGATATGTCTTAGCCACTTTTAAGGCTATTACTGTAACCATTTCTGTTTCCACTCTCACGGTTCTCTCTATGTATCTTAGTTACATGCTTGTATCACTGTATTGGTTTGGGAGGGCTGCCATAACAAAATATCACAGGTTGGTTGGCTTAAACAACAGATATTTATTTTCTCACAGTTTTGAAGGCTAGAAGTTCAAGATCAAGGTATCAGCAGGTTTGATTTCTTCTGAGTACTCTTTCCTTGGCTTGTGGATGTCCACCTTTTTGCTGTGTCCTCTCACACGGCCTTTCCTCTGTGTGTGCGCATTCTTTGTGTCCATTTGTGTGTCCAAATTTCCTCTGGTTATAAGGATATCAGTTAGATGAAATTAGGGCCTGCCCTAATGACCTCATTTTAATGCAATCCTTTCTTAAAGCCCCTATCTATAAATACAGTTACATTCTGAGGTGTTGGAGGTTAGGGCTACAGTGTAGGATTTTGAAGGGACATAATTCTGCTTGTAACAATAGCTAATTCTTTTTTTTCTTTCTTTTTTTTTTTTTTTTGAGACAGGGTCTCACTCTGTTGCCCAAGCTGGAGTGCAGTGGCATGATCTCAGCTCACTGCAACCTCCACCTTCAGGGCTCAAGCGATTCTTGTGCCTCAGTCTCCTGAGTAACTGGGACTACAGGCATGCACCACCACGCCCAGCTAATTTTTTGTATTTTTAGTAGAGATGGGGTTTTGCTGGTTGTTGCCCAAGCTGGTCTCAAATTACTGAGCTCAGGCTATCCACCCGCCTCGGCCTCCCAAAGTGCTAGGGTTACAGACGTGAGCCACTATGCCTGGCCAATAACTAATTATTGATTTGTCAGCTTTATTTATGATCTATTTATTTGCTATTATAATGGATGAGGATTTATCTCATATTATATCATGTTACCTCCACCATCCTCTCTCAATTTTTGTTAATTATATTATACTATTTTAAATTTATCTGTTGGCTGTCTTTTAAAACTTTCAATTGTATATATTTTATATACACACACATATAATTTTTTGTATATATGTATGTATTTTAAAAGTATACTTTTTTTGAGATAGGATCTTGCTCTGTCACCCAGGCTAGAGTTCAATGGCGCGATCTTGGCTCACTGCAACCTTGGCACCCTGGGCTTAAGCGATCTTCCCATCTCAGCCTCCCAAGTAGCTGGGACCACAGGTGCGCACCACCATGCCCAGCTAATTTTTTTGTATTTTTAGTAGAGATGGGGGGGGTCTCACCGTGTTGCCCAGGCTGGTCTCGAACTCCTGAGCTTAAGAAATCCATCCACCTCAGCCTCCCAAAGTGCTGGGATTACAGGCATGAGCCACGGTGCCTGGCCTAAAATTATATATATATATAATAAAAAATTATTATATATAATATATATATTATATATATAATATATATATAATAAATTATATATATATAAAATAAAAAAAATATATATATATATATATTTTTTGAGACAGAGTCTCATTGCCTGTCGTCCAGGATGGAGTGCAGTGGCGTGATCATGGCTCACTGCAGCCTTCACCTCCCAGGCTCAAGCAATCTTCCTGCCTCAGCCTCCCTAGTAGCTGAGACCACAGGTGTGCACCACCATGCCCAACTAATTTTTAAATTTTTTGTAGAGACAGGGTCTTGCTATATTATGTTGCTCAGGCCGGTCTCGAATTCCTGGCCTGAAGTTATCCTTTCACCTCAGCCTCACAAAGGGCTAGGATTACAGGCGTGAGCCACACCATGCTCAGCCCAAGTCATGTATTTAAACTTTTCTTTCTTTTTTTAAAAAAAATCAGATTTGGAGTTTATCTCTTTACTTGCTACTTTGTGAGGATATTTCCATTCTTTCTATCTCTCTTTCCCTTTAACCTTCCACCTTCTGTCACCTCTAACATTTGCATTTTTAGCTTTGTTGATCTCAAATAATGAAAACTGAAAAGGCATGTTATTGATTGTGACTATTATTTAACTCTGTGGATTATAATTTTATATCTCTGTATGTTTCCATCTGCTAGCTCTCTCAATTCTATTTTCTCAGATATTCTGTTGTTGAGTGTGATGTCCTTTCATGGCATTGGTTTCCCTCAATTGTTTGGTAATTCTTGCTCATATTTGATTTGAAATTCTGTGATGATCTATGAATATGGTGTCACACTGTGTACTATAACCTGAATCCAGTGACTGATGAAGAGGTAGGACTGGATATTTTTCATTAACTTGTGTTGTCAGCCACCTAGAACTCTGTTTCTGTCCAGCCAAAGTAATTGTACTCTCTGTTCCTTTCTGGAAAGGAGGGAGGAAGATCCTTTCTTGGGGAGGCCTACTGCCTGATGTTCCTACTGTTCACATCCAGGGCTGTTTCCACATTTTGCATTTTTGTGCATGTTGGGATATCTACCAGTTACAATACTGTGAGCTCCTTCAGTGAGACTGAATGTAAAGGTACTTAATAAACATTTGTTGGATTAATCCAAATTTTATTGCAGATGGAATTAAAAACTAGAACTCCAGTAGTCTAATGCTTATCATATACCTTTCTTCAAGTATGTGAAGCATTAAGTTTTTCAAAACTTTCTCTTCCTAAGTTACCTCAATGTTTTCTTTTAATATTTCCTCAGAAGATGTGTTTTTAAGTCTATTAATTTCTGCTATTATTTTTGTCTTTATGACCATTTCTCTTAAATTGTGGAGTTCAAAGTAGAACACAGAACTCTAACAAATGCTAACTGTTGCTTTTTGTTTTCTGTGAGTTACATGACTGAATATGGACAGAGGATTCAGTATTTTCTCCAGTATTCCCCAACCAATTTGGTGGAGGTATGAATTTTTTAAAATTATTTTCTAATTTCTCTCTTCTAGATGAATATAAGAATAGGAAGAGAATGGTTGGATGTTGGAAATTTTCTAATCGCTGATGAATGTTTTCAAGCTGCTGTGGCCGTAAGTTACCATTGATTTTTAGCTGAGGCAATTATTAGTAGTAACATCTGTGGTTATTGTCATTGTTACATTGTACTGTGGTTTTATTTTTCAGAGTCTGGAGCAATTATACATCAAATTAATTCAAAGGAGCTCCCCTGAGGCTGACTTGATCATGGAGAAGATTACTGTTGAGAGAGACCACTTCAGAGTGCTTTCTTACCAAGCAGAGTCTGTAGGTATCATGGGCACCAGGGTCTTCCAGTGGGGCATTTTTTCCATATGTAAATGTAAAAGAGATGATATATAACCTATTGGAAGAAAGTCAGATGTCACTGGCCTTTTATAGGATATTAATTTGACCTTTTTATCTCTGTTATATCTGAAGGTGATGTTACTATTGCTGATTGGAATCTATGGGGTGGCTAAGGGTGAGAAGACTGATATACAGTTAAACATCATTTTCACCCCCTGCATGTAACACCTGTCATTTATTTATGGCAGCAGTCCCTACTTGAAACACCTGTCTCTGTGACTCTCTCTTACATTCACAGTCTGCCTAAAATATTTGCCTGAAAAGAGCCTTCTCATTTGCAGTTGTTCTGAGTTGTCTATTGATGCTTTCTAAAAGTCTGCTGCGATCACACACTGTTTAAAGTTATATTTTACCTCTGTTTACCTTGTGGATTTCTTTGTCATCATACACTTAGGTGTGCATTTGAGCTATGATGAGTTTGCTTTCTGTTATTACACAATTCTGGAAATGAAAAATCCTCCGCTGGGCATGGTGGCTTGTGCCTGTAATCCCAGCACTTTGGGAGCCTGAAGTGGAAAGATTGCTTGAGCTCAGGAATTGGAGACCAACCTGGGGAGCATAGTAAGACCCCCATCTCTACCAAAAAATAAAAATAAAAAATTAGCCAGGCTTGGTGGTGTGCACCTGTAGTTCTGGCTACTACGGAGTCTGAGGCAGAAAGATCCCTTGAACCCAGGAGTCTGAGGTTAAACTGAGCTATGAGTGAGCTATGACTGTGCCACTGCACTCCAGCCTGAGTGACAGAGCTAGACTCTGTCTCAAAAAACAAACAAAATAACAAGAAAGAAAAGTCCCCTTTTTATTTTTTAACATATTTATTGAGATACAATTCATATACCATAACATTCACCCATTTACACTGTATAATTCAGTAATTTAGTATATTCACAGAATTGTGCAATGTTCACCACAAGCTAAGTTTAAAACATGTTTGTCACCCCAAAAAGAAATCCCCATCAGCATTAGCAGTCATTCCTCATTGCTTCTGACCCTAGCTCTAGCAACCGTGAATTTATTTTCTGTCTCCATAGATATGCCTATTTTTGACATTTCATGTTAATATAATCATGCAATAAGTGGTCTTTTGCGATTAGCTTCTCTCACTTAGCATAATTGTTTTCAAGGTTCATCAGTGTTGTTGCATGTTTCACTGTATGAATATGCCATGTTTTGTTTATCCATTCATCTATTGATGAACATTTGAGTTGTTTCCAATTTTTGTCTATTGTGAATAATTCTAATGTGAACATTCATTTACAGTGTGTGTATGTATGTTTTTAATTTTCTTTGGTATATAACTAGGGGTGGAATTGTTGGGTAGCATGGTAACTCTAAGTCTGTGTTTTTAACCTTTTGAGAAACTGCCAGAATGTTTTCCATAGTGGCTGAACTATTTTATTACACTTCCCCCAGTAGTATCTGAGGGCTCCAATTTCTCTACATCTAAAAAGTTTATAGTTTTAGCACTTACACTTAGATCTGTGGTCCGTTTTAAGTAAATTTTCAGGTATAATGTGAAGTAGAGATCTAACTTCATTCTTTTGCATGTGGCTATTCACTTGTCCCAGTACCATTTGTTGAGAAGACTATTCTTTCCCCATATTGAATGACCTTAGCACCTTTGTCAAAAATCAACTTATTATAAGTGTAAGGGTTTATTTCTGGACTCTTGATTCTATTCCATTGGTCTATATGTCTAGCCTTATGCTGGTACCACACTTGTCTTGATTACTGTAGCTATGTAGTAAGTTTTGAAATTGGGAATTGCAAGTCCTCCAGTTTTGTTCTTTTTAACGTTTGTTTGGACTTTTCTGGGTCCCTTACATTTCCATATGAATGTAAGGATCAGCTTTTCAATTTGTGCACAGAAGCCAGCTGGAATTTTGATAGGGATTGAATTTATAGAACAATTTGGGGGATATTGTTATCTTACGAATATTGTGTTCTGGTCCATGAACCTGGGATGTCTTTTCATTTATTTAGGTTGTTTACTTTTCTCTCATTTATTTATTTTTATCATTTCTTTTTTGTAGAGACGAGGTTTTGCTATGTTTCCCAGGCTGGTATCAAACTCCTGGCCTCAAGCAGTCCTCTCACCTTGGCCTCTCAAAGTGCTAGGATTATAGGTGTGAGCCACCATGCCTGGCCAGACCTATGTGCAGTATTTTTGTCATTCTTTTAGAGACAGGATCTTGCTCTGTTGCCCAGGCTGGAGTAATGTGGCCCAATCATAGCTCACTGCAGCCTCAACCTCCTGGGCTCAGGGGATCCTCCTCCCTCAGCCTCCCGAGTAGGTAGGACTATGGGGGTATGCCACTGTGCCTGGCTAGTTAAAAAAATATATATATATTTTTTGGGTAGAGGTAGGGTTTTACTATGTTGTCTAGGCTTATCTTGAGCTCCTGGGCTCAAGTGATCCTCCCACCTTGCCCTCCCAAACTGCTGGAATTACAGGCATGAGCCACTGCGACTGGCCAGACCTATGTATTTTAATTGTCCACAAGCTCAAACTTAAATCAGTGATGTGATATAGCTGCAAAAAAAGCTAGCACGGTCCTAGGCTATGTTAATAGATACATAGTGTCCACATCTAGGTAGTTAATTCACATTTTGAATATTGTGATAACTTCTAGACATCACATTTTAAAATTACTGGGTTAGTGTACAAAATATATCATATGAAAAATATTTGGAGAATATAGTGATGTTTGTCTCAGAAAAAGAAGACAGTAGGAATGATAGCTCTCTTTGAATATTTTAAGGACTATTGTATTAAAAAGGAATTAAACTCCAAAGGATAGAATGAAGAACAATGGTAGAAATTCTAGGAAGACGAATTGTGGCTTTATGTAAGTAGCTTTTTATCAGTGATAGTAATCGTATAATGGAATAGCTTTCCTGCAAGATTCTAAGTCTGTTTTCACTGGAAAACTGTAAGCAAAGATGTGAGTATCCTAATAATTATACATTGCAGAAGGAATTCCTTCATTTGGTAGGAAATTTGACTACTGTGATCCTTAAGTCCCTTTTAACACCAAGATCCTATGATTTCAGAAGGTCTTGTAGCATTTCTTCAGTGTGGTGGATGTTGATATCTAAATGGCATCTTCTTTATATAGCTGGTTAAAAGTGTTAGTTGTTATAATCAGTAATGAGAACTATATAATTCTTGACTTTGATAAGTGATGACATCTTCAGAAGTTGAAGTGAAGGCTAATTCCTTTTGCTGTAAGTTCATTTTTCGTTTCTAAGACACTCTCACCATTAGAGTTTATGAGTTTTGTTGATACTTGCTTGGGAGAAGACATCTTTAAAATGGCGGTTAATAGTGGTGTTTGATAATGAGTTTTCTCTGTCCTAATAAAGCTCCTGAGAGGCCTTATCTTTTTCTAGGCACCTACCATTTAACCAGTTAGATAATTGCTTTATTATTTATTAAATTATTCAACAGAAAGGAATATCTTCTATGAACAGACTACTATGCTAGGTTTTGTGGAGTAATGCAAACAATCACATATCCTATCCTCAAGGATTATAGTTTAGTTGGTGAGATAAAGGATGCATATACAAGATAGAAAAAATTGGATACTATAATAGTTGTACAGATAAGTGATCTACATGCAGTGTTCAGTGCTGTGTGTGAGTGGAGATATAATATATGGTCATTTTCCTTAAGAAAATTATAAGCTAGTTTGAAAGATAGGCCATGAGTACATGTTCTAAAACTGGAAAAAGGAAAATATTAAGTGCCAAATGAATGACTTAGGTTAGGTGGGACACAGACTTTGTCTAAAGTGGTCACATCACCTTCCTAACAATTGTTAACATTTTATTTTTCCTCAATCCCTATATCCACTTGCAAGGTGAAGGATACTTTTCTGTGTATGCATGTGCCAGATTATTCTTCTGTAATCTTTCAGAATTGTAAAAATAACTATAGATCTTGGTGTTTCTCCTAATTCCCCATTTCCCTTGGTTACTGGCAGTGCCTCTTTCTGCATTGTGCATCATTTGCAGATGCAAGGATCGTGTATTTTGCTTCTGCTGCCTCCCCTATTTAAAGTGAGACCATTTGTAGAAGCTGACAAGGTCACACTGAGGAAGGGGCTATGAGCTTACCTATAAAGACTATGATGGAGGCTATCCTGGAGACACAAGCCAAGTGAAAGCCAGCTTTCTCTATTATATCAAGGACTTTGGTTCACTATCTTTCCTAGTAGCTAAAAAAGTAGTAATGTAAAAAAAAAATTAATCTGCATTGTCAGCTTCTAGCATAGTACATAGCACGTAATAGATATTATGTAAATGTGTGTGGTACAAATGAATCTGCTCTCCCCCTATTATTCCTTTCTGATCTTTTTGCTCCCCCCCCCCCATCCTATCAAAAGAGTGGCAAGTAGTATGTAAAATGTGAAAGACCGAAAAACACTGGTACAGGCAAGTACTACAAGAGTGTAGAAAAGTGGGGAGATTATTGTGGACTGGGTTGTAGGGGAAGACACAGAGGATTTAGAGCATGATTTGAACTTTGAAGGAAGAAACAGACTTAGGAAAGTGGGGAAGAGGGCACAGAATATTCCAGGCAGAGCAAAGGTTTGCACATGAACAAAGTCATATAAGGCAGTAATGTGCATGCCATGTTTAAGGAAGAGTGTGACCAGTTTATATGAAGGAAAGTATTTTGCAAGGGCACGATAAGTGCTAAGTCTGGAGAAGTAAGTAGGGCCAGGTTGTGAAAGCCCAAATATACCTCTTTGAAAAAATACTTTTGATATTTTCCTAAAGGTACTGGGGTAATTGAAAGTGTTTAGGAAGAGGTTTGGTGGCACCTAGGGAAGAGTAACCTGTAATCATGTTTAGACTTGATTGAAAAGTAAACAGGGCTGGGTGCGGTGGCTCAAGCCTGTAATCCCAGCACTTTGGGAGGCCGAGACGGGCGGATCACGAGGTCAGGAGATCGAGACCATCCTGGCTAACATGGTGAAACCCCGTCTCTACTAAAAAATACAAAAAAACTAGCCGGGCGAGGTGGCGGGCGCCTGTAGTCCCAGCTACTCCGGAGGCTGAGGCAGGAGAATGGCGTAAACCCGGGAGGCGGAGCTTGCAGTGAGCTGAGATCCGGCCACTGCACTCCAGCCTGGGCGACAGAGCGAGACTCTGTCTCAAAAAAAAAAAAAAAAAAAGAAAGAAAGAAAAATAAACAGAATCAAGGCATAGTGTAATCATGAACTGGTGAAAGCCTGGACTATAGTAGTACCAATGAGAATGAGAAAGAAGGGACAGATATAGGAGACATATAAAGGAAGCAATCATTTACGCTCAGTGAGAAGGACTTGAACCATTGAATCTTTGGAGGCAGGAAAGGGAGTATAATAAAGCCTGTTAATTCCACAAACATTTACATGTTGTTAGGAGGTGGGAGAGTACGGTCAAAAGTAGAGCAAACACTGCTAGGCATGGTGGCTCACACCTGTAATCCTAGCACTTTGGGAAGCCAAGGTGGGAGGATCATTTGAGGTCAGGAGTTCAAGACCAGCATGGGCAACATAGCTAGACCCTATCTCTGTGAGAAAAGAAAAAGAAAATTAGGCAGGCATGGTGGCACATGGCTGTGGTCTCAGCTTCATGGGAGGCTGAAACAGGAGGATCACAGGTTGAGGCTGCAGTGAGCCATGATCACACTATGGCACTCCAGCCTGGGTGATGGAGTGAATCCCTGTCTTTAAAAAATCAAATTTAATTACATTAAAATTTCAAAAAGCAGAACAAACAAAAAAGAAGGAATACCAGAGATTAAAGAGGACTAGAACAGTGTGGGTCATCCATGAGAAGAGAGCTTGGAGAACAGGATGATCAACAGTGGCCAGTGCGTCAGAGAAATAAAATAAAATGAGGTTGGAATAAACGGCATTGAACCTGATGTTTAGGAAGATGATAGTGACCATAGAAAGCAGTTTCAGTAGTAAGATGTCTCAGTTCATTTCGTATTGCTATAATGGCATACCTGAGGCTGGGTAATTTATTATTTATTTATTTATTTATTTATTTATTTATTTATTTATTTATTTTTTTGAGGCAGAGTCTCGCTCTGTCGCCCAGGCTGGAGTGCAGTGGCCAGATCTCGGCTCACTGCAAGCTTCGCCTCCCGGATTTACGCCATTCTCCTGCCTCAGCCTCCCGAGTAGCTGGGACTACAGGCGCCCGCCACCGCGCCCGCCACCTCGCCCGGCTAGTTTTTTGTATTTTTTAGTAGAGACGGGGTTTCACTGTGTTAGCCAGGATGGTCTCGATTTCCTGACCTTGTGATCCGCCCGTCTCGGCCTCCCAAAGTGCTGGGATTACAGGCTTGAGCCACCGCGCCCGGCCGAGGCTGGGTAATTTATAAAGAAAAGGGATTTATTCTTGCTCATGGTTCCACACGCTGTACAAGAAGCATATGCCAGCATCTGCTTCTGGCCAAGGACCTCAGTAAGCTTTCAGTCATGCCAAAAGTCTAAGGGGGAGCAGGCGTGTCACATGACAAGAGAGGGAAGAAGAGATACAGGGGAGGGTGATACCAGACTCTTTCAAACAATGCCATCTTACAGGAACTACTAGAGCAAGAACAACTCACTGTTACTGTGGGGAGGGAGCCAAGTCATTCATGAGAGATCTGACTCCATGACCTAAACACCTCCCACTGGGCCTTACCTCCAAAATTGGGGCATCACATTCACATTTCTCTCTTTTCTTTCTTCCTTCTTTTTTTTTTTTTTTTGGGGGGGGGGCGGTATTTCTAGTAGAGATGAGGGTTTCCCCATGTTGGCCAGGCTGGTCTCGATCTCCTGGCCTCAAGTGATCTGCCTGCCTTGGCCTCCCAAAGTTCTGGGACTACAGGCATGAGCCACTGCCTAAATACTTAGTCTTTTCTGATGAAATTGGTGGTGGTGTTAACAAATGTGATTTGATTTGATTTGAGTTTTTTTGAGACTGAGTCTCGCTCTGTTGCCCAGGCTGGAGGGCAGTGGTGCCATCTCGGCTCACTGCAACCTCCACCTCCTGGGTTCAAGCGATTCTCCTGCCTCAGCCTCCCGAGTAGCTAGCTGGGACTACAGGCAGCCGCCACCATGCTCAGCTAATTTTTGTATTTTTAGTACAGACGGTGTTTCACCATGTTGACCAGATATGGTCTCGAACTCCTGACCTCGGGTGATCCACCTGCCTCGGCCTCCCAGAGTGCTGGGACTACAGGCATGAGCCACCATGCCTGGCCAACAAATGTGTTTCTAAAAACTTTTAAAAATTTTGAAATAAGCATAGATTTGCAGGAAGCTACAAAAATAGTAAAGAGAGATCTGTGTATCTTTCACCCAGTTTTTCCCCAGTGGTAATATCTTGCTTACATATAGTGCAATATAAAACCAGGAAATAGACATTGATACAATCTACAGACCTTATTTAGATTTCACCAGTTTTATATGAACTCACTTGTGTGTGTTCACGTATGTTTATATAGTTCTGTACAATTTCATCACATGCGTAGGTGTAGATTCATACCACCACAATCAAGATACAGAACAATTTCATTACCACACAGATTCTTTACATAACCCCTTTATAGGGATACCCCTTTCCCGTCATCCAAAACCCAGGCAACCAAAACCTAGTCTCCATCTCTATAATTTTGTCATTTTAAGAACATTGTATAAATGTAATAATATACTATGTAACCATTGGTTGTTCTCACTCAGCATTTTTTTTTTTTTTTTTTTTTGCGATCCATCCTTGTTGTTTTATGTGTTAATAGTTTGTTCTTTTTGTTTGTTTGTTTGTTTTTGAGACAGAGTCTCGCTCTGTCGCCCAGGCTGGAGTGCAGTGGTGTGATCTCAGCTCACTGCAACTACTGCCTCCCGGGTTCAAGCGATTCTCCTGCCTCAGCCTCCCAAGTAGCTGAGATTACAGGCATGTGCCACCACACCTGGCTAATTTTTTTGTAGAGATGGGGTTTTGCCATGTTGGCCAGGCTGGTCTCAAACTCCTGGCCTCAAGTGATCCGTCCACCTCTGCCTACCAAAGTGCTGGGATTACAGGCATGAGTCAACACGCCCAGCCCTGTTCTCTTTTTATTGCTATGTAGAATTCTATGCTATGGATGTACCAATTTGTTTAGCCATTCACCATTGAAAGAATTTGGGTTGTTTCCAATTTTTGGCTATTGTAAATAAGTTGGCATGAACATTTTCATACAGGTTTTTGTGCGGACATAAAGGGTATATTTAGTTTTTTTTTTTTTAGAAACTGCCAACTGTTTTCTAGAGTGGCCATGCCATTTTACATTCTGTGTTTTGTTTGTTTTGTTTTGTTTTGTTTTGTTGTTGAGACAGAGTCTCACTCTGTCACCCAGGCTGGAATGCAGTGGCATGATCTCAGTTCACTGCAACCTCCGCCTCCCAGGCTCAAGTGATTCTCCTGCCTCAGCCTCCCGAGTGGCTGAAACAACAGGTGTGTGCCACCATGCCTGGCTAATTTTTGTATTTTTAGTAGAAATGGGGCTTTGCCATGTTGGCCAGGCTGGTCTCAAACTGCTGACCTCAGGTTATCTGCCCACCTTGGCCTCCCAAAGTGCTGGGATTACAGGCGTGAGCCACTGCAACCGGCCACCATTTAGATTCTTACCAGTAATGTATGAGAGATCCCATTTCTTTGCATCCTTGCCAGCATTTGGTATTGTGACCAATTTTTTTATTGTAGCTATCCTAATAGGTATATAGTGATATCTCAATGTGGTTTTAATTTGCATTTCTCTAATGGCTAATGATGTTGAATATCTTTTCATTTACTTATTTGCCATCTGTATCTCCCTTTAGGCAAAATATCTGTCATTTTTCTTGTCTATTTTCTATTTCGATTGATCGTTTACTGTTCAATTTACGGGATTATTTATATATTCTCGATATGATTCCCTTGTCAGATAAATGTTCGCGAATATTGTCTCATTGCAGCTTGTCTTTTTGTCCTTTTTAATAGGGTCACAGAATACAGTTTTGATAAAGTCCAATTTATTGATTTCTTTTTCTTTTATGGATCATGCTTTCAGTGTCATGTCTCAGACATGACATTCACCTAGCCCTAGGTCTCTTAAATTTCCATTTGAATTTTAAGATCAGCATGTTAATTTCTGCAAAAAAAAAAGCCAACTGGAATTTTAATGGAATTGGATTAAACTTATAGATCAACCTGGGGACTATTGCCATTTTAATATATTGTCTTTTTTTTTTTTTGAGACAGTGTCTCACTCTATTGACCAGGCTGGAGTGCAGTGGTGCCATCTCGGCTCACTGCAACCTCTGCTTCCTGGGTTCAAGCGATTCTCCTGCCTCAGCCTCCTAAGTAGCTGGGATTACAGGCACGTGCCACCATGCCTAGCTACTTTTTGTATTTTTAGTAGAGATGGAGTTTTGCCGTGTTGGCCAGGCTGGTCTCAAACTCCTGGCCTCAGGTGATCAGCCTACCTTGGCCTCCCAAAGTGCTGGGATTACAGGGGTGAGCCACTGGGCCCAGCCCTGATGGTAGTTTTGACTGCCCAAAACGTACACATTTTTAAATACTGACTTACAGTTTATGAAATGCTTTCACATCTGTGATCCCATTTGATCCTCATAAGATCCATCCTGTATTGTAGACATTACTGTCCCTATTTTATAGTTAAGAAAGTAGAACCTCAAAGAGATTGTGACTTATCTAAGTTCACTGAGCCAAGAAGTGGAAAAGCTGGGAATGCAAAGCTCATATTCTTTTCACTACATCAGTATAGGCAGGACATCACTCCACACCTAATGAATCACAGTCTCCAAGTGGTGAGAGCTGGGCATGTGATTTTCAGAAAGCTCCACTGGTGAGTCTGATGCTCACAAAAGGTTACTACAGCACTGTATTGTGCTGCCTCTTCTTTAAGACTTCTTTTACTTGAAATCTTTATCTTTGGGGCTTGAAATATTTATTTCTAGTCATAAGAAGACGAATAAATTTTCAAAACTAGCCTGAATTATTAGAGCTTTGATTTCTCTAAGATAAAAATCTGAGTAATGATAGACACTACATGAGTTGTTTGAACATTAAAGTCTCATATTGTTTTATATGTTATAAGAACAGACAGCAGCATCTATCCTCTGATATGGGGTTGTCACTCAGCCTTCCTCTTTTATAGTAAGATTTTCTCCACCTTGAATAATGAACTAATCAGCAAGTATTCATAGAATATAGTGTAGAAAGAAAGGGATATTATTTTCTAATCTCTGTATAGAGATTTGGCTTATTGAGGCACTTGTGTTAGCAATTTATTTTCCCCTTTAATAATATCTAGTATTAAAGCCTTATAAGAGAGTAGCTACGGAGCAAGATGTCAGGCTTACTATTCAGCAGTTAGAAGAGAAAACTAGAGAGAAACTGGCGTCTTACGTGTTGTTTATATTTTCTTCTCTCTACTCAATTCTTTTATTATTCAAAGCACAATAATATTTGACACCACGTAAAGAAGAGAAGAAAATAGCAAGTGTAGTACGTATCCACGGTTTTCTTACAAAAATGCTTTGTCAGCCCTTTTTTTTTTTTTTTTTTGGTGACAGAATCTCGCTCTGTCGCCCAGCCAGGCTGGAGTGCATTGGTGTGATCTCAGATCACTGCAAGCTCCGCCTCCCGAGTAGCTGGTATTGCAGGTGCCCACCACCACACCCAGCTAATTTGTGTGTGAGAGAGTGTATGTGTGTGTGTGTTTTAAGTAGAGACAGGATTTCACCATGTTGGTCAAGCTGGTCTCAAACTGCTGACCTCAGGTGATCCACCCACCTCGGCCTCCCTAAGTGCTGGGATTATAGGCGTGAGCCACCATGCCTGGCCAACTAAGTTCTTAAATGACTGAAACAAGCCTCTTCTGTAAGTGCTAAAGTAATGTGTGATTGATGTTTTCATTCATTTGGGGGTGTTCAGTCATAGAATGGTAGAAATGAAAGGGACCCTACAGATAGTCTAGTACAGTCTCCTCACTTTATGAATGAGGAAACAATCTGTGAGAGCTTAAGGCTCAAAGTTACACATGATAAATGGCAGAGTGGCTCTTTTGGCTTCATGATGAGATTGTACTAAGCTGCTTTTCTTTTTCCTTAAAAAACTTTTTTTTAAAGAGATGGGGTTTTGCTCTGTCATCTGTGGCAGGAGTAGAGTGGTATCTTCTTAGCTTACTGCAGCTTCGAACTCCTGGACTTGAGCAATTTTCCTGCCTCAGCCTCTAAAGTAGCTGGGACTGTAGGTATGTGCCACCATGTCTGGCTAATTGATAAGCTGCTTTTTGTAGTGGATATACACAGCAGTTCAGACTATGAGGTTATTGTGAGCTTATTTTAAGACAAAGACTGCTGTTTAACTTAATTCCTCTAATGTAAAGGTGAATACAAGAGCTATTCAAGTTGCAGAAGCATCTAGTAGACCTGGCATTATGTCATAATATAGTAACATAAGGTAGTACAACCAGTTTTTGCATTTCCAGAAAAAAGTAAATGACTCCCAGTTATTCAGTATCAACTCTGTGTCACCAAAGATTACCACTTATTCTTCTGTATTTTGAGCAAACTTTGTTTAGCTCGAACAACTAGTATTGCTAAAAATATTAGAAAACAAAATAAGACTTTTAAATACTAGTTAAAATGCTAAAATCGACTTAGAGACAAATAACCTTGTAATTTCATTTTAACCAGTTATTGACATTCTTTGTCTTTTTCAGGCAGTTGCTCAAGGGGATTTTCAAAGAGCATCTATGTGTGTACTGCAGTGTAAAGATATGTTGATGAGGCTCCCCCAGATGGTGAGTGAAGTCTGCATTCTCCAAGAGTTTGAAAATATGCTATATCAAGTTCCAGGAAGAATCATTACTACTTCATGCAACCTTTTGGAAATTCTGTTTGAGATCAGTTCCACATAAGTAGCTGATCTTTGAAATATTTTACTTCCTTTGTTCTTTACCAGAAAGGGCATTTGAAAAAGCCATATGGAATTTTTTTTTTCTTTTTTTTGAGATGGAGTCTCACTCTGTCGCCCAGGCTGGAGTTCACTGGTGCGATCCCGGCTCACTGCAACCTCCACCTCCCGGGTTCAAGTGATTCTTGTGCCTCAGCCTCCCAAGTAGCTGGGATTACAGGCCTGTGCCACCACACCTGGCTACTTTTTGTATTTTTAGTACAGATGGGGTTTCACCATGGTGGCCAGGCTGCTCTGGAACTCCTGGCCTCAAGTGATCCGCCCACCTCAGCCTCCCAAAGTGCTGGGATTACAGGCATGAGCTACCACACCTGGCCAATATGGAATATTTCTTAAAATTTTCTTTGCTTTATCTTTTATTGTCAAACCATCTTGATAACATTTGCTCCATATTTCATGCTATACAACAAAAGAAAGAAAAAAAATGAGTTTGTCTGCTGACAAGGTTGATAGCAGTTAATCATGTTACTGCCATAGTATTTTTCTATACTGGGATTTGGAGATGTGAGAGATTTGATAGGATAAAGCCTGCATCCTGGACTGGATCTCATGAAAATTCCTAAATACATAGTTTTTTGCTTTTTCATTTTATCTTTCCATTCTTTCTCTCCTATTTCAGTGCCTATGCCTACTTCAGTCTTTACTATCACAGAGGGATTAATAATGGAGATATAATTTGGTATTAGGGAGAATGTTCCCAGTATTGCATACATCGTACCTATTTGTGAGATTGGTCTTATTTTTTCCCCAAATTGGGTGTCATAATGTAGAACTTAATTCAGTAAACATTTATATGTTGCCTGTTATGTGTCACATCAGACATTCTTCTAGGCTTTAAAAACTTTTAAAACAATTTCATATTTATAGAAAAGTTATAAGAATAGTACAAAGAACTCCTGTATACCCTTTGCCTGGAAACGTCATTCAAATTTTCCAATAATGTTCTATATAGAAAATGGTTTCAATCTAGAATTATACATAGTCTTCAGGCTCCTTCAATCTGGAAATCTGGAACACCTCCTCATTCTTGCCTTGCTATTCATGATCTTGGCAGTTTTGAAGATTACAGATCAGTTATTTTGTAGCATGTGATTTAATATGGGTTTAGCCCAAGTTTCCTCATGATTAGAACAGGTTATGAATTTGAGGCCAGAAAATCACGGAAGAGATTCTATGTTCTACTCATGGCTTCCTATTGGGTGGTATACAGGATTGACTTATACTATTATTGGTGGTGCTACCTTTAATCTCTTGATTAAGATCGTGTCTTCCAGGTTTTTTTGCTGTAAATCTGTATCATTTTGTGAGTGATACACTGAAACTATGGAAAATCTAATTTCTCATTCTACTTTCACCAACTTTATTCTTTTTTCCTCCAATTTTCTAACTTTATTGGGGGTATAATTGACAAAATTTGTATATATTTATGATATATAACATGATATTTTGATATATTATACATCATGAAAAGATTACCACAATCAAGCCAATTTATATATTCATCAACTCACACAGTTTTTTTTGTGGAGAAATATTTAAGATCTACTTTCTTAGCAATTTTCAAGTATACAATACATTATTATAATATTAACTGTAGTCACTGTGCTATACAGTACAGCCCCAGAACTTATTCATACAGCCTAAATGAAACTTTGTACCCTCTCTCCTTTTATTTGACAAGATAGAGTTTTGCTCTGTTGCCAGACTAGAGTGCAGTGGCATGATCCTGGCTCACTGCAGCCTCAACCTCCTGGGCTAAAGTGATCCTCCCACCTCAGCCTCCTGAGTAGCTGGGACTACAGGTGCGTGCCACCAAGGCTGGCTAGTTGTTTTTTTTGTAGAGATGGGGGTCTCACTATGTTGCACAGGCTGATCTTGAACTCCTGGGCTCAGGCAGTCCTCTTGCCCCAGCCTCCCAAAGTACCGGGATTGTAGACGGGAGCCACTGTGCTTGGACACTTTGTTCCCTTTGACCAATGTCTCCTCATCCATTCCCCAAACCCATGGCAACCACCTTTATACTCTCTACTTCTATGAACTCAGCTTTTTCAGAATCCACATGTAAGTGAGATCGTGCAGTCAGTATTTGTCTTTCTGTGGCTGGCTTATTTCACTTAGCTTAATGTCCTCCAGGTTCATCTGTGTTACCACAAATGGCAGGATTTCCTTCTTTTTTATGGCTGAATAGTATTCTATTGTATACAAATAGCACATTTTCTTTACCCATTCATCCCTTGCTGGACTCAGGTTGATTCCATAGCTTGGCTATTGTAAATAATGCTGCAGTGAACAAGGGATTGCAGATATCTCTTAAAGATACTTATTTTATTTCCTTTGGGTATATATCCAGAAGTGGGATTGCTGGATCATATGGTAGTTACATTTTTAATTTTTCAAGCAACCTCTATACTGTTTTCTATAGTGGGTGTACTAATTTACATTCCCACCAGCAGTGTACAAAGGTTTCCTTTTCTCCATGCCCTTGCCAACACTTACCTTTCGTCTTTTTGATAATAGACGTTCTAACAGATGTGAGATGATATCTCATGGTGATTTTAATTTGCATTTCCCTGATGGTTAGTGATGTTGAGCATTTTTTCATATACCTGTTGCTGATTTGTATGTCTTCCTTAGAGAAATATCTATTCAGGTCTTTTGCCCATTTTTTCATTGGGTTGTTTACTTCCTATTGAAGTGTTTGAGTTCTTCGTATATTTTGGAGATTAACTCTTTATCAGATGTATGATTTGTGGATATTTTCTCCTATTCTGTAGGTTGTCTCTTCACTCTTTTGATTGTTTCCTTTGTTGCGCAGAAGCATTTTAGTTTGATGCAATCCCATTTGCCTATTTTTGCTTTTGTCACCTGTGGGAGTCATATCCAAAAAAAACCTCATTGACCAGAGGTCTATCTCTCTCTTTCCCTCTAATAATTGCTTTATATATTTGAGTGCTCCAGTGTTGGGTGCATGTGTATGTAAAACTGTTATTTTCTCTTGCTGAATTTTCCAATTTATCCTTATATAGTGACCTTTTTTTCTCTCTCCTTAATTTTTTTGTCTTGAAATCCATTTTGTCTGATATAAGTATAGATACTCCTGCTCTTTTGTGGTTTCCGTTGTCATGGAATATCTTTTTCGATCCCTTTATTTTCAATCTATGCGTATCTTCATAGGGGAAGTGTGTTTCTTGTAGGCAAGAGATCACTGGGTCTTGTTTTTTTTTTTTTTTTTTTAATCCATTCAACCACTTTTGATTGGAGAGTTTAGTCTATTTACATTCAGTGTTATTACTGATAAGTAAGGACTTACTCCTGCACTTTGTTTTTTTTCTGATTGTTTTTGGTTTTCTATTTTTTATTCTATTCCATTTCTTTCTTTCCTGTCTTCCTTTTAGTGAAGGTGATTTTCACTGGTGGTATGATTTAATTTCTTGCTTTTTGTTTTTTGTGTATTCGTTGTTTTTCAGTTTCAGGTTACCATGAGGCTTGCAAATGCTATCTTATAACTCATTATTTTAAATTGATGACAGTGTAACACTGATTGCATTAACAAAGAGACACACACACACATACACAAACTAATAAAAACTCTACACTTTAACTTTGTTCCCCTAATTTTTAACTTTTTTTTGTTTTTCTTCCTTTTTTTTTTTTTTTTTTTTGAGATGGAATCTCCCTCTGTTGCCCAGGCTGGAGTGCAGTGGCGCGATCTCGGCTCACCACAAGCTCTACCTCCCGGGTGTATGCCATTCTCCTGCCTCAGCCTCCCGAGTAACTGGGACTACAGGCGCCCGCCAAGACGCCTGGCTAATTTTTTGTTTTTTAATAGAGACGGACGGGGTTTTACCGTGTTAGCCAGGATGGTCTCGATCTCCTGACCTTGTGATCCACCCGCCTCGGCCTCCCAAAATGCTGGGATTACAGGCATGAGCCACCGCGCCCAGCCTTTTTTTTTGTTTTTGTTTTTCTTTATGTCTTATGGTACTGTCTATGCTTTGGAAAGTTGTAGTTATTTCTGTTTGGTTCATCATTCATTCTTTCTACTTAAGTCAAGAGAAGTTTACACCCCACAGTTTCAGTGTGATACCATTCTGTCTTTTTCTGTGTGCTTACTATTTTTTTTTTTTTTTTTTGAGACAGAATGTTGCTCTGTCACCCAGGCTCTGGAGTGCAGTGGCGTGATCTCGGCTCACTGCAACATCTGCCTCCCGGGTTTAAGCAATTCTCCTGCCTCAGCCTCCCAAGTAGCTGGGACTACAGGCGCACGCCACCAGACCTGGCTAATTTTTGCATTTTTAGTAGGGGTGGGGTTTCACTATATTGGTCAGGCTGGTCTTGAACTCCTGACCTCAGGCAATCCACCTGCCTTGACCTCCCAAAGTACTGGGATTACAGGCATGAGCCACTGTGTCCAGCTGTGTGCTTACTATTACCGGTGAGTTTTGTACCTTCAGGTGACTTCTTCTTGCTCATTAACATCCTTTTCTTTCAGATTGAACAATTCCCTTTAGCATTTCTTGCAGGACAGGTCTGGTGTTGATGAAATCCCTCAGCTTTTGTTTGTCTGGGAAAGTCTTTATTTCTCCCTCATGTTTGAAAGATACTTTCTGCTGGATATACTATCCTAGGGTAAACATTTTTTTTTCTCCTTCAGCACTTTAAATATGTCATGCCTCTCTTTCCTGGCCTGTAAAGTTTCTGCTGATAAGTTGGCTGCCAGATGTATTGAAGTCCCATTGTATGTGATTTTTTTTCTTTTCTTTTACTGTTTTTGGAATTCTTTCTTTATCCTTGACCTTTGGGAGTTTGATTATTAAATGCTTTGAGGTGTTCTTCTTTGGGTTAAATCTGCTTGGTGTTCTATAACCTTCTTATACTTGAATGTTGATATCTTTCTCCAGGTTTGGGGTATTCTTTGATATTATCTCTTTGAATAAACTTCTTACCTATAGCTCTTTCCCTACCTCCTCTTTAAGGCCAGTGGATCTTAGATTTACCGTTTTGAGGCTATTTTCTAGATCATGTAAGTATGCTTCATGCTTTTTTATTCTTTTTTCTTTTGTCTCCTCTGATTGTATATTTTCAAATAGCCTGTCTTGAAGCTCACTAGTTTTCTTCTGCTTGATCAATTCTGCTGCTAAGAGACTGATGCATTCTTAAGCATGTCAATTGCATTTTCAACTCCAGCATTTCTGCTTGATTCTTTTAAATTATTTCAGTCTCTTTGTTAAATTTATCTGATAGAATTCCGAATTCTTTCTTTGTGTTATCTCGAATTTCTTTGAGTTTCCTCAAAATAGCTATTTTGAATTTTCTATCCAAAAAGTCACATATCTCTGTTTCTCCAGAATTGGTCCCTGGTGCCATATTTAATTCATTTGGTAAAGTCATGTTTTCCTGGATGGTATTGATGCTTATAGATATTCTTCAGTGTCTGGGCATTGAAGAGTTAGGTATTTATTGTAGTCTTCTCGATGTAGGCTTGCTCATGCCAGTCCTTCTTGGGAAGGCCTTCCAGTTATTCAGAGACTTGGACCCCAAGTCTAATAATGCTGTGTTTCTTGTAGACCCATAAAGGGTACTTGATGACTTTGGATAACATCTGAAAGAATTCTCTGGATTACCAGGCAGAAGCTCTTGTTCTTTACCCTTACTTTCTCTGAAACATATGGAGTCACTGTCTCTGTGTTGAGCTGGGGGTGTGGTGATGCAAGCACCCTGGAGGTGTGGTGATGCAAGCACTGGGCCTGTGCTGTGTCAGACTTGAAGCCAGCACAGCACTGGACCTTGCCCAAGGAAGGCCCTTCCCTTTAGGATGGTGAGTTCCCCCACAACCCGAGTGTGTCCAAAGATGCTCTCTGGGAGCTAGCAATTGGAGTCAGGAACTTTAACAATTTACCTGATGTTTTATTCTACTGCAGTTAAGCTGGCACTCAAATCACAATACAAAGCCCTTCCCACTCTTCCCTCCCTTTCCACAGGCAGAGGAGCCTCTCCCTGTGGCTGCCACCATCAGTGGTCCATGGGGTGTTCTGCTAGGCTACCACTGATGTTCATATAAAGCCCAAGGTCTCTTCCATCAGCTTGTGAATGCTGCCAGGCCTGGGACTCACCCTTCAGGGCAGTGGGCTCTCCTGTGGCCCAGGATGAGAAATGCTGTCCAGGAGGCTACACCTGGATTTGGGGAACCCAAGAGCCAAGCTGGTACCTAGAGTGCAGTACAAAGTCCTCTTTACTTTTCCTCTGCTTTTCTCAAACAAAAGGAGTCTTTCACTGGTGCCACCACAGCTGGGAATGTGCTGGGTGTCCCCTGAAGCCAGCACTTCTCAGAGCCCAAGGCCCATGGTGTACTCCCTGGGTCATTAACGGTTATTCCAGGGTTATACCAAGGGTTCTTTAGTCAGCAGGTGATGAATCCTGCCAGAACTGGATCCTTTCCTTCAAGGCAGTGGGTTCCCTTTTGGCCCAGGATGTGTCTAGAAATGTGGTTTGAGAGCTAGGTCCTGGAATGGGGGCCTCACTACTCTGCCCAGTGCCCTGTCCTACTGTGGCTGAGCTGGTATCCAAGATGCTAGACAGAGTCCTCTTTACTCTTCCCTCTCCTCTCCTTAGGCAGAAGGAAGGAGTCACTTTCATTGCTACGAGCTTTACTGCCTGGGGTTGGGGAAGGGATGGTGCAAGCCCTCCCTTTGCTGTGCCAGCTGGTGTCTCCCTAGGTCACGTGGCAAATTCACTGGCTCTAAGCCCAGCCTTCCACTAGGAGTTGCCTTGGAATTGCAGTACTTGTGCCCTAGACTGCCATTCAAGTTTATGTAGGACCCCAGAGCACTTCAGCCCACAGTGGCGAGGCTTGCCAAAAAACTCAAGTTCCCACCACTGGGATGAGGGTAATTCTCCTGTGGCTAAGGCTGGTCCAAATGCTCCCTCTGTGCATAGGCGCTGGCTGAACCCAGCATGACTTTTTTCTCCACTGTGACTGTGCAGCACTGAGTTCAATGTAAAGTTTCCCAGCCGCTGTGCTCTTCCTCTGCAAAGTGCACAGATTCTCTCTCTGCACTGCATAGCTGCTGTTAGGGGATGGGGGAGGGGTGGCCTTGGCGATTCAAGACTGTTTCTCCTGCCCCCTTCAATGTGTTTTTCTACAATATGTAGTTAAAACCAGGTACTGTGAGTGTTCACCTGATTTTGGTTCTTGTGATGGTGCTTTTCTGTGTGCAGACAGTTGTTAAAATTTGGTGTTCCAGTGGAGGGGACAAACAATGCAGGCTTTTATTCCATGATCTTGCCCCGCCCTTATTTTAACATTTTTTTTTTGACACGGAGTTTTGCTCTTGTTGCCCAGGCTGGAGTGCAATGTCACAGTCTTGGCTCACTGCAACCTTCACCTCCCGGGTTCAAACGATCCTCCTGCCTCAGCCTCCCAAGTAACTGGGATTACAGGCATGAGCCACCATGCCCGCCTAATTTTTGTATTTTTAGTAGAGACTGGGGGTGGTTTCATTATGTTGGCCAAGCTGCTCTCGAACTCCTGACCTCAGGTGAACCACCCACCTCGGCCTCCCAAAGCACTGGAATTACAGGCATGAGCCTCTGCGCCCGACCAGCATCTCTTATAAGGTGATTATTTATTTATTTATTTATTTTATTTGAGACTGAGTCTCGCTCTTTCACACCCAGGCTGGAGTGCAGTGGCACGATCTCAGCTTACTGCAACCCGTTTCCGGGGTTCAAGCGCTTTTCCTGCCTCAGCCTCCCAAGTAGCTGGGATTACAAGTGTACACCACCACGCCCAGCTAATTATTGTATTTTTAGTAGAGACAGGGTTTCGCCATGTTGGCCAGGCTGGTCTCAGAATTGACCTCAAGTGATCTGCCCGCCTCCGCCTCCCAAAGTGCTGGAATTACAAGCGTGAGCCAACGCACCCTACCCCTATACATTTTCTGTATTACATTTTTGGCTTCTGGGTCTTGTCTAAATTCTGGGGGAATGTTGATATTTTTATTATAGCAGGTAATCAATCTCGTAGATTCAGGTAAATTTTAAACTCATTTTTTTGTAGGTTATGGTTCCAGTGTTGTTTCAATTTTGCAATGCGCTTCAGGTTTGTTTTGCATACGCAACACTCATTGGTCAGTCCTGGTACTTGGCAGAGGTTTATCTGTTAGCTCAGTTATCAAAGTTTTTGTTATGTAAATTAGGTTGAGATTCCTGGTTGTTGAGGTTGTAGGATGAGCCTTGAACTTAATCAACTTTATTTTGTTGCTTTTCTGAGCTCCTCTCTCTCTCTCTATGATCTTCTTGGTAATTTCTGGTTCTCTGAGCTATCCTTTTCAGTCCTCTAACCAGTAACTATCCATAATCTGCAGTTGCACTGTGACTGGGGCCAAGCAATAGGAAGACACAGGCAGAGGAAAAAAGCAGTGGGAGTTTGCCCCATCCTGTGGGAACTACTACTGCACTGAATGGAGAGTAAGGTTTTCCTCTCTCAAAGTTTTGAGTATTATGGTTTCCCCTAGCTACCACTGCTGTTGCCACCATGGGATTGCCTAGGGCCTGAGCACAAGAGAATGGAAGAAAGATGAAACAAAAACCAAAACTGAATATTTGCACTTTCTCTGAGCAACTCAAGCCAGAAGTAGAGAAGCACCCTCAGTCTGTACCACAGCATTCGCTTCTGAGTTTCTGGCTGCATTAAGTTTAGGCTAGGGCGTATTACAGGAAAAGAATGGTAAACTTACCACCAGTTTGGTGTTAATTTGAATTCTGGTGTTCTTCCTTTAAGGCTGTGGTATGGTTTCAATGTTTGATGCCACCCACCCCCGCCAACCAAATCTCATGTTGAAATTTCATCCCTAATGTTGGAGGTGGGGCTTAGTGGGAGGTGTTTGTATCATGAAGGCAGATCTCTCGTGAATGGCTTGGTGCAGTCCCCATGGTAATGAGTGAGTTCCCTCTATTAGTTCCTGCTAGAGCTGGTTATTTAAAAGACCCTGCCATCTCCCTCTGCTCTCTCTCTTGCTTCCACTCTCTAGCCATGTGATTTTTGTGCAGACCAGCTTCTCTTTGCCTTCCACCATGAGTGGAAGCAGCCTGAAGCCCTCATCAGAAGCAGATACCGGCACCACCTTGTACAACCTGCAAAAACGTTAATCAAATGAACCTCATTTTAAAATAAATTACCAAAGGAGTGACAGAAAATGTGAAAAAAATTACTCTTCCTCAGGTGTTCCTTTATAGTGACACAAACCGACTAAGGCCGATGTGTGTGTGTGTGTGTGTGTGTGTGTTTCCTTTTTCCTCTTTCCTTTTTTGAGACAGGGTCTCACTCTGTCACCCAGGCTGGAGTGCAGTGATGTGATCTCACTCACTCTGCCACCCAGGCTGAGTCACCCAGGCTGGAGTGCAGTGGCATGATCTTGGCTCACTGCAACTACTGCCACCCAGGTTCAAGTGATTCTCCTGCCTCAGCTTCCCGAGTAGCTGGCATTACAGGCATGCCCCACCATGCCCGACTAATTTTTGTATTTTAAGCTCACTGCAGCCTCGATTTCCCGGGCTCAAGCAGTCTTCCCACCTCAGCCCTCTGGGACTACAGGCACGTGTGTGCTTTCTTGATCAAGCCATGAAATTAGCTAATTATCTCAGGAGTCCTTATTTATTTTAGTAGAAAATCTTATTTAGAAGCCAAGATCTGGGCATTACGCATCCTCATTGCTTTTGGGATGTCACTGCTCTCTCAGACCCTCACAGTGGAAAGAGCATATGTGTGTGTGTGTGTGTGTGTGTGTGTGTGTAATATACACTTATATACTTCCATTATATTTATCTATATTATTTATTATCTATCTATCTATCTATCTATCTATCTTCTATCATCTCTAATATACTGAAAACCATGATACCGTCTGTTTCAATCCAACAACAAAATATTCATCCTAATTTTGTCCCTTTTCATATTTCTAATTCTCTTCTCCAGTAACAAAAAACTTGGCTTCAATTATCCTTAATGTATTTATGTATTTAATCAGTACCCCTGTATGTTACCAATCTTCCATGTTCTCTGCCACTCTGTTCACTGTGAGGACGCCCTCTTCTCCATGCTCATGCTCTGACTATTCATTTTGGGTTTCTCTCCCTGGGTGCTTACCCTCTTCCTTCTACTCTGACTCCCTTTACCTTACCATTATTTCATGTCTATATTCTCTCACCCTGTTTGGGCTCTGAATCTACATACTCATCTCCTGGGTGGAAGAATAATACTTTGTTTGTTTGTCTGTTTGTTTGAGACAGAGTCTCACTCAGTCTGTCACCCAGGCTGGTGTGCAGTGGCATGATCTCGGCTCACTGCAACTACCACCTCCCAGGTTCAAGCGATTCTCCTGCCTCAGCCTCCCGAGTAGCTGGGATTACAGACATGCACCACGTGCCTGGCTAATTTTTGTATTTTCAATAGGGCTGGGGGTTTTACCATGTTGGCCAAGCTGGTCTCAAATTCCTGACCTCAAGTGATCTGCCCGCCTCAGCCTCCCAAAATGCTGGGATTACAGGCATGAGAATACTTTCTTATACTAGACTGATCGCATAGAATCTTATCGGGGAGACCACTCAGTCCTCAGAATCTCTGTCTCCCTGGAAAATTATAGAACTATAAAAATAAATTTTTAAAATACCTGTTATTCAAGTGGCCACTGCTATAGGAAGAGAAAGTACATAAAGAATGGATGCCAGCCATGGAGTAATGGGTGATGACATCAGTATGCCTCTAATCCTATTGGAGACTATTATTCTAAGCGAAGTAACTCAGGAATGGAAACCCAAACATCGTATGTTCTCACTCATAAGTGGGAGCTAAGCTATGAGGATGCAAAGGCATAAGAATGACATAGTGGACTTTGGGGACTCAGGGGGAAAGGGTGGGAAGGGGATGTGGGATAGAAGACTACAAATTGGGTACAGTTTATGCTGCTCGGGTGATGGGTGCACCAAAATCTCACGGATCACCATCAAAGAACTTACTCGTGTAACCAAACACTGCCTGTTCTCCAATAACCTATGGAAATAAAAAGTTAAAAAAAAATGAAATTTTAAAAAGATGTCTTTAATCCTTTTAAGATGATTTTGTGAAGTCCTTAAAAATCAAAACCAAAAAAACATACTCTTAAGCAAGTCAAACTTAATTAACTTCTATTTTAAAGTAAATATATGCCACACAGCACTTGTAGAAGTTTGACAGAGATGTGAAATCAAGCAATGAAATGGATAGCAATGCAGTAGTCTCCCCTTATCTGTGGGGGACATGTTCCAAGATGTACAGTAGATACCTGAAACTGCGCATAGTACCAAATCCTATATATACTATGTTTTTTCCTATATATACACACCTATGAAAAATTTTAATTTATAAATTAGACACTGTAAGAAATGAATAATACTACTAATAAAGTAGAATAATTATAACAATATCCTATAATAAAAGTTATGTGAATGTGATCTCTCTCTCTTTTAAAATACCTTATTTTATTATACTTACCCTTCTTTCCTTGGGTAACTGAAGCCATGGCAGGAGGGAAAACCATGGATGGGGTGAACTACTGTAATGATTTAGTGTTCAGCTTCTATAAGTTTATAGTAATAAATTTATTAACTGGAATAACTGGGATACAGTAATGTTTTATTTAATGGAACTTCCTGATTTAGTGAGAGTTAGAAAATTCTTTTATTTTGAACATTTATTTAAAAAGATGTTTGCATATACTTACTTTTATAAGTGGAACATAGGATTTCTTTCTTTAATATTTGAGACTCATGTAATTAATTACTCAAGATAATGTTCATGATCTGTGTACAGCCTTGTAGGAGGAGCTACTCATTAGTATGTCTAGTTGTGAGACATTTCACTGCTTTGAAAATCAGTATTCTCATCTGTAAAGTGAGAGTGTATGACAACATGGTCTCAAAGATCACTTCAGTATAAAAATTCCTAGTCCTCAATTTAGGGAATCCCTGAGCCATAGCGCAGAGGGTATGTATGCCTATGTGTGTATTTTTTATAATAAAAATCTCTGGTAGCAGCTTGTTTACTTAATTCTTTACCTCCTTCTCCTGTTAATCAGAATTTTATTTTGAGTAGTTTGTAGGCTTTGGCTTGCTTTTTTATCTTTTATTTCTATCTTTAGTTTCTTCTAGAATTTATCTTCTGTATAGAGTTTTACTTCATTATGAAACTTTTATTTATGCAAAGTAAATGGCCAATTGATGTCTGAAACTCTTTGAAGTAATTCATTCAGGATTCAGCTAGATTTCATTGCTGCTCTATGGGGCACAAAGCTTCTAAATGAGGTCTAGGCTGCTTACTCTTTATTACAATTCTTTTATTCTCTTTTGCCTATTTAAATTTACCATTTTATAGCCAAATATTTGAAAGATAATGTGTAAATATTCTGTACATTTCTCTCTGTAGTAACATTCCATCTCTTGGCACATAAATGAATTACTGCTCTTGACGTAAAACTCAGTTTTCTGCCTGTTATGGGCTAGTAGGCATATAATTGCTTTCTGTAGACCTTTCTGCCCACTGCTTTACGTATCTGGGAGCACCTAATCATTTAAGTTTATTTAGTTTCATTCCAAACTCAAAATCATTTGAGCCTTAAAAATGACTCATTGGAATAGTTGTAACGACACGTTCCGTAAATTTTAAGTGAGTCGTATACTTTTAAACTAAATATCCACAGTATATGGAAAGTTTGGCCAGGTTTGTTCATGTTTTTGAGGCTCTTTATGTAGCCTTTAGAACATTTATGATTCATTCTAACAAATATCAATGTTAATTTTTAGCTCAGGTTGTCACTGTTATTTTTTAAAGTATAGGGTTTACTTTTTTAAAAAAATATACTTTAAGTTCTGGGATACATGTGCAGAATGTGCAGGTTTGTTACATAGGTATACGCGTGCCGTGGTCGGTTTGCTGCACCCATCAACCTGTCATCTACATTAGGTAGTTCTCCTAATGCTATCCCTCCCCTAGCTCCCCACCCCCCGACAGGCCCCAGTGTGTGATTTTCCCCTCCCTGTGTCCATGTGTTCTCATTGTTCAGCTCCCACTTATGAGTGAGAACATGTGGTGTTTGGTTTTCTGTTCCTGTGTTACTTTGCTGAGAATGATGGTTTCCAACTTCATCCATGTCCCTGCAGAGGACATGAACTCATCGTTTTTCATGGCTGCATAGTATTCCATGGAGTATATGTGCCACATTTTCTTTATCCAGTCTATCATTGATGGGCATTTGGGTTGGTTCCAAGTCTTTGCTGTTGTGAACAGTGTTGAAATAAACATATGTGTGCATGTGTCTTTATGGAGAATGATTTATAATCTTTTGGCTGTATACCCAGTAATGGGATTGTTGGGTCAAATGGTATTTCTGGTTCTAGATCTTTGAGGAATCACCACACTGTCTTCCACAATGGTTGAACTAATTTACAGTCCCACCAACAATGTAAAAGCATTCCTATTTCTCCACATCCTCTCCAGCATCTGTTGTTTCCTGACCTTTTAATGATCGCCATTTTAACTGGTGTGAGATGGTATCTCATTGTGGTTTTGATTTACATTTCTCTAATGACCACTGATGACGAGCTTTTTTTCACGTTTGTTGGTCACATAAATGTCTTCTTTTGAGAAGTGTCTGTTCATATTACTTTTTAATGCCTACTTGTTACATGTAATTTTTTTTCAGCGTGTATCTATACATAGTTTAAAGAGCAAAATAACTTTACAGGTCTTGTTACAAAATCACCAGTACCTATGAAAAATTAGCCAGGCTTGGTGGCGGGTGCCTGTAATTTTGGCTATTCCGGTGGCTGAGGCACGAGAATGGGTTGAACCTGGGAGGCAGAGGTTGCAGTGAGCCGAGAACACACCACTGCACTCCAGCCTGGGCGACAGAGCGAGACTCTATCTCAAAAAACAAAACAAAACTAACCCTGAAAAACCAAGATCACCAGTACCCATCCCGACTTTCGGGCTTATTTTTATCTCACATAACAGCTACTTTTAGTTATTTTAGTTGGCTCTTTTTGTATTTACCTCCATGTATCTTCATAGTGTTCTTATACTGTGTGTTGCTTGATTTTTTTTTTTTTTTACTTTTAGATATTATATATTGACTCCCCACTTTAGAAGGTGAATTTAGTTCCTTTTCTTTTTCCCTCTACCTCCAACACATATGCTCACTTCCTGTCACTCCATCAACTCTATACAGTTTACCATAACTTTGATTAGATTAATATTTAGTGTTTACATTCCAGCGTTTATGTGAATACCATCATAGTTGAATCATATAAAGTATCATGATTACTTTTCTTTTCTTGCACAAAAGTTTGTTTTTCCCTGGAGTTAATTGTATTAGTTTTCTTGATTACTTAGTATTTCATTCATGTACTTGGTATTATTTCTTCCCTAATTATGTAAACTTCTTTTCAATATGTTAGAATGTATTAGTTATTTTATCAGTTTCACTTGCTTAAAGAAATAACTGTCATAGTTTCTAATCTCTCATCTGTACAGATTGTTATGAAAGCATCCTGTTCAGTTATTGTTTTGAGATTTTCCTCCTCCATTGACTTGGGAATTCCTTTCAACTCCCTCATAGATTGTAACCCTGTTTCTTGAATTCTATGTCTTTCTTTTTCTGATTTTACTCCCTAAATTTTGGGGGGCATATCCTCCAGTAGCTTCTTGAGAAAGGTTTCATGGGATGAAAACAGTTTGAAGAGTTTGCATGTTAAACATATTTTTATTGTACCATCATAATTTATGCTTTCACTGGATATAAAATTTGGACTTGGAAATAATTTTTGCTGAGTATTTTGAAAACATCAGTTAGATTCTCATCTAGCTTCTGATGTGACTATTGAGAAATGTGTTGCAAGTTTATTTTATTTTACTTCTTTTAAATATAAAATTTTTACATTTTTGGGTATATGATAGATGTATATATTTATGGGGTACATTAAGATGTTTTGATATAAGCATGCGATTGATAATAATCACATCATGGAAAATGGAGTATCCATCCCTTCAGGCATTTGTCCTTTGTGTTACAAACAATCCAACTGAACTACATTAGTTATTTTTAAAAGTATATTATTTATATAATAATAATAATTATTATTATTTTGAGATGGAATCTGTCTTTGTTGCCCAGGCTGGAGTGCAGTGGCGCAATCTCAGCTCACTGCAACCTCCGCCTCCCAGGTTCAAGTGATTCTCCTGCCTCAGCCTCCCAAGTAGCTGGGATTACAGGTGCCCGCCACCACACCCAACTAATTTTTCTATTTTTAGTAGAGAAGGGTTTCACCATGTTGGCCAGGCTGGTCTCAAACGCCTGACCTCAAGTGATCCACCCACCTTGGCCTCCCAAAGTGCTGGGATTTCAGGCTTGAGCCACGGCGCCCAGCTTAAAATTTATAATTAAATTATTATTGACCATAGTCGCTCTGTAGTGCTATCAAGCACTTGGTCTCATTCATTCTTTCTTTTTCTTTTCTTTTCTTTTCTTTTTTTTTTTTTAAGGGACGGAATCTCACCCTGTCGTCCAGGCTGGAGTGCAGTGGCATGATCTCGGCTTACTGCAACCTCCGCCTCCTGGGTTCAAGAGATTCTTCTGCCTCAGCCTCCTGAGTAGCCCGGATTATAGGCACCTGCCACCATGCTCGGCTAATTTTTGTATTTTTAGTAGAGACGGGGTTTCTCCATGTTGACCAGGTTGGTCTTGAACTCCTGGCCTCAAGTGATCCACCTGTCTTGGTCTCTCAAAGTGCTGGGATTACAGGTGTGAGCCACCGTGCCTGGCCTATTCTTTATTTTAGATTCAAGTATATAGTAGGTCTGATGTGCTCAGACATGCATATTGAACTTCTGCTATCTGAATGTACTGTAATTCAAAGGGAAACTTTTTTGAAGCAAGACAGGTCTTTACACATTACTTATTAATAACTTGCTTCAGACCTTGGATTCTTAGTTGAGGATCTACTTCTGTAGTCTTGGGTAAAACTTATAAAGGACTTTTTATGTGGGTATAATCAAATTCTCTAGATAGGTGGTTTCTATAAATAATGAGGGGATATTTGGATAAATTATTAGCATTAAAATTTCTCCTATGCCATTTCCCAGTATTTTGAGAGATGAAAATTATGTAAAACATGGCATTAATGCAGGGACTGAGATGCTGATTCCCAAGGCAACATTCATATACTTGTTCCTAGTTTCATTTCAATGGTAATTTATGTAAAGAAAATGATTGTTGTTGCAAAAGAGTGTCCATGAAACTATTTCTAAATAAGTCTTTTGACTAGATAGTGCTTTGGACACATTTCAGAACTTCAGAATTTTTAAAGTTGTCTCAATTTTGAAAAAAAAATCATTCATTTCCCAACCTCACTCCTCATCAATAGTGATTTTTTGTCTTTGAATATACTCTCTGCTCTAGTGCCTTTAACTGGATCTGGCAACCAAAAGCAGGGTTTTAGCCTGCCCTTTGGCTGGGCAATGATTGGGTTTCTCGTTTCCTGTTACAAAGCATCTTTTAACTTCTATTAGTAATTTATTATAATACTTTTTCATACATAACTAATTCCCCAACCTGAATGTTTTGCAGTTCTTCTTTATACAAATTGAGAGGTTTTGATAAGGAAGCTTATTTTGATGTATAGGACACATTAAGTATGTTTTTGTTTGTTTTTTGAGACGGAGATTTGCTCTGTCTCCTAGGCTGGAGTGCAGTGGCACCGTCATGGCTCACTGCCACCTCGGCCTCCCGAAGTGTGTTGGGATTTAAGGAAATCATGAATCTCATGGATTTTTTTTTTTATATTGCAGACTTCAAGTCTTCATCATCTCTGTTACAACTTTGGAGTAGGAACCCAGAAGAATAATAAATACGAAGAAAGTTCTTTCTGGCTTAGGTAACATAAACAAAAAACTGAATGTAAATTCAGGAATATTATCATAGATGTCAGTTAATATTTACTGTAGAGTACTTTGGCAGTTTAAACCTTCTCTGACTTCAGAAGCCAACATGCTATATTTATTTACTCTTTTAACATGTATTGTTTATTATTTTTACACATTGCCAGTTCATACAAAAATGTGTTCTCCTTCCTTCCTCCCTCCCTCCTCCTTCCTTCCTTCCTTTCTCTTTCTCTTTCTTTCTTTCTTTTCTTTCTTTCTTTCTTTCTTTCTTTCTTTCTTTCTTTCTTTCTTTCTTTCTTTCTTTCTTTCTTTCTTTCTTTCTTTCTTTCTTTCTTTCTTTCTTTTTCTTTCTTTCTTTCTTTCTTTCTTTCTTTTTCTTTCTTTCTTTCTTTCTTTTTCTTTCTCTCTCTTTCTTTCTTTCTTTCCTTTTTTCCTTTCTTTCTTTTTTTCTTCCTTTTTTTTTCAGGGTCTCTCTCTGTCACCTAGGCTGGAGTACAGTGGCATGATCTCTGCTCACTGCAACCTCTGCCTTCTGGGCTCAAGCGATCCTCTGACCTCAGCCTTCCAAGTAGCTGGGACTGCAGGCATGTGCCACCATGCCTGGCTAATTTTTTGTATCTTTGGTAGAGAAGGAGTTTTGCCATGTTGCCCAGGCTGGTCTCAAACTCCTGAGCTCAGGCTATCCACTTGCCTCGTTCTCTCAACGTGCTGGGATTACAGGCATAAGCCACCACACCTGACCAGTGTTCTCTTCTTAATATAAGTGCTTACTCCTCTCTCTCCATTCCTCCTTTATTTCTCTGTCAGGAGTACAGAAAATTTTGTTGTTGCTTTGATACTTATTGTTGTCTGGTAACACCAGAGTATAAGGTGGAGGTGTGATTGGGAGTAGTATTAGCTAAAATCATTAGTCTTAGATGAATTTTGGCATTTTAATATCAGTCAAGTAAGTACGTATTTAACACTGTATGCTGAGTACTACACTAAGATTTGGAGTGTTGTGAGTAATCTGGAAATATCAAGAAAATTATACAAAAATATAGGAACTCTGCAAGAACCCTGTCTTTCACTGAAAACCTAGGCCCAGCACAGATTCTGACACACAGTAGATACTCAATAATTGTTACTTAAATGAATATATGTGAAAAATGTATTTTTGTGGAGATGTCACATAAGGTGCAGTGCTTTGAATATCAGGAGATTATGGAGTAGGCTGGGCACGGTGGCTCACGCCTGTAATCCCAGCACTTTGGGAGGCCAAGGTGGGCAGATCACTTGAGGTCGGGAGTTCAAGACCAGCCTGGCCAACATGGCAAAACCTCGTCTCTACTAAAAATACAAAAATTAGGCAGGTGTGGTGGCACAGGCCTGTAATCCCAGCTACTCGGGAGGCTGAGGCAGGAGAATTGCTTGAATCCGGGAGACGCAGGTTGCAGTGAGCCAAGATTGCACCACTGCACTCCAGCCTGAGCGACAGAGAGACTCCGTCTCAAGAAAAAAAAAATAGATCATGGAGTAAAATATATCCAATCAATTCACTAAATGTTTACCCTTTCTGAGTGTAGGATTAGTTTCTAGTTATTTGGAGATACTCCTATGATTATTTTAACTATAGTCTAACTTTTGTGACTATGATGTTTGTCATTTAACAAAATAAATACAAATCTGGGCACTGAGATTTTAATACTCACAGGCATATCTATCACTAGCAAAATGTTGATGCAAATAACTTATGTAAGAGACTTTTTAGAGCCCAAAGATTGATCAAACTCTATATAAAGAACTCTTCCTAATAGAACAGGCTAGAGTTCTATTCCAGGATTTGACAGTATTTGGGAGTAGAACATTCACAAAGTTTATGGCATCAATGTATCAAAAGACCAGTATGCCAAGAAGGCAGGAATAGGGAGGTCCAAAAAAAAAAGAAAGGATGCTGGTGCCCTGGATGGCTTCTGGAAGCTTAAGACTAGAGGTGAGCTTGGAGTTTATGCCAAGAATGAGGGTGAGTTAGGAGTCATAAAAATAAATGTTCTCCAGGAACAGTAGGCTGAGGCCTGACATGGTTATTTGCACATACGCCATTGGTTGTTGACTTCTTATCTGTTATCATTTTCTAAGGAATCTCATGGAAAGAAAATATGATGATGAGATATTCACATTATAAGCTAGAATATCTTAATGGCTATATTTGTAGGAATACAATCTGACCCACAGTGATATTTTCATAAAAATCTTAAATAAACAACAAATTTATATAGCACCAGTATGAGTCTTTTGTGTTCACATCACTAGAATAATGTTTAAGAAAAGAAGAAAAATTTTAATTTTAGCCCTAGTAATTACATATGATTTTAATCTTTCTGCTTCATTTTTTCTTCCACATCTTTTGGGAATATAAAAATAACCTGGTGAAATATTCACAAATGTCTTTAAAGGAATTATCATATTTTAATGTTTAAAAAGAGGCAAAAATAATTATCAATATTATTAACTGTAGGAATTGTAACACAGTGAATAGTTTTTCTAGTAGTAGACCAACTGTCAGTCAGAATTTGTTGTCATCTAAGGCATTAGTGTTAAATTGTTAAATATTGTGATACTTTATTTAGAATTGTTGTGGGGTTTAAATATGGTAATGCATATATTATAGAGTATTCAGTAACATGCCTGGAAAATAGAAACTGCTTAACAAACGGAAACTGCTGCTGCTATCTTTAGGTGATGTTTGCTATTTATTAGAGATGGACTCTCTTGTGGCCATTCCACCGGTTTATTCTAAAATTTATCACGGTCAGAGCAAGCATGGATTACTTACTAAGTTCCCAGATAAAATGTCGTGAAGACAAACATCTACATCTTTCAATCTCAGGAACAATTAGAAAAAAAATTTTTTTTTTTTTTGTAGAGATGGGGCCTTGCTATATCACCCACGGTGGTCTCAAACTCTGGCCTAAAGTTATCCTCCCACGTTAGCTTCCCAAACTGCTGGAATTACAGGTGTGAGCCACTGCGCCTGACCCTTTGGAATAATTTCTTCTTGCTTTATATCCACGTGTTAAAAAAACTGTTGGCAGCAGTTGCTGATGCAAGCAGAGATGAATAGCTGCTAATTAAGCAACCTTTTCTGTAAATTTTATACCAGAAGGAGGTCATGGAAAATGAGTACACATTCTACAGGCTTAACTCTTTTGAGAACAGTGAATATCTTAGACTAGAGGTTATATATAATTTGGAAGTACCCATTCAGTCTAAAAGTAAAAACTTCATTTTTCACAAATGATAATATATAAAAATGCTGTAGTATATTAGAATTTTGTTGAAATTGAAACCTAGAACAATACTAAATGTAAAGAGTGATAGTGGGTATTTTTTAAAACGCTCATTTATTTCCCTTGATTTTTGTTAACATCTCAGTGCAGGACCTTTCTGCGTTTTTATCACCCTCCTGCCTTTTCTTTTGTTAAGAAAAGTTCATAAATAGCTGCTGCTCTCCTTGCTTTCTGCCACACTCTTTTGATCATGTTCCCTTAGAGATACCACAGTTAAGAGAAAGCTGCTATAATTATGAATGAAATTGAAATTTCTTCAGCTTACTTTACTGTGAATTGTCAACGTATTTGCCTCAATGTATTAAATGACAAATTCTCTTAGACTTTTATAAAATATAATATTTCAGATTTTTGAAATCTGAATGCAAGGTTTGGAAATAATATGTTTAAGAGTTTGTTGTTGTTGTTGTTGTTTGTTTAATAAAATACCATTTTTCCTCCTTCTCCTCCTCTTTTGTAAGTCTTGCAGTATTGAGCTCCTATGTCTGCTCCTGGCAGAAGGCAGGGCTAAGTAGATGAGAAGAGACTGTTGATACAGAAATTTCCCTCACAATCTAGACAACTTGTTAGTGGTCTCCATTGTTCTGGTGGAATTTAAATTGTGTTTAGCTCTTAAAGTCCTGTCTAATGATTAGGACATATATTATGCTGAACTTGGCTTTTCAGAAAAGGTATACAGAACTTCCATTTGAAAATGGAAATACTGTAACAAATTAGTATTCTACAAAGAAGAATCGCATATTAATACAAATAAGTTCAACTCAAAAGGCTTTGGGGTTACATTTATTGACCACAAAGACTTTGCAGATTTTTTCCCCTGGGAGAAAAATGCTCTACTTTCCAAACCTTAGTCATATTCCTAATTCTGGGTGATTTTTTATTTATCTCTAGTAGCTTTATTTCTGTCATTTAACTGTATTCCTTGGCACTGCTGACCTATAGCAATATCAGACATTTCTGCGGCTGATAAACACGTGAGAAGTTTACTGTTTTCCTTTTGCTGTAAGAAGACCTCCTACTACTTTCTTTTCCCCTCAAGCTTCATTGAGATATAATTGACAAATTAAAATGTATATATTTAATAGTGTACACTGTGATGTTTATATATATATATATACACCCTGTGAAATGATTACTACGATAGAGTTAATTATCATATCCATCACCTCACATAGTTACCATTTTTTCCTCACATGCCTTTATAACAGAATTTTATTAGTAATCTGCAAACACACATTGTTCAGATTTCACTGATTGTCTCATAAAATCTTATACAATTTATTTGTCAAGGCCTATGTACTGTGACTGATTAAGGTGTCTCTTATGTCTACTTTAATCCGTAGGTTTTTTCCTTTTTTTCCTTGCAATGTATTTGTTAAAGAAGTCAGGTAGTTTCCTGCATTTTGAATTTTGCTGTTTGTGTCCCTGTTCCTTAACATGTTTATTTTTTCTGTGTTCTCTGTATTTCCTATAAATTAGTAATTAAGATTCTAAAGGCTCTTACCAGTTTTTTGGTAGAAGTTTTTCACAGGTGGTATGGTGTACATCCATCAGGGGTCTTGTATATTAGTTGTTCTGCCTTTTGTGATATTAGCAGCCATCAGTGATCATTGCCTGGATTCTTTATTTCATCAGTGTTTTAAAAATAATAGTATTCTAATTGTGTCATTTTACTTTTCCTTTATGAGCTGGAATACTTCTCTAGAGTACAACTTCCCTTAGCAACTGTTAGATTACTCTGAGGTCCAGTTGTCCAAGTTGCCTTTTTTTGTGTGTGTGTGTGGTGAGAATATTTAATATCTACTCTCAGCAAATTTCAAGTATACAATGCAGTATTATGAACTATAGTTACCAAGCTATACATTAGATCTCCTTGTAAGAAACAAAGAGATAAGAAAGAAAGAAAGAAAGAAAGAAAGAAAGAAAGAAAGAAAGAAAAGAAAGAAAAGAAAGAAAAGAAAAGAAAAGAGAGAGTGTTAATGGAGACAATGCCCCAAAGAAATCAGCAATTTTCAAATGGATAACTCCTTTTAAGACGGAATGACATTCCTGTAATGGCTGTTTCCTGGAAGGCAGTGTCATGTGGAACCCCTTAGCCTCAGCATCCAGAGCTCCAGGAAGGGAACATTTCCAGTCAGATAGAATTATATATATACTATTTCTTTGGAAACTTCAGCCATCAAGATTCAGCCATCAACATTCCACCATCATGACTTCGGTTTCAACACAGTGGCTCTTAGTCCTCATTTTACTGCTTTTGTTGCTGCCTGTTGTCGAAGCAGTAGAAGCCAGAGATGCAATTCCTGTCTTGTTAGGTGTGGTTCTCAGCATTACAGGCATTTGTGCCTGCTTGGGGTTATGTGCACAAAAGAGAAATGGACAGATATGACTTTGAAGGGCATCCCAAATCAAACTTTGCCCTGAAAACCTTTGTACTAGTGAAGCTAAACTTGACCTTTGGTGTTTAAAAGTTTCCAAGAAACAGTAAATAGGGGAGTTCCACATTCTTAGTTGTGTTCCATAAAATGAGAACAAATTGCTATGTATAAGAAAAAATGTTTTCCTTATAATAAATAATGCACTGAAAAATGCAGCCTATAATTTGTATTTGCTGGTTAGAAAGGGGATTCAAGAAGTAAGGTGGCCGACATTTACATAAGTAATATTTCATAGTTTTAGAATTATCTAAGCTGGGCATGGTGGCATGCGCCTGTAGTCCCAGCTACCTGAAAGGCTGAGGTGGGAGGATCACTTGAATCCAGGACGTCGAGGCTGCGGTGAGTCATGGTCACACCACTGCAGTACAGCCTTGGTGACAGAGTAAGATCCTGTCTCCAAAAAAAAAAAAAAAATCACATGAAATAGGAAGAAGGAAGTTCTTGCCCAGAATCCTAAGAAATCACCACTATCCAGTTACAGTCACTGCCTCCAGAATCATTGAGGAGTCCTTTCTCCATATTTTCATTAGACTTTTGTTATTGACCAAGTTAATATTCTATTTAGATGTCAAATAGCCAAACATAGATGCTTTTATCTCTGGAGAAAAAACATTTAGAAAAATGCATTCATTGGGCCGGGCGCGGTGGCTCAAGCCTGTAATCCCAGCACTTTGGGAGGCCGAGACGGGCGGATCACGAGGTCAGGAGATCGAGACCATCCTGGCTAACTCGGTGAAACCCCATCTCTACCAAAAAATACAAAAAAACTAGCCGGGCGAGGTTGCGGGCGCCTGTAGTCCCAGCTACTCGGGAGGCTGAGGCAGGAGAATGGCGTAAACCCGGGAGGCAGAGCTTGCAGTGAGCTGAGATCCGGCCACTGCACTCCACCCTGGGCGACAAAGCAAGACTCCGTCTCAAAAAAAAAAAAAAAAAAAAAGAAAAATGCATTCATTGTATCTCACATTGAAGTGGAGAAAAGAGTTAATGTAAAAAAATCCTTTATTTTTATATTTATCGTTTTAAACTTTTATTTTAGGTTTGGGGTACATGTGAAGGTTTGTTACATAGGTAAACTCATGTCATGGGAGTTTACTGTACAGATTATTTCTTCACCAAGGTATTAAGCCCAGTACCCAATAGTTATATTTTTTACTCCTCTTCCTGCTCCCACCCTCCACCCTCAAGTAGACCCCAGTATCTGTTGTTCTCTTCTTTGTGTTCATGAGTTCGCATCATTTTAGCTCCCACTTACAAGTGAGAACATGTGGTACTTGGTTTGCTTTAAAAAATCACTTTATATTGACATTGAAATGGAGAAAATATTTAATGTTAAAAAACTTTATATTAATTAATTAACATTCCCATGGTGAGAAGTACTATATTAAATATAAACTCATTATGTTGTTTTAAAAAAAGGGACAAAATGATGTTGAAGATGAAACCTGCAGCAGCAGGCTGTACACAACAATTTGTGAGGAAAAAATTAATCGTTCGTGCCCTAATTGAAGAGGAGTGATGATTAATAGTACAAATAATAGCCAACACCATAGACATCTCAATTTGTTCTGCTTATACAAATCTGACTGGAAAACTGAAGTGGAGCAAACTCAATGGGTGCCAAAACCATTGTGCCCAGATCAGTGGCAGATAAGAGCAGAGCTTTCATTGGAAATTTTAAACAAGTGGGATCAAAATCCTGAAGCATTTCTTCAAAGAATTGTAACACGAGACAAACATGGCTTTACCAGTATGATCCCAAAGAGAAATTACAACAAAAGCAATGGCTACCAAGAAGTGGAAGTGGTCTAGTCAAAGCAAAAGCAGCTCTGTCAAGAGTAAAGATCATAGCAACAGTTTTTGGGGATGCTCAAGGCATTTTGCTTGGTGATTTTTCTGGAGGGCCAAAGAATGATAATGCCTGCTTATTACGAGAGTGTTTTCAGAAAGCCAAAATTTTAGGAGGAAAACGCCTGAAAGGCTTCACCAGTGTCCTTCTCCACCACAACAATGTTCCTGCTCATACCTCTCATCAAACAAAAGTAATCTTGTGAATTTCAATGGGAAATTATTAGGCATCCACCTTACAGACATGATTTGGCTCCTTCTGATTTCTTTTTGTTTCCTAATCTTAAAAAAATCCATAAAAGGCACCCATTTTTCCTCAGTTAATGTGAAATGTGAAAAAGATTGCATCGACATGGCTAAATTCCTCAGTTCTTTATGGATGAACTAAATGGCTAGTATCACAAAGGTATCTTAAACTTGATGGAGCTTATGTTGATAAAATTTATATTTTAATCTTTTAATTCAATGTTTCCAAAAGTTTTTTGAAGTCTCATAATATTCTGCAATTCTACAGATTCCACGGGTTGTCTCTTCACTCTGTTAATTGTTTCCTTTGCAGTTGTACATAGTATTTAGTTAGATGTAATTCCATTTGTCTATTTTTGCTTTTGTTGTCTGTACTTTGGGGGTCATATCTAAAGAATCATTTCCCATACAATATCAAGAAGCTTTCCCCCTGTTTTCTTCTAGTAATTTTGCAGTTTCTGGTCTTACATTTAAGTCTGTAATCCGTTTTGAATTGATTTTTTGCATATGATGGGAGATAAGGTTCCAATTTTATTCTTCTGTATGTGAATATCCAACACCATTTATTGGAAAAACTCTCTTTTCCCCATTGTATGTTCTTGGCAACTTGGTTGATCATCAGTTGCCTGTAAATATGTGGATTTTGTTCTAGATATTCTATTCTGTTCCATTGGTCTATATGTCTTTTTAAAATGTCCATACTGTGCTGTTTTGATGACTATTAGATGTCTAGTGTATTTCGAAATCAGGAAATATGATGGCTCCAACTTTTTTCTTTTTGCTCAAGATTGCTTTGGCTTTTTAGGTCTTTTGTGATTCCTTATAAATTTGAGTATTATTTTTTCTACTTCTGTGAAAATGCCGTTGCCATGTTGATAGGGATAGGACTGAATCTGTAGAGTGCTTTAGGTAGTATGGACATTTAAAAATATTAAGTCTTCCAATCTATGAACACACGATATCTGTCCCTTTATTTGTGTTTTCTTCAATTTCTTCAGCGTTTTATAGTTTTCAATGTACAAGTCTTTCACCTCCTTGGTTAAATTTATTCAGAAGTATTTTATTTATTTTTGACACTATTATAAATGGGATTGTTTTCTTAATTTTTGTATATAGTTCATTGCTTGCATATAAAAACTGATTTTTATGTTGATTTTGTTTTGTAACTTTATTGAATTTATTAGTTCTAACAGCTTTTTGGTAGCGTTTTAGGGTTTTCTAATACAAGATTATGTCATCTGCAAACAATTTTACTTCTTCCTTTCAAATTTGAATGCCTTTTTCTCCCCCCTCATCTTGCCTAATTGCTCTGGTACTAAGACTTCTAGTACAATGTTGAATAGAAGTTGTGAGAGTGGGCATCTTTGCTTTGCGTTTTTCCTATGTTAGAGGAAATGTTTTAACCTTTTTACCATCTAGTATGATGTTAGCTGAGGACTTGTTGCATGATTTTTATTATGTTGAGGCATATTCCTTCTATTCCTAATTGGTTGAAATTTTTTTTTATCTTGAAAGGATGAATTTTGTAAAAAAATTTTTTCTGTGTCTATCAAAATGTCCATATGATTTTTATCCTCTATTCTGTTAAAGTGGTGTATCACATGTATTGATTTTTATATGCTGAACCACCCCCACCCTCGTATCTCAGGAATAGATCCTAGTTGATCATGGTGTATGATGATTTTAATGTGCTGTGTAATTTGGTTTGCTAGTATTTTGTTAAGGAATTTTTCATCTGTGTTCATCAGGGATAATTTTTTTGTAGTGTCTTTGTCTGGCTTTGATATCAGGGTAATGCTGACCTCATAGAATGAGTGTGGATAGGTTCTTTCCTCTTCATTTTTAGAGAAGAGTTTGAGAAGGATTGGCATTAATTTTTTCTTAAATATTTGGTAGAATTCACCAGTGAAGTCATTTGGCCCTGTGTTTTCCTTGGTTGTGAGATTTTTGATTACTGATTCAATCTCCTTATCACTATTTTATGTTTCTGTGTTTGTTAACTTAAGGCCTCCAGCTATATCCACGTTGCTGCATAGGACATGATTTCATTCTTTTTTTATGGCTACATAGTATTTCATGGTGTATATGTACCATATTTTCTTTATGCATTCCGCCACTGATGGGCACCGAGGTTGGTTCCATGTCTTTACTATTGTGAATAGTGCTGCAATGAACATACAGGTGCATGTGTCCTTTTGATACAACGATTTGTTTTCTTTTGGCTATATCCCCAGTAATGAAATTGTGGGATCAAATAGTAGTTCTGTTTTAAGTTCTTTGAGAAATCTCCAAACTGCTTTCCACAGTGGCTGAACTAATTTACATCCCCACCAACAGTGTAAAAGAATTCCCTTTTCTCTGCAGCCCAGCCAACACCTGTTATTCTTTGACTTTTTAATAAAAGCCACTTTGACTGGTGTGAGATGGTATCTCATTGTGGTTTTGATTTGCATTTCTCTGATGATTAGTGATGTTGAGCATTTTTTCACATGTTTGTTGACGACTTGTATGTCTTCTTTTGAGAATTGTCTGTTCAAGTCTTTTTAACCCCCACTTTTTAATGGGGTTATATTTTGCTTGTTGAATTATTTAAATTCCTTAAAGATTCTGGGTATTAGACCTTTGTTGGATGCATAGCTTGCAAGTATTTTCTCCCATTCTGTAGGTTGTCTGTTTACTTACTTTGTTGATAGTTTCTTTTGCTGTGCAGCAGTTTGTCAATTTTTGGTTTTGTTGCAATTGCTTTTGCTGTGGACTTAGTCATAAATTATTTTCCAAGGCTGATGCCACAAGGTAGTCTTCTTTGGCTTAAATCTGCCTGGTGTTCTATAATCTGTTGCTTGAATATTGATATCTCTCTAGGTTTGGGAAGTTCTCTGTTATTATTCCTTTGAATAAACTATCTACCACTATACCTTTCTCTGCCTCCTCTTATATTTGCCCTTTATGAGGCTATTTTCTAGATCTTGTAGGAGTGCTTCATTCTTTTTTCTTTTGTCTCCTCTGACTTGTATTTTCAATAGCCTGTCTTCAAGGTCACTACTTATTTCATCTACTTGTTCAGTTGTGCTATTAAGATACTCTGATATCAGTATATCAATTGCATTTTTCTATTCCAGAATTTCTGCTTGATTCTTTGTAATTATTTCAATCACTTTGTTAGATATATCTGATAGGAGTCTGAATTCCTTCTCTGTGTTATCTTGAATTATTCTGAGTTTCCTCAAAACGGCTAATTTGAATTCTCTGCCTGAAAGGTCACATATCTCTGTCACTCTGGGATTGTTCCCTGGTGCCTTACTTAGTTCATTTGGTAAGAGCGTATTTTCCTGGATGATCTTGAGGCTTGTGGATGTTTGTTGGTGTCTGGGCAGTGAAGAGTTAGGTGTTTACTGTAGTCTTCATAGTCTGGGCTTATTTGTACCCATCATTATTGGGAAAGCTTTCTAATATTCGAAGGCATTTGCATGTTGTGTGCTAAGTTTTTGGTCACAGCAGCCGTATCTGCCTTAGGAGGCACCTCAAGCCCAGTAACACTGTGACTCTTGCAGAGTTTTAGAGGTCTCATCTTGGTGGTGTTGGATGGGGCCCAGAAAAATTCTCTGGATTACCAAGCAGAGACTCTTTGTTCTCTTCCCTTGCTTTCTCTCTAGGAAATGGAGTCTGTCTTTCTGTATTGAGCTGTCTGGAGCTAGGGGAGGAGTGATACAAGCACCCCTGTGGCCACTACCCCTGGGACTGTGCTGTGTCTGACCTGAAGCCAGCATAGCACTGGGTCTCACCCAAGGCCTGCTGTAATCTGCTACCTGGATACCACCTATGTTTGCTTAATGAACGAGGGCTCTACAATAGCAGGTGAGGTGATGAAGCTTGCCAGGCTTGTGTCCTTCAATTCAGGGAAGCAAGTTCCCCCTGGCTCCTGGCAGGTGCAGAGATGTTGGCCAGGAACAAGGGCCTGGAGTCAGAATCCTTAGGAAGCTACCTGGTGCTCCTTTTTACTGTGGTTGAGCTGGTACCCAAGCCACAAGACAAAGTTTTTTCCTACTCTTCCCTCCTCTTTCCACAAGCAGAGGAGTATCTTCCTATGGCCACCACTGTCACAGGCCCATGGGGAGTACTGCCAGGCTCCACTGATGTTCACTGAAGGCCTAAGGGCTCTTCAGTCAGTTTACAGCGAATGATGCTGGGTCTGGGACTCATCTTGCAAGGCAGTGCACTTCTCTCTGGTCCAGGATAGGTCCAGAAATGCCATCCTAGAGTCAAGGTCTGGAATTGGGGACCCAAGAGACTGCTTGGTGCTCTACCCTACTGTAGCTCACCTGGTACCTAAGCTGCAAGATAAAGTCCCCTTTCATCTCCCTTTTTCTTTTGTCAAGCAGAAGGACACTCTCCACATAGCCACCATAGCTGGGAATGTGTTGGTTCACACCTGAAGCCAGCATGTTTCAGATTCTCACCCAAAGCCCACCTATGGTATGCACTACCTATCACTGCTGATTATTCAAAATCTGTTGGCTTTCTAGCCAATGGGTGATGAATCCTTTCAGGATCTGGTCTTTCCTTTCAAGGCAGCAGATTCCCTTCTGGCCCTGGGTGTGTCTAAAAATGTCATCCAGTAGCTAGGGCCTGGAATGGGTGTCTCATGACTCTTCCTGGTGTCCTATCCTACCATGGCTGAGCTGTTATCCAAATTGCAAGACCAAGCCCTCTTTACTCTTCCCTTTCCTCTCCTCCAGCAGAAGGAAGGGGGTCTCTTGGAGCTGCAAGTTGTGCTGCCTGGGCTTGGGGGAGGGGCAGGGTAGGCACTCCCTTGGCCACCCAGACTGGTGTCTCACATGCCCCCTAAGTTTATTGGCTCCAAACCCATAAGGACTTGCCTCGTGGCCTAGACTGCCTTTCAGGTTTGCTCTTGCTTCTCTAGTTATTTTAATTGTGATGTTAGGGTGTCAATTTTAGATCTCTCCTGCTTCCTCTTGTGGGCATTTAGTGCTATAAATTTCCCTCTACACACTGCTTTAAATGTGTCCCAGAGATTCTGGTACATTGTGTCTTTGTTCTCATTGGTTTCAAAGAACATCTTTATTTCTGCCTTCATTTTGTTATGTACCCAGTAGTCATTCAGGAGCAGGTTGTTCAGTTTTCATGTAGTTGTGTGTTTTGAGTGAGTTTCTTAATCCTGAGTTCTAATTTGGTTGCACTGTGTTCTGAGAGACTGTTGTGATTTCTTTTCTTTTGCTTTTGCTGAGGAGTGTTTTACTTCCAATTATATGGTCAATTTTAGAATAAGTGTGATGTGGTGCTGAGAAGAATGTATATTCTGTTGATTTGGGGTGGAGAGCTCTGTAGACGTCTATTAGGTCCGATTGGTCCAGAGCTGAGTTCAAGTCCTAGATATCCTTGTTAACCTTCTGTGTCATTGATCTGTCTAATATTGACGGTGGGGTGTTAAAGTTTCCCATTATTATTGTGTGGGAGTCTAAGTCTCTTTGTAGGTCTCTAAGGACTTGCTTATGAATCTGGGTGCTCCTGTATTGGTTGCATATATATTTAGGATAATTAGCTCTTCTTGTTGAATTGATCCCCTTACCATTATGTAATGGCCTTGTCTCTTTTGATCTTTATTGGTTTAAAGTGTGTTTTATCAGAGACTAGGATTGCAAACACTGCTTTTTTTGCTTTCCATTTGCTTGGTAGATCTTCCTCTATTTTTAAATTTTGAGCCTATGTGTGTTTCTGCACGTAAGATGGGTCTCCTGAATACAGCACACTGATGGGTCTTGACTCTTTATCCAATTTGCCAGTCTGTGTCTTTTAATTGGGGCATTTAGCCCATTTACATTTAAGGTTAATATTGTTATGTGTGAATTTGATCTTGTCATTATGATGTTAGCTGGTTATTTTGCCCGTTAATTGATGTAGTTTCTTCCTAGCATTGATGGTCTTTACAATTTGGCAGGTTTTTGCAGTGGCTGGTACCGGTTGTTCCTTTCCATGTTTAGTGCTTCCTTTAGGAGCTCTTGTAAGGCAGGCCTGGTGGTGACAAAATGTCTCAGCATTTGCTTGTCTGTAAAGGATTTTATTTCTCCTTCACTTATGAAGCTTAGTTTGGCTGGATATGAAATTCTGGGTTGAAAATTCTTTTCTTAAGAATGTTGAATATTGGCTGCCACTCTCTTCTGGTTTATAGGGTTTCTGCTGAGAGATCCGCTGTTAGTCTGATGGGCTTCCCTTTGTGGGGGAGCCAGGCACGGGAGGGAATTTCCTGGTCTGCCAATTGTGAAGACTGTGGGAAAGGCACAGTATTTGGGCAGCAGTGTACCGTTCCTCCAGGTACAGACTGTCACAGCTTCCCTTGGCTAGGAAAGGGAATTCCTCACGCCCCTTGTGCTTCCCTAGTGAGGCAATGCCCCGTCCTGCTTTGGTTCTCCCTCTGTGGGCTGCACCCACTATCCAACCAGTCCCAATGAGATGAGCCAGGTACTTCAGTTGGAAGTGCAGAAATCACCCATCTTCTGCATCAGTCAACCTGGGAGCTGCAGAGCAGAGCTCTTCCTATTCGGCCATCTTGGAATGGAAAACCCGGTATTCATTATTTTATAAATGTTTTTCGTGTCTTGTCTTTTGTGTGTGTGTGTGTGTGTGTGTGTGTGTGTGTGTGTGAGATGGAGTCTTGCTCTGTCACCCAGGCTGGAGTGCAGTGGAATGATCTTGGCTCACTGCAATCTTTGCCTCCCAGGTTCAAGTGATGCTCCTGCCTCAGCCTCCCAAGTAGCTGGGATTATAGGCATGTGTCACCATGCCTGGCTAGTTTTTGTATTTTTAGTAGAGATAGGCTTTTGCCATGTTGGCCAGGCTGGTTGCTGGTCTCAAATTCCTGACCTCAGGTCATCTGCCTGCCTTGGCCTTTCAAAGTGCTGGGATTACAGGCATGAGTCACCGTGCCTGACCAAATATTTTTAATATGTGTCTTATAATTAGTTTTTTAAAAAAATGTTTTAGAAATTCAGCAGTGAAACCATCAGGTCCTTGGCTTTTCTTTGAATGAGACATTTTATTACTGGATTTAATTTTTAATCATTATTTGTTCAGATTTTCTGTTTCTTCATGAGTCAATCTTGATATGTTTATATATCTAGGAATTTATCCATTTCTTCTAGGTTATCTAGTTTGTTGATGTATAATTGTTCATAGTAGTCTCTTACAATTCTTTATTCTTGATATCAGTTGTAATGTCTCCTCTCTCATTTCTGATTTTATTTGATTACTCTCTATTTCTTAGTTTAGCTAAATGCTTGTCAATTTTATCCTTTTAGAAAACCAACTTTTAATTTCATTGATCTTTTGTATTTTTTTGGCCTCTATTTTATTTGTTTCTGCTCTGATCTTTATTTTTTTTCTATCTGTTAACTTTGGGCTTTGTTCTTATTCTAGTTCCTTGAGGAGCAACGTTGCTTATTTGAGATATGTCTTTTTTGATGTAGGCATTTATTGCTGTAAACTTTTTTTTTTTTTTTTTTTTTTTTTTGGTTTGAGACAGGGTCTTTCTCTGTTGCCCAGGCTGGAGTGCAGTGGCATGATCTTGGCTCACTGCAGCCTTTGCCTCTTGGGTTCAAGCAATTCTCCTCCCTCAGCCTCCTGAGTAGCTGGGATTACAGGTGCCCGCCACCACTCCTGGCTAATTTTTGTATTTTTAGTAGGGATGGAGTTTCACCATCTTGGCCAGGTTGGTCTTGAACTCCTGACCTTGTGATCCACCCACCTCGACCTCCCAAAGTGCTGGGATTACAGGCATGAGCCACTATGCCCAGCTTCCTATTAGTTTTGGTATGGATTTTTATTTTCATTTGTCTCAAGATACTTAAAAATATTTTTTTAATTTTTAAAATTTGTACATATATATACATACACACACACACACACACACACACACATATGTATATATATTTGTAGTGACAGGTTCTTGCCATGTTTCCTAGTCTGATCTCAAGAAAACCTCCTGCCTGGGCCTCCCAAAATGATGAGATTGCAGGCATGAACCACCTCTAGATGCTTTTAAATTTCCCTTTTAATTTATTCATTGACCTATTGATTGTTCATGAGCTTGATGTTTAATTTCCATGTATTTATGATTTTTCCAAAATTCTTCCTGTTATTGATTGCTAGTTTCATACCATTTTGGTCAGAAAAGATACTTGATATGATTTTAGTGTTTTAAAAATTTGCTAAGGCTTGTTTTATGCCCTATCATATGCTCTATCCTGGAGAATGTTGTGTGTGTACTTGAGAAGAATGTGCATTCTACTCCCGTTGGATGGAATGCTATATATATTTCTGTTGGGTTCATTTGGCCTATAGTGTGGTTTAATTGCATTTCTTCATTATTGTCCTAGACCATTTAGGCCAACCAGTTATATATACTGTAACAAAATACTATAAACTATGTAGCATGTAAACAACAGATATTTATTGTTTACAGTTCTGGAGAATGGAAAGTTGAAGATATAGGTACTGTCAGATTTGGTGTCTGATGAGGGCCCATGTCCTAGATAGGTGTCTTTTCACAGTAATCCCAAATGGCCAAAAAGTATAGGGGTTTCTCTTGAGCCTCTTCTATGAAGGCACTAATTCCATTCGTGAGGGCTCCACACCCATGACTTAATTAGCTCTCAAAAGCCCCACCTTCTGGCCAGGTGTGGTGGTGCACACCTGTAATCCCAGTACTTTTGGGAGGCTGAAGCTGGAGGATTGCTTGAGCCCAGGAGTTTGAGACCAGCCTAGGCATCGTAGCAAGACCCTATCTCTACCAGAAAAAAAAAAAAAAAAACAGCAACAACAAAAAACATAGCCTGGTCTGGTAGCCTGCATCTGTAGTTCCAGCTCCTTGGGAGGCTGAGATGGGAGGATTGCTTGCATCTGGGAGGTTGAAGCTGCAGTGAACTATGATAGTGCCAGTGTACTCCAGCTTGGATAACAGAGTGAGGCCCTGTTTTTGTTTGTTTGTTTGTTTTTTAAAGCCCCACTTTTCTAATACTATCATCTTTGTGGTTAGGATTTCAACATAGGAATTGTGGGGGAACACAAATATTCAGACCTTTAGTACTTACTGATTTTCTTTTTCATAGATCTATTCTGTTTACAAAGTGGGGTACTGAAGTCTCCTACTATTGTTGTATTGCTGTTTATTTCTCACTTCAGTCATGTTACTATTTGGTTTATATTTTAGGTGATGTTAAGTAGATATATATTTACAACTGTTATATCCTCTTGATGCATTGACTCCTTTATCATTATATAATGCCCTTCTTTGTCTCTGGTGACAGTTTTTGACATAAAGTCTATTTTTTTCTGATATAAGTATACCCAATCGTGCTCTCTTTGGTTACTATTTTTACATCCCTTCAGTTTCAGCCTATGTGTGTCCTTAAAGCTAAAGTGAGTATCTTGTAGAAAGGAAATAGATTTGTTGTTTTATCCATTCAGCCAGTTTGTGTCTTTTGGTTGGAGAAATTAATCCATTACAGTTAAATTAATTATTGATAAGTAAGGACTTAACTATTGTTGTTTTATTAGTTGTTTCCTGAATGTTTTATAGTTTTCTTTGCTCTTCCCTTCTTGCTGTCTTCTTTGTGACTTGATTTTTTTTTATAGTGGTATGGTTTGATTCCTTCTTCTTTATTTTTTGTGTATCAGCTATAATATTTTGCCTGTGGTTGCCATGACAGTTATGTAAAACATCTTATACTAGTTTATTTATTTATTTTTATTTATTATTGTTGTTATTTTTTGAGATGGAGTTTCGCTCTTGTTGCCAAGACTGGAGTGCAATGGCGCGATCTCAGTTCACCGCAACATCCACCTCCCGGGTTCAAGCAATTCTCCTGCCTCAGCCTCCTGAGTAGCTGGGATTACAGGCTTGCACCACCATGCCCAGCTAATTTTGTATTTTTATTAGAGACGGGGACTTCTCCATGTTGGTCAGGCTGGTCTCGAACTCCTGACCTCAGGTGGTCTGCCCGCCTTGGCCTCCCAAAGTGCTGGGATTACAGGCATGAGCCACTGCGCCTGGCCACCAGTTTATTTTAAGCTGATAAAAACTTAATTCTGATCACATAAAAGTTCTGCATTTTATTCCTTCCGCGCTACATTTTGTTTTTTGATGTCACAGTTTACATCATACTATATTTTGTATTAATGAACAAGTTAATGTAACTGTAGTTATTTTAAATACTTTTTTCTTTGAATTTTAAACAAATTGAACATAAGCTGGGCATGGTGGCTCCTGGCTGTAATCCCAGCACTTTGGGAGACTGAGGTAGGTAGAATGCCTCAGCCCAGGAGTTCAAGACCAGCCTGGGCAACATGGCAAAACCTCCTTTCTACAAAATAAATAAATAAATAAATAAATAAATAAAAGAATATAACATTTTACATGTGTATGAGGTCCATGTATGTGTTTGTTACATACATAGAATGTGTAATGCTAAAGTCAGGATATTTGGGGTATCCATCACCTTGAGTATTTATCATTTCTGTATGTGGGAAACATTTCAAGTCTTCTAGCTATCTGAGATTGTTGCCCAACTCTGCTATTGAACATTAGAACTTATTCCTTCCAACTATATATTTGTAACCATTAACCAGCCTCCCCTTATCTCTCCTCTCCCACCCACACACCTTTCCCAGATTCTGGTATTATCATTCTATTTTCTACCTCCATGAGATCAACATTTTTAGCTCCCGCATATGAGTGAGAACATATGATATTTGTCTTTCTACGCCTGGCTTCACTTAACATAATGACCTCCAGTTCCATCCATGTTATTGCAAATGATTGTATCTCATTCTTCTTCTTCTTCTTCTTTTTTTTTTTTTTTTCCAAGACAAGGTCTCACTCTGGTTGCTCAGGCTGGAGTACAGTGATGTAATCTTGGCTCACTGCAGCCTCGACTTCCCGGGCTCAGGTAATTCTCCCATCTCAGCCTCCCGAGTAGCTGGGACCACAGGCGTGCACCACCATGCCTGGCTAAATTTTTCTATTTTTAGTAGAGACAGCGTTTCACCATGTTGCCCAGGTTGGTCTCGAACTCCTGGACACAAACAATCCACCCACCTCAGCCTCCCAAAGTGCTAGGATTACAGGCATGGATCTTATTCTTTTTATGGCTGAAAAATACGAAAAGGATATTGCTGCATATCGAGCTAAAGGAAAGCCTGATGCAGCAAAATAGGGAGTTGTCAAGGCTGAAAAAAGCAAGAAAAAGAAGGAAGAGGAGGAAGATGAGGAAGATGAAGAGGATGAGGAGGAGGAGGAAGATGAAGATGAAGAAGAAGATGATGATGATGAATAAGTTGGTTCTAGCGCAGTTTTTTTTCTTGTCTATAAAGCATTTAACCCTCCTGTGCACAACTCACTCCTTTTAAAGAAAAAAATTGAAATGTAAGGCTGTGTAAGATTTGTTTTTAAACTGTACCGTGTCTTTTTTTGTATAGTTAACATACTACCGAATGTGTCTTTAGATAGTCCTGTCCTGGTGGTATTTTCAATAGCCACTAACCTTGCCTGGTACAGTATGGGGGTTGTAAATTGGCATGGAAATTTAAAGCAGGTTCTTGTTGGTACACAGCACAAATTAGTTATATATGGGGATGGTAGATTTTTCATCTTCAGTTGTCTCTGATGCAGCTTATATGAAATAATTGTTGTTCTGTTAACTGAATACCACTTTGTAATTGCCAAAAAAAAAAAAAGTTGCAGCTGTTTTGACATTCTGAATGCTTCTAAGTAAACACAATTTTTTTTTATTAAAAAAAAAAATGCATTTGGAAGATTTAAGGAGTTTTTTTTTTAAAGTTTGTTTTCAAAATAGATTGCAGTTAAAAAAGATTAATAGACTGAAGTAAAGCCAAAGAGTATACACAGGAAAATTTGTAATTGGTGATCTCCTGTTATATTAGAGACAATGAGATAAATTGGTAAAATAACAGAAGACATTTGAATTGGATAGCATCCAAGAGAGCTGGATAAAACCCTGAAGATGTTCTGTAAAAAATAATATAACATTTGCCATAATAAATGAGATTTAATGACATTACTTCTTTGACTTACAGGTCAGAGACTAGGTCCTTATGCTTATAAATTCTTGAAGAAGAGAGTTCTTTGTAGGTTAACAAAGATGAGAGTATTTCTCAATGCAGAGAAAGGGAGCTCTGTGCTGCTTTTCTCCCAATAGGGATACAAACAGATCATAGTTTTTTCATCATCCTTCTTTTATGGTTACAGTTTATATTATCTGTTTTTTTTTAAAAAAAAGACCATAAATTTATTGTTGCTAGATTTGGGGGATGTTAATAAACGATTGTGTAGGCAGCATGTTAGGGAGGAGTAAATTTTTGAGATCCTTTTCCAGCACCATTTAAAATTCTCTAAATACTAATCTGAAACCTGTCTCTGTTGGTAAGTAATGTAGGTTGCTTTCTGTTGGTCAGGGATAGTTTTTTTTTCTTGATGGAGTATCTCTGAGTTCGGAGGGAACTGTGTCTCTTTTCTGCCTGTATAAAACTTATTGTATACCTCTTTGAATTAAAAGAAAAACCCAGCAAAAAATATACTGTTGCTTTCTAAATTCATAGTGCTTAGGTTTAGTAAACCTAGATTATGTAATTTCTATACTGCATTTAAAAGAACTATTATATTTACCCTAAGGATAGCATTTAAATAGGGGATATGCTTATCTATTATTGTTTTGCCTTTACTATATTTAGGTAGGAATATATATCACCAGAGGTCTTATATTGAGAAATAAAGGAAATAAAGAAATTTAAGTGTGTTTACATGCACAAATATTGATGTTCCATCACACAAGACCAAAGGAAATTTGTACCAGTTTTAATGTACTTAATGTTCATTCCTTTATTTTCCCTTCTCTTGTCAGCCTAAGGCCCTGAGAATCTGACATTATTAGGCAATGTGATCTAAGGGAAGGTCTCAGAGCTGGCAGAAAATTTGTTAAAGATAAACTGTGACCTTGAATCACTCAGTTAACTACTATGTACCACAATATCCTCACCTGAAAAATAGGTGCAATACTATGCGTGTCACAGGCGTGGAATGAGGATAACAGAAGAAATATAGTAGCTATTTGAAAAGCTAAGGGTGATAGCTTTACATATACGGTGATAAAATTATTAACAAAATCAGCATATACAAGGTTTATTTTTAATGGAAATCAAGGTATTAGCACCATCTAGTGGAAATATAATGAATTGTATAATGGCAATTTCAATACAGAAAATAATTTAATATAGATAACTCTTTAGAGCTGGAAGAAATCTTACAGATCACCTAATTAGTAATTTAGAGATTATGTTCTGTGGTGTCCTTAGATTCTACCAGAAGAGCCTCAGGACCTCCTTTAAGAGAAAGAAGAGTCTTTTCCACAATTCTCTAAGATTCTCATGTTGCTTCAAATAGAGAAGTTAGGCTTTAATCAGTTTTTTATATAATATGTCCTTGTAAGATTTTGTTTGAAAAAATGATTCTCCTTCTTAGAAAAAGTTTGAAAATGTCTGGTTTAGATTAACTCATCTTTGTACAGATAAGGACATATAAATTTAGAGAGCTTGAGACTTGTTTGAGGGTACATAGTTGGAACAATAGATCTCTAGTCTTTTAGGAATAGTTTTTCTCTAAAGGTCAGTAGTGATGTCCTGTCTTTTATTCCTGATTGTAGTAATTTGAGCCTTCTCTCTTCTTTTCTTGGTCAATGTTGCTAAAGGCGCCCATTTTTTGATATATTGAAAGCATAAACTTTTGGCTTTGTTGATTTTACTCTATTATTTTTTAGTGATCGATTTCATTTATTTCCACTGTAATCTTTATAATTTTCCCCCTCTGTGCTTGATTTATGCTTAGTTTGCTCTTCCTTTTCCCTTTTCCTAAGGTGAAAGGTTAGCGTATTGATTTGAGATCTTTTAAAAATTATTGATGTTTATAGCTATAAATTTTCCTTTGACTGTTGCCTTAGATGTACCTCCTAAATTTTGGTGTGTGCGTTTTCCTTTTTATTCATCTCAAGATATTTTCTAATTCTCCTTGTAATTTTTTCTTTGACCCATTTGGTTATGTAGATGTGTGTTGTTAAATTTTCACATTTGGTAATTTCCTCATTTCTTTTTTGTTCTTGATTTCTAATTTAATTCAATGTAGACAAGGAACTACTATGGCCTTTTATGGCCTAGGATGTGTTCTATTCTGAAGAATGTTCTATGTGTAATTAAGAATTTATAGTCTGCTATTATTGGCTGGAGTGTTGATATGGTTTGGCTCTGTGTCTCCACCCAACTCTCATCTCAAATTGTAATCCCCGTATGTCAAGAGAGAGACCTGGTGGGAGGTGATTGGATCATGGGGCCGGTTTCCTCCATTATGTTCTCATGATAGTGAGTTCGTTCTCATGAGATCTGATGGTTTTATCAGGGGCTCTTCCCCCTTTGCCCTCTCTCTCTCGCCTGCTGCCATGTAACATGTGCCTGCTTCTATTTCTGCCATGAATGTAAGTTTCCCGAGGCCTCCCCAGTCATGTGGAACTGAGAGTCAGTTAAACCTCTTTTCTTTATAAATTACCCTGTCTCAGACAGTTCTTTATGGCAGTGTAAAAATGGACTAATTCGAGTACGCTACCAATGTCTATTAGGTCTAGCAGGTTTATAGTGTTCTTCGAGTCTTATACATACTTTTTGATGTTCTGTCTAGTTGTTCTATCTATTATTATTATTTTGGCCAGATATTTTATTTATTTTAAATTTTGTGGGTACATATTAGGTATACGTATTTATGGGATACATGAGATGTTTCAATTCAGGCATGCAATGTGAAATAATCACATCATGGAAAATGGGCTATCTATGCCTTCAAGCATTTATCCTTTGTGTTACAAACAATCCAATTATACTATTTTAGTTATTTTAAAATGCTCGATTAAGTTCTTATTGACTATACTCACCCTGTTGTGCTATCAAATAGTAGACTTTATTCCTTCTTTTTAATTATTTTTTATAACCATTAATCATCCTCACCTCCCTTCACCAAACCACCCCCCAAACCCTTTCCAGCCTTTGGTAACCATCCTTCTACTCTCTGTGTCCATGTGTTCAATTGTTTCCATTTTTAGGTCCCACAGATAAGTGAGAACATGTGATGTTGGTCTTTCTGTGCCTGGCTTATTTCACTTAACATAATGATCTCCAGATTCATTTACGTTGTTGCAAATGACAGAATCTCATTCTTTTTTATGGCTAAATAAGACTCCACTGTATAAATGTACCACATTTCTTTATCCATTCATCTATCTATGGATACTTAGGTTGTTTCCAAATCTTGGCTATTGTGAGCAGTGCTGCAATAAACATAGGAGTGCAGATATCTCTTCAATATACTGATTTCCTTTCTAATTTTTATTATAATTTAAGTTCTAGGGTACATGTGCACAATGTGCAAGTTTGTTACATATGTATACATGTGCCATGTTGGTGTGCTGCACCCATTAACTCGTCATTTACATTAGATATATCTCCTAATGCTATCCCTCCCCCAGCCCCCCACCCCACGACAGGCCCTGGTGTGTGATGTTCCCCTTCCTGTGTCCAAGTGTTCTCATTGCTCAATTCTCACCTATGAGTGAGAACATGTGGTATTTGGTTTTCTGTCCTTGTGATAGTTTGCTGAGAATGATGGTTTTCAGCTGCATCCATGTCCTTACAAAGGACACAAACTCATCCTTTTTTATGGCTGCATAGTATTCCATGGTGTATATGTGCCACATTTTCTTAATCCAGTCTGTCATTGATGGACACTTGGGTTGGTTCCAAGTCTTTGCTATTGTGAATAGTGCCACAATAAACATACATGTGCATGTGTCTTTATAGCAGCAAGATTTATAATCCTTTGGGTATATACCCAGTAATGGGATGGCTGGGTCAAATGGTATTTCTAGTTCTAGATCCTTGAGGAATCGCCATACTGTTTTCCATAATGGTTGAACTAGTTTACAACCCCACCAACAGTGTAGAAGTGTTCCTATTTCTCCACATCCTCTCCAGCACCTGTCATTTCCTGACTTTTTAATGATCACCATTCTAACTGGTGTAAGATGGTATCTCACTGTGGTTTTGATTTGCATTTCTCTGATGGCCAGTGATGGTGAGCATTTCTTCATGTGTCTGTTGGCTGCATAAATGTCTTCGTTTGAGAAGTGTCTGTTCATATCCTTTGCCCACTTTTTGATGGGGTTGTTTGTTTTTTTCTTGTAAATTTGTTTGAGTTCTTTGTAGATTCTGGATATTAGCCCTTTGTCAGATGAGTAGATTGTAAAAATTTTCTCCCATTCTGTAGGTTGCCTGTTTACTGTGATGGTAGTTTCTTTTGCTGTGCAGAAGCTCTTTAGTTCAATTGGATCCCATTTGTCAATTTTGGCTTTTGTTGCCATTGTTTTTGGTGTTTTAGACATGAAGCCCTTGCCCATGCCTATGTCCTGAATGGTATTGCCTAGGTTTTCTTCTAGGGTTTTTATGGTTTTAGGTGTAACATTTAAGTCTTTAATCCATCTTGAATTAATTTTTGTATAAGGTGTAAGGAAGGGATCCAATTTCAGCTTTCTACATATGGTTAGCCAGTTTTCCCAGCACCATTTATTAAATAGGGAATCCTTTCTCCATTTCTTGCTTTTGTCAGGTTTGTCAAAGATCAGATGGTTGTGGATGTGTGGTATTATTTCTGAGTCCTCTGTTCTGTTCCATTGGTCTGTATATCTGCTTTGGTACCAGTACCATGCTGTTTTGGTTACTGTAGCCTTGTGGTATAGTTTGAAGTCAGGTAGCTTCCAGCTTTGTTCTTTTGGCTTAAGATTGTCTTGGCAATGCGGGCTCTTTTTTTGTTCCATATGAACTTTAAAGTAGTTTTTTCCAATTCTGTGAAGAAAGTTATTGGTAGCTTGATGGGGATGGCAATGAATCTATAAATTACCTTGGGCAGTATGGCCATTTTCGTGATATCGATTATTCCTATCCATGAGCATGGAATGTTCTTCCATTTGTTTGTGTCCTCTTTTATTTCGTTGAGCAGTGATTTGTAGTTCTCCTTGAAGAGGTCCTTCACATCCCTTGTAATTCGGATTCCCAGGTATTTTATTCTCTTTGAAGCAATTGTGAATGGGAGTTCACTCATGATTTGACTCTCTGTTGGTCTGTTATTGGTGTATAAGTATGCTTGTGATTTTTGCACGTTGATTTTGTATCCTGAGAATTTGCCAAAGTTGTTTATCAGCTTAAGGAGATTTGGGGCTGAGACAATGGGGTTTTCTTTTTTTTTTTTTTGAGACGGAGTCTCGCTCTGTCACCCAGGCTGGAGTACAGTGGCCAGATCTCAGCTCACTGCAAGCTCCGCCTCCCAGGTTTACGCCATTCTCCTGCCTCAGCCTCCTGAGTAGCTGGAACTACAGGCACCTGCCACCTTGCTTGGCTAGTTTTTTGTATTTTTTAGTAGAGATGGGGTTTCACCGTGTTAGCCAGGATGGTCTCGATCTCCTGACCTCATGATCCACCCATCTTGGCCTCCCAAAGTGCTGGAATTACAGGCTTGAGCCACCGCACCCGGCCAACAATGGGGTTTTCTAAATATACAATCATGTCATCTGCAAGCAGAGACAATTTGACTTCCTCTTTTCCTAATGGAATACCCTTTATTTCTTTCTCCTGCCTGATTGCCTGGCTAGAACTTCCAACATTATGTTGAATAGGAGTGGTGAGAGAGGGCATCCCTATCTTGTGCCAGTTTTACAAGGGAATGCTTCCAGTTTTTCCCCATTCAGTATGCTATTGGCTGTGGGTTTGTCATAAATAGCTCTTATTATTTTGAGATATGTCCCACCAATACGTAATTTATTAAGGGTTTTTAGCATGAAGCGCTGTTGAATTTTATCAAAGGCCTTTTCTGCATCTATTGAGATAATCATGTGGTTTTCGTCTTTGGCTCTGTTCATATGCTGGATTACGTTGATTGATTTGCTTATGTTGAACCAGCCTTGCATCCCAGGGATGAAGCCCACTTGATCATGGTGGACAAGCTTTTTGATGTGCTGCTGCATTCGGTTTGCCAGTATTTTATTGAGGATATTTGCATTGATGGTCATCAGGGATATTGGTATAAAGTACTCTTTTTTTGTTGTGTCTCTGCCAGGCTTTGGTATCAGGATGATGTTGGCCTCATAAAATGAGTTAGGGAGGATTCCCTCTTTTTCTCTTGATTGGAATAATTTCAGAAGGAATGGTACCAGCTCCTCCTTGTACTTCTGGTAGAATTTGGTTGTGAATCCGTCTGGTCCTGACTTTTTTTGGTTGGTATGCTATTATCACCTTATTTCAGAGTCTGTTATTGGTCTAGTCATGGATTCAACTTCTTCCTGGTTTAGTCTTGGGATGGTGTATGTGTCTAGGAATTTATCCATTTCTTCTAGATTTTCTAGTTTATTTGCTTAGAGGTGTTTATAGTATTCTCTGATGGTAGTTTGTATTTCTGCGGGAATGGTGGTGATATCCCCTTAATCATTTTTTATTGCATCTATTTGATTCTTCTCTTTTCTTCTTTATTAGTCTTGCTAGTGGTCTATCAATTTTGTTGATCTTTTCAAAAAACTGGCTCCTAGATTCAATGATTTTTTTGAAGGGTTTTTTTTTGTATCTCTAGCTCCTTCAGTTCTGCTCTGATCTTAGTTATTTCTTCCCTTCTGCTAGCTTTTGAATGTGTTTGCTCTTGCTTCTCTAGTTCTTTTAATTGTGATGTTAGGGTGTCAAATTTAGATCTTTCCTGGTTTCTCTTGTGGGCGTTTAGTGCTATAAATTTCCCTCTACACACTGCTTTAAGTGTGTCCCAGAGATTCTGGTATGTTGTGTCTTTGTTCTCATTGGTTTCAAAGAACATCTTTATTTCTGCCTTCATTTTGTTATGTACCCAGTAGTCATTCAGGAGCAGGTTGTTCAGTTTCCATGTAGTTGGAAGTGAGCAGTTTTGAGTGAGTTTCTTAGTCCTGAGTTCTATTTGATTGCACTGTGGTCTGAGAGACAGTTTGTTATAATTTCTTTTCTTTTACATTTGCTGAGGAGTGCTTTACTTCCAACTATGTGGTCAATTTTAGAATAAGTGCGATGTGGTGCTGAGAAGAATGTATATTGATTTGGGGTAGAGAGTTCTGTAGATGTCTATTAGGTCCGCTTGGTGCAGAGCTGAGTTTAATTCCTGGATATCCTTTTCAACTTTCTGTCTTGTTGATCTGTCTAATGTTGACAGTGGGGTGTTAAAGTCTCCCATTATTATTGTGTGCGAGTCTAAGTCTCTTTGTAGGTCTCTAAGGACTTGCTTTATGAATCTGGGTGCTCCTGTATTGGTTACATATATATTAGGATAGTTAGCTCTTCTTGTTGAATTGATCCCTTTACCATTATGTAATGGCCTTCTTTGTCTCTTTTGATCTTTGTTGGTTTAAAGTCTGTTTTATCAGAGACTAGGTTTGCAATCCCTGCTCTTTTTAGCTTTCCATTTGCTTGGTAGATCTTCCTCCAACCCTTTATTTTGAGCCTATGTGTGTCTCTACACGTGAGATGGATCTCCTGAATACAGCACACTGATGGGTCTTGACTCTTTATCCAATTTGCCAGTCTGTGTCTTTTAATTGGGGCATTTAGCCCATTTACATTTAAGGTTAATATTGTTATGTGTGAATTTGATCCCATCGTTATGACGTTAGCTGGTTATTTTGCCCATTAATTGATACAGTTTCTTCCTAGCATTGATGGTCTTTACAATTTGGCATGTTTTTGCAGTGACTGGTACCGGTTGTTCCTTTCCATGTTTAGTACTTCCTTCAGGAGCTCTTGTAAGGCAGGCCTGGTGGTGACAAAATGTCTCAGCATTTGCTTATCTGTAAAGGATTTTATTTCTCCTTCACTTATGAAGCTTAGTTTGGCTGGATATGAAATTCTGGGTTGAAAATTCTTTTCTTAAGAATGTTGAATATTGGCCCCCATTCTCTTCTGGCTTGTAGAGTTTCTGCTGAGAGATCCACTGTTAGTCAGAGGGACTTCCCTTTGTGGGTAACCTGACCTTTCTCTCTGGCTGCCCTTAACATTTTTTCCTTCCTTTCAACTTTGGTGAATCTGACACTTATGTGTCTTGGAGTTGCTTTTCTCGAGGAGTATCTTTGTGGCATTCTCTGTATTCCCTGAATTTGAATGTTGGCCTGCTTTGCTAGGTTGGGGTAGTTCTCTTGGATAATATCCTGAAGAGTGTTTTCCAACTTGGTTCCATTCTCCCTGTCACTTTCAGGTACACCAATCAAACGTAGATTTAGTCTTTTCACATAGTCCCATATTTCTTACAGGCTTTGTTCATTTCTTTTTACTCTTTTTTCTCTAAACTTCTCTTCTTGCTTCTTTTCATTCATTTGCTCTTCTATCACTGATACGCTTTTTTCCAGTTTATCGAGTGGGCTACTGAAGCTTGTGCATTCATCACGTAGTTCTTGTGCCATGGTTTTCAGCTCCATCAGGTCATTTAAGGATTTCTCTACACTGGTTATTCTAGTTAGCCATTCATCTAATCTTTTTTCAAGATTTTTAGCTTCTTTGCAATGGGCTCGAACTTCCTCCTTTAGCTCAGAGAAGTTTGATCATCTGAAGGCTGCTTCTCTCAACTTGTCAAGTCATTCTCCATCCAGCTTTGTTCTGTTGCTGGCGAGGGGCTGCATTGCTTTGGAGGGAGAGAGGCGCTCTGATTTTTAGCATGTTCAGCTTTTCTACTCTGATTTTCCCCCATCTTTGTGGTTTTATCTACCTTTGGTCTTTGATGATGGTGATGTACAGATGGGGTTTTGGCGTGGATGTCCTTTCTGTTTGTTAGTTTTCCTTCTAACAGTCAGGACTCTCAGCTACAGGTCTGCTGGAGTTTGCTGGAGGTCCACTCCAGACCCTGTTTGCCTGGGTATCAGCAACAGAGGCTGCTGAACAGCGAATATTGCTGAACAGCAAATGCTGCCTGATCGCTCCTCTGGAAGCTTCGTCTCAGAGGGGTACCCGGCCATGTGAGGTGTCAGTCTGCCACTACTAGGAGTTACCTCCCTGTTAGGCTACTCGGGGGTCAGAGACCCACTTGAGGAGGTAGTCTGTGTAAGGGTAAACTGAGGCTGGAGCCGACCCGGGAATGAAGACACAAGGCAAATGGCAGTGAGAATAGCTTTTATTAGGGCTTGTGGGTGAGGCTCCTCGGTCCAAAGGCGTGGGCCCAGGAAGTCGCGCTGAGGGAGGAGGGTAGGGACTTTTTATAGCCCGAGAGATAGGGAAGCTGGTTGTGCTAACAGGGCGTGGGGGGTCTTGAAACTACTAGGGCAGGAGCTGAGTGAGGGTCATGAGGAAGGGGTCTTTGGAAACTGTCAACCAAAACTGCTGTTTACGAACTTGTGGAATGCAGGTGAGCTGCAGGTCATGGGGGAGTGTGGTTGCCCAGCCAGAACTCTGACGCATGTAAGTCTGCGGGTGTGTATAAGGGTGAAGGGAGTCTTTAACAAAATGCCTGCTATGCCGGGTAACACTGCTATGTTGGGTCTAGATTCCTGCTTAACATTCTGACCTCCTTCTAATAAGAAAATGGGGTGATGTGTTCATCTGGCTGCTTCCTGCTGGTATGGGTCGTCGTGGGGTTCTTCAGAGGTTGGAACTCGGGTATAGGGGTGGAGCAGCATCTGATTGAAAGTGACCTGTGAGACTTCTTTCATGCAGACCCGCTACCTGGAGCATAACCCTGGGCTCAGCGAGAGTGAGAGGGGTCCCCGAGTCTGGGCCTCTTCAATCTTCATCGGAGTCGAGGAGCTGGAAGGTGCCTCCAATACCTGGAGGAGGGTCGTCACGTGGAGGCGCAGCGACCGTCCTTAGGTCGGGGCAGTCTGACTTCCAGTGGCCCATCTGCCGACAGTTCGGACAGGGGCGGGTTGGCTCCTTTGGGTTGGGGCACTGCTTGGCCCAGTGGTCGTCGTTGCCACACTTGAAGCAGGCACTAGGTGGCGCTCGAGTAGTACCTGCTTTCTGGGAGCTCCTGGAGCCGGCTGGTCTCAGGGCTGCTACCAAGGCCTGGGTTTGGAGTTGTACCTTCTGTTTTAGCCTGGCCTGTCGTTGGGCCTTAGCTGCTTCCTCCCTGGAGTTGTAGACCTTGAAGGCCAGTTTGACTAAATCCTGGATGGGAGTTTGAGGGCCGTCCTTTGCCTTTTTTAACTTTTTTTGGATATCAGGGGCCGACTGAGTAATGAAATATGAGGCCAAGACGGTTCCTCCTGTGGGGGAGGCAGGGTCAAGGCGAGTGTACTGAATAAGCGACTCTGTCAGTCGGTTAAGAAAAACAGCCAGATTTTCATCTGAGCCTTGGACTACCTCCTTTAACTTGTTAAAATTGACTGACTTATTGGAGGCTGCCTGCATGCCAGCAAGAAGGCACTGGACCATCATATCTTGGCGGCGGCGGCCTGCCTGACCAACCTGCTAGTCCTAGTTGGGCTGGGCTGAGGGCACCGCCTCAGTGCCAACTGGCATGGTGTAGTCAGTTAAATGAACCTGGTCAGCGTGCTGCCTGGCTGCCACTAGGATACACTCCCGTTCCTCAGGGGACAGGGTTGAGGTCATAACAACATGGAGATCATGCCAGGTGAGGTCATATGCCTGGCACAGGTATCTGAACTTTCTGAAATACTGAGTGGGGTTGGCCGAGAAAGAACCTACACGCTCTTCAATCTTAGACAGGTCTGCCAGCGAAAATAGCACATGGACCCGGACTACTTCTTTGGCGCCTGCCACTTCTTGCAAGGGACACAGGAGGTTGGTCCTGGACCGAGTATGGGCTGAGACAGGCGAGGAAGGGGAGGAGGTGGAGGTAGGGGAGACAGAATCTGTCGGGTTTGATGAGGGCACAGGAGGGGTGGAAGGGAGGGGAGGTGCTGATGAGGACAGGGATAATGGTGGGTCAGGGTAAGGAGAAGGTTGGGTGGGAGACCGAAGGGGTGGCCGGGATAGGGTGTCAGGAGGCTCAGAAAAAGAGGAGGAATCATCCCTTTCCTTGCTCTAGGGAAGAGACTTTGTGAGTAGGACCTGAGCTAACGAGCATTGAGCACAGAGATCTGGGTGAGAACGCAAGTCCTAAAAGGCTTGAACATAGGGTACCTCGTACCATTTGCCTAGTCTCTTGCAGAAGTTGGGCAGATCTGTGAGGATGTTAAAGTCTAGAGTGCCTTCTGCAGGCTACTGAGACTGATTATCCAATTTATACTGCAGTCATGCTACTGTGCAGAAGAAAATGAGCCGCTTTTGTTTTCGGTCTTGGCTGAGACTTAAAGTCTGGAAATTAGCCAAGAGGCACCTCAGAGGGGAATTTTGGTTTGATTTGGACTGGGTAGTTCCCATGGTCCTAAGGCGGGCAGTCCGGTGGCAATGGGAGCGTCCTCTCACTGCCACGCGGAGTGCGGGGTATGGTGGCTTCCGGGGAGGTTGGACATCTCCTAGTCCCCGGTGCCGAGGTCACAGTTGACCGGAGAGAGCCCCTGACGCAGCTGCGCGTTTCAGACAGGGACTCCTGGAGTGAGCCTTCAGGATGGGGGGAAGACTTACCCAGCAGTGATTGAATTGAGTCTTAAATTTGGTGAGACGGCTCCAGGCTTGAGGAGTGGATCCTGGCTCGGGGAGAGGAGAGCCTGCCCAACCTAGCAAGGATCCGGGGAGGGGTCTCCTCCCGGGTTTTGGCACCAAATGTAAGGGTAAACTGAGGCTGGAGCTGACCCCAGAACGAAGACACAAGGCAAGTGGCAGTGAGAATAGCTTTTATTAGGGCTTGCAGGCGAGGTTCCTCGGTCCAAAGGCGTGGGCCGAGGAAGTCGCGCTGAGGGAGGAGGGTAGGGGCTTTTTATAGCCCGAGAGGTAGGGAAGCTGGTTGTGCTAACAGGGCCTGGGGGGTCTTGAAACTACTAAGGCAGGAGTTGAGTAAGGGTCAGGAGGAAGGGGTCTTTGGAAACTGTCAACCGAAACTGCTATTTACAAATTTGTGGAGTGCAGGTGAGCTGCAGGTCATGGGGGAGTGTGGTTGCCCAGCCAGAACTCTGAGGCATGTAAGTCTGCGGGTGTGTATAAGGGTGAAGGGAGTCTTTAACAAAATGCCTGCTATGCCAGGTAACACCACCATGTTGGGTCTAGATTCCTGCCTAACAGTCTGTTCGTTCTCAGATCTCAAACTCTGTGCTTGGAGAACCACTACTCTCTTCAAAGCTGTCAGACAGGGAAATTTAACTCTGCAGAGGTTTCTGCTGCCTTTTGTTTGGCTATGCCCTGCTCCCAGAGTTGGAGTCTACAGAGGCAGGCAGGCCTCCTTGAGCTGCAGTGGGCTCCACCCAGTTCGAGCTTCCTGGCTGCTTTGTTTACCTACTCAAGCCTCAGCAATGGTGGGCGCCCCTCCTCCAGCCTCGTTGCTGCCTTGCAGTTCAATCTCAGACTACTGTGCTAGCAATGAGCGAGGCTCCATGGGTGTGGGACCTTCCGAGCCAGGCGCGGGATATAATCTCCTGGTGTGCCATTTGCTAAGACTGTTGGAAAAGCGCAGTATTAGAGTGGGAGTGACCTGATTTTCCAGGTGCCGTCTGTCACAGCTTCCCTTGTCTAGGAAAGGGGATTCTCTGACCCCTTGCACTTCCCAGGTGAGGTGATGCCTCGCCCTGCTTGGGCTCATGCTTGGTGGGCTGCATCCACTGTCCTGCACCCACTGTCTGACAAGCCCCAGTGAGATGAACCTGGTACCTCAGTTGGAAATGCAGAAATCACCAGTCTTCTGCACATCTCACCCTGGGAGATGTAGACTGGAGCTGTTCCTATTTGGCCATCTTGGAACTGCCCCCTGTGATTTCCTTTCTTTTGGGCATACAAACAGAAGTGGGATTGCTGGATCATATGGTAGCTCAATTTTTAGTTTTTTGAGGAACCTCCAAACTGTTCTCCATAGTGGTTGTACTAATTTACATTCCCACCAACATTGTGCAAGGATTCCCTTTTCTCCATCCCTTTTCTCCACATCTTTGCTAGCATTTTTTATTGCCTGTCTTTTGGATATAAGCCATTTTAACTGAGTGGAGATGATCTCATTGTAGTTTTGATTTGCATTGTTCTGACGATCAAAGATGTTGAGCATCTTTCATGTGTCTGCCTGCCATTTGTATATCTTCTGTGAGAAATGTCTAAATCTTTTGCCCATTTTTTGATTGGATCATCAGATTTTCCCCTATAGAGTTATTTAAGCTTCTTATATATATTCTGATCATTAACCCCTTATTAGATGGGTAATTTGCAAACATTTTCTTCAGTTCTGTGGGTCATTTCTTCATTTTGTTGATTGTTTCCTTTGCTGTGCAGAAGCTTTTAAACTTGATGTGATCCCAGTTGTCCATTTTTGCTTTTGTGCCAGAGCTTGAGGGGTATTACTTAAGAAATCTTTGCCCAGACTGATGTTATAGAGATTTTCTCCAATGTTTTCTTGTAGTAGTTTCATAGTTTGAGGCATTAGATTTAAGTCTTTAATCTATTTTTGTTTGATTTTTGTATATGATGAGAGATAGGGGTCTAGTTTCATCCTTCTGCATATTGGATTCCGCAGCACCATTTCTTCAAGACTCTTTCTTTTCTCCAGTGTATGTTCTTGACACTCAAAATGAGTTCACTGTTAGATGTGTAGATTTGTTTCTGGGATTTCTATTCTGTTCCATTGGTCTATGTGTCTGTTTTTATGCCAGTACCATGCTATTTTGGTTACTATAGCTCTGTAGTATAATTTGAAGTCAGGTAATGTGATTCCTCCAGATATGTTCTTTTTGCTTAGGATAGCTTTGAATATTCTGGGTGTTTTGTGGTTCCATATAAATTTCAGGATTTTTTTTTCTATTTCTGTGAAGAATGTCATTGGTATTTTGGTAGTGATTGCATCGAATCTGTAGATTACTTTGGATAGTATGGACATGTTAACAGTATTGGTTCTTCCAATTCATTAACATGTAATATCTTTCCACTTTTTGGTGTCTCCTTCAATTTCTTCCTTTTTTTTTTCTTCTTTTTTTGAGATGGAGCTTGCCTGCCTGCCTTCCTTCCTTCCTTCCTTCCTTCCTTCCTTCCTTCCTTCCTTCCTTCCTTCCTTCCTTCCTTTCCTTCTTTCTTTCTTTCTTTTCTTCTTTCTTTTCTGTTTTTGAGATGGAGTCTTGCTCTGTCACCCAGGCTGGAGTGTAGTGGTGCAATCTCAGTTCACCGCAACCTCTACCACCTGGGTTCAAGTGATTCTTCTGCCACAGCCTCCTAAGTAGCTGAGATTACAGGCACGCACCACCATGCCCAGCTAAGTTTTGTATTTTTAGTAGAGCCAGGGTTTCACCATGTTGGCCAGGTTGGTCTGGAACTCCTGACTTCAAGTGATCTGCCTTCCTCAGCCTCTCAAAGTCCTGAGATTACAGGCGTGAGCCACCACGCCCGGCCCTCTTCAATTTATTTCATCAGTGTTTTATAGTTGTCGTTATAGGGATCTTTCACTTCTTTGGTTAATTGATAGGTGTTTAATTTTATTTGTGGCTATTGTAAATAGGATTACTTTTTAAATATCTTTTTCACATTATTCACTGTTGGCTTATAGAAATGTTACCGATTTTTTTTTTTTTTTTTTTTTTTTTTTTTTTAATTTATTTATTATTATTAAACTTCAAGTTGTAGGGTACATGTGCACAACGTGCAGGTTTGCTACATATGTATACTTGTGCCATGTTGGTGTGCTGCACCCATCAACTCGTCATTTACATCAGGTATAACTCCCAATGCAATCCCTCCCCCCTCCCCCCTCCCCATGATAGGCCCCGGTGTGTGATGTTCCCCTTCCCGAGTCCAAGTGATCTCATTGTTCAGTTCCCACCTACGAATGAGAACATGCGGTGTTTGGTTTTCTGTTCTTGTGATAGTTTGCTAAGAATGATGGTTTCCAGCTGCATCCATGTCCCTACAAAGGACACAAACTCATCCTTTTTTATGGCTGCATAGTATTCCATGGTGTATATGTGCCACATTTTCTTAATCCAATCTGTCACTGATGGACATTTGGGTTGATTCCAAGTCTTTGCTATTGTGAATAGTGCTGCAATAAACATACGTGTGCATGTGTCCTTATAGCAGCATAATTTATAATCCTTTGGGTATATACCCAGTAATGGGATGGCTGGGTCATATGGTACATCTAGTTCTAGATCCTTGAGGAATCGCCATACTGTTTTCCATAATGGTTGAACTAGTTTACAATCCCACCAACAGTGTAAAAGTGTTCCTATTTCTCCACATCCTCTCCAGCACCTGTTGTTTCCTGACTTTTTAATGATCGCCATTCTAACTGGTGTGAGATGGTATCTCATCGTGGTTTTGATTTGCATTTCTCTGATGGCCAGTGATGATGAGCATTTTTTCATGTGTCTGTTGGCTGTATGAATGTCTTCTTTTGAGAAATGTCTGTTCATATCCTTTGCCCACTTTTGGATGGGGTTGTTTGTTTTTTTCTTGTAAATTTGTTTGAGTTCTTTGTAGGTTCTGGATATTAGCCCTTTGTCAGATGAGTAGATTGCAAAAATTTTCTCCCATTCTGTAGGTTGCCTGCTCACTCTGATGGTAGTTTCTTTTGCTGTGCAGAAGCTCTTTAGTTTGATGAGATCCCATTTGTCAATTTTGGCTTTTGTTGCCGTTGCTTTTGGTGTTTTAGACATGAAGTCTTTGCCCATGCCTATGTCCTGAATGGTACTACCTAGGTTTTCCTCTAGGATTTTTATGGTATTAGGTCTAACATTTAAGTCTCTAATCCATCTTGAATTAATTTTCGTATAAGGAGTAAGGAAAGGATCCAGTTTCAGCTTTCTACTTATGGCTAGCCAGTTTTCCCAGCACCATTTATTAAATAGGGAATCCTTTCCCCATTTCTTGTTTCTCTCAGGTTTGTCAAAGATCAGATGGCTGTAGATGTGTGGTATTATTTCTGAGGACTCTGTTCTGTTCCATTGGTCTATATCTCTGTTTTGGTACCAGTACCATGCTGTTTTGGTTACTGTAGCCTTGTAGTATAGTTTGAAGTCAGGTAGCGTGATGCCTCCAGCTTTGTTCTTTTGACTTAGGATTGTCTTGGAGATGCGGGCTCTTTTTTGGTTCCATATGAACTTTAAAGCAGTTTTTTCCAATTCTGTGAAGAAGCTCATTGGTAGCTTGATGGGGATGGCATTGAATCTATAAATTACCTTGGGCAGTATGGCCATTTTCACGATATTGATTCTTCCTATCCATGAGCATGGTATGTTCTTCCATTTGTTTGTGTCCTCTTTGATTTCACTGAGCAGTGGTTTGTAGTTCTCCTTGAAGAGGTCCTTTACATCCCTTGTAAGTTGGATTCCTAGGTATTTTATTCTCTTTGAAGCAATTGTGAATGGAAGTTCATTCCTGATTTGGCTCTCTGTTTGACTGTCACTGGTGTATAAGAATGCTTGTGATTTTTGCACATTAATTTTGTATCCTGAGACTTTGCTGAAGTTGCTGATCAGCTTAAGGAGATTTTGGGCTGAGACAATGGGGTTTTCTAAATATACAATCATGTCGTCTGCAAACAGGGACAATTTGACTTCTTCTTTTCCTAACTGAATCCCCTTGATTTCTTTCTCTTGCCTGATTGCCCTAGCCAGAACTTCCAACACTATGTTGAATAGGAGTGGTGAGAGAGGGCATCCCTGTCTTGTGCCAGTTTTCAAAGGGAATTTTTCCAGTTTTTGCCCATTCAGTATGATATTGGCTGTGGGTTTGTCATAAATAGCTCTTATGATTTTGAGGTACGTTCCATGAATACCGAATTTATTGAGCGTTTTTAGCATGAAGGGCTGTTGAATTTTGTCAAAAGCCTTTTCTGCATCTATTGAGATAATGATGTGGTTCTTGTCTTTGGTTCTGTTTATATGCTGGATTATGTTTATTGATTTGCGAATGTTGAACCAGCCTTGCATCCCAGGGATGAAGCCCACTTGATCATGGTGGATAAGCTTTTTGATGTGCTGCTGAATCCGGTTTGCCAGTATTTTATTGAGGATTTTTGCATCGATGTTCATCAGGGATATTGGTCTAAAATTCTCTTTTTTTGTTGTGTCTCTGCCAGGCTTTGGTATCAGGATGATGTTGGTCTCATAAAATGAGTTAGGGAGGATTCCCTCTTTTTCTATTGATTGGAATAGTTTCAGAAGGAATGGTACCAGCTCCTCCTTGTACCTCTGGTAGAATTCAGCTGTGAATCCATCTGGTCCTGGACTTTTTTTGGTTGGTAGGCTATTAATTATTGCCTCAATTTCAGAGCCTACTATTGGTCTATTCAGGGATTCAACTTCTTCCTGGTTTAGTCTTGGAAGAGTGTAAGTGTCCAGGAAATTATCCATTTCTTCTAGATTTTCCAGTTTATTTGCGTAGAGGTGTTTATAGTATTCTCTGACGGTAGTTTGTATTTCTGTGGGGTCGGTGGTGATATCCCCTTTATCATTTTTAATTGCGTCGATTTGATTCTTCTCTCTTTTCTTCTTTATTAGTCTTGCTAGTGGTCTGTCAATTTTGTTGATCTTTTCAAAAAACCAACTCCTGGATTCATTGATTTTTTGGAGGGTTTTTTGTGTCTCTATCTCCTTCAGTTCTGCTCTGATCTTAGTTATTTCTTGCCTTCTGCTAGCTTTCGAATGTGTTTGCTCTTGCTTCTCTAGTTCTTTTAATTGCGATGTTAGAGTGTCAATTTTAGATCTTTCCTGCTTTCTCTTGTGGGCATTTAGTGCTATAAATTTCCCTCTACACACTGCTTTAAATGTGTCCCAGAGATTCTGGTATGTTGTATCTTTGTTCTCATTGGTTTCAAAGAACATCTTTATTTCTGCCTTCATTTCGTTATGTACCCAGTAGTCATTCAGGAGCAGGTTGTTCAGTTTCCATGTAGTTGAGCGGTTTTGATTGAGTTTCTTAGTCCTGAGTTCTAATTTGATTGCACTGTGGTCTGAGAGACAGTTTGTTATAATTTCTGTTCTTGTACATTTGCTGAGGAGTGCTTTACTTCCAATTACGTGGTCAATTTTGGAGTAAGTACGATGTGGTGCTGAGAAGAATGTATATTCTGTTGATTTGGGGTGGAGAGTTCTATAGATGTCTATTAGGTCTGCTTGGTGCAGAGATGAGTTCAATTCCTGGATATCCTTGTTAACTTTCTGTCTCGTTGATCTGTCTAATGTTGACAGTGGAGTGTTGAAGTCTCCCATTATTATTGTATGGGAGTCTAAGTCTCTTTGTAAGTCTCTAAGGACTTGCTTTATGAATCTGGGTGCTCCTGTATTGGGTGCATATATATTTAGGATAGTTAGCTCTTCCTGTTGAATTGATCCCTTTACCATTATGTAATGGCCTTCTTTGTCTCTTTTGATCTTTGATGGTTTAAAGTCTGTTTTATCAGAGACTAGTATTGCAACCCCCGCTTTTTTTTGTTCTCCATTTGCTTGGTAAATCTTCCTCCATCCCTTTATTTTGAGCCTATGTATGTCTCTGCGTGTGAGATGGGTCTCTTGAATACAGCAGACTGATGGGTCTTGACTCTTTATCCAGTTTGCCAGTCTGTGTCTTTTAATTGGAGCATTTAGTCCATTTACATTTAAGGTTAAGATTGTTATGTGTGAACTTGATCCTGCCATTATGATATTAACTGGTTATTTTGCTCGTTAGTTGATGCAGTTTCTTCCTAGCCTTGATGGTCTTTACATTTTGGCATGTTTTTGCAATGGCTGGTACCGGTTGTTCCTTTCCATGTTTAGTGCTTCCTTCAGGGTCTCTTGTAAGGCAGGCCTAGTGGTGACAAAATCTCTAAGCATTTGCTTATCTGTAAAGGATTTTATTTCTCCTTCACTTATGAAACTTAGTTTGGCTGGATATAAAATTCTGGGTTTAAAATTCTTTTCTTTAAGAATGTTGAATATTGGCCCCCACTCTCTTCTGGCTTGAAGAGTTTCTGCCGAGAGATCTGCTGTTAGTCTGATGGGCTTCCCTTTGTGGGTAACCCGACCTTTCTCTCTGGCTGCCCTTAAGATTTTTTCCTTCATTTCAACTTTGGTGAATCTGGCAATTATGTGTCTTGGAGTTGCTCTTCTCGAGGAGTATCTTTGTGGCGTTCTCTGTATTTCCTGGATTTGAATGTTGGCCTGCCCTACTAGGTTGGGGAAGTTCTCCTGGATGATATACTGAAGAGTGTTTTCCAACTTGGTTCCATTTTCCCCCTCACTTTCAGGCACCCCAATCAGACGTAGATTTGGTCTTTTTACATAATCCCATACTTCTTGCAGGCTTTGTTCATTTCTTTTTCTTCTTTTTTCTTTTGGTTTCTCTTCTCGCTTCATTTCATTCATTTGATCCTCCATCGCTGACATTCTTTCTTCCAGTTGATCGAGACGGTTACTGAAGCTTGTGCATTTGTCACGTATTTCTCGTGCCATGGTTTTTGTCTCTTTCATTTCGTTTGTGAGCTTCTCTGCATTAATTACTCTAGCCATCAATTCTTCCACTTTTTTTTCAAGATTTTTAGTTTCTTTGCGCTGGGTACGTAATTCCTCCTTTAGCTCTGAGAAATTTGATGGACTGAAGCCTTCTTCTCTCATCTCGTCGAAGTCATTCTCCGTCCAGCTTTGATCCGTTGCTGGCGATGAGCTGCGCTCCTTTGCCGGGGGAGATGTGCTCTTATTTTTTGAATTTCCAGCTTTTCTGCCCTGCTTTTTCCCCATCTTTGTGGTTTTATCTGCCTCTGGTCTTTGATGGTGGTGATGTACTGATGGGGTTTTGGTGTAGGTGTCCTTCCTGTTTGATAGCTTTCCTTCTAACAGTCAGGATCCTCAGCTGTAGGTTGTAGCTGTAGGAGATTGCTTGAGGTCCACTCCAGACCCTGTTTGCCTGGGTATCAGCAGCAGAGGCTGCAGAAGATAGAATATTTCTGAACAGCGAGTGTACCTGTCTGATTCTTGCTTTGGAATCTTCCTCTCAGGGGTGTACTCCACCCTGTGAGGTGTGGTGTGTCAGACTGCCCCTAGTGGGGAATGTCTCCCAGTTAGGCTACTCAGGGGTCAGGGACCCACTTGAGCAGGGAGTCTGTCCCTTCTCAGATCTCAACCTCCGTGTTGGGAGATCCACTGCTCTCTTCAAAGCTGTCAGACAGAGTCCTTTGCGTCTGCAGAGCTGCGGCGTTTGTTATTATTTACTGTGCCCTGTCCCCAGAGGTGGAGTCTACAGAGACAGGCAGGTTTCCTTGAGCTGCTGTGAGCTCCACCCAGTTCGAGCTTCCCAGCAGCTTTGTTTACCTACTTAAGCCTCAGCAATGGCGGGCGCCCCTCCCCCAGCCTCGCTGCTGCCTTGCCGGTAGATCACAGACTGCTGTGCTAGCAATGAGGGAGGCTCCGTGGGTGTGGGACACTCCCGGCCAGGTGTGGGATATGATCTCCTGGTGTGCCTGTCTGCTTAAAGCGCAGTATTGGGGTGGGAGTTACCCGATTTTCCAGGTGTTGTGTGTCTCAGTTCCCCTGGCTAGGAAAAGGGATTCACTTCCCCCTTGCGCTTTCCAGGTGAGGCAATGCCTCGCCCTGCTTCAGCTCTCGCTGGTCGGGCTGCAGCAGCTGACCAGCACCGATCGTCTGGCACTCCCCAGTGAGATGAACCCAGTACCTCAGTTGAAAATGCAGAAATCGCCGGTCTTCTGTGTCGCTCGCGCTGGGAGTTGGAGACTGGAGCTGTTCCTATTCGGCCATCTTGCTCCGCCCCTCTCAATGTTACCGATTTTTATATGTTGATTTTGTATCCTGCAACTTTACTGAACTTTTAAATCAGTTTTAGTAGTCTTTTTGATGGAGTCTTTAGGTTTTTCCAAATGTGAGATTATATCTTCTGCAAGCAAAGATAATTTGACTTCTTTTTTTCCAAAGTGGATGTTCGTCATTTTTTCCTCTTCCCTGATTGCTTTAGCTAAGACTTCCAGTAGTATGTTGAATAATAGTGATGACAGTGGGCATCCTTGTTGTGCTCCAGATCTTAGAGGAAAGGCTTTCAGTTCTTCCCCATTCCTTATGATACTAGCTGTGGGTCTGTTGTGTATGGCTTTTATTATGTTAAGATATGTTCCTTGTATCCCCAATTTTTTGAGGGTTTATATCATGAAGAGATGTTGGATTTTCTCAAATGCTTTTTCAGCATCAATTGAAATGATCATGTGGGTTTTATCCTTCATTCTGTTGATGTGATGTATCACATTGATTGATTTGTATATGTTGAACAATGCTTGCATCCCAAGGGGGGAATCACACTTGGTCATGATGATCTTTTTAGTATATTGGGTTTGTTGTTGTTGCTGCTGTTGTTTTGAGACAAAGTCTTGCTCTGTCACCCAGGCTGGAGTGCTGGAGTGCAGTGGCATGATCTCCATTCACTGCATCCTCCACCTCCTGAGTCAAGCGATTCTCGTGCCTCAGCCACCCGAGTAGCTGGGATTACAGGCATGTGCCACCACGCCAAGCTAATTTCTGTGGTTTTAGTAGAGATGGGGTTTCACCATGTTGGCCAGGCTAGTCTTGAACTCCTGGCCTTAAGTGATTCGCCTGCCTCGGCCTCCCAAACTGCTGGGATTAAAGGTGTGAGCCACAGTGCTTGGCCATATATTGTTGAATTTGATATGCTAATATTTTGTTGAGGATTTTTGTATCAATATTCATCAGAGATATTGGCATGTAGTTTTCTTTTTTTAATGCATCTTTATCTGGTTGGTATCAGGGTAATATTGGCCTCGTAGAATGAGTTTGGACATATTCCCTCCTCCTGTATTTTTCAGAACAGTTTGATTAGGATTGGTATTAGTTGTATTAGTTCTTTAAATGTTTTATAGAATTCAGCAGTGAAGTCATTGGGTCCTCAGCTTCTCTTTACTGGGAGACTTTTTATTATAGCTTTGATCTCATTACTTGTCGTTGGTGTATTCAGGTTTTGGATTTCTTTATGCTTCAAACTTGGTAGGTTGTTTGCTTCTAGAAATTTTTTCATTTCTTTAAATTTTTCAATTTATTGGCATATAGTTGTTCATAGCGGTCACTAATTATCCTTTGAATTTTTGTGGTATCAGTTGTGTCTCCACTTTGATCTGTTATTTTAAT